>NC_133745.1:15560572-16160572 GCF_048934315.1 Petromyzon marinus | reverse complement strand
CGACAACATTTTGACCCCAAACCGAGAGGATTCTGGGATGTTTGTGGTTTTTTTGTAATAACTCTGGAAGGAAACGTCGCAGACCCATCAAGGTGGTACTCGTACTGCTCGCCTCATCGAGTGGAATCCAAAGATATGAGTGGTTAAGCTATGCGATATGAAATGGACGAGCGACCAATAAAACAACATGTATTATGGGGTTGAATGCGTTTTGCTATTCACAAAATAAAACAAAAGCAGTCATGCAAATATCTGCTTTAACACAGCACAGCAAAATCAGTTGCACCATTCAATCCCGCTCGTCCAGACGGGGAGAATTCAATCACATTTTTTCGATGCGACGTTTCTTATGGGATTGAATGAGCGACAACATTTTGACCCCAAACCGAGAGGATTCTGGGATGTTTGTGGTGTTTTTGTAATAACTCTGGAAGGAAACGTCGCAGACCCATCAAGGTGGTACGCATACTGCTCGCCTCATCGAGAGGAATCCAAAGATATGAGTGCTTAAGCTATGGGATATGAAATGGACGAGCGACCAATAAAACAACATGTATTATGGGGTTGAATGCTTTTTGCTATTCACAAAATAAAACCAAAGCAGTAAAGCAAATATCTGATTTAACACAGCACAGCAAAATCAGTTGCACCATTCAATTCTGCTCGTCCAGACGGGGAGAATTCAATCACATTTTTTCGATGCGACGTTTCTTATGGGATTGAATGAGCGACAACATTTTGACCCCAAACCGAGAGGATTCTGGGATGTTTGTGGTTTTTTGGTAACAACTCTGGAAGGAAACGTCGCAGACCCATCAAGGTGGTACTCGTACTGCTCGCCTCATCGAGTGGAATCCAAAGATATGAGTGGTTAAGCTATTCGATATGAAATGGACGAGCGACCAATAAAACAACATGTATTATGGGGTTGAATGCGTTTTGCTATTCACAAAATAAAACAAAAGCAGTCATGCAAATATCTGCTTTAACACAGCACAGCAAAATCAGTTGCACCATTCAATCCCGCTCGTCCAGACGGGGAGAATTCAATCACATTTATTCGATGCGACGTTTCTTATGGGATTTAATGAGCGACAACATTTTGACCCCAAACCGAGAGGATTCTGGGATGTTTGTGGTTTTTTTGTAATAACTCTGGAAGGAAACGTCGCAGACCCATCAATGTGGTACGCGTACTGCTCGCCTCATCGAGAGGAATCCAAAGATATGAGTGGTTAAGCTATGGGATATGAAATGGACGAGCGACCAATAAAACAACTTTTATTATGGGGTTGAATGCTTTTTGCTATTCACAAAATAAAACAAATGCAGTCATGCAAATATCTGTTTTAACACAGCACAGCAAAAATCAGTTACACCATTCAATTCCGCTCGTCCAGACGGGGAGAATTCAATCACATTTATTCGATGCGACGTTTCTTATGGGATTTAATGAGCGACAACATTTTGACCCCAAACCGAGAGGATTCTGGGATGTTTGTGGTGTTTTTGTAATAACTCTGGAAGGAAACGTCGCAGACCCATCAAGGTGGTACTCGTACTGCTCGCCTCATCGAGAGGAATCCAAAGATATGAGTGCTTAAGCTATGGGATATGAAATGGACGAGCGACCAATAAAACAACATGTATTATGGGGTTGAATGCTTTTTGCTATTCACAAAATAAAACCAAAGCAGTAAAGCAAATATCTGATTTAACACAGCACAGCAAAATCAGTTGCACCATTCAATTCTGCTCGTCCAGACGGGGAGAATTCAATCACATTTTTTCGATGCGACGTTTCTTATGGGATTGAATGAGCGACAACATTTTGACCCCAAACCGAGAGGATTCTGGGATGTTTGTGTTTTTTTGGTAACAACTCTGGAAGGAAACGTCGCAGACCCATCAAGGTGGTACTCGTACTGCTCGCCTCATCGAGTGGAATCCAAAGATATGAGTGGTTAAGCTATGCGATATGAAATGGACGAGCGACCAATAAAACAACATGTATTATGGGGTTGAATGCGTTTTGCTATTCACAAAATAAAACAAAAGCAGTCATGCAAATATCTGCTTTAACACAGCACAGCAAAATCAGTTGCACCATTCAATCCCGCTCGTCCAGACGGGGAGAATTCAATCACATTTATTCGATGCGACGTTTCTTATGGGATTTAATGAGCGACAACATTTTGACCCCAAACCGAGAGGATTCTGGGATGTTTGTGGTTTTTTTGTAATAACTCTGGAAGGAAACGTCGCAGACCCATCAATGTGGTACGCGTACTGCTCGCCTCATCGAGAGGAATCCAAAGATATGAGTGGTTAAGCTATGGGATATGAAATGGACGAGCGACCAATAAAACAACTTTTATTATGGGGTTGAATGCTTTTTGCTATTCACAAAATAAAACAAATGCAGTCATGCAAATATCTGTTTTAACACAGCACAGCAAAAATCAGTTACACCATTCAATTCCGCTCGTCCAGACGGGGAGAATTCAATCACATTTATTCGATGCGACGTTTCTTATGGGATTTAATGAGCGACAACATTTTGACCCCAAACCGAGAGGATTCTGGGATGTTTGTGGTGTTTTTGTAATAACTCTGGAAGGAAACGTCGCAGACCCATCAAGGTGGTACTCGTACTGCTCGCCTCATCGAGAGGAATCCAAAGATATGAGTGCTTAAGCTATGGGATATGAAATGGACGAGCGACCAATAAAACAACATGTATTATGGGGTTGAATGCTTTTTGCTATTCACAAAATAAAACCAAAGCAGTAAAGCAAATATCTGATTTAACACAGCACAGCAAAATCAGTTGCACCATTCAATTCTGCTCGTCCAGACGGGGAGAATTCAATCACATTTTTTCGATGCGACGTTTCTTATGGGATTGAATGAGCGACAACATTTTGACCCCAAACCGAGAGGATTCTGGGATGTTTGTGTTTTTTTGGTAACAACTCTGGAAGGAAACGTCGCAGACCCATCAAGGTGGTACTCGTACTGCTCGCCTCATCGAGTGGAATCCAAAGATATGAGTGGTTAAGCTATGCGATATGAAATGGACGAGCGACCAATAAAACAACATGTATTATGGGGTTGAATGCGTTTTGCTATTCACAAAATAAAACAAAAGCAGTCATGCAAATATCTGCTTTAACACAGCACAACAAAATCAGTTGCACCATTCAATCCCGCTCGTCCAGACGGGGAGAATTCAATCACATTTATTCGATGCGACGTTTCTTATGGGATTTAATGAGCGACAACATTTTGACCCCAAACCGAGAGGATTCTGGGATGTTTGTGGTTTTTTTGTAATAACTCTGGAAGGAAACGTCGCAGACCCATCAAGGTGGTACGCGTACTGCTCGCCTCATCGAGAGGAATCCAAAGATATGAGTGGTTAAGCTATGGGATATGAAATGGACGAGCGACCAATAAAACAACTTTTATTATGGGGTTGAATGCTTTTTGCTATTCACAAAATAAAACAAATGCAGTCATGCAAATATCTGTTTTAACACAGCACAGCAAAAATCAGTTACACCATTCAATTCCGCTCGTCCAGACGGGGAGAATTCAATCACATTTATTCGATGCGACGTTTCTTATGGGATTTAATGAGCGACAACATTTTGACCCCAAACCGAGAGGATTCTGGGATGTTTGTGGTGTTTTTGTAATAACTCTGGAAGGAAACGTCGCAGACCCATCAAGGTGGTACTCGTACTGCTCGCCTCATCGAGAGGAATCCAAAGATATGAGTGGTTAAGCTATGGGATATGAAATGGACGAGCGACCAATAAAACAACATGTATTATGGGGTTGAATGCTTTTTGCTATTCACAAAATAAAACAAAAGCAGTCATGCAAATATCTGTTTTAACACAGCACAGCAAAATCAGTTGCACCATTCAATCCCGCTCGTCCAGACGGGGAGAATTCAATCACATTTATTCGATGCGACGTTTCTTATGGGATTTAATGAGCGACAACATTTTGACCCCAAACCGAGAGGATTCTGGGATGTTTGTGGTTTTTTTGTAATAACTCTGGAAGGAAACGTCGCAGACCCATCAAGGTGGTACTCGTACTGCTCGCCTCATCGAGTGGAATCCAAAGATATGAGTGGTTAAGCTATGCGATATGAAATGGACGAGCGACCAATAAAACAACATGTATTATGGGGTTGAATGCGTTTTGCTATTCACAAAATAAAACAAAAGCAGTCATGCAAATATCTGCTTTAACACAGCACAGCAAAATCAGTTGCACCATTCAATCCCGCTCGTCCAGACGGGGAGAATTCAATCACATTTATTCGATGCGACGTTTCTTATGGGATTTAATGAGCGACAACATTTTGACCCCAAACCGAGAGGATTCTGGGATGTTTGTGGTTTTTTTGTAATAACTCTGGAAGGAAACGTCGCAGACCCATCAAGGTGGTACTCGTACTGCTCGCCTCATCGAGTGGAATCCAAAGATATGAGTGGTTAAGCTATGCGATATGAAATGGACGAGCGACCAATAAAACAACATGTATTATGGGGTTGAATGCTTTTTGCTATTCACAAAATAAAACCAAAGCAGTAAAGCAAATATCTGATTTAACACAGCACAGCAAAATCAGTTGCACCATTCAATTCTGCTCGTCCAGACGGGGAGAATTCAATCACATTTTTTCGATGCGACGTTTCTTATGGGATTGAATGAGCGACAACATTTTGACCCCAAACCGAGAGGATTCTGGGATGTTTGTGGTTTTTTGGTAACAACTCTGGAAGGAAACGTCGCAGACCCATCAAGGTGGTACTCGTACTGCTCGCCTCATCGAGTGGAATCCAAAGATATGAGTGGTTAAGCTATTCGATATGAAATGGACGAGCGACCAATAAAACAACATGTATTATGGGGTTGAATGCGTTTTGCTATTCACAAAATAAAACAAAAGCAGTCATGCAAATATCTGCTTTAACACAGCACAGCAAAATCAGTTGCACCATTCAATCCCGCTCGTCCAGACGGGGAGAATTCAATCACATTTATTCGATGCGACGTTTCTTATGGGATTTAATGAGCGACAACATTTTGACCCCAAACCGAGAGGATTCTGGGATGTTTGTGGTTTTTTTGTAATAACTCTGGAAGGAAACGTCGCAGACCCATCAATGTGGTACGCGTACTGCTCGCCTCATCGAGAGGAATCCAAAGATATGAGTGGTTAAGCTATGGGATATGAAATGGACGAGCGACCAATAAAACAACTTTTATTATGGGGTTGAATGCTTTTTGCTATTCACAAAATAAAACAAATGCAGTCATGCAAATATCTGTTTTAACACAGCACAGCAAAAATCAGTTACACCATTCAATTCCGCTCGTCCAGACGTGGAGAATTCAATCACATTTATTCGATGCGACGTTTCTTATGGGATTTAATGAGCGACAACATTTTGACCCCAAACCGAGAGGATTCTGGGATGTTTGTGGTTTTTTGGTAACAACTCTGGAAGGAAACGTCGCAGACCCATCAAGGTGGTACTCGTACTGCTCGCCTCATCGAGTGGAATCCAAAGATATGAGTGGTTAAGCTATGCGATATGAAATGGACGAGCGACCAATAAAACAACATGTATTATGGGGTTGAATGCTTTTTGCTATTCACAAAATAAAACAAAAGCAGTCATGCAAATATCTGCTTTAACACAGCACAGCAAAATCAGTTGCACCATTCAATCCCGCTCGTCCAGACGGGGAGAATTCAATCACATTTATTCGATGCGACGTTTCTTATGGGATTTAATGAGCGACAACATTTTGACCCCAAACCGAGAGGATTCTGGGATGTTTGTGGTTTTTTTGTAATAACTCTGGAAGGAAACGTCGCAGACCCATCAAGGTGGTACGCGTACTGCTCGCCTCATCGAGAGGAATCCAAAGATATGAGTGGTTAAGCTATGGGATATGAAATGGACGAGCGACCAATAAAACAACTTTTATTATGGGGTTGAATGCTTTTTGCTATTCACAAAATAAAACAAATGCAGTCATGCAAATATCTGTTTTAACACAGCACAGCAAAAATCAGTTACACCATTCAATTCCGCTCGTCCAGACGGGGAGAATTCAATCACATTTATTCGATGCGACGTTTCTTATGGGATTTAATGAGCGACAACATTTTGACCCCAAACCGAGAGGATTCTGGGATGTGTGTGGTATTTTTGTAATAACTCTGGAAGGAAACGTCGCAGACCCATCAAGGTGGTACTCGTACTGCTCGCCTCATCGAGTGGAATCCAAAGATATGAGTGGTTAAGCTATGCGATATGAAATGGACGAGCGACCAATAAAACAACATGTATTATGGGGTTGAATGCGTTTTGCTATTCACAAAATAAAACAAAAGCAGTCATGCAAATATCTGCTTTAACACAGCACAGCAAAATCAGTTGCACCATTCAATCCCGCTCGTCCAGACGGGGAGAATTCAATCACATTTATTCGATGCGACGTTTCTTATGGGATTTAATGAGCGACAACATTTTGACCCCAAACCGAGAGGATTCTGGGATGTTTGTGGTTTTTTTGTAATAACTCTGGAAGGAAACGTCGCAGACCCATCAAGGTGGTACGCGTACTGCTCGCCTCATCGAGAGGAATCCAAAGATATGAGTGGTTAAGCTATGGGATATGAAATGGACGAGCGACCAATAAAACAACTTTTATTATGGGGTTGAATGCTTTTTGCTATTCACAAAATAAAACAAATGCAGTCATGCAAATATCTGTTTTAACACAGCACAGCAAAAATCAGTTACACCATTCAATTCCGCTCGTCCAGACGGGGAGAATTCAATCACATTTATTCGATGCGACGTTTCTTATGGGATTTAATGAGCGACAACATTTTGACCCCAAACCGAGAGGATTCTGGGATGTGTGTGGTGTTTTTGTAATAACTCTGGAAGGAAACGTCGCAGACCCATCAAGGTGGTACTCGTACTGCTCGCCTCATCGAGAGGAATCCAAAGATATGAGTGGTTAAGCTATGGGATATGAAATGGACGAGCGACCAATAAAACAACATGTATTATGGGGTTGAATGCTTTTTGCTATTCACAAAATAAAACAAAAGCAGTCATGCAAATATCTGTTTTAACACAGCACAGCAAAATCAGTTGCACCATTCAATCCCGCTCGTCCAGACGGGGAGAATTCAATCACATTTATTCGATGCGACGTTTCTTATGGGATTTAATGAGCGACAACATTTTGACCCCAAACCGAGAGGATTCTGGGATGTTTGTGGTTTTTTTGTAATAACTCTGGAAGGAAACGTCGCAGACCCATCAAGGTGGTACTCGTACTGCTCGCCTCATCGAGTGGAATCCAAAGATATGAGTGGTTAAGCTATGCGATATGAAATGGACGAGCGACCAATAAAACAACATGTATTATGGGGTTGAATGCGTTTTGCTATTCACAAAATAAAACAAAAGCAGTCATGCAAATATCTGCTTTAACACAGCACAGCAAAATCAGTTGCACCATTCAATCCCGCTCGTCCAGACGGGGAGAATTCAATCACATTTATTCGATGCGACGTTTCTTATGGGATTTAATGAGCGACAACATTTTGACCCCAAACCGAGAGGATTCTGGGATGTTTGTGGTTTTTTTGTAATAACTCTGGAAGGAAACGTCGCAGACCCATCAAGGTGGTACTCGTACTGCTCGCCTCATCGAGTGGAATCCAAAGATATGAGTGGTTAAGCTATGCGATATGAAATGGACGAGCGACCAATAAAACAACATGTATTATGGGGTTGAATGCGTTTTGCTATTCACAAAATAAAACAAAAGCAGTCATGCAAATATCTGCTTTAACACAGCACAGCAAAATCAGTTGCACCATTCAATCCCGCTCGTCCAGACGGGGAGAATTCAATCACATTTTTTCGATGCGACGTTTCTTATGGGATTGAATGAGCGACAACATTTTGACCCCAAACCGAGAGGATTCTGGGATGTTTGTGGTGTTTTTGTAATAACTCTGGAAGGAAACGTCGCAGACCCATCAAGGTGGTACGCGTACTGCTCGCCTCATCGAGAGGAATCCAAAGATATGAGTGCTTAAGCTATGGGATATGAAATGGACGAGCGACCAATAAAACAACATGTATTATGGGGTTGAATGCTTTTTGCTATTCACAAAATAAAACCAAAGCAGTAAAGCAAATATCTGATTTAACACAGCACAGCAAAATCAGTTGCACCATTCAATTCTGTTCGTCCAGACGGGGAGAATTCAATCACATTTTTTCGATGCGACGTTTCTTATGGGATTGAATGAGCGACAACATTTTGACCCCAAACCGAGAGGATTCTGGGATGTTTGTGGTTTTTTGGTAACAACTCTGGAAGGAAACGTCGCAGACCCATCAAGGTGGTACTCGTACTGCTCGCCTCATCGAGTGGAATCCAAAGATATGAGTGGTTAAGCTATTCGATATGAAATGGACGAGCGACCAATAAAACAACATGTATTATGGGGTTGAATGCGTTTTGCTATTCACAAAATAAAACAAAAGCAGTCATGCAAATATCTGCTTTAACACAGCACAGCAAAATCAGTTGCACCATTCAATCCCGCTCGTCCAGACGGGGAGAATTCAATCACATTTATTCGATGCGACGTTTCTTATGGGATTTAATGAGCGACAACATTTTGACCCCAAACCGAGAGGATTCTGGGATGTTTGTGGTTTTTTTGTAATAACTCTGGAAGGAAACGTCGCAGACCCATCAATGTGGTACGCGTACTGCTCGCCTCATCGAGAGGAATCCAAAGATATGAGTGGTTAAGCTATGGGATATGAAATGGACGAGCGACCAATAAAACAACTTTTATTATGGGGTTGAATGCTTTTTGCTATTCACAAAATAAAACAAATGCAGTCATGCAAATATCTGTTTTAACACAGCACAGCAAAAATCAGTTACACCATTCAATTCCGCTCGTCCAGACGGGGAGAATTCAATCACATTTATTCGATGCGACGTTTCTTATGGGATTTAATGAGCGACAACATTTTGACCCCAAACCGAGAGGATTCTGGGATGTTTGTGGTTTTTTGGTAACAACTCTGGAAGGAAACGTCGCAGACCCATCAAGGTGGTACTCGTACTGCTCGCCTCATCGAGTGGAATCCAAAGATATGAGTGGTTAAGCTATGCGATATGAAATGGACGAGCGACCAATAAAACAACATGTATTATGGGGTTGAATGCGTTTTGCTATTCACAAAATAAAACAAAAGCAGTCATGCAAATATCTGCTTTAACACAGCACAGCAAAATCAGTTGCACCATTCAATCCCGCTCGTCCAGACGGGGAGAATTCAATCACATTTATTCGATGCGACGTTTCTTATGGGATTTAATGAGCGACAACATTTTGACCCCAAACCGAGAGGATTCTGGGATGTTTGTGGTTTTTTTGTAATAACTCTGGAAGGAAACGTCGCAGACCCATCAAGGTGGTACGCGTACTGCTCGCCTCATCGAGAGGAATCCAAAGATATGAGTGGTTAAGCTATGGGATATGAAATGGACGAGCGACCAATAAAACAACTTTTATTATGGGGTTGAATGCTTTTTGCTATTCACAAAATAAAACAAATGCAGTCATGCAAATATCTGTTTTAACACAGCACAGCAAAAATCAGTTACACCATTCAATTCCGCTCGTCCAGACGGGGAGAATTCAATCACATTTATTCGATGCGACGTTTCTTATGGGATTTAATGAGCGACAACATTTTGACCCCAAACCGAGAGGATTCTGGGATGTGTGTGGTGTTTTTGTAATAACTCTGGAAGGAAACGTCGCAGACCCATCAAGGTGGTACTCGTACTGCTCGCCTCATCGAGTGGAATCCAAAGATATGAGTGGTTAAGCTATGCGATATGAAATGGACGAGCGACCAATAAAACAACATGTATTATGGGGTTGAATGCGTTTTGCTATTCACAAAATAAAACAAAAGCAGTCATGCAAATATCTGCTTTAACACAGCACAGCAAAATCAGTTGCACCATTCAATCCCGCTCGTCCAGACGGGGAGAATTCAATCACATTTATTCGATGCGACGTTTCTTATGGGATTTAATGAGCGACAACATTTTGACCCCAAACCGAGAGGATTCTGGGATGTTTGTGGTTTTTTTGTAATAACTCTGGAAGGAAACGTCGCAGACCCATCAAGGTGGTACGCGTACTGCTCGCCTCATCGAGAGGAATCCAAAGATATGAGTGGTTAAGCTATGGGATATGAAATGGACGAGCGACCAATAAAACAACTTTTATTATGGGGTTGAATGCTTTTTGCTATTCACAAAATAAAACAAATGCAGTCATGCAAATATCTGTTTTAACACAGCACAGCAAAAATCAGTTACACCATTCAATTCCGCTCGTCCAGACGGGGAGAATTCAATCACATTTATTCGATGCGACGTTTCTTATGGGATTTAATGAGCGACAACATTTTGACCCCAAACCGAGAGGATTCTGGGATGTGTGTGGTGTTTTTGTAATAACTCTGGAAGGAAACGTCGCAGACCCATCAAGGTGGTACTCGTACTGCTCGCCTCATCGAGAGGAATCCAAAGATATGAGTGGTTAAGCTATGCGATATGAAATGGACGAGCGACCAATAAAACAACATGTATTATGGGGTTGAATGCTTTTTGCTATTCACAAAATAAAACAAAAGCAGTCATGCAAATATCTGTTTTAACACAGCACAGCAAAATCAGTTGCACCATTCAATCCCGCTCGTCCAGACGGGGAGAATTCAATCACATTTATTCGATGCGACATTTCTTATGGGATTTAATGAGCGACAACATTTTGACCCCAAACCGAGAGGATTCTGGGATGTTTGTGGTTTTTTTGTAATAACTCTGGAAGGAAACGTCGCAGACCCATCAAGGTGGTACTCGTACTGCTCGCCTCATCGAGAGGAATCCAAATATATGAGTGATTAAGCTATGGGATATGAAATGGACGAGCGACCAATAAAACAACATGTATTATGGGGTTGAATGCTTTTTGCTATTCACAAAATAAAACCAAAGCAGTAATGCAAATATCTGAGTTAACACAGCACAGCAAAATAAGTTGCACCATTCAATTCTGCTCGTCCAGACGGGGAGAATTCAATCACATTTTTTCGATGCGACGTTTCTTATGGGATTTAATGAGCGACAACATTTTGACCCCAAACCGAGAGGATTCTGGGATGTTTGTGGTTTTTTTGTAATAACTCTGGAAGGAAACGTCGAGACCCATCAAGGTGGTACTCGTACTGCTCGCCTCATCGAGAGGAATCCAAAGATATGAGTGGTTAAGCTATGCGATATGAAATGGACGAGCGACCAATAAAACAACATGTATTATGGGGTTGAATGCTTTTTGCTATTCACAAAATAAAACAAAAGCAGTCATGCAAATATCTGTTTTAACACAGCACAGCAAAATCAGTTGCACCATTCAATCCCGCTCGTCCAGACGGGGAGAATTCAATCACATTTATTCGATGCGACATTTCTTATGGGATTTAATGAGCGACAACATTTTGACCCCAAACCGAGAGGATTCTGGGATGTTTGTGGTTTTTTTGTAATAACTCTGGAAGGAAACGTCGCAGACCCATCAAGGTGGTACTCGTACTGCTCGCCTCATCGAGTAGAATCGAAAGATACGAGTGGTTAAGCTATCGGTTATGAAATGGACGAGCGACCAATAAAACAACATGTATTATGGGGTTGAATGCGTTTTGCTATTCACAAAATAAAACAAAAGCAGTCATGCAAATATCTGCTTTAACACAGCACAGCAAAATCAGTTGCACCATTCAATCCCGCTCGTCCAGACGGGGAGAATTCAATCACATTTATTCGATGCGACGTTTCTTATGGGATTTAATGAGCGACAACATTTTGACCCCAAACCGAGAGGATTCTGGGATGTTTGTGGTTTTTTTGTAATAACTCTGGAAGGAAACGTCGCAGACCCATCAAGGTGGTACGCGTACTGCTCGCCTCATCGAGAGGAATCCAAAGATATGAGTGGTTAAGCTATGGGATATGAAATGGACGAGCGACCAATAAAACAACTTTTATTATGGGGTTGAATGCTTTTTGCTATTCACAAAATAAAACAAATGCAGTCATGCAAATATCTGTTTTAACACAGCACAGCAAAAATCAGTTACACCATTCAATTCCGCTCGTCCAGACGGGGAGAATTCAATCACATTTATTCGATGCGACGTTTCTTATGGGATTTAATGAGCGACAACATTTTGACCCCAAACCGAGAGGATTCTGGGATGTTTGTGGTTTTTTGGTAACAACTCTGGAAGGAAACGTCGCAGACCCATCAAGGTGGTACTCGTACTGCTCGCCTCATCGAGTGGAATCCAAAGATATGAGTGGTTAAGCTATG
The DNA here is from genome assembly GCF_048934315.1 of Petromyzon marinus. Classification (NCBI taxonomy): domain Eukaryota; kingdom Metazoa; phylum Chordata; class Hyperoartia; order Petromyzontiformes; family Petromyzontidae; genus Petromyzon; species Petromyzon marinus. Next base: position 16,148,034 of record NC_133745.1, on the reverse strand, counting down.
CGATATGAAATGGACGAGCGACCAATAAAACAACATGTATTATGGGGTTGAATGCGTTTTGCTATTCACAAAATAAAACAAAAGCAGTCATGCAAATATCTGCTTTAACACAGCACAGCAAAATCAGTTGCACCATTCAATCCCGCTCGTCCAGACAGGGAGAATTCAATCACATTTATTCGATGCGACGTTTCTTATGGGATTTAATGAGCGACAACATTTTGACCCCAAACCGAGAGGATTCTGGGATGTTTGTGGTTTTTTTGTAATAACTCTGGAAGGAAACTTCGCAGACCCATCAAGGTGGTACGCGTACTGCTCGCCTCATCGAGAGGAATCCAAAGATATGAGTGGTTAAGCTATGGGATATGAAATGGACGAGCGACCAATAAAACAACTTTTTTTATGGGGTTGAATGCTTTTTGCTATTCACAAAATAAAACAAATGCAGTCATGCAAATATCTGTTTTAACACAGCACAGCAAAAATCAGTTACACCATTCAATTCCGCTCGTCCAGACGGGGAGAATTCAATCACATTTATTCGATGCGACGTTTCTTATGGGATTTAATGAGCGACAACATTTTGACCCCAAACCGAGAGGATTCTGGGATGTGTGTGGTGTTTTTGTAATAACTCTGGAAGGAAACGTCGCAGACCCATCAAGGTGGTACTCGTACTGCTCGCCTCATCGAGTGGAATCCAAAGATATGAGTGGTTAAGCTATGCGATATGAAATGGACGAGCGACCAATAAAACAACATGTATTATGGGGTTGAATGCGTTTTGCTATTCACAAAATAAAACAAAAGCAGTCATGCAAATATCTGCTTTAACACAGCACAGCAAAATCAGTTGCACCATTCAATCCCGCTCGTCCAGACGGGGAGAATTCAATCACATTTATTCGATGCGACGTTTCTTATGGGATTTAATGAGCGACAACATTTTGACCCCAAACCGAGAGGATTCTGGGATGTTTGTGGTTTTTTTGTAATAACTCTGGAAGGAAACGTCGCAGACCCATCAAGGTGGTACGCGTACTGCTCGCATAATCGAGAGGAATCCAAAGATATGAGTGGTTAAGCTATGGGATATGAAATGGACGAGCGACCAATAAAACAACTTTTATTATGGGGTTGAATGCTTTTTGCTATTCACAAAATAAAACAAATGCAGTCATGCAAATATCTGTTTTAACACAGCACAGCAAAAATCAGTTACACCATTCAATTCCGCTCGTCCAGACGGGGAGAATTCAATCACATTTATTCGATGCGACGTTTCTTATGGGATTTAATGAGCGACAACATTTTGACCCCAAACCGAGAGGATTCTGGGATGTGTGTGGTGTTTTTGTAATAACTCTGGAAGGAAACGTCGCAGACCCATCAAGGTGGTACTCGTACTGCTCGCCTCATCGAGAGGAATCCAAAGATATGAGTGGTTAAGCTATGCGATATGAAATGGACGAGCGACCAATAAAACAACATGTATTATGGGGTTGAATGCTTTTTGCTATTCACAAAATAAAACAAAAGCAGTCATGCAAATATCTGTTTTAACACAGCACAGCAAAATCAGTTGCACCATTCAATCCCGCTCGTCCAGACGGGGAGAATTCAATCACATTTATTCGATGCGACATTTCTTATGGGATTTAATGAGCGACAACATTTTGACCCCAAACCGAGAGGATTCTGGGATGTTTGTGGTTTTTTTGTAATAACTCTGGAAGGAAACGTCGCAGACCCATCAAGGTGGTACTCGTACTGCTCGCCTCATCGAGAGGAATCCAAAGATATGAGTGATTAAGCTATGGGATATGAAATGGACGAGCGACCAATAAAACAACATGTATTATGGGGTTGAATGCTTTTTGCTATTCACAAAATAAAACCAAAGCAGTAATGCAAATATCTGAGTTAACACAGCACAGCAAAATCAGTTGCACCATTCAATTCTGCTCGTCCAGACGGGGAGAATTCAATCACATTTTTTCGATGCGACGTTTCTTATGGGATTTAATGAGCGACAACATTTTGACCCCAAACCGAGAGGATTCTGGGATGTTTGTGGTTTTTTTGTAATAACTCTGGAAGGAAACGTCGAGACCCATCAAGGTGGTACTCGTACTGCTCGCCTCATCGAGTAGAATCGAAAGATACGAGTGGTTAAGCTATCGGTTATGAAATGGACGAGCGACCAATAAAACAACATGTATTATGGGGTTGAATGCGTTTTGCTATTCACAAAATAAAACAAAAGCAGTCATGCAAATATCTGCTTTAACACAGCACAGCAAAATCAGTTGCACCATTCAATCCCGCTCGTCCAGACGGGGAGAATTCAATCACATTTATTCGATGCGACGTTTCTTATGGGATTTAATGAGCGACAACATTTTGACCCCAAACCGAGAGGATTCTGGGATGTTTGTGGTTTTTTTGTAATAACTCTGGAAGGAAACGTCGCAGACCCATCAAGGTGGTACGCGTACTGCTCGCCTCATCGAGAGGAATCCAAAGATATGAGTGGTTAAGCTATGGGATATGAAATGGACGAGCGACCAATAAAACAACTTTTATTATGGGGTTGAATGCTTTTTGCTATTCACAAAATAAAACAAATGCAGTCATGCAAATATCTGTTTTAACACAGCACAGCAAAAATCAGTTACACCATTCAATTCCGCTCGTCCAGACGGGGAGAATTCAATCACATTTATTCGATGCGACGTTTCTTATGGGATTTAATGAGCGACAACATTTTGACCCCAAACCGAGAGGATTCTGGGATGTTTGTGGTTTTTTGGTAACAACTCTGGAAGGAAACGTCGCAGACCCATCAAGGTGGTACTCGTACTGCTCGCCTCATCGAGTGGAATCCAAAGATATGAGTGGTTAAGCTATGCGATATGAAATGGACGAGCGACCAATAAAACAACATGTATTATGGGGTTGAATGCGTTTTGCTATTCACAAAATAAAACAAAAGCAGTCATGCAAATATCTGCTTTAACACAGCACAGCAAAATCAGTTGCACCATTCAATCCCGCTCGTCCAGACAGGGAGAATTCAATCACATTTATTCGATGCGACGTTTCTTATGGGATTTAATGAGCGACAACATTTTGACCCCAAACCGAGAGGATTCTGGGATGTTTGTGGTTTTTTTGTAATAACTCTGGAAGGAAACGTCGCAGACCCATCAAGGTGGTACGCGTACTGCTCGCCTCATCGAGAGGAATCCAAAGATATGAGTGGTTAAGCTATGGGATATGAAATGGACGAGCGACCAATAAAACAACTTTTTTTATGGGGTTGAATGCTTTTTGCTATTCACAAAATAAAACAAATGCAGTCATGCAAATATCTGTTTTAACACAGCACAGCAAAAATCAGTTACACCATTCAATTCCGCTCGTCCAGACGGGGAGAATTCAATCACATTTATTCGATGCGACGTTTCTTATGGGATTTAATGAGCGACAACATTTTGACCCCAAACCGAGAGGATTCTGGGATGTGTGTGGTGTTTTTGTAATAACTCTGGAAGGAAACGTCGCAGACCCATCAAGGTGGTACTCGTACTGCTCGCCTCATCGAGTGGAATCCAAAGATATGAGTGGTTAAGCTATGCGATATGAAATGGACGAGCGACCAATAAAACAACATGTATTATGGGGTTGAATGCGTTTTGCTATTCACAAAATAAAACAAAAGCAGTCATGCAAATATCTGCTTTAACACAGCACAGCAAAATCAGTTGCACCATTCAATCCCGCTCGTCCAGACGGGGAGAATTCAATCACATTTTTTCGATGCGACGTTTCTTATGGGATTGAATGAGCGACAACATTTTGACCCCAAACCGAGAGGATTCTGGGATGTTTGTGGTTTTTTTGTAATAACTCTGGAAGGAAACGTCGCAGACCCATCAAGGTGGTACTCGTACTGCTCGCATAATCGAGAGGAATCCAAAGATATGAGTGGTTAAGCTATGGGATATGAAATGGACGAGCGACCAATAAAACAACTTTTATTATGGGGTTGAATGCTTTTTGCTATTCACAAAATAAAACAAATGCAGTCATGCAAATATCTGTTTTAACACAGCACAGCAAAAATCAGTTACACCATTCAATTCCGCTCGTCCAGACGGGGAGAATTCAATCACATTTATTCGATGCGACGTTTCTTATGGGATTTAATGAGCGACAACATTTTGACCCCAAACCGAGAGGATTCTGGGATGTGTGTGGTGTTTTTGTAATAACTCTGGAAGGAAACGTCGCAGACCCATCAAGGTGGTACTCGTACTGCTCGCCTCATCGAGAGGAATCCAAAGATATGAGTGGTTAAGCTATGGGATATGAAATGGACGAGCGACCAATAAAACAACATGTATTATGGGGTTGAATGCTTTTTGCTATTCACAAAATAAAACAAAAGCAGTCATGCAAATATCTGTTTTAACACAGCACAGCAAAATCAGTTGCACCATTCAATCCCGCTCGTCCAGACGGGGAGAATTCAATCACATTTATTCGATGCGACATTTCTTATGGGATTTAATGAGCGACAACATTTTGACCCCAAACCGAGAGGATTCTGGGATGTTTGTGGTTTTTTTGTAATAACTCTGGAAGGAAACGTCGCAGACCCATCAAGGTGGTACTCGTACTGCTCGCCTCATCGAGAGGAATCCAAAGATATGAGTGATTAAGCTATGGGATATGAAATGGACGAGCGACCAATAAAACAACATGTATTATGGGGTTGAATGCTTTTTGCTATTCACAAAATAAAACCAAAGCAGTAATGCAAATATCTGAGTTAACACAGCACAGCAAAATCAGTTGCACCATTCAATTCTGCTCGTCCAGACGGGGAGAATTCAATCACATTTTTTCGATGCGACGTTTCTTATGGGATTTAATGAGCGACAACATTTTGACCCCAAACCGAGAGGATTCTGGGATGTTTGTGGTTTTTTTGTAATAACTCTGGAAGGAAACGTCGAGACCCATCAAGGTGGTACTCGTACTGCTCGCCTCATCGAGTAGAATCGAAAGATACGAGTGGTTAAGCTATCGGTTATGAAATGGACGAGCGACCAATAAAACAACATGTATTATGGGGTTGAATGCGTTTTGCTATTCACAAAATAAAACAAAAGCAGTCATGCAAATATCTGCTTTAACACAGCACAGCAAAATCAGTTGCACCATTCAATCCCGCTCGTCCAGACGGGGAGAATTCAATCACATTTATTCGATGCGACGTTTCTTATGGGATTTAATGAGCGACAACATTTTGACCCCAAACCGAGAGGATTCTGGGATGTTTGTGGTTTTTTTGTAATAACTCTGGAAGGAAACGTCGCAGACCCATCAAGGTGGTACGCGTACTGCTCGCCTCATCGAGAGGAATCCAAAGATATGAGTGGTTAAGCTATGGGATATGAAATGGACGAGCGACCAATAAAACAACTTTTATTATGGGGTTGAATGCTTTTTGCTATTCACAAAATAAAACAAATGCAGTCATGCAAATATCTGTTTTAACACAGCACAGCAAAAATCAGTTACACCATTCAATTCCGCTCGTCCAGACGGGGAGAATTCAATCACATTTATTCGATGCGACGTTTCTTATGGGATTTAATGAGCGACAACATTTTGACCCCAAACCGAGAGGATTCTGGGATGTTTGTGTTTTTTTGGTAACAACTCTGGAAGGAAACGTCGCAGACCCATCAAGGTGGTACTCGTACTGCTCGCCTCATCGAGTGGAATCCAAAGATATGAGTGGTTAAGCTATGCGATATGAAATGGACGAGCGACCAATAAAACAACATGTATTATGGGGTTGAATGCGTTTTGCTATTCACAAAATAAAACAAAAGCAGTCATGCAAATATCTGCTTTAACACAGCACAGCAAAATCAGTTGCACCATTCAATCCCGCTCGTCCAGACAGGGAGAATTCAATCACATTTATTCGATGCGACGTTTCTTATGGGATTTAATGAGCGACAACATTTTGACCCCAAACCGAGAGGATTCTGGGATGTTTGTGGTTTTTTTGTAATAACTCTGGAAGGAAACGTCGCAGACCCATCAAGGTGGTACGCGTACTGCTCGCCTCATCGAGAGGAATCCAAAGATATGAGTGGTTAAGCTATGGGATATGAAATGGACGAGCGACCAATAAAACAACTTTTTTTATGGGGTTGAATGCTTTTTGCTATTCACAAAATAAAACAAATGCAGTCATGCAAATATCTGTTTTAACACAGCACAGCAAAAATCAGTTACACCATTCAATTCCGCTCGTCCAGACGGGGAGAATTCAATCACATTTATTCGATGCGACGTTTCTTATGGGATTTAATGAGCGACAACATTTTGACCCCAAACCGAGAGGATTCTGGGATGTGTGTGGTGTTTTTGTAATAACTCTGGAAGGAAACGTCGCAGACCCATCAAGGTGGTACTCGTACTGCTCGCCTCATCGAGTGGAATCCAAAGATATGAGTGGTTAAGCTATGCGATATGAAATGGACGAGCGACCAATAAAACAACATGTATTATGGGGTTGAATGCGTTTTGCTATTCACAAAATAAAACAAAAGCAGTCATGCAAATATCTGCTTTAACACAGCACAGCAAAATCAGTTGCACCATTCAATCCCGCTCGTCCAGACGGGGAGAATTCAATCACATTTTTTCGATGCGACGTTTCTTATGGGATTGAATGAGCGACAACATTTTGACCCCAAACCGAGAGGATTCTGGGATGTTTGTGGTTTTTTTGTAATAACTCTGGAAGGAAACGTCGCAGACCCATCAAGGTGGTACGCGTACTGCTCGCATAATCGAGAGGAATCCAAAGATATGAGTGGTTAAGCTATGGGATATGAAATGGACGAGCGACCAATAAAACAACTTTTATTATGGGGTTGAATGCTTTTTGCTATTCACAAAATAAAACAAATGCAGTCATGCAAATATCTGTTTTAACACAGCACAGCAAAAATCAGTTACACCATTCAATTCCGCTCGTCCAGACGGGGAGAATTCAATCACATTTATTCGATGCGACGTTTCTTATGGGATTTAATGAGCGACAACATTTTGACCCCAAACCGAGAGGATTCTGGGATGTGTGTGGTGTTTTTGTAATAACTCTGGAAGGAAACGTCGCAGACCCATCAAGGTGGTACTCGTACTGCTCGCCTCATCGAGAGGAATCCAAAGATATGAGTGGTTAAGCTATGGGATATGAAATGGACGAGCGACCAATAAAACAACATGTATTATGGGGTTGAATGCTTTTTGCTATTCACAAAATAAAACAAAAGCAGTCATGCAAATATCTGTTTTAACACAGCACAGCAAAATCAGTTGCACCATTCAATCCCGCTCGTCCAGACGGGGAGAATTCAATCACATTTATTCGATGCGACATTTCTTATGGGATTTAATGAGCGACAACATTTTGACCCCAAACCGAGAAGATTCTGGGATGTTTGTGGTTTTTTTGTAATAACTCTGGAAGGAAACGTCGAAGACCCATCAAGGTGGTACTCGTACTGCTCGCCTCATCGAGAGGAATCCAAAGATATGAGTGATTAAGCTATGGGATATGAAATGGACGAGCGACCAATAAAACAACATGTATTATGGGGTTGAATGCTTTTTGCTATTCACAAAATAAAACCAAAGCAGTAATGCAAATATCTGAGTTAACACAGCACAGCAAAATCAGTTGCACCATTCAATTCTGCTCGTCCAGACGGGGAGAATTCATTCACATTTTTTCGATGCGACGTTTCTTATGGGATTTAATGAGCGACAACATTTTGACCCCAAACCGAGAGGATTCTGGGATGTTTGTGGTTTTTTTGTAATAACTCTGGAAGGAAACGTCGAGACCCATCAAGGTGGTACTCGTACTGCTCGCCTCATCGAGTAGAATCGAAAGATACGAGTGGTTAAGCTATCGGTTAAGAAATGGACGAGCGACCAATAAAACAACATGTATTATGGGGTTGAATGCGTTTTGCTATTCACAAAATAAAACAAAAGCAGTCATGCAAATATCTGTTTTAACACAGCACAGCAAAATCAGTTGCACCATTCAATCCCGCTCGTCCAGACGGGGAGAATTCAATCACATTTATTCGATGCGACGTTTCTTATGGGATTTAATGAGCGACAACATTTTGACCCCAAACCGAGATGATTCTGGGATGTTTGTGGTTTTTTTTGTAATAACTCTGGAAAGAAACGTCGCAGACCCATCAAGGTGGTACTCGTACTGCTCGCCTCATCGAGAGGAATCCAAATATATGAGTGGTTAAGCTATGGGATATGAAATGGACGAGCGACCAATAAAAAAACATGTAATTTGGGGTTGAATGCTTTTTGCTATTCACAAAATAAAACAAATGCAGTCATGCAAATATCTCTTTTAACACAGCACAGCAAAAATCAGTTACACCATTCAATTCCGCTCGTCCAGACGGGGAGAATTCAATCACATTTATTCGATGCGACGTTTCTTATGGGATTTAATGAACGACAACATTTTGACCCCAAACCGAGAGGATTCTGGGATGTTTGTGGTTTTTTTGTAATAACTCTGGAAGGAAACGTCGCAGACCCATCAAGGTGGTACTCGTACTGCTCGCCTCATCGAGTGGAATCCAAAGATATGAGTGGAATCCAAAGATATGAGTGGTTAAGCTATGCGATATGAAATGGACGAGCGACCAATAAAACAACATGTATTATGGGGTTGAATGCGTTTTGCTATTCACAAAATAAAACAAAAGCAGTCATGCAAATATCTGCTTTAACACAGCACAGCAAAATCAGTTGCACCATTCAATCCCGCTCGTCCATACGGGGAGAATTCAATCACATTTTTTCGATGCGACGTTTCTTATGGGATTGAATGAGCGACAACATTTTGACCCCAAACCGAGAGGATTCTGGGATGTTTGTGGTGTTTTTGTAATAACTCTGGAAGGAAACGTCGCAGACCCATCAAGGTGGTACTCGTACTGCTCGCCTCATCGAGTGGAATCCAAAGGTATGAGTGGTTAAGCTATGGGATATGAAATGGACGAGCGACCAATAAAACAACATGTTTTATGGGGTTGAATGCTTTTTGCTATTCACAAAATAAAACAAATGCAGTCATGCAAATATCTGTTTTAACACAGCACAGCAAAAATCAGTTACACCATTCAATTCCGCTCGTCCAGACGGGGAGAATTCAATCACATTTATTCGATGCGACGTTTCTTATGGGATTTAATGAGCGACAACATTTTGACCCCAAACCGAGAGGATTCTGGGATGTGTGTGGTGTTTTTGTAATAACTCTGGAAGGAAACGTCGCAGACCCATCAAGGTGGTACTCGTACTGCTCGCCTCATCGAGAGGAATCCAAAGATATGAGTGGTTAAGCTATGGGATATGAAATGGACGAGCGACCAATAAAACAACATGTATTATGGGGTTGAATGCTTTTTGCTATTCACAAAATAAAACAAAAGCAGTCATGCAAATATCTGTTTTAACACAGCACAGCAAAATCAGTTGCACCATTCAATCCCGCTCGTCCAGACGGGGAGAATTCAATCACATTTATTCGATGCGACATTTCTTATGGGATTTAATGAGCGACAACATTTTGACCCCAAACCGAGAGGATTCTGGGATGTTTGTGTTTTTTTTGTAATAACTCTGGAAGGAAACGTCGAAGACCCATCAAGGTGGTACTCGTACTGCTCGCCTCATCGAGAGGAATCCAAAGATATGAGTGATTAAGCTATGGGATATGAAATGGACGAGCGACCAATAAAACAACATGTATTATGGGGTTGAATGCTTTTTGCTATTCACAAAATAAAACCAAAGCAGTAATGCAAATATCTGAGTTAACACAGCACAGCAAAATCAGTTGCACCATTCAATTCTGCTCGTCCAGACGGGGAGAATTCAATCACATTTTTTCGATGCGACGTTTCTTATGGGATTTAATGAGCGACAACATTTTGACCCCAAACCGAGAGGATTCTGGGATGTTTGTGGTTTTTTTTGTAATAACTCTGGAAAGAAACGTCGCAGACCCATCAAGGTGGTACTCGTACTGCTCGCCTCATCGAGAGGAATCCAAATATATGAGTGGTTAAGCTATGGGATATGAAATGGACGAGCGACCAATAAAAAAACATGTAATTTGGGGTTGAATGCTTTTTGCTATTCACAAAATAAAACAAATGCAGTCATGCAAATATCTCTTTTAACACAGCACAGCAAAAATCAGTTACACCATTCAATTCCGCTCGTCCAGACGGGGAGAATTCAATCACATTTATTCGATGCGACGTTTCTTATGGGATTTAATGAACGACAACATTTTGACCCCAAACCGAGAGGATTCTGGGATGTTTGTGGTTTTTTTGTAATAACTCTGGAAGGAAACGTCGCAGACCCATCAAGGTGGTACTCGTACTGCTAGCCTCATCGAGTGGAATCCAAAGATATGAGTGGAATCCAAAGATATGAGTGGTTAAGCTATGCGATATGAAATGGACGAGCGACCAATAAAACAACATGTATTATGGGGTTGAATGCGTTTTGCTATTCACAAAATAAAACAAAAGCAGTCATGCAAATATCTGCTTTAACACAGCACAGCAAAATCAGTTGCACCATTCAATCCCGCTCGTCCATACGGGGAGAATTCAATCACATTTTTTCGATGCGACGTTTCTTATGGGATTGAATGAGCGACAACATTTTGACCCCAAACCGAGAGGATTCTGGGATGTTTGTGGTGTTTTTGTAATAACTCTGGAAGGAAACGTCGCAGACCCATCAAGGTGGTACTCGTACTGCTCGCCTCATCGAGAGGAATCCAAAGATATGAGTGGTTAAGCTATGGGATATGAAATGGACGAGCGACCAATAAAACAACATGTATTTTGGGGTTGAATGCTTTTTGCTATTCACAAAATAAAACAAAAGCAGTCATGCAAATATCTGTTTTAACACAGCACAGCAAAATCAGTTGCACCATTCAATCCCGCTCGTCCAGACGGGGAGAATTCAATCACATTTATTCGATGCGACGTTTCTTATGGGATTTAATGAGCGACAACATTTTGACCCCAAACCGAGAGGATTCTGGAATGTTTGTGGTTTTTTTTGTAATAACTCTGGAAGGAAACGTCGCAGACCCATCAAGGTGGTACTCGTACTGCTCGCCTCATCGAGAGGAATCCAAAGATATGAGTGCTTAAGCTATGGGATATGAAATTTGACGAGCGACCAATAAAACAACATGTATTATGGGGTTGAATGCTTTTTGCTATTCACAAAATAAAACCAAAGCAGTAATGCAAATATCTGAGTTAACACAGCACAGCAAAATCAGTTGCACCATTCAATTCTGCTCGTCCAGACGGGTAGAATTCAATCACATTTTTTCGATGCGACGTTTCTTATGGGATTTAATGAGCGACAACATTTTGACCCCAAACCGAGAGGATTCTGGGATGTTTGTGGTTTTTTTGTAATAACTCTGGAAAGAAACGTCGAGACCCATCAAGGTGGTACTCGTACTGCTCGCCTCATCGAGTAGAATCCAAAGATATGAGTGGTTAAGCTATCGGTTATGAAATGGACGAGCGACCAATAAAACAACATGTATTATGGGGTTGAATGCGTTTTGCTATTCACAAAATAAAACAAAAGCAGTCATGCAAATATCTGTTTTAACACAGCACAGCAAAATCAGTTGCACCATTCAATCCCGCTCGTCCATACGGGGAGAATTCAATCACATTTTTTCGATGCGACGTTTCTTATGGGATTTAATGAGCGACAACATTTTGACCCCAAACCGAGAGGATTCTGGGATGTTTGTGGTTTTTTTGTAATAACTCTGGAAAGAAACGTCGAGACCCATCAAGGTGGTACTCGTACTGCTCACCTCATCGAGTAGAATCCAAAGATATGAGTGGTTAAGCTATCGGTTATGAAATGGACGAGCGACCAATAAAACAACATGTATTATGGGGTTGAATGCGTTTTGCTATTCACAAAATAAAACAAAAGCAGTCATGCAAATATCTGTTTTAACACAGCACAGCAAAATCAGTTGCACCATTCAATCCCGCTCGTCCATACGGGGAGAATTCAATCACATTTATTCGATGCGACGTTTCTTATGGGATTTAATGAGCGACAACATTTTGACCCCAAACCGAGAGGATTCTGGGATGTTTGTGGTTTTTTTGTAATAACTCTGGAAAGAAACGTCGCAGACCCATCAAGGTGGTACTCGTACTGCTCGCCTCATCGAGAGGAATCCAAATATATGAGTGGTTAAGCTATGGGATATGAAATGGACGAGCGACCAATAAAAAAACATGTATTTTGGGGTTGAATGCTTTTTGCTATTCACAAAATAAAACAAATGCAGTCATGCAAATATCTGTTTTAACACAGCACAGCAAAAATCAGTTACACCATTCAATTCCGCTCGTCCAGACGGGGAGAATTCAATCACATTTATTCGATGCGACGTTTCTTATGGGATTTAATGAACGACAACATTTTGACCCCAAACCGAGAGGATTCTGGGATGTTTGTGGTTTTTTTGTAATAACTCTGGAAGGAAACGTCGCAGACCCATCAAGGTGGTACTCGTACTGCTCGCCTCATCGAGTGGAATCCAAAGATATGAGTGGAATCCAAAGATATGAGTGGTTAAGCTATGCGATATGAAATGGACGAGCGACCAATAAAACAACATGTATTATGGGGTTGAATGCGTTTTGCTATTCACAAAATAAAACAAAAGCAGTCATGCAAATATCTGCTTTAACACAGCACAGCAAAATCAGTTGCACCATTCAATCCCGCTCGTCCATACGGGGAGAATTCAATCACATTTTTTCGATGCGACGTTTCTTATGGGATTGAATGAGCGACAACATTTTGACCCCAAACCGAGAGGATTCTGGGATGTTTGTGGTGTTTTTGTAATAACTCTGGAAGGAAACGTCGCAGACCCATCAAGGTGGTACTCGTACTGCTCGCCTCATCGAGAGGAATCCAAAGATATGAGTGGTTAAGCTATGGGATATGAAATGGACGAGCGACCAATAAAACAACATGTATTTTGGGGTTGAATGCTTTTTGCTATTCACAAAATAAAACAAAAGCAGTCATGCAAATATCTGTTTTAACACAGCACAGCAAAATCAGTTGCACCATTCAATCCCGCTCGTCCAGACGGGGAGAATTCAATCACATTTATTCGATGCGACGTTTCTTATGGGATTTAATGAGCGACAACATTTTGACCCCAAACCGAGAGGATTCTGGAATGTTTGTGGTTTTTTTTGTAATAACTCTGGAAGGAAACGTCGCAGACCCATCAAGGTGGTACTCGTACTGCTCGCCTCATCGAGAGGAATCCAAAGATATGAGTGCTTAAGCTATGGGATATGAAATTTGACGAGCGACCAATAAAACAACATGTATTATGGGGTTGAATGCTTTTTGCTATTCACAAAATAAAACCAAAGCAGTAATGCAAATATCTGAGTTAACACAGCACAGCAAAATCAGTTGCACCATTCACAGCAAAATCAGTTGCACCATTCAATTCTGCTCGTCCAGACGGGTAGAATTCAATCACATTTTTTCGATGCGACGTTTCTTATGGGATTTAATGAGCGACAACATTTTGACCCCAAACCGAGAGGATTCTGGGATGTTTGTGGTTTTTTTGTAATAACTCTGGAAAGAAACGTCGAGACCCATCAAGGTGGTACTCGTACTGCTCGCCTCATCGAGTAGAATCCAAAGATATGAGTGGTTAAGCTATCGGTTATGAAATGGACGAGCGACCAATAAAACAACATGTATTATGGGGTTGAATGCGTTTTGCTATTCACAAAATAAAACAAAAGCAGTCATGCAAATATCTGTTTTAACACAGCACAGCAAAATCAGTTGCACCATTCAATCCCGCTCGTCCATACGGGGAGAATTCAATCACATTTATTCGATGCGACGTTTCTTATGGGATTTAATGAGCGACAACATTTTGACCCCAAACCGAGAGGATTCTGGGATGTTTGTGGTTTTTTTGTAATAACTCTGGAAAGAAACGTCGCAGACCCATCAAGGTGGTACTCGTACTGCTCGCCTCATCGAGAGGAATCCAAATATATGAGTGGTTAAGCTATGGGATATGAAATGGACGAGCGACCAATAAAAAAACATGTATTTTGGGGTTGAATGCTTTTTGCTATTCACAAAATAAAACAAATGCAGTCATGCAAATATCTGTTTTAACACAGCACAGCAAAAATCAGTTACACCATTCAATTCCGCTCGTCCAGACGGGGAGAATTCAATCACATTTATTCGATGCGACGTTTCTTATGGGATTTAATGAACGACAACATTTTGACCCCAAACCGAGAGGATTCTGGGATGTTTGTGGTTTTTTTGTAATAACTCTGGAAGGAAACGTCGCAGACCCATCAAGGTGGTACTCGTACTGCTCGCCTCATCGAGTGGAATCCAAAGATATGAGTGGAATCCAAAGATATGAGTGGTTAAGCTATGCGATATGAAATGGACGAGCGACCAATAAAACAACATGTATTATGGGGTTGAATGCGTTTTGCTATTCACAAAATAAAACAAAAGCAGTCATGCAAATATCTGCTTTAACACAGCACAGCAAAATCAGTTGCACCATTCAATCCCGCTCGTCCATACGGGGAGAATTCAATCACATTTTTTCGATGCGACGTTTCTTATGGGATTGAATGAGCGACAACATTTTGACCCCAAACCGAGAGGATTCTGGGATGTTTGTGGTGTTTTTGTAATAACTCTGGAAGGAAACGTCGCAGACCCATCAAGGTGGTACTCGTACTGCTCGCCTCATCGAGAGGAATCCAAAGATATGAGTGGTTAAGCTATGGGATATGAAATGGACGAGCGACCAATAAAACAACATGTATTTTGGGGTTGAATGCTTTTTGCTATTCACAAAATAAAACAAAAGCAGTCATGCAAATATCTGTTTTAACACAGCACAGCAAAATCAGTTGCACCATTCAATCCCGCTCGTCCAGACGGGGAGAATTCAATCACATTTATTCGATGCGACGTTTCTTATGGGATTTAATGAGCGACAACATTTTGACCCCAAACCGAGAGGATTCTGGAATGTTTGTGGTTTTTTTTGTAATAACTCTGGAAGGAAACGTCGCAGACCCATCAAGGTGGTACTCGTACTGCTCGCCTCATCGAGAGGAATCCAAAGATATGAGTGCTTAAGCTATGGGATATGAAATTTGACGAGCGACCAATAAAACAACATGTATTATGGGGTTGAATGCTTTTTGCTATTCACAAAATAAAACCAAAGCAGTAATGCAAATATCTGAGTTAACACAGCACAGCAAAATCAGTTGCACCATTCACAGCAAAATCAGTTGCACCATTCAATTCTGCTCGTCCAGACGGGTAGAATTCAATCACATTTTTTCGATGCGACGTTTCTTATGGGATTTAATGAGCGACAACATTTTGACCCCAAACCGAGAGGATTCTGGGATGTTTGTGGTTTTTTTGTAATAACTCTGGAAAGAAACGTCGAGACCCATCAAGGTGGTACTCGTACTGCTCGCCTCATCGAGTAGAATCCAAAGATATGAGTGGTTAAGCTATCGGTTATGAAATGGACGAGCGACCAATAAAACAAAATGTATTATGGGGTTGAATGCGTTTTGCTATTCACAAAATAAAACAAAAGCAGTCATGCAAATATCTGTTTTAACACAGCACAGCAAAAATCAGTTACACCATTCAATTCCGCTCGTCCAGACGGGGAGAATTCAATCACATTTATTCGATGCGACGTTTCTTATGGGATTTAATGAGCGACAACATTTTGACCCCAAACCGAGAGGATTCTGGGATGTGTGTGGTGTTTTTGTAATAACTCTGGAAGGAAACGTCGCAGACCCATCAAGGTGGTACTCGTACTGCTCGCCTCATCGAGTGGAATCCAAAGATATGAGTGGTTAAGCTATGCGATATGAAATGGACGAGCGACCAATAAAACAACATGTATTATGGGGTTGAATGCGTTTTGCTATTCACAAAATAAAACAAAAGCAGTCATGCAAATATCTGCTTTAACACAGCACAGCAAAATCAGTTGCACCATTCAATCCCGCTCGTCCAGACGGGGAGAATTCAATCACATTTATTCGATGCGACGTTTCTTATGGGATTTAATGAGCGACAACATTTTGACCCCAAACCGAGAGGATTCTGGGATGTTTGTGGTTTTTTTGTAATAACTCTGGAAGGAAACGTCGCAGACCCATCAAGGTGGTACACGTACTGCTCGCCTCATCGAGAGGAATCCAAAGATATGAGTGGTTAAGCTATGGGATATGAAATGGACGAGCGACCAATAAAACAACTTTTATTATGGGGTTGAATGCTTTTTGCTATTCACAAAATAAAACAAATGCAGTCATGCAAATATCTGTTTTAACACAGCACAGCAAAAATCAGTTACACCATTCAATTCCGCTCGTCCAGACGGGGAGAATTCAATCACATTTATTCGATGCGACGTTTCTTATGGGATTTAATGAGCGACAACATTTTGACCCCAAACCGAGAGGATTCTGGGATGTGTGTGGTTTTTTTGTAATAACTCTGGAAGGAAACGTCGCAGACCCATCAAGGTGGTACTCGTACTGCTCGCCTCATCGAGAGGAATCCAAATATATGAGTGGTTAAGCTATGGGATATGAAATGGACGAGCGACCAATAAAAAAACATGTATTTTGGGGTTGAATGCTTTTTGCTATTCACAAAATAAAACAAATGCAGTCATGCAAATATCTCTTTTAACACAGCACAGCAAAAATCAGTTACACCATTCAATTCCGCTCGTCCAGACGGGGAGAATTCAATCACATTTATTCGATGCGACGTTTCTTATGGGATTTAATGAACGACAACATTTTGACCCCAAACCGAGAGGATTCTGGGATGTTTGTGGTTTTTTTGTAATAACTCTGGAAGGAAACGTCGCAGACCCATCAAGGTGGTACTCGTACTGCTCGCCTCATCGAGTGGAATCCAAAGATATGAGTGGAATCCAAAGATATGAGTGGTTAAGCTATGCGATATGAAATGGACGAGCGACCAATAAAACAACATGTATTATGGGGTTGAATGCGTTTTGCTATTCACAAAATAAAACAAAAGCAGTCATGCAAATATCTGCTTTAACACAGCACAGCAAAATCAGTTGCACCATTCAATCCCGCTCGTCCATACGGGGAGAATTCAATCACATTTTTTCGATGCGACGTTTCTTATGGGATTGAATGAGCGACAACATTTTGACCCCAAACCGAGAGGATTCTGGGATGTTTGTGGTGTTTTTGTAATAACTCTGGAAGGAAACGTCGCAGACCCATCAAGGTGGTACTCGTACTGCTCGCCTCATCGAGAGGAATCCAAAGATATGAGTGGTTAAGCTATGGGATATGAAATGGACGAGCGACCAATAAAACAACATGTATTTTGGGGTTGAATGCTTTTTGCTATTCACAAAATAAAACAAAAGCAGTCATGCAAATATCTGTTTTAACACAGCACAGCAAAATCAGTTGCACCATTCAATCCCGCTCGTCCAGACGGGGAGAATTCAATCACATTTATTCGATGCGACGTTTCTTATGGGATTTAATGAGCGACAACATTTTGACCCCAAACCGAGAGGATTCTGGAATGTTTGTGGTTTTTTTTGTAATAACTCTGGAAGGAAACGTCGCAGACCCATCAAGGTGGTACTCGTACTGCTCGCCTCATCGAGAGGAATCCAAAGATATGAGTGCTTAAGCTATGGGATATGAAATTTGACGAGCGACCAATAAAACAACATGTATTATGGGGTTGAATGCTTTTTGCTATTCACAAAATAAAACCAAAGCAGTAATGCAAATATCTGAGTTAACACAGCACAGCAAAATCAGTTGCACCATTCAATTCTGCTCGTCCAGACGGGTAGAATTCAATCACATTTTTTCGATGCGACGTTTCTTATGGGATTTAATGAGCGACAACATTTTGACCCCAAACCGAGAGGATTCTGGGATGTTTGTGGTTTTTTTTTAATAACTCTGGAAAGAAACGTCGCAGACCCATCAAGGTGGTACTCGTACTGCTCGCCTCATCGAGAAGAATCCAAATATATGAGTGGTTAAGCTATGGGATATGAAATGGACGAGCGACCAATAAAAAAACATGTATTTTGGGGTTGAATGCTTTTTGCTATTCACAAAATAAAACAAATGCAGTCATGCAAATATCTGTTTTAACACAGCACAGCAAAAATCAGTTACACCATTCAATTCCGCTCGTCCAGACGGGGAGAATTCAATCACATTTATTCGATGCGACGTTTCTTATGGGATTTAATGAACGACAACATTTTGACCCCAAACCGAGAGGATTCTGGGATGTTTGTGGTTTTTTTGTAATAACTCTGGAAGGAAACGTCGCAGACCCATCAAGGTGGTACTCGTACTGCTCGCCTCATCGAGTGGAATCCAAAGATATGAGTGGAATCCAAAGATATGAGTGGTTAAGCTATGCGATATGAAATGGACGAGCGACCAATAAAACAACATGTATTATGGGGTTGAATGCGTTTTGCTATTCACAAAATAAAACAAAAGCAGTCATGCAAATATCTGCTTTAACACAGCACAGCAAAATCAGTTGCACCATTCAATCCCGCTCGTCCATACGGGGAGAATTCAATCACATTTTTTCGATGCGACGTTTCTTATGGGATTGAATGAGCGACAACATTTTGACCCCAAACCGAGAGGATTCTGGGATGTTTGTGGTGTTTTTGTAATAACTCTGGAAGGAAACGTCGCAGACCCATCAAGGTGGTACTCGTACTGCTCGCCTCATCGAGAGGAATCCAAAGATATGAGTGGTTAAGCTATGGGATATGAAATGGACGAGCGACCAATAAAACAACATGTATTTTGGGGTTGAATGCTTTTTGCTATTCACAAAATAAAACAAAAGCAGTCATGCAAATATCTGTTTTAACACAGCACAGCAAAATCAGTTGCACCATTCAATCCCGCTCGTCCAGACGGGGAGAATTCAATCACATTTATTCGATGCGACGTTTCTTATGGGATTTAATGAGCGACAACATTTTGACCCCAAACCGAGAGGATTCTGGAATGTTTGTGGTTTTTTTTGTAATAACTCTGGAAGGAAACGTCGCAGACCCATCAAGGTGGTACTCGTACTGCTCGCCTCATCGAGAGGAATCCAAAGATATGAGTGCTTAAGCTATGGGATATGAAATTTGACGAGCGACCAATAAAACAACATGTATTATGGGGTTGAATGCTTTTTGCTATTCACAAAATAAAACCAAAGCAGTAATGCAAATATCTGAGTTAACACAGCACAGCAAAATCAGTTGCACCATTCAATTCTGCTCGTCCAGACGGGTAGAATTCAATCACATTTTTTCGATGCGACGTTTCTTATGGGATTTAATGAGCGACAACATTTTGACCCCAAACCGAGAGGATTCTGGGATGTTTGTGGTTTTTTTGTAATAACTCTGGAAAGAAACGTCGAGACCCATCAAGGTGGTACTCGTACTGCTCGCCTCATCGAGTAGAATCCAAAGATATGAGTGGTTAAGCTATCGGTTATGAAATGGACGAGCGACCAATAAAACAACATGTATTATGGGGTTGAATGCGTTTTGCTATTCACAAAATAAAACAAAAGCAGTCATGCAAATATCTGTTTTAACACAGCACAGCAAAATCAGTTGCACCATTCAATCCCGCTCGTCCATACGGGGAGAATTCAATCACATTTATTCGATGCGACGTTTCTTATGGGATTTAATGAGCGACAACATTTTGACCCCAAACCGAGAGGATTCTGGGATGTTTGTGGTTTTTTTGTAATAACTCTGGAAGGAAACGTCGCAGACCCATCAAGGTGGTACTCGTACTGCTCGCCTCATCGAGAGGAATCCAAAGATATGAGTGCTTAAGCTATGGGATATGAAATTTGACGAGCGACCAATAAAACAACATGTATTATGGGGTTGAATGCTTTTTGCTATTCACAAAATAAAACCAAAGCAGTAATGCAAATATCTGAGTTAACACAGCACAGCAAAAATCAGTTACACCATTCAATTCCGCTCGTCCAGACGGGGAGAATTCAATCACATTTATTCGATGCGACGTTTCTTATGGGATTTAATGAGCGACAACATTTTGACCCCAAACCGAGAGGATTCTGGGATGTGTGTGGTGTTTTTGTAATAACTCTGGAAGGAAACGTCGCAGACCCATCAAGGTGGTACTCGTACTGCTCGCCTCATCGAGTGGAATCCAAAGATATGAGTGGTTAAGCTATGCGATATGAAATGGACGAGCGACCAATAAAACAACATGTATTATGGGGTTGAATGCGTTTTGCTATTCACAAAATAAAACAAAAGCAGTCATGCAAATATCTGCTTTAACACAGCACAGCAAAATCAGTTGCACCATTCAATCCCGCTCGTCTAGACGGGGAGAATTCAATCACATTTATTCGATGCGACGTTTCTTATGGGATTTAATGAGCGACAACATTTTGACCCCAAACCGAGAGGATTCTGGGATGTTTGTGGTTTTTTTGTAATAACTCTGGAAGGAAACGTCGCAGACCCATCAAGGTGGTACTCGTACTGCTCGCCTCATCGAGAGGAATCCAAAGATATGAGTGGTTAAGCTATGGGATATGAAATGGACGAGCGACCAATAAAACAACTTTTATTATGGGGTTGAATGCTTTTTGCTATTCACAAAATAAAACAAATGCAGTCATGCAAATATCTGTTTTAACACAGCACAGCAAAAATCAGTTACACCATTCAATTCCGCTCGTCCAGACGGGGAGAATTCAATCACATTTATTCGATGCGACGTTTCTTTTGGGATTTAATGAGCGACAACATTTTGACCCCAAACCGAGAGGATTCTGGGATGTGTGTGGTTTTTTTGTAATAACTCTGGAAGGAAACGTCGCAGACCCATCAAGGTGGTACTCGTACTGCTCGCCTCATCGAGAGGAATCCAAAGATATGAGTGCTTAAGCTATGGGATATGAAATGGACGAGCGACCAATAAAACAACATGTATTATGGGGTTGAATGCTTTTTACTATTCACAAAATAAAACCAAAGCAGTAATGCAAATATCTGAGTTAACACAGCACAGCAAAATCAGTTGCACCATTCAATTCTGCTCGTCCAGACGGGGAGAATTCAATCACATTTTTTCGATGCGACGTTTCTTATGGGATTTAATGAGCGACAACATTTTGACCCCAAACCGAGAGGATTCTGGGATGTTTGTGGTTTTTTTGTAATAACTCTGGAAGGAAACGTCGAGACCCATCAAGGTGGTACTCGTACTGCTCGCCTCATCGAGTAGAATCGAAAGATACGAGTGGTTAAGCTATCGGTTATGAAATGGACGAGCGACCAATAAAACAACATGTATTATGGGGTTGAATGCGTTTTGCTATTCACAAAATAAAACAAAAGCAGTCATGCAAATATCTGTTTTAACACAGCACAGCAAAATCAGTTGCACCATTCAATCCCGCTCGTCCATACGGGGAGAATTCAATCACATTTATTCGATGCGACGTTTCTTATGGGATTTAATGAGCGACAACATTTTGACCCCAAACCGAGAGGATTCTGGGATGTTTGTGGTTTTTTTGTAATAACTCTGGAAAGAAACGTCGCAGACCCATCAAGGTGGTACTCGTACTGCTCGCCTCATCGAGAGGAATCCAAAGATATGAGTGGTTAAGCTATGGGATATGAAATGGACGAGCGACCAATAAAACAACATGTATTTTGGGGTTGAATGCTTTTTGCTATTCACAAAATAAAACAAAAGCAGTCATGCAAATATCTGTTTTAACACAGCACAGCAAAATCAGTTGCACCATTCAATCCCGCTCGTCCAGACGGGGAGAATTCAATCACATTTATTCGATGCGACGTTTCTTATGGGATTTAATGAGCGACAACATTTTGACCCCAAACCGAGAGGATTCTGGAATGTTTGTGGTTTTTTTTGTAATAACTCTGGAAGGAAACGTCGCAGACCCATCAAGGTGGTACTCGTACTGCTCGCCTCATCGAGAGGAATCCAAAGATATGAGTGCTTAAGCTATGGGATATGAAATTTGACGAGCGACCAATAAAACAACATGTATTATGGGGTTGAATGCTTTTTGCTAGTCACAAAATAAAACCAAAGCAGTAATGCAAATATCTGAGTTAACACAGCACAGCAAAATCAGTTGCACCATTCAATTCTGCTCGTCCAGACGGGTAGAATTCAATCACATTTTTTCGATGCGACGTTTCTTATGGGATTTAATGAGCGACAACATTTTGACCCCAAACCGAGAGGATTCTGGGATGTTTGTGGTTTTTTTGTAATAACTCTGGAAAGAAACGTCGAGACCCATCAAGGTGGTACTCGTACTGCTCGCCTCATCGAGTAGAATCCAAAGATATGAGTGGTTAAGCTATCGGTTATGAAATGGACGAGCGACCAATAAAACAACATGTATTATGGGGTTGAATGCGTTTTGCTATTCACAAAATAAAACAAAAGCAGTCATGCAAATATCTGTTTTAACACAGCACAGCAAAATCAGTTGCACCATTCAATCCCGCTCGTCCATACGGGGAGAATTCAATCACATTTATTCGATGCGACGTTTCTTATGGGATTTAATGAGCGACAACATTTTGACCCCAAACCGAGAGGATTCTGGGATGTTTGTGGTTTTTTTGTAATAACTCTGGAAGGAAACGTCGCAGACCCATCAAGGTGGTACTCGTACTGCTCGCCTCATCGAGAGGAATCCAAAGATATGAGTGCTTAAGCTATGGGATATGAAATTTGACGAGCGACCAATAAAACAACATGTATTATGGGGTTGAATGCTTTTTGCTATTCACAAAATAAAACCAAAGCAGTAATGCAAATATCTGAGTTAACACAGCACAGCAAAATCAGTTGCACCATTCAATTCTGCTCGTCCAGACGGGGAGAATTCAATCACATTTTTTCGATGCGACGTTTCTTATGGGATTTAATGAGCGACAACATTTTGACCCCAAACCGAGAGGATTCTGGGATGTTTGTGGTTTTTTTGTAATAACTCTGGAAGGAAACGTCGAGACCCATCAAGGTGGTACTCGTACTGCTCGCCTCATCGAGTATAATCCAAAGATATGAGTGGTTAAGCTATCGGTTATGAAATGGACGAGCGACCAATAAAACAACATGTATTATGGGGTTGAATGCGTTTTGCTATTCACAAAATAAAACAAAAGCAGTCATGCAAATATCTGTTTTAACACAGCACAGCAAAATCAGTTGCACCATTCAATCCCGCTCGTCCATACGGGGAGAATTCAATCACATTTATTCGATGCGACGTTTTTTTATGGGATTTAATGAGCGACAACATTTTGACCCCAAACCGAGAGGATTCTGGGATGTTTGTGGTTTTTTTGTAATAACTCTGGAAGGAAACGTCGCAGACCCATCAAGGTGGTACTCGTACTGCTCGCCTCATCGAGAGGAATCCAAAGATATGAGTGGTTAAGCTATGGGATATGAAATGGCCGAGCGACCAATAAAAAAACATGTATTTTGGGGTTGAATGCTTTTTGCTATTCACAAAATAAAACAAATGCAGTCATGCAAATATCTGTTTTAACACAGCACAGCAAAAATCAGATACACCATTCAATTCCGCTCGTCCAGACGGGGAGAATTCAATCACATTTATTCGATGCGACGTTTCTTATGGGATTTAATGAGCGACAACATTTTGACCCCAAACCGAGAGGATTCTGGGATGTTTGTGGTTTTTTTGTAATAACTCTGGAAGGAAACGTCGAAGACCCATCAAGGTGGTACTCGTACTGCTCGCCTCATCGAGTGGAATCCAAAGATATGAGTGGAATCCAAAGATATGAGTGGTTAAGCTATGCGATATGAAATGGACGAGCGACCAATAAAACAACATGTATTATGGGGTTGAATGCGTTTTGCTATTCACAAAATAAAACAAAAGCAGTCATGCAAATATCTGCTTTAACACAGCACAGCAAAATCAGTTGCACCATTCAATCCCGCTCGTCCATACGGGGAGAATTCAATCACATTTTTTCGATGCGACGTTTCTTATGGGATTGAATGAGCGACAACATTTTGACCCCAAACCGAGAGGATTCTGGGATGTTTGTGGTGTTTTTGTAATAACTCTGGAAGGAAACGTCGCAGACCCATTAAGGTGGTACTCGTACTGCTCGCCTCATCGAGAGGAATCCAAAGATATGAGTGGTTAAGCTATGGGATATGAAATGGACGAGCGACCAATAAAACAACATGTATTTTGGGGTTGAATGCTTTTTGCTATTCACAAAATAAAACAAAAGCAGTCATGCAAATATCTGTTTTAACACAGCACAGCAAAATCAGTTGCACCATTCAATCCCGCTCGTCCAGACGGGGAGAATTCAATCACATTTATTCGATGCGACGTTTCTTATGGGATTTAATGAGCGACAACATTTTGACCCCAAACCGAGAGGATTCTGGAATGTTTGTGGTTTTTTTTGTAATAACTCTGGAAGGAAACGTCGCAGACCCATCAAGGTGGTACTCGTACTGCTCGCCTCATCGAGAGGAATCCAAAGATATGAGTGCTTAAGCTATGGGATATGAAATTTGACGAGCGACCAATAAAACAACATGTATTATGGGGTTGAATGCTTTTTGCTATTCACAAAATAAAACCAAAGCAGTAATGCAAATATCTGAGTTAACACAGCACAGCAAAATCAGTTGCACCATTCAATTCTGCTCGTCCAGACGGGTAGAATTCAATCACATTTTTTCGATGCGACGTTTCTTATGGGATTTAATGAGCGACAACATTTTGACCCCAAACCGAGAGGATTCTGGGATGTTTGTGGTTTTTTTGTAATAACTCTGGAAAGAAACGTCGAGACCCATCAAGGTGGTACTCGTACTGCTCGCCTCATCGAGTAGAATCCAAAGATATGAGTGGTTAAGCTATCGGTTATGAAATGGACGAGCGACCAATAAAACAACATGTATTATGGGGTTGAATGCGTTTTGCTATTCACAAAATAAAACAAAAGCAGTCATGCAAATATCTGTTTTAACACAGCACAGCAAAATCAGTTGCACCATTCAATCCCGCTCGTCCATACGGGGAGAATTCAATCACATTTATTCGATGCGACGTTTCTTATGGGATTTAATGAGCGACAACATTTTGACCCCAAACCGAGAGGATTCTGGGATGTTTGTGGTTTTTTTGTAATAACTCTGGAAGGAAACGTCGCAGACCCATCAAGGTGGTACTCGTACTGCTCGCCTCATCGAGAGGAATCCAAAGATATGAGTGCTTAAGCTATGGGATATGAAATTTGACGAGCGACCAATAAAACAACATGTATTATGGGGTTGAATGCTTTTTGCTATTCACAAAATAAAACCAAAGCAGTAATGCAAATATCTGAGTTAACACAGCACAGCAAAAATCAGTTACACCATTCAATTCCGCTCGTCCAGACGGGGAGAATTCAATCACATTTATTCGATGCGACGTTTCTTATGGGATTTAATGAGCGACAACATTTTGACCCCAAACCGAGAGGATTCTGGGATGTGTGTGGTGTTTTTGTAATAACTCTGGAAGGAAACGTCGCAGACCCATCAAGGTGGTACTCGTACTGCTCGCCTCATCGAGTGGAATCCAAAGATATGAGTGGTTAAGCTATGCGATATGAAATGGACGAGCGACCAATAAAACAACTTTTATTATGGGGTTGAATGCTTTTTGCTATTCACAAAATAAAACAAATGCAGTCATGCAAATATCTGTTTTAACACAGCACAGCAAAAATCAGTTACACCATTCAATTCCGCTCGTCCAGACGGGGAGAATTCAATCACATTTATTCGATGCGACGTTTCTTATGGGATTTAATGAGCGACAACATTTTGACCCCAAACCGAGAGGATTCTGGGATGTGTGTGGTTTTTTTGTAATAACTCTGGAAGGAAACGTCGCAGACCCATCAAGGTGGTACTCGTACTGCTCGCCTCATCGAGAGGAATCCAAGGATATGAGTGCTTAAGCTATGGGATATGAAATGGACGAGCGACCAATAAAACAACATGTATTATGGGGTTGAATGCTTTTTACTATTCACAAAATAAAACCAAAGCAGTAATGCAAATATCTGAGTTAACACAGCACAGCAAAATCAGTTGCACCATTCAATTCTGCTCGTCCAGACGGGGAGAATTCAATCACATTTTTTCGATGCGACGTTTCTTATGGGATTTAATGAGCGACAACATTTTGACCCCAAACCGAGAGGATTCTGGGATGTTTGTGGTTTTTTTGTAATAACTCTGGAAGGAAACGTCGAGACCCATCAAGGTGGTACTCGTACTGCTCGCCTCATCGAGTAGAATCGAAAGATACGAGTGGTTAAGCTATCGGTTATGAAATGGACGAGCGACCAATAAAACAACATGTATTATGGGGTTGAATGCGTTTTGCTATTCACAAAATAAAACAAAAGCAGTCATGCAAATATCTGTTTTAACACAGCACAGCAAAATCAGTTGCACCATTCAATCCCGCTCGTCCAGACGGGGAGAATTCAATCACATTTATTCGATGCGACGTTTCTTATGGGATTTAATGAGCGACAACATTTTGACCCCAAACCGAGAGGATTCTGGAATGTTTGTGGTTTTTTTTGTAATAACTCTGGAAGGAAACGTCGCAGACCCATCAAGGTGGTACTCGTACTGCTCGCCTCATCGAGAGGAATCCAAAGATATGAGTGCTTAAGCTATGGGATATGAAATTTGACGAGCGACCAATAAAACAACATGTATTATGGGGTTGAATGCTTTTTGCTATTCACAAAATAAAACCAAAGCAGTAATGCAAATATCTGAGTTAACACAGCACAGCAAAATCAGTTGCACCATTCAATTCTGCTCGTCCAGACGGGTAGAATTCAATCACATTTTTTCGATGCGACGTTTCTTATGGGATTTAATGAGCGACAACATTTTGACCCCAAACCGAGAGGATTCTGGGATGTTTGTGGTTTTTTTGTAATAACTCTGGAAAGAAACGTCGAGACCCATCAAGGTGGTACTCGTACTGCTCGCCTCATCGAGTAGAATCCAAAGATATGAGTGGTTAAGCTATCGGTTATGAAATGGACGAGCGACCAATAAAACAACATGTATTATGGGGTTGAATGCGTTTTGCTATTCACAAAATAAAACAAAAGCAGTCATGCAAATATCTGTTTTAACACAGCACAGCAAAATCAGTTGCACCATTCAATCCCGCTCGTCCATACGGGGAGAATTCAATCACATTTATTCGATGCGACGTTTCTTATGGGATTTAATGAGCGACAACATTTTGACCCCAAACCGAGAGGATTCTGGGATGTTTGTGGTTTTTTTGTAATAACTCTGGAAGGAAACGTCGCAGACCCATCAAGGTGGTACTCGTACTGCTCGCCTCATCGAGAGGAATCCAAAGATATGAGTGCTTAAGCTATGGGATATGAAATTTGACGAGCGACCAATAAAACAACATGTATTATGGGGTTGAATGCTTTTTGCTATTCACAAAATAAAACCAAAGCAGTAAT
Source organism: Petromyzon marinus (assembly GCF_048934315.1). Lineage (NCBI taxonomy): Eukaryota > Metazoa > Chordata > Hyperoartia > Petromyzontiformes > Petromyzontidae > Petromyzon > Petromyzon marinus. Next base: position 16,120,067 of record NC_133745.1, on the reverse strand, counting down.
GCAAATATCTGAGTTAACACAGCACAGCAAAAATCAGTTACACCATTCAATTCCGCTCGTCCAGACGGGGAGAATTCAATCACATTTATTCGATGCGACGTTTCTTATGGGATTTAATGAGCGACAACATTTTGACCCCAAACCGAGAGGATTCTGGGATGTGTGTGGTGTTTTTGTAATAACTCTGGAAGGAAACGTCGCAGACCCATCAAGGTGGTACTCGTACTGCTCGCCTCATCGAGTGGAATCCAAAGATATGAGTGGTTAAGCTATGCGATATGAAATGGACGAGCGACCAATAAAACAACTTTTATTATGGGGTTGAATGCTTTTTGCTATTCACAAAATAAAACAAATGCAGTCATGCAAATATCTGTTTTAACACAGCACAGCAAAAATCAGTTACACCATTCAATTCCGCTCGTCCAGACGGGGAGAATTCAATCACATTTATTCGATGCGACGTTTCTTATGGGATTTAATGAGCGACAACATTTTGACCCCAAACCGAGAGGATTCTGGGATGTGTGTGGTTTTTTTGTAATAACTCTGGAAGGAAACGTCGCAGACCCATCAAGGTGGTACTCGTACTGCTCGCCTCATCGAGAGGAATCCAAAGATATGAGTGCTTAAGCTATGGGATATGAAATGGACGAGCGACCAATAAAACAACATGTATTATGGGGTTGAATGCTTTTTACTATTCACAAAATAAAACCAAAGCAGTAATGCAAATATCTGAGTTAACACAGCACAGCAAAATCAGTTGCACCATTCAATTCTGCTCGTCCAGACGGGGAGAATTCAATCACATTTTTTCGATGCGACGTTTCTTATGGGATTTAATGAGCGACAACATTTTGACCCCAAACCGAGAGGATTCTGGGATGTTTGTGGTTTTTTTGTAATAACTCTGGAAGGAAACGTCGAGACCCATCAAGGTGGTACTCGTACTGCTCGCCTCATCGAGTAGAATCGAAAGATACGAGTGGTTAAGCTATCGGTTATGAAATGGACGAGCGACCAATAAAACAACATGTATTATGGGGTTGAATGCGTTTTGCTATTCACAAAATAAAACAAAAGCAGTCATGCAAATATCTGTTTTAACACAGCACAGCAAAATCAGTTGCACCATTCAATCCCGCTCGTCCATACGGGGAGAATTCAATCACATTTATTCGATGCGACGTTTCTTATGGGATTTAATGAGCGACAACATTTTGACCCCAAACCGAGAGGATTCTGGGATGTTTGTGGTTTTTTTGTAATAACTCTGGAAAGAAACGTCGCAGACCCATCAAGGTGGTACTCGTACTGCTCGCCTCATCGAGAGGAATCCAAAGATATGAGTGGTTAAGCTATGCGATATGAAATGGACGAGCGACCAATAAAACAACATGTATTATGGGGTTGAATGCGTTTTGCTATTCACAAAATAAAACAAAAGCAGTCATGCAAATATCTGCTTTAACACAGCACAGCAAAATCAGTTGCACCATTCAATCCCGCTCGTCCATACGGGGAGAATTCAATCACATTTTTTCGATGCGACGTTTCTTATGGGATTGAATGAGCGACAACATTTTGACCCCAAACCGAGAGGATTCTGGGATGTTTGTGGTGTTTTTGTAATAACTCTGGAAGGAAACGTCGCAGACCCATCAAGGTGGTACTTGTACTGCTCGCCTCATCGAGAGGAATCCAAAGATATGAGTGGTTAAGCTATGGGATATGAAATGGACGAGCGACCAATAAAACAACATGTATTTTGGGGTTGAATGCTTTTTGCTATTCACAAAATAAAACAAAAGCAGTCATGCAAATATCTGTTTTAACACAGCACAGCAAAATCAGTTGCACCATTCAATCCCGCTCGTCCAGACGGGGAGAATTCAATCACATTTATTCGATGCGACGTTTCTTATGGGATTTAATGAGCGACAACATTTTGACCCCAAACCGAGAGGATTCTGGAATGTTTGTGGTTTTTTTTGTAATAACTCTGGAAGGAAACGTCGCAGACCCATCAAGGTGGTACTCGTACTGCTCGCCTCATCGAGAGGAATCCAAAGATATGAGTGCTTAAGCTATGGGATATGAAATTTGACGAGCGACCAATAAAACAACATGTATTATGGGGTTGAATGCTTTTTGCTAGTCACAAAATAAAACCAAAGCAGTAATGCAAATATCTGAGTTAACACAGCACAGCAAAATCAGTTGCACCATTCAATTCTGCTCGTCCAGACGGGTAGAATTCAATCACATTTTTTCGATGCGACGTTTCTTATGGGATTTAATGAGCGACAACATTTTGACCCCAAACCGAGAGGATTCTGGGATGTTTGTGGTTTTTTTGTAATAACTCTGGAAAGAAACGTCGAGACCCATCAAGGTGGTACTCGTACTGCTCGCCTCATCGAGTAGAATCCAAAGATATGAGTGGTTAAGCTATCGGTTATGAAATGGACGAGCGACCAATAAAACAACATGTATTATGGGGTTGAATGCGTTTTGCTATTCACAAAATAAAACAAAAGCAGTCATGCAAATATCTGTTTTAACACAGCACAGCAAAATCAGTTGCACCATTCAATCCCGCTCGTCCATACGGGGAGAATTCAATCACATTTATTCGATGCGACGTTTCTTATGGGATTTAATGAGCGACAACATTTTGACCCCAAACCGAGAGGATTCTGGGATGTTTGTGGTTTTTTTGTAATAACTCTGGAAGGAAACGTCGCAGACCCATCAAGGTGGTACTCGTACTGCTCGCCTCATCGAGAGGAATCCAAAGATATGAGTGCTTAAGCTATGGGATATGAAATTTGACGAGCGACCAATAAAACAACATGTATTATGGGGTTGAATGCTTTTTGCTATTCACAAAATAAAACCAAAGCAGTAATGCAAATATCTGAGTTAACACAGCACAGCAAAATCAGTTGCACCATTCAATTCTGCTCGTCCAGACGGGGAGAATTCAATCACATTTTTTCGATGCGACGTTTCTTATGGGATTTAATGAGCGACAACATTTTGACCCCAAACCGAGAGGATTCTGGGATGTTTGTGGTTTTTTTGTAATAACTCTGGAAGGAAACGTCGAGACCCATCAAGGTGGTACTCGTACTGCTCGCCTCATCGAGTATAATCCAAAGATATGAGTGGTTAAGCTATCGGTTATGAAATGGACGAGCGACCAATAAAACAACATGTATTATGGGGTTGAATGCGTTTTGCTATTCACAAAATAAAACAAAAGCAGTCATGCAAATATCTGTTTTAACACAGCACAGCAAAATCAGTTGCACCATTCAATCCCGCTCGTCCATACGGGGAGAATTCAATCACATTTATTCGATGCGACGTTTTTTATGGGATTTAATGAGCGACAACATTTTGACCCCAAACCGAGAGGATTCTGGGATGTTTGTGGTTTTTTTGTAATAACTCTGGAAGGAAACGTCGCAGACCCATCAAGGTGGTACTCGTACTGCTCGCCTCATCGAGAGGAATCCAAAGATATGAGTGGTTAAGCTATGGGATATGAAATGGCCGAGCGACCAATAAAAAAACATGTATTTTGGGGTTGAATGCTTTTTGCTATTCACAAAATAAAACAAATGCAGTCATGCAAATATCTGTTTTAACACAGCACAGCAAAAATCAGATACACCATTCAATTCCGCTCGTCCAGACGGGGAGAATTCAATCACATTTATTCGATGCGACGTTTCTTATGGGATTTAATGAGCGACAACATTTTGACCCCAAACCGAGAGGATTCTGGGATGTTTGTGGTTTTTTTGTAATAACTCTGGAAGGAAACGTCGCAGACCCATCAAGGTGGTACTCGTACTGCTCGCCTCATCGAGTGGAATCCAAAGATATGAGTGGTTAAGCTATGCGATATGAAATGGACGAGCGACCAATAAAACAACATGTATTATGGGGTTGAATGCGTTTTGCTATTCACAAAATAAAACAAAAGCAGTCATGCAAATATCTGCTTTAACACAGCACAGCAAAATCAGTTGCACCATTCAATCCCGCTCGTCCAGACGGGGAGAATTCAATCACATTTTTTCGATGCGACGTTTCTTATGGGATTGAATGAGCGACAACATTTTGACCCCAAACCGAGAGGATTCTGGGATGTTTGTGGTTTTTTTGTAATAACTCTGGAAGGAAACGTCGCAGACCCATCAATGTGGTACTCGTACTGCTCGGCTCATCGAGAGGAATCCAAAGATATGAGTGCTTAAGCTATGGGATATGAAATGGACGAGCGACCAATAAAACAACATGTATTATGGGGTTGAATGCGTTTTGCTATTCACAAAATAAAACAAAAGCAGTCATGCAAATATCTGCTTTAACACAGCACAGCAAAATCAGTTGCACCATTCAATCCCGCTCGTCCATACGGGGAGAATTCCATCACATTTTTTCGATGCGACGTTTCTTATGGGATTGAATGAGCGACAACATTTTGACCCCAAACCGAGAGGATTCTGGGATGTTTGTGGTGTTTTTGTAATAACTCTGGAAGGAAACGTCGCAGACCCATCAAGGTGGTACTCGTACTGCTCGCCTCATCGAGTGGAATCCAAAGATATGAGTGCTTAAGCTATGGGATATGAAATGGACGAGCGACCAATAAAACAACATGTATTATGGGGTTGAATGCTTTTTGCTATTCACAAAATAAAACAAAAGCAGTCATGCAAATATCTGTTTTAACACAGCACAGCAAAATCAGTTGCACCATTCAATCCCGCTCGTCCAGACGGGAAGAATTCAATCACATTTATTCGATGCGACGTTTCTTATGGGATTTAATGAGCGACAACATTTTGACCCCAAACCGAGAGGATTCTGGAATGTTTGTGGTTTTTTTTGTAATAACTCTGGAAGGAAACGTCGCAGACCCATCAAGGTGGTACTCGTACTGCTCGCCTCATCGAGAGGAATCCAAAGATATGAGTGCTTAAGCTATGGGATATGAAATTTGACGAGCGACCAATAAAACAACATGTATTATGGGGTTGAATGCTTTTTGCTAGTCACAAAATAAAACCAAAGCAGTAATGCAAATATCTGAGTTAACACAGCACAGCAAAATCAGTTGCACCATTCAATTCTGCTCGTCCAGACAGGTAGAATTCAATCACATTTTTTCGATGCGACGTTTCTTATGGGATTTAATGAGCGACAACATTTTGACCCCAAACCGAGAGGATTCTGGGATGTTTGTGGTTTTTTTGTAATAACTCTGGAAAGAAACGTCGAGACATATCAAGGTGGTACTCGTACTGCTCGCCTCATCGAGTAGAATCCAAAGATATGAGTGGTTAAGCTATCGGTTATGAAATGGACGAGCGACCAATAAAACAACATGTATTATGGGGTTGAATGCGTTTTGCTATTCACAAAATAAAACAAAAGCAGTCATGCAAATATCTGTTTTAACACAGCACAGCAAAATCAGTTGCACCATTCAATCCCGCTCGTCCATACGGGGAGAATTCAATCACATTTATTCGATGCGACGTTTCTTATGGGATTTAATGAGCGACAACATTTTGACCCCAAACCGAGAGGATTCTGGGATGTTTGTGGTTTTTTTGTAATAACTCTGGAAGGAAACGTCGCAGACCCATCAAGGTGGTACTCGTACTGCTCGCCTCATCGAGAGGAATCCAAAGATATGAGTGCTTAAGCTATGGGATATGAAATTTGACGAGCGACCAATAAAACAACATGTATTATGGGGTTGAATGCTTTTTGCTATTCACAAAATAAAACCAAAGCAGTAATGCAAATATCTGAGTTAACACAGCACAGCAAAAATCAGTTACACCATTCAATTCCGCTCGTCCAGACGGGGAGAATTCAATCACATTTATTCGATGCGACGTTTCTTATGGGATTTAATGAGCGACAACATTTTGACCCCAAACCGAGAGGATTCTGGGATGTTTGTGGTTTTTTTGTAATAACTCTGGAAGGAAACGTCGCAGACCCATCAAGGTGGTACGCGTACTGCTCGCCTCATCGAGAGGAATCCAAAGATATGAGTGGTTAAGCGATGGGATATGAAATGGACGAGCGACCAATAAAACAACTTTTATTATGGGGTTGAATGCTTTTTGCTATTCACAAAATAAAACAAATGCAGTCATGCAAATATCTGTTTTAACACAGCACAGCAAAAATCAGTTACACCATTCAATTCCGCTCGTCCAGACGGGGAGAATTCAATCACATTTATTCGATGCGACGTTTCTTATGGGATTTAATGAGCGACAACATTTTGACCCCAAACCGAGAGGATTCTGGGATGTGTGTGGTTTTTTTGTAATAACTCTGGAAGGAAACGTCGCAGACCCATCAAGGTGGTACTCGTACTGCTCGCCTCATCGAGAGGAATCCAAAGATATGAGTGCTTAAGCTATGGGATATGAAATGGACGAGCGACCAATAAAACAACATGTATTATGGGGTTGAATGCTTTTTGCTATTCACAAAATAAAACCAAAGCAGTAATGCAAATATCTGAGTTAACACAGCACAGCAAAATCAGTTGCACCATTCAATTCTGCTCGTCCAGACGGGGAGAATTCAATCACATTTTTTCGATGCGACGTTTCTTATGGGATTTAATGAGCGACAACATTTTGACCCCAAACCGAGAGGATTCTGGGATGTTTGTGGTTTTTTTGTAATAACTCTGGAAGGAAACGTCGAGACCCATCAAGGTGGTACTCGTACTGCTCGCCTCATCGAGTAGAATCGAAAGATACGAGTGGTTAAGCTATCGGTTATGAAATGGACGAGCGACCAATAAAACAACATGTATTATGGGGTTGAATGCGTTTTGCTATTCACAAAATAAAACAAAAGCAGTCATGCAAATATCTGTTTTAACACAGCACAGCAAAATCAGTTGCACCATTCAATCCCGCTCGTCCATACGGGGAGAATTCAATCACATTTATTCGATGCGACGTTTCTTATGGGATTTAATGAGCGACAACATTTTGACCCCAAACCGAGAGGATTCTGGGATGTTTGTGGTTTTTTTGTAATAACTCTGGAAAGAAACGTCGCAGACCCATCAAGGTGGTACTCGTACTGCTCGCCTCATCGAGAGGAATCCAAAGATATGAGTGGTTAAGCTATGCGATATGAAATGGACGAGCGACCAATAAAACAACATGTATTATGGGGTTGAATGCGTTTTGCTATTCACAAAATAAAACAAAAGCAGTCATGCAAATATCTGCTTTAACACAGCACAGCAAAATCAGTTGCACCATTCAATCCCGCTCGTCCATACGGGGAGAATTCAATCACATTTTTTCGATGCGACGTTTCTTATGGGATTGAATGAGCGACAACATTTTGACCCCAAACCGAGAGGATTCTGGGATGTTTGTGGTGTTTTTGTAATAACTCTGGAAGGAAACGTCGCAGACCCATCAAGGTGGTACTCGTACTGCTCGCCTCATCGAGAGGAATCCAAAGATATGAGTGGTTAAGCTATGGGATATGAAATGGACGAGCGACCAATAAAACAACATGTATTTTGGGGTTGAATGCTTTTTGCTATTCACAAAATAAAACAAAAGCAGTAATGCAAATATCTGTTTTAACACAGCACAGCAAAATCAGTTGCACCATTCAATTCTGCTCGTCCAGACAGGTAGAATTCAATCACATTTTTTCGATGCGACGTTTCTTATGGGATTTAATGAGCGACAACATTTTGACCCCAAACCGAGAGGATTCTGGGATGTTTGTGGTTTTTTTGTAATAACTCTGGAAAGAAACGTCGAGACCCATCAAGGTGGTACTCGTACTGCTCGCCTCATCGAGTAGAATCCAAAGATATGAGTGGTTAAGCTATCGGTTATGAAATGGACGAGCGACCAATAAAACAACATGTATTATGGGGTTGAATGCGTTTTGCTATTCACAAAATAAAACAAAAGCAGTCATGCAAATATCTGTTTTAACACAGCACAGCAAAATCAGTTGCACCATTCAATCCCGCTCGTCCATACGGGGAGAATTCAATCACATTTATTCGATGCGACGTTTCTTATGGGATTTAATGAGCGACAACATTTTGACCCCAAACCGAGAGGATTCTGGGATGTTTGTGGTTTTTTTGTAATAACTCTGGAAGGAAACGTCGCAGACCCATCAAGGTGGTACTCGTACTGCTCGCCTCATCGAGAGGAATCCAAAGATATGAGTGCTTAAGCTATGGGATATGAAATTTGACGAGCGACCAATAAAACAACATGTATTATGGGGTTGAATGCTTTTTGCTATTCACAAAATAAAACCAAAGCAGTAATGCAAATATCTGTTTTAACACAGCACAGCAAAAATCAGTTACACCATTCAATTCCGCTCGTCCAGACGGGGAGAATTCAATCACATTTATTCGATGCGACGTTTCTTATGGGATTTAATGAGCGACAACATTTTGACCCCAAACCGAGAGGATTCTGGGATGTTTGTGGTTTTTTTGTAATAACTCTGGAAGGAAACGTCGCAGACCCATCAAGGTGGTACGCGTACTGCTCGCCTCATCGAGAGGAATCCAAAGATATGAGTGGTTAAGCGATGGGATATGAAATGGACGAGCGACCAATAAAACAACTTTTATTATGGGGTTGAATGCTTTTTGCTATTCACAAAATAAAACAAATGCAGTCATGCAAATATCTGTTTTAACACAGCACAGCAAAAATCAGTTACACCATTCAATTCCGTTTGTCCAGACGGGGAGAATTCAATCACATTTATTCGATGCGACGTTTCTTATGGGATTTAATGAGCGACAACATTTTGACCCCAAACCGAGAGGATTCTGGGATGTGTGTGGTTTTTTTGTAATAACTCTGGAAGGAAACGTCGCAGACCCATCAAGGTGGTACTCGTACTGCTCGCCTCATCGAGAGGAATCCAAAGATATGAGTGCTTAAGCTATGGGATATGAAATGGACGAGCGACCAATAAAACAACATGTATTATGGGGTTGAATGCTTTTTGCTATTCACAAAATAAAACCAAAGCAGTAATGCAAATATCTGAGTTAACACAGCACAGCAAAATCAGTTGCACCATTCAATTCTGCTCGTCCAGACGGGGAGAATTCAATCACATTTTTTCGATGCGACGTTTCTTATGGGATTTAATGAGCGACAACATTTTGACCCCAAACCGAGAGGATTCTGGGATGTTTGTGGTTTTTTTGTAATAACTCTGGAAGGAAACGTCGAGACCCATCAAGGTGGTACTCGTACTGCTCGCCTCATCGAGTAGAATCGAAAGATACGAGTGGTTAAGCTATCGGTTATGAAATGGACGAGCGACCAATAAAACAACATGTATTATGGGGTTGAATGCGTTTTGCTATTCACAAAATAAAACAAAAGCAGTCATGCAAATATCTGCTTTAACACAGCACAGCAAAATCAGTTGCACCATTCAATCCCGCTCGTCCAGACGGGGAGAATTCAATCACATTTTTTCGATGCGACGTTTCTTATGGGATTGAATGAGCGACAACATTTTGACCCCAAACCGAGAGGATTCTGGGATGTTTGTGGTTTTTTTGTAATAACTCTGGAAGGAAACGTCGCAGACCCATCAAGGTGGTACGCGTACTGCTCGCCTCATCGAGAGGAATCCAAAGATATGAGTGGTTAAGCTATGGGATATGAAATGGACGAGCGACCAATAAAACAACTTTTATTATGGGGTTGAATGCTTTTTGCTATTCACAAAATAAAACAAATGCAGTCATGCAAATATCTGTTTTAACACAGCACAGCAAAAATCAGTTACACCATTCAATTCCGCTCGTCCAGACGGGGAGAATTCAATCACATTTATTCGATGCGACGTTTCTTATGGGATTTAATGAGCGACAACATTTTGACCCCAAACCGAGAGGATTCTGGGATGTTTGTGGTGTTTTTGTAATAACTCTGGAAGGAAACGTCGCAGACCCATCAAGGTGGTACTCGTACTGCTCGCCTCATCGAGAGGAATCCAAAGATATGAGTGGTTAAGCTATGGGATATGAAATGGACGAGCGACCAATAAAAAAACATGTATTTTGGGGTTGAATGCTTTTTGCTATTCACAAAATAAAACAAAAGCAGTCATGCAAATATCTGCTTTAACACAGCACAGCAAAATCAGTTGCACCATTCAATCCCGCTCGTCCATACGGGGAGAATTCAATCACATTTATTCGATGCGACGTTTCTTATGGGATTTAATGAGCGACAACATTTTGACCCCAAACCGAGAGGATTCTGGGATGTTTGTGGTTTTTTTGTAATAACTCTGGAAAGAAACGTCGAGACCCATCAAGGTGGTACTCGTACTGCTCCCCTCATCGAGTAGAATCCAAAGATATGAGTGGTTAAGCTATCGGTTATGAAATGGACGAGCGACCAATAAAACAACATGTATTATGGGGTTGAATGCGTTTTGCTATTCACAAAATAAAACAAAAGCAGTCATGCAAATATCTGTTTTAACACAGCACAGCAAAATCAGTTGCACCATTCAATCCCGCTCGTCCATACGGGGAGAATTCAATCACATTTTTTCGATGCGACGTTTCTTATGGGATTTAATGAGCGACAACATTTTGACCCCAAACCGAGAGGATTCTGGGATGTTTGTGGTTTTTTTTGTAATAACTCTGGAAAGAAACGTCGAGACCCATCAAGGTAGTACTCGTACTGCTCGCCTCATCGAGTAGAATCCAAAGATATGAGTGGTTAAGCTATCGGTTATGAAATGGACGAGCGACCAATAAAACAACATGTATTATGGGGTTGAATGCGTTTTGCTATTCACAAAATAAAACAAAAGCAGTCATGCAAATATCTGTTTTAACACAGCACAGCAAAATCAGTTGCACCATTCAATCCCGCTCGTCCATACGGGGAGAATTCAATCACATTTATTCGATGCGACGTTTCTTATGGGATTTAATGAGCGACAACATTTTGACCCCAAACCGAGAGGATTCTGGGATGTTTGTGGTTTTTTTGTAATAACTCTGGAAAGAAACGTCGCAGACCCATCAAGGTGGTACTCGTACTGCTCGCCTCATCGAGAGGAATCCAAATATATGAGTGGTTAAGCTATGGGATATGAAATGGACGAGCGACCAATAAAAAAACATGTATTTTGGGGTTGAATGCTTTTTGCTATTCACAAAATAAAACAAATGCAGTCATGCAAATATCTGTTTTAACACAGCACAGCAAAAATCAGTTACACCATTCAATTCCGCTCGTCCAGACGGGGAGAATTCAATCACATTTATTCGATGCGACGTTTCTTATGGGATTTAATGAACGACAACATTTTGACCCCAAACCGAGAGGATTCTGGGATGTTTGTGGTTTTTTTGTAATAACTCTGGAAGGAAACGTCGCAGACCCATCAAGGTGGTACTCGTACTGCTCGCCTCATCGAGTGGAATCCAAAGATATGAGTGGAATCCAAAGATATGAGTGGTTAAGCTATGCGATATGAAATGGACGAGCGACCAATAAAACAACATGTATTATGGGGTTGAATGCGTTTTGCTATTCACAAAATAAAACAAAAGCAGTCATGCAAATATCTGCTTTAACACAGCACAGCAAAATCAGTTGCACCATTCAATCCCGCTCGTCCATACGGGGAGAATTCAATCACATTTTTTCGATGCGACGTTTCTTATGGGATTGAATGAGCGACAACATTTTGACCCCAAACCGAGAGGATTCTGGGATGTTTGTGGTGTTTTTGTAATAACTCTGGAAGGAAACGTCGCAGACCCATCAAGGTGGTACTCGTACTGCTCGCCTCATCGAGAGGAATCCAAAGATATGAGTGGTTAAGCTATGGGATATGAAATGGACGAGCGACCAATAAAACAACATGTATTTTGGGGTTGAATGCTTTTTGCTATTCACAAAATAAAACAAAAGCAGTCATGCAAATATCTGTTTTAACACAGCACAGCAAAATCAGTTGCACCATTCAATCCCGCTCGTCCAGACGGGGAGAATTCAATCACATTTATTCGATGCGACGTTTCTTATGGGATTTAATGAGCGACAACATTTTGACCCCAAACCGAGAGGATTCTGGAATGTTTGTGGGTTTTTTTGTAATAACTCTGGAAGGAAACGTCGCAGACCCATCAAGGTGGTACTCGTACTGCTCGCCTCATCGAGAGGAATCCAAAGATATGAGTGCTTAAGCTATGGGATATGAAATTTGACGAGCGACCAATAAAACAACATGTATTATGGGGTTGAATGCTTTTTGCTAGTCACAAAATAAAACCAAAGCAGTAATGCAAATATCTGAGTTAACACAGCACAGCAAAATCAGTTGCACCATTCAATTCTGCTCGTCCAGACGGGTAGAATTCAATCACATTTTTTCGATGCGACGTTTCTTATGGGATTTAATGAGCGACAACATTTTGACCCCAAACCGAGAGGATTCTGGGATGTTTGTGGTTTTTTTGTAATAACTCTGGAAAGAAACGTCGAGACCCATCAAGGTGGTACTCGTACTGCTCGCCTCATCGAGTAGAATCCAAAGATATGAGTGGTTAAGCTATCGGTTATGAAATGGACGAGCGACCAATAAAACAACATGTATTATGGGGTTGAATGCGTTTTGCTATTCACAAAATAAAACAAAAGCAGTCATGCAAATATCTGTTTTAACACAGCACAGCAAAATCAGTTGCACCATTCAATCCCGCTCGTCCATACGGGGAGAATTCAATCACATTTATTCGATGCGACGTTTCTTATGGGATTTAATGAGCGACAACATTTTGACCCCAAACCGAGAGGATTCTGGGATGTTTGTGGTTTTTTTGTAATAACTCTGGAAGGAAACGTCGCAGACCCATCAAGGTGGTACTCGTACTGCTCGCCTCATCGAGAGGAATCCAAAGATATGAGTGCTTAAGCTATGGGATATGAAATTTGACGAGCGACCAATAAAACAACATGTATTATGGGGTTGAATGCTTTTTGCTATTCACAAAATAAAACCAAAGCAGTAATGCAAATATCTGAGATAACACAGCACAGCAAAAATCAGTTACACCATTCAATTCCGCTCGTCCAGACGGGGAGAATTCAATCACATTTATTCGATGCGACGTTTCTTATGGGATTTAATGAGCGACAACATTTTGACCCCAAACCGAGAGGATTCTGGGATGTGTGTGGTGTTTTTGTAATAACTCTGGAAGGAAACGTCGCAGACCCATCAAGGTGGTACTCGTACTGCTCGCCTCATCGAGTGGAATCCAAAGATATGAGTGGTTAAGCTATGCGATATGAAATGGACGAGCGACCAATAAAACAACATGTATTATGGGGTTGAATGCGTTTTGCTATTCACAAAATAAAACAAAAGCAGTCATGCAAATATCTGCTTTAACACAGCACAGCAAAATCAGTTGCACCATTCAATCCCGCTCGTCCAGACGGGGAGAATTCAATCACATTTATTCGATGCGACGTTTCTTATGGGATTTAATGAGCGACAACATTTTGACCCCAAACCGAGAGGATTCTGGGATGTTTGTGGTTTTTTTGTAATAACTCTGGAAGGAAACGTCGCAGACCCATCAAGGTGGTACTCGTACTGCTCGCCTCATCGAGAGGAATCCAAAGATATGGGTGGTTAAGCTATGGGATATGAAATGGACGAGCGACCAATAAAACAACTTTTATTATGGGGTTGAATGCTTTTTGCTATTCACAAAATAAAACAAATGCAGTCATGCAAATATCTGTTTTAACACAGCACAGCAAAAATCAGTTACACCATTCAATTCCGCTCGTCCAGACGGGGAGAATTCAATCACATTTATTCGATGCGACGTTTCTTATGGGATTTAATGAGCGACAACATTTTGACCCCAAACCGAGAGGATTCTGGGATGTGTGTGGTTTTTTTGTAATAACTCTGGAAGGAAACGTCGCAGACCCATCAAGGTGGTACTCGTACTGCTCGCCTCATCGAGAGGAATCCAAAGATATGAGTGCTTAAGCTATGGGATATGAAATGGACGAGCGACCAATAAAACAACATGTATTATGGGGTTGAATGCTTTTTACTATTCACAAAATAAAACCAAAGCAGTAATGCAAATATCTGAGTTAACACAGCACAGCAAAATCAGTTGCACCATTCAATTCTGCTCGTCCAGACGGGGAGAATTCAATCACATTTTTTCGATGCGACGTTTCTTATGGGATTTAATGAGCGACAACATTTTGACCCCAAACCGAGAGGATTCTGGGATGTTTGTGGTTTTTTTGTAATAACTCTGGAAGGAAACGTCGAGACCCATCAAGGTGGTACTCGTACTGCTCGCCTCATCGAGTAGAATCGAAAGATACGAGTGGTTAAGCTATCGGTTATGAAATGGACGAGCGACCAATAAAACAACATGTATTATGGGGTTGAATGCGTTTTGCTATTCACAAAATAAAACAAAAGCAGTCATGCAAATATCTGTTTTAACACAGCACAGCAAAATCAGTTGCACCATTCAATCCCGCTCGTCCATACGGGGAGAATTCAATCACATTTATTCGATGCGACGTTTCTTATGGGATTTAATGAGCGACAACATTTTGACCCCAAACCGAGAGGATTCTGGGATGTTTGTGGTTTTTTTGTAATAACTCTGGAAAGAAACGTCGCAGACCCATCAAGGTGGTACTCGTACTGCTCGCCTCATCGAGAGGAATCCAAAGATATGAGTGGTTAAGCTATGTGATATGAAATGGACGAGCGACCAATAAAACAACATGTATTATGGGGTTGAATGCGTTTTGCTATTCACAAAATAAAACAAAAGCAGTCATGCAAATATCTGCTTTAACACAGCACAGCAAAATCAGTTGCACCATTCAATCCCGCTCGTCCATACGGGGAGAATTCAATCACATTTTTTCGATGCGACGTTTCTTATGGGATTGAATGAGCGACAACATTTTGACCCCAAACCGAGAGGATTCTGGGATGTTTGTGGTGTTTTTGTAATAACTCTGGAAGGAAACGTCGCAGACCCATCAAGGTGGTACTCGTACTGCTCGCCTCATCGAGAGGAATCCAAAGATATGAGTGGTTAAGCTATGGGATATGAAATGGACGAGCGACCAATAAAACAACATGTATTTTGGGGTTGAATGCTTTTTGCTATTCACAAAATAAAACAAAAGCAGTCATGCAAATATCTGTTTTAACACAGCACAGCAAAATCAGTTGCACCATTCAATCCCGCTCGTCCAGACGGGGAGAATTCAATCACATTTATTCGATGCGACGTTTCTTATGGGATTTAATGAGCGACAACATTTTGACCCCAAACCGAGAGGATTCTGGAATGTTTGTGGTTTTTTTTGTAATAACTCTGGAAGGAAACGTCGCAGACCCATCAAGGTGGTACTCGTACTGCTCGCCTCATCGAGAGGAATCCAAAGATATGAGTGCTTAAGCTATGGGATATGAAATTTGACGAGCGACCAATAAAACAACATGTATTATGGGGTTGAATGCTTTTTGCTAGTCACAAAATAAAACGAAAGCAGTAATGCAAATATCTGAGTTAACACAGCACAGCAAAATCAGTTGCACCATTCAATTCTGCTCGTCCAGACGGGTAGAATTCAATCACATTTTTTCGATGCGACGTTTCTTATGGGATTTAATGAGCGACAACATTTTGACCCCAAACCGAGAGGATTCTGGGATGTTTGTGGTTTTTTTGTAATAACTCTGGAAAGAAACGTCGAGACCCATCAAGGTGGTACTCGTACTGCTCGCCTCATCGAGTAGAATCCAAAGATATGAGTGGTTAAGCTATCGGTTATGAAATGGACGAGCGACCAATAAAACAACATGTATTATGGGGTTGAATGCGTTTTGCTATTCACAAAATAAAACAAAAGCAGTCATGCAAATATCTGTTTTAACACAGCACAGCAAAATCAGTTGCACCATTCAATCCCGCTCGTCCATACGGGGAGAATTCAATCACATTTATTCGATACGACGTTTCTTATGGGATTTAATGAGCGACAACATTTTGACCCCAAACCGAGAGGATTCTGGGATGTTTGTGGTTTTTTTGTAATAACTCTGGAAGGAAACGTCGCAGACCCATCAAGGTGGTACTCGTACTGCTCGCCTCATCGAGAGGAATCCAAAGATATGAGTGCTTAAGCTATGGGATATGAAATTTGACGAGCGACCAATAAAACAACATGTATTATGGGGTTGAATGCTTTTTGCTATTCACAAAATAAAACCAAAGCAGTAATGCAAATATCTGAGTTAACACAGCACAGCAAAATCAGTTGCACCATTCAATTCTGCTCGTCCAGACGGGGAGAATTCAATCACATTTTTTCGATGCGACGTTTCTTATGGGATTTAATGAGCGACAACATTTTGACCCCAAACCGAGAGGATTCTGGGATGTGTGTGGTGTTTTTGTAATAACTCTGGAAGGAAACGTCGCAGACCCATCAAGGTGGTACTCGTACTGCTCGCCTCATCGAGTGGAATCCAAAGATATGAGTGGTTAAGCTATGCGATATGAAATGGACGAGCGACCAATAAAACAACATGTATTATGGGGTTGAATGCGTTTTGCTATTCACAAAATAAAACAAAAGCAGTCATGCAAATATCTGCTTTAACACAGCACAGCAAAATCAGTTGCACCATTCAATCCCGCTCGTCCAGACGGGGAGAATTCAATCACATTTATTCGATGCGACGTTTCTTATGGGATTTAATGAGCGACAACATTTTGACCCCAAACCGAGAGGATTCTGGGATGTTTGTGGTTTTTTTGTAATAACTCTGGAAGGAAACGTCGCAGACCCATCAAGGTGGTACTCGTACTGCTCGCCTCATCGAGAGGAATCCAAAGATATGAGTGGTTAAGCTATGGGATATGAAATGGACGAGCGACCAATAAAACAACTTTTATTATGGGGTTGAATGCTTTTTGCTATTCACAAAATAAAACAAATGCAGTCATGCAAATATCTGTTTTAACACAGCACAGCAAAAATCAGTTACACCATTCAATTCCGCTCGTCCAGACGGGGAGAATTCAATCACATTTATTCGATGCGACGTTTCTTATGAGATTTAATGAGCGACAACATTTTGACCCCAAACCGAGAGGATTCTGGGATGTGTGTGGTTTTTTTGTAATAACTCTGGAAGGAAACGTCGCAGACCCATCAAGGTGGTACTCGTACTGCTCGCCTCATCGAGAGGAATCCAAAGATATGAGTGCTTAAGCTATGGGATATGAAATGGACGAGCGACCAATAAAACAACATGTATTATGGGGTTGAATGCTTTTTACTATTCACAAAATAAAACCAAAGCAGTAATGCAAATATCTGAGTTAACACAGCACAGCAAAATCAGTTGCACCATTCAATTCTGCTCGTCCAGACGGGGAGAATTCAATCACATTTTTTCGATGCGACGTTTCTTATGGGATTTAATGAGCGACAACATTTTGACCCCAAACCGAGAGGATTCTGGGATGTTTGTGGTTTTTTTGTAATAACTCTGGAAGGAAACGTCGAGACCCATCAAGGTGGTACTCGTACTGCTCGCCTCATCGAGTAGAATCGAAAGATACGAGTGGTTAAGCTATCGGTTATGAAATGGACGAGCGACCAATAAAACAACATGTATTATGGGGTTGAATGCGTTTTGCTATTCACAAAATAAAACAAAAGCAGTCATGCAAATATCTGTTTTAACACAGCACAGCAAAATCAGTTGCACCATTCAATCCCGCTCGTCCATACGGGGAGAATTCAATCACATTTATTCGATGCGACGTTTCTTATGGGATTTAATGAGCGACAACATTTTGACCCCAAACCGAGAGGATTCTGGGATGTTTGTGGTTTTTTTGTAATAACTCTGGAAAGAAACGTCGCAGACCCATCAAGGTGGTACTCGTACTGCTCGCCTCATCGAGAGGAATCCAAAGATATGAGTGGTTAAGCTATGTGATATGAAATGGACGAGCGACCAATAAAACAACATGTATTATGGGGTTGAATGCGTTTTGCTATTCACAAAATAAAACAAAAGCAGTCATGCAAATATCTGCTTTAACACAGCACAGCAAAATCAGTTGCACCATTCAATCCCGCTCGTCCATACGGGGAGAATTCAATCACATTTTTTCGATGCGACGTTTCTTATGGGATTGAATGAGCGACAACATTTTGACCCCAAACCGAGAGGATTCTGGGATGTTTGTGGTGTTTTTGTAATAACTCTGGAAGGAAACGTCGCAGACCCATCAAGGTGGTACTCGTACTGCTCGCCTCATCGAGAGGAATCCAAAGATATGAGTGGTTAAGCTATGGGATATGAAATGGACGAGCGACCAATAAAACAACATGTATTTTGGGGTTGAATGCTTTTTGCTATTCACAAAATAAAACAAAAGCAGTCATGCAAATATCTGTTTTAACACAGCACAGCAAAATCAGTTGCACCATTCAATCCCGCTCGTCCAGACGGGGAGAATTCAATCACATTTATTCGATGCGACGTTTCTTATGGGATTTAATGAGCGACAACATTTTGACCCCAAACCGAGAGGATTCTGGAATGTTTGTGGTTTTTTTTGTAATAACTCTGGAAGGAAACGTCGCAGACCCATCAAGGTGGTACTCGTACTGCTCGCCTCATCGAGAGGAATCCAAAGATATGAGTGCTTAAGCTATGGGATATGAAATTTGACGAGCGACCAATAAAACAACATGTATTATGGGGTTGAATGCTTTTTGCTAGTCACAAAATAAAACTAAAGCAGTAATGCAAATATCTGAGTTAACACAGCACAGCAAAATCAGTTGCACCATTCAATTCTGCTCGTCCAGACGGGTAGAATTCAATCACATTTTTTCGATGCGACGTTTCTTATGGGATTTAATGAGCGACAACATTTTGACCCCAAACCGAGAGGATTCTGGGATGTTTGTGGTTTTTTTGTAATAACTCTGGAAAGAAACGTCGAGACCCATCAAGGTGGTACTCGTACTGCTCGCCTCATCGAGTAGAATCCAAAGATATGAGTGGTTAAGCTATCGGTTATGAAATGGACGAGCGACCAATAAAACAACATGTATTATGGGGTTGAATGCGTTTTGCTATTCACAAAATAAAACAAAAGCAGTCATGCAAATATCTGTTTTAACACAGCACAGCAAAATCAGTTGCACCATTCAATCCCGCTCGTCCATACGGGGAGAATTCAATCACATTTATTCGATGCGACGTTTCTTATGGGATTTAATGAGCGACAACATTTTGACCCCAAACCGAGAGGATTCTGGGATGTTTGTGGTTTTTTTGTAATAACTCTGGAAGGAAACGTCGCAGACCCATCAAGGTGGTACTCGTACTGCTCGCCTCATCGAGAGGAATCCAAAGATATGAGTGCTTAAGCTATGGGATATGAAATTTGACGAGCGACCAATAAAACAACATGTATTATGGGGTTGAATGCTTTTTGCTATTCACAAAATAAAACCAAAGCAGTAATGCAAATATCTGAGTTAACACAGCACAGCAAAATCAGTTGCACCATTCAATTCTGCTCGTCCAAACGGGGAGAATTCAATCACATTTTTTCGATGCGACGTTTCTTATGGGATTTAATGAGCGACAACATTTTGACCCCAAACCGAGAGGATTCTGGGATGTTTGTGGTTTTTTTGTAATAACTCTGGAAGGAAACGTCGAGACCCATCAAGGTGGTACTCGTACTGCTCGCCTCATCGAGTATAATCCAAAGATATGAGTGGTTAAGCTATCGGTTATGAAATGGACGAGCGACCAATAAAACAACATGTATTATGGGGTTGAATGCGTTTTGCTATTCACAAAATAAAACAAAAGCAGTCATGCAAATATCTGTTTTAACACAGCACAGCAAAATCAGATACACCATTCAATTCCGCTCGTCCAGACGGGGAGAATTCAATCACATTTATTCGATGCGACGTTTCTTATGGGATTTAATGAGCGACAACATTTTGACCCCAAACCGAGAGGATTCTGGGATGTTTGTGGTTTTTTTGTAATAACTCTGGAAGGAAACGTCGCAGACCCATCAAGGTGGTACTCGTACTGCTCGCCTCATCGAGTGGAATCCAAAGATATGAGTGGTTAAGCTATGCGATATGAAATGGACGAGCGACCAATAAAACAACATGTATTATGGGGTTGAATGCGTTTTGCTATTCACAAAATAAAACAAAAGCAGTCATGCAAATATCTGCTTTAACACAGCACAGCAAAATCAGTTGCACCATTCAATCCCGCTCGTCCAGACGGGGAGAATTCAATCACATTTTTTCGATGCGACGTTTCTTATGGGATTGAATGAGCGACAACATTTTGACCCCAAACCGAGAGGATTCTGGGATGTTTGTGGTTTTTTTGTAATAACTCTGGAAGGAAACGTCGCAGACCCATCAAGGTGGTACTCGTACTGCTCGGCTCATCGAGAGGAATCCAAAGATATGAGTGCTTAAGCTATGGGATATGAAATGGACGAGCGACCAATAAAACAACATGTATTATGGGGTTGAATGCGTTTTGCTATTCACAAAATAAAACAAAAGCAGTCATGCAAATATCTGCTTTAACACAGCACAGCAAAATCAGTTGCACCATTCAATCCCGCTCGTCCATACGGGGAGAATTCAATCACATTTTTTCGATGCGACGTTTCTTATGGGATTGAATGAGCGACAACATTTTGACCCCAAACCGAGAGGATTCTGGGATGTTTGTGGTGTTTTTGTAATAACTCTGGAAGGAAACGTCGCAGACCCATCAAGGTGGTACTCGTACTGCTCGCCTCATCGAGTGGAATCCAAAGATATGAGTGCTTAAGCTATGGGATATGAAATGGACGAGCGACCAATAAAACAACATGTATTATGGGGTTGAATGCTTTTTGCTATTCACAAAATAAAACAAAAGCAGTCATGCAAATATCTGTTTTAACACAGCACAGCAAAATCAGTTGCACCATTCAATCCCGCTCGTCCAGACGGGAAGAATTCAATCACATTTATTCGATGCGACGTTTCTTATGGGATTTAATGAGCGACAACATTTTGACCCCAAACCGAGAGGATTCTGGAATGTTTGTGGTTTTTTTTGTAATAACTCTGGAAGGAAACGTCGCAGACCCATCAAGGTGGTACTCGTACTGCTCGCCTCATCGAGAGGAATCCAAAGATATGAGTGCTTAAGCTATGGGATATGAAATTTGACGAGCGACCAATAAAACAACATGTATTATGGGGTTGAATGCTTTTTGCTAGTCACAAAATAAAACCAAAGCAGTAATGCAAATATCTGAGTTAACACAGCACAGCAAAATCAGTTGCACCATTCAATTCTGCTCGTCCAGACAGGTAGAATTCAATCACATTTTTTCGATGCGACGTTTCTTATGGGATTTAATGAGCGACAACATTTTGACCCCAAACCGAGAGGATTCTGGGATGTTTGTGGTTTTTTTGTAATAACTCTGGAAAGAAACGTCGAGACCCATCAAGGTGGTACTCGTACTGCTCGCCTCATCGAGTAGAATCCAAAGATATGAGTGGTTAAGCTATCGGTTATGAAATGGACGAGCGACCAATAAAACAACATGTATTATGGGGTTGAATGCGTTTTGCTATTCACAAAATAAAACAAAAGCAGTCATGCAAATATCTGTTTTAACACAGCACAGCAAAATCAGTTGCACCATTCAATCCCGCTCGTCCATACGGGGAGAATTCAATCACATTTATTCGATGCGACGTTTCTTATGGGATTTAATGAGCGACAACATTTTGACCCCAAACCGAGAGGATTCTGGGATGTTTGTGGTTTTTTTGTAATAACTCTGGAAGGAAACGTCGCAGACCCATCAAGGTGGTACTCGTACTGCTCGCCTCATCGAGAGGAATCCAAAGATATGAGTGCTTAAGCTATGGGATATGAAATTTGACGAGCGACCAATAAAACAACATGTATTATGGGGTTGAATGCTTTTTGCTATTCACAAAATAAAACCAAAGCAGTAATGCAAATATCTGAGTTAACACAGCACAGCAAAAATCAGTTACACCATTCAATTCCGCTCGTCCAGACGGGGAGAATTCAATCACATTTATTCGATGCGACGTTTCTTATGGGATTTAATGAGCGACAACATTTTGACCCCAAACCGAGAGGATTCTGGGATGTTTGTGGTTTTTTTGTAATAACTCTGGAAGGAAACGTCGCAGACCCATCAAGGTGGTACGCGTACTGCTCGCCTCATCGAGAGGAATCCAAAGATATGAGTGGTTAAGCGATGGGATATGAAATGGACGAGCGACCAATAAAACAACTTTTATTATGGGGTTGAATGCTTTTTGCTATTCACAAAATAAAACAAATGCAGTCATGCAAATATCTGTTTTAACACAGCACAGCAAAAATCAGTTACACCATTCAATTCCGCTCGTCCAGACGGGGAGAATTCAATCACATTTATTCGATGCGACGTTTCTTATGGGATTTAATGAGCGACAACATTTTGACCCCAAACCGAGAGGATTCTGGGATGTGTGTGGTTTTTTTGTAATAACTCTGGAAGGAAACGTCGCAGACCCATCAAGGTGGTACTCGTACTGCTCGCCTCATCGAGAGGAATCCAAAGATATGAGTGCTTAAGCTATGGGATATGAAATGGACGAGCGACCAATAAAACAACATGTATTATGGGGTTGAATGCTTTTTGCTATTCACAAAATAAAACCAAAGCAGTAATGCAAATATCTGAGTTAACACAGCACAGCAAAATCAGTTGCACCATTCAATTCTGCTCGTCCAGACGGGGAGAATTCAATCACATTTTTTCGATGCGACGTTTCTTATGGGATTTAATGAGCGACAACATTTTGACCCCAAACCGAGAGGATTCTGGGATGTTTGTGGTTTTTTTGTAATAACTCTGGAAGGAAACGTCGAGACCCATCAAGGTGGTACTCGTACTGCTCGCCTCATCGAGTAGAATCGAAAGATACGAGTGGTTAAGCTATCGGTTATGAAATGGACGAGCGACCAATAAAACAACATGTATTATGGGGTTGAATGCGTTTTGCTATTCACAAAATAAAACAAAAGCAGTCATGCAAATATCTGCTTTAACACAGCACAGCAAAATCAGTTGCACCATTCAATCCCGCTCGTCCAGACGGGGAGAATTCAATCACATTTTTTCGATGCGACGTTTCTTATGGGATTGAATGAGCGACAACATTTTGACCCCAAACCGAGAGGATTCTGGGATGTTTGTGGTTTTTTTGTAATAACTCTGGAAGGAAACGTCGCAGACCCATCAAGGTGGTACGCGTACTGCTCGCCTCATCGAGAGGAATCCAAGGATATGAGTGGTTAAGCTATGGGATATGAAATGGACGAGCGACCAATAAAACAACTTTTATTATGGGGTTGAATGCTTTTTGCTATTCACAAAATAAAACAAATGCAGTCATGCAAATATCTGTTTTAACACAGCACAGCAAAAATCAGTTACACCATTCAATTCCGCTCGTCCAGACGGGGAGAATTCAATCACATTTATTCGATGCGACGTTTCTTATGGGATTTAATGAGCGACAACATTTTGACCCCAAACCGAGAGGATTCTGGGATGTTTGTGGTGTTTTTGTAATAACTCTGGAAGGAAACGTCGCAGACCCATCAAGGTGGTACTCGTACTGCTCGCCTCATCGAGAGGAATCCAAAGATATGAGTGGTTAAGCTATGGGATATGAAATGGACGAGCGACCAATAAAAAAACATGTATTTTGGGGTTGAATGCTTTTTGCTATTCACAAAATAAAACAAAAGCAGTCATGCAAATATCTGCTTTAACACAGCACAGCAAAATCAGTTGCACCATTCAATCCCGCTCGTCCATACGGGGAGAATTCAATCACATTTATTCGATGCGACGTTTCTTATGGGATTTAATGAGCGACAACATTTTGACCCCAAACCGAGAGGATTCTGGGATGTTTGTGGTTTTTTTGTAATTACTCTGGAAGGAAACGTCGCAGACCCATCAAGGTGGTACTCGTACTGCTCGCCTCATCGAGAGGAATCCAAAGATATGAGTGGTTAAGCTATGGGATATGAAATGGACGAGCGACCAATAAAAAAACATGTATTTTGGGGTTGAATGCTTTTTGCTATTCACAAAATAAAACAAATGCAGTCATGCAAATATCTGTTTTAACACAGCACAGCAAAAATCAGATACACCATTCAATTCCGCTCGTCCAGACGGGGAGAATTCAATCACATTTATTCGATGCGACGTTTCTTATGGGATTTAATGAGCGACAACATTTTGACCCCAAACCGAGAGGATTCTGGGATGTTTGTGGTTTTTTTGTAATAACTCTGGAAGGAAACGTCGCAGACCCATCAAGGTGGTACGCGTACTGCTCGCCTCATCGAGAGGAATCCAAAGATATGAGTGGTTAAGCTATGGGATATGAAATGGACGAGCGACCAATAAAACAACATGTATTTTAGGGTTGAATGCTTTTTGCTATTCACAAAATAAAACCAAAGCAGTAATGCAAATATCTGAGTTAACACAGCACAGCAAAATCAGTTGCACCATTCAATTCTGCTCGTCCAGACGGGGAGAATTCAATCACATTTTTTCGATGCGACGTTTCTTATGGGATTTAATGAGCGACAACATTTTGACCCCAAACCGAGAGGATTCTGGGATGTTTGTGGTTTTTTTGTAATAACTCTGGAAGGAAACGTCGAGACCCATCAAGGTGGTACTTGTACTGCTCGCCTCATCGAGTAGAATCCAAAGATATGAGTGGTTAAGCTATCGGTTATGAAATGGACGAGCGACCAATAAAACAACATGTATTATGGGGTTGAATGCGTTTTGCTATTCACAAAATAAAACGAAAGCAGTCATGCAAATATCTGTTTTAACACAGCACAGCAAAATCAGTTGCACCATTCAATCCCGATCGTCCATACGGGGAGAATTCAATCACATTTATTCGATGCGACGTTTCTTATGGGATTTAATGAGCGACAACATTTTGACCCCAAACCGAGAGGATTCTGGGATGTTTGTGGTTTTTTTGTAATAACTCTGGAAGGAAACGTCGCAGACCCATCAAGGTGGTACTCGTACTGCTCGCCTCATCGAGAGGAATCCAAAGATATGAGTGGTTAAGCTATGGGATATGAAATGGACGAGCGACCAATAAAAAAACATGTATTTTGGGGTTGAATGCTTTTTGCTATTCACAAAGTAAAACAAAAGCAGTCATGCAAATATCAGCTTTAACACAGCACAGCAAAATCAGTTGCACCATTCACTCCCGCTCGTCCAGACGGGGAGAATTCAATCACATTTTTTCGATGCGACGTTTCTTATGGGATTGAATGAGCAACAACATTTTGACCCCAAACCGAGAGGATTCTGGGATGTTTGTGGTTTTTTTGTAATAACTCTGGAAGGAAACGTCGCAGACCCATCAAGGTGGTACGCGTACTGCTCGCCTCATCGAGAGGAATCCAAAGATATGAGTGGTTAAGCTATGGGATATGAAATGGACGAGCGACCAATAAAACAACTTTTATTATGGGGTTGAATGCTTTTTGCTATTCACAAAATAAAACAAATGCAGTCATGCAAATATCTGTTTTAACACAGCACAGCAAAAATCAGTTACACCATTCAATTCCGCTCGTCCAGACGGGGAGAATTCAATCACATTTATTCGATGCGACGTTTCTTATGGGATTTAATGAGCGACAACATTTTGACCCCAAACCGAGAGGATTCTGGGATGTTTGTGGTGTTTTTGTAATAACTCTGGAAGGAAACGTCGCAGACCCATCAAGGTGGTACTCGTACTGCTCGCCTCATCGAGAGGAATCCAAAGATATGAGTGGTTAAGCTATGGGATATGAAATGGACGAGCGACCAATAAAACAACATGTATTTTAGGGTTGAATGCTTTTTGCTATTCACAAAATAAAACCAAAGCAGTAATGCAAATATCTGAGTTAACACAGCACAGCAAAATCAGTTGCACCATTCAATTCTGCTCGTCCAGACGGGGAGAATTCAATCACATTTTTTCGATGCGACGTTTCTTATGGGATTTAATGAGCGACAACATTTTGACCCCAAACCGAGAGGATTCTGGGATGTTTGTGGTTTTTTTGTAATAACTCTGGAAGGAAACGTCGAGACCCATCAAGGTGGTACTCGTACTGCTCGCCTCATCGAGTAGAATCCAAAGATATGAGTGGTTAAGCTATCGGTTATGAAATGGACGAGCGACCAATAAAACAACATGTATTATGGGGTTGAATGCGTTTTGCTATTCACAAAATAAAACAAAAGCAGTCATGCAAATATCTGTTTTAACACAGCACAGCAAAATCAGTTGCACCATTCAATCCCGATCGTCCATACGGGGAGAATTCAATCACATTTATTCGATGCGACGTTTCTTATGGGATTTAATGAGCGACAACATTTTGACCCCAAACCGAGAGGATTCTGGGATGTTTGTGGTTTTTTTGTAATAACTCTGGAAGGAAACGTCGCAGACCCATCAAGGTGGTACTCGTACTGCCCGCCTCATCGAGAGGAATCCAAAGATATGAGTGGTTAAGCTATGGGATATGAAATGGACGAGCGACCAATAAAAAAACATGTATTTTGGGGTTGAATGCTTTTTGCTATTCACAAAGTAAAACAAAAGCAGTCATGCAAATATCAGCTTTAACACAGCACAGCAAAATCAGTTGCACCATTCAATCCCGCTCGTCCAGACGGGGAGAATTCAATCACATTTTTTCGATGCGACGTTTCTTATGGGATTGAATGAGCGACAACATTTTGACCCCAAACCGAGAGGATTCTGGGATGTTTGTGGTTTTTTTGTAATAACTCTGGAAGGAAACGTCGCAGACCCATCAAGGTGGTACGCGTACTGCTCGCCTCATCGAGAGGAATCCAAAGATATGAGTGGTTAAGCTATGGGATATGAAATGGACGAGCGACCAATAAAACAACTTTTATTATGGGGTTGAATGCTTTTTGCTATTCACAAAATAAAACAAATGCAGTCATGCAAATATCTGTTTTAACACAGCACAGCAAAAATCAGTTACACCATTCAATTCCGCTCGTCCAGACGGGGAGAATTCAATCACATTTATTCGATGCGACGTTTCTTATGGGATTTAATGAGCGACAACATTTTGACCCCAAACCGAGAGGATTCTGGGATGTTTGTGGTGTTTTTGTAATAACTCTGGAAGGAAACGTCGCAGACCCATCAAGGTGGTACTCGTACTGCTCGCCTCATCGAGAGGAATCCAAAGATATGAGTGGTTAAGCTATGGGATATGAAATGGACGAGCGACCAATAAAACAACATGTATTTTAGGGTTGAATGCTTTTTGCTATTCACAAAATAAAACCAAAGCAGTAATGCAAATATCTGAGTTAACACAGCACAGCAAAATCAGTTGCACCATTCAATTCTGCTCGTCCAGACGGGGAGAATTCAATCACATTTTTTCGATGCGACGTTTCTTATGGGATTTAATGAGCGACAACATTTTGACCCCAAACCGAGAGGATTCTGGGATGTTTGTGTTTTTTTTGTAATAACTCTGGAAGGAAACGTCGAGACCAATCAAGGTGGTACTCGTACTGCTCGCCTCATCGAGTAGAATCCAAAGATATGAGTGGTTAAGCTATCGGTTATGAAATGGACGAGCGACCAATAAAACAACATGTATTTTAGGGTTGAATGCTTTTTGCTATTCACAAAATAAAACCAAAGCAGTAATGCAAATATCTGAGTTAACACAGCACAGCAAAATCAGTTGCACCATTCAATTCTGCTCGTCCAGACGGGGAGAATTCAATCACATTTTTTCGATGCGACGTTTCTTATGGGATTTAATGAGCGACAACATTTTGACCCCAAACCGAGAGGATTCTGGGATGTTTGTGGTGTTTTTGTAATAACTCTGGAAGGAAACGTCGCAGACCCATCAAGGTGGTACTCGTACTGCTCGCCTCATCGAGAAGAATCCAAAGATATGAGTGGTTAAGCTATGGGATATGAAATGGACGAGCGACCAATAAAACAACATGTATTTTAGGGTTGAATGCTTTTTGCTATTCACAAAATAAAACCAAAGCAGTAATGCAAATATCTGAGTTAACACAGCACAGCAAAATCAGTTGCACCATTCAATTCTGCTCGTCCAGACGGGGAGAATTCAATCACATTTTTTCGATGCGACGTTTCTTATGGGATTTAATGAGCGACAACATTTTGACCCCAAACCGAGAGGATTCTGGGATGTTTGTGGTTTTTTTGTAATAACTCTGGAAGGAAACGTCGCAGACCCATCAAGGTGGTACGCGTACTGCTCGCCTCATCGAGAGGAATCCAAAGATATGAGTGGTTAAGCTATGGGATATGAAATGGACGAGCGACCAATAAAACAACTTTTATTATGGGGTTGAATGCTTTTTGCTATTCACAAAATAAAACAAATGCAGTCATGCAAATATCTGTTTTAACACAGCACAGCAAAAATCAGTTACACCATTCAATTCCGCTCGTCCAGACGGGGAGAATTCAATCACATTTATTCGATGCGACGTTTCTTATGGGATTTAATGAGCGACAACATTTTGACCCCAAACCGAGAGGATTCTGGGATGTGTGTGGTTTTTTTGTAATAACTCTGGAAGGAAACGTCGCAGACCCATCAAGGTGGTACTCGTACTGCTCGCCTCATCGAGAGGAATCCAAAGATATGAGTGCTTAAGCTATGGGATATGAAATGGACGAGCGACCAATAAAACAACATGTATTATGGGGTTGAATGCTTTTTGCTATTCACAAAATAAAACCAAAGCAGTAATGCAAATATCTGAGTTAACACAGCACAGCAAAATCAGTTGCACCATTCAATTCTGCTCGTCCAGACGGGGAGAATTCAATCACATTTTTTCGATGCGACGTTTCTTATGGGATTTAATGAGCGACAACATTTTGACCCCAAACCGAGAGGATTCTGGGATGTTTGTGGTTTTTTTGTAATAACTCTGGAAGGAAACGTCGAGACCCATCAAGGTGGTACTCGTACTGCTCGCCTCATCGAGTAGAATCGAAAGATACGAGTGGTTAAGCTATCGGTTATGAAATGGACGAGCGACCAATAAAACAACATGTATTATGGGGTTGAATGCGTTTTGCTATTCACAAAATAAAACAAAAGCAGTCATGCAAATATCTGCTTTAACACAGCACAGCAAAATCAGTTGCACCATTCAATCCCGCTCGTCCAGACGGGGAGAATTCAATCACATTTTTTCGATGCGACGTTTCTTATGGGATTGAATGAGCGACAACATTTTGACCCCAAACCGAGAGGATTCTGGGATGTTTGTGGTTTTTTTGTAATAACTCTGGAAGGAAACGTCGCAGACCCATCAAGGTGGTACGCGTACTGCTCGCCTCATCGAGAGGAATCCAAAGATATGAGTGGTTAAGCTATGGGATATGAAATGGACGAGCGACCAATAAAACAACTTTTATTATGGGGTTGAATGCTTTTTGCTATTCACAAAATAAAACAAATGCAGTCATGCAAATATCTGTTTTAACACAGCACAGCAAAAATCAGTTACACCATTCAATTCCGCTCGTCCAGACGGGGAGAATTCAATCACATTTATTCGATGCGACGTTTCTTATGGGATTTAATGAGCGACAACATTTTGACCCCAAACCGAGAGGATTCTGGGATGTTTGTGGTGTTTTTGTAATAACTCTGGAAGGAAACGTCGCAGACCCATCAAGGTGGTACTCGTACTGCTCGCCTCATCGAGAGGAATCCAAAGATATGAGTGGTTAAGCTATGGGATATGAAATGGACGAGCGACCAATAAAAAAACATGTATTTTGGGGTTGAATGCTTTTTGCTATTCACAAAATAAAACAAAAGCAGTCATGCAAATATCTGCTTTAACACAGCACAGCAAAATCAGTTGCACCATTCAATCCCGCTCGTCCATACGGGGAGAATTCAATCACATTTATTCGATGCGACGTTTCTTATGGGATTTAATGAGCGACAACATTTTGACCCCAAACCGAGAGGATTCTGGGATGTTTGTGGTTTTTTTGTAATTACTCTGGAAGGAAACGTCGCAGACCCATCAAGGTGGTACTCGTACTGCTCGCCTCATCGAGAGGAATCCAAAGATATGAGTGGTTAAGCTATGGGATATGAAATGGACGAGCGACCAATAAAAAAACATGTATTTTGGGGTTGAATGCTTTTTGCTATTCACAAAATAAAACAAATGCAGTCATGCAAATATCTGTTTTAACACAGCACAGCAAAAATCAGATACACCATTCAATTCCGCTCGTCCAGACGGGGAGAATTCAATCACATTTATTCGATGCGACGTTTCTTATGGGATTTAATGAGCGACAACATTTTGACCCCAAACCGAGAGGATTCTGGGATGTTTGTGGTTTTTTTGTAATAACTCTGGAAGGAAACGTCGCAGACCCATCAAGGTGGTACGCGTACTGCTCGCCTCATCGAGAGGAATCCAAAGATATGAGTGGTTAAGCTATGGGATATGAAATGGACGAGCGACCAATAAAACAACTTGTATTTTAGGGTTGAATGCTTTTTGCTATTCACAAAATAAAACCAAAGCAGTAATGCAAATATCTGAGTTAACACAGCACAGCAAAATCAGTTGCACCATTCAATTCTGCTCGTCCAGACGGGGAGAATTCAATCACATTTTTTCGATGCGACGTTTCTTATGGGATTTAATGAGCGACAACATTTTGACCCCAAACCGAGAGGATTCTGGGATGTTTGTGGTTTTTTTGTAATAACTCTGGAAGGAAACGTCGAGACCCATCAAGGTGGTACTCGTACTGCTCGCCTCATCGAGTAGAATTCAAAGATATGAGTGATTAAGCTATCGGTTATGAAATGGACGAGCGACCAATAAAACAACATGTATTATGGGGTTGAATGCGTTTTGCTATTCACAAAATAAAACAAAAGCAGTCATGCAAATATCTGTTTTAACACAGCACAGCAAAATCAGTTGCACCATTCAATCCCGATCGTCCATACGGGGAGAATTCAATCACATTTATTCGATGCGACGTTTCTTATGGGATTTAATGAGCGACAACATTTTGACCCCAAACCGAGAGGATTCTGGGATGTTTGTGGTTTTTTTGTAATAACTCTGGAAGGAAACGTCGCAGACCCATCAAGGTGGTACTCGTACTGCTCGCCTCATCGAGAGGAATCCAAAGATATGAGTGGTTAAGCTATGGGATATGAAATGGACGAGCGACCAATAAAAAAACATGTATTTTGGGGTTGAATGCTTTTTGCTATTCACAAAGTAAAACAAAAGCAGTCATGCAAATATCAGCTTTAACACAGCACAGCAAAATCAGTTGCACCATTCAATCCCGCTCGTCCAGACGGGGAGAATTCAATCACATTTTTTCGATGCGACGTTTCTTATGGGATTGAATGAGCGACAACATTTTGACCCCAAACCGAGAGGATTCTGGGATGTTTGTGGTTTTTTTGTAATAACTCTGGAAGGAAACGTCGCAGACCCATCAAGGTGGTACGCGTACTGCTCGCCTCATCGAGAGGAATCCAAAGATATGAGTGGTTAAGCTATGGGATATGAAATGGACGAGCGACCAATAAAACAACTTTTATTATGGGGTTGAATGCTTTTTGCTATTCACAAAATAAAACAAATGCAGTCATGCAAATATCTGTTTTAACACAGCACAGCAAAAATCAGTTACACCATTCAATTCCGCTCGTCCAGACGGGGAGAATTCAATCACATTTATTCGATGCGACGTTTCTTATGGGATTTAATGAGCGACAACATTTTGACCCCAAACCGAGAGGATTCTGGGATGTTTGTGGTGTTTTTGTAATAACTCTGGAAGGAAACGTCGCAGACCCATCAAGGTGGTACTCGTACTGCTCGCCTCATCGAGAGGAATCCAAAGATATGAGTGGTTAAGCTATGGGATATGAAATGGACGAGCGACCAATAAAACAACATGTATTTTAGGGTTGAATGCTTTTTGCTATTCACAAAATAAAACCAAAGCAGTAATGCAAATATCTGAGTTAACACAGCACAGCAAAATCAGTTGCACCATTCAATTCTGCTCGTCCAGACGGGGAGAATTCAATCACATTTTTTCGATGCGACGTTTCTTATGGGATTTAATGAGCGACAACATTTTGACCCCAAACCGAGAGGATTCTGGGATGTTTGTGTTTTTTTTGTAATAACTCTGGAAGGAAACGTCGAGACCAATCAAGGTGGTACTCGTACTGCTCGCCTCATCGAGTAGAATCCAAAGATATGAGTGGTTAAGCTATCGGTTATGAAATGCACGAGCGACCAATAAAACAACATGTATTTTAGGGTTGAATGCTTTTTGCTATTCACAAAATAAAACCAAAGCAGTAATGCAAATATCTGAGTTAACACAGCACAGCAAAATCAGTTGCACCATTCAATTCTGCTCGTCCAGACGGGGAGAATTCAATCACATTTTTTCGATGCGACGTTTCTTATGGGATTTAATGAGCGACAACATTTTGACCCCAAACCGAGAGGATTCTGGGATGTTTGTGGTGTTTTTGTAATAACTCTGGAAGGAAACGTCGCAGACCCATCAAGGTGGTACTCGTACTGCTCGCCTCATCGAGAGGAATCCAAAGATATGAGTGGTTAAGCTATGGGATATGAAATGGACGAGCGACCAATAAATCAACATGTATTTTAGGGTTGAATGCTTTTTGCTATTCACAAAATAAAACCAAAGCAGTAATGCAAATATCTGAGTTAACACAGCACAGCAAAATCAGTTGCACCATTCAATTCTGCTCGTCCAGACGGGGAGAATTCAATCACATTTTTTCGATGCGACGTTTCTTATGGGATTTAATGAGCGACAACATTTTGACCCCAAACCGAGAGGATTCTGGGATGTTTGTGGTTTTTTTGTAATAACTCTGGAAGGAAACGTCGAGACCAATCAAGGTGGTACTCGTACTGCTCGCCTCATCGAGTAGAATCCAAAGATATGAGTGGTTAAGCTATCGGTTATGAAATGGACGAGCGACCAATAAAACAACATGTATTATGGGGTTGAATGCGTTTTGCTATTCACAAAATAAAACAAAAGCAGTCATGCAAATATCTGTTTTAACACAGCACAGCAAAATCAGTTGCACCATTCAATCCCGCTCGTCCATACGGGGAGAATTCAATCACATTTATTCGATGCGACGTTTCTTATGGGATTTAATGAGCGACAACATTTTGACCCCAAACCGAGAGGATTCTGGGATGTTTGTGGTTTTTTTGTAATAACTCTGGAAGGAAACGTCGCAGACCCATCAAGGTGGTACTCGTACTGCTCGCCTCATCGAGAGGAATCCAAAGATATGAGTGGTTAAGCTATGGGATATGAAATGGACGAGCGACCAATAAAAAAACATGTATTTTGGGGTTGAATGCTTTTTGCTATTCACAAAATAAAACAAATGCAGTCATGCAAATATCTGTTTTAACACAGCACAGCAAAAATCAGATACACCATTCAATTCCGCTCGTCCAGACGGGGAGAATTCAATCACATTTATTCGATGCGACGTTTCTTATGGGATTTAATGAGCGACAACATTTTGACCCCAAACCGAGAGGATTCTGGGATGTTTGTGGTTTTTTTGTAATAACTCTGGAAGGAAACGTCGCAGACCCATCAAGGTGGTACTCGTACTGCTCGCCTCATCGAGTGGAATCCAAAGATATGAGTGGTTAAGCTATGGGATATGAAATGGACGAGCGACCAATAAAACAACTTTTATTATGGGGTTGAATGCTTTTTGCTATTCACAAAATAAAACAAATGCAGTCATGCAAATATCTGTTTTAACACAGCACAGCAAAAATCAGTTACACCATTCAATTCCGCTCGTCCAGACGGGGAGAATTCAATCACATTTATTCGATGCGACGTTTCTTCTGGGATTTAATGAGCGACAACATTTTGACCCCAAACCGAGAGGATTCTTGGATGTTTGTGGTGTTTTTGTAATAACTCTGGAAGGAAACGTCGCAGACCCATCAAGGTGGTACTCGTACTGCTCGCCTCATCGAGTAGAATCCAAAGATATGAGTGGTTAAGCTATCGGTTATGAAATGGACGAGCGACCAATAAAACAACATGTATTATGGGGTTGAATGCGTTTTGCTATTCACAAAATCAAACAAAAGCAGTCATGCAAATATCTGTTTTAACACAGCACAGCAAAATCAGTTGCACCATTCAATCCCGATCGTCCATACGGGGAGAATTCAATCACATTTATTCGATGCGACGTTTCTTATGGGATTTAATGAGCGACAACATTTTGACCCCAAACCGAGAGGATTCTGGGATGTTTGTGGTTTTTTTGTAATAACTCTGGAAGGAAACGTCGCAGACCCATCAAGGTGGTACTCGTACTGCTCGCCTCATCGAGAGGAATCCAAAGATATGAGTGGTTAAGCTATGGGATATGAAATGGACGAGCGACCAATAAAAAAACATGTATTTTGGGGTTGAATGCTTTTTGCTATTCACAAAATAAAACAAAAGCAGTCATGCAAATATCTGCTTTAACACAGCACAGCAAAATCAGTTGCACCATTCAATCCCGCTCGTCCAGACGGGGAGAATTCAATCACATTTTTTCGATGCGACGTTTCTTATGGGATTGAATGAGCGACAACATTTTGACCCCAAACCGAGAGGATTCTGGGATGTTTGTGGTTTTTTTGTAATAACTCTGGAAGGAAACGTCGAGACCCATCAAGGTGGTACTCGTACTGCTCGCCTCATCGAGTAGAATCCAAAGATATGAGTGGTTAAGCTATCGGTTATGAAATGGACGAGCGACCAATAAAACAACATGTATTATGGGGTTGAATGCGTTTTGCTATTCACAAAATAAAACAAAAGCAGTCATGCAAATATCTGTTTTAACACAGCACAGCAAAATCAGTTGCACCATTCAATCCCGATCGTCCATACGGGGAGAATTCAATCACATTTATTCGATGCGACGTTTCTTATGGGATTTAATGAGCGACAACATTTTGACCCCAAACCGAGAGGATTCTGGGATGTTTGTGGTTTTTTTGTAATAACTCTGGAAGGAAACGTCGGAGACCCATCAAGGTGGTACTCGTACTGCTCGCCTCATCGAGAGGAATCCAAAGATATGAGTGGTTAAGCTATGGGATATGAAATGGACGAGCGACCAATAAAAAAACATGTATTTTTGGGTTGAATGCTTTTTGCTATTCACAAAATAAAACAAAAGCAGTCATGCAAATATCTGCTTTAACACAGCACAGCAAAATCAGTTGCACCATTCAATCCCGCTCGTCCAGACGGGGAGAATTCAATCACATTTTTTCGATGCGACGTTTCTTATGGGATTGAATGAGCGACAACATTTTGACCCCAAACCGAGAGGATTCTGGGATGTTTGTGGTTTTTTTGTAATAACTCTGGAAGGAAACGTCGCAGACCCATCAAGGTGGTACGCGTACTGCTCGCCTCATCGAGAGGAATCCAAAGATATGAGTGGTTAAGCTATGGGATATGAAATGGACGAGCGACCAATAAAACAACTTTTATTATGGGGTTGAATGCTTTTTGCTATTCACAAAATAAAACAAATGCAGTCATGCAAATATCTGTTTTAACACAGCACAGCAAAAATCAGTTACACCATTCAATTCCGCTCGTCCAGACGGGGAGAATTCAATCACATTTATTCGATGCGACGTTTCTTATGGGATTTAATGAGCGACAACATTTTGACCCCAAACCGAGAGGATTCTGGGATGTTTGTGGTGTTTTTGTAATAACTCTGGAAGGAAACGTCGCAGACCCATCAAGGTGGTACTCGTACTGCTCGCCTCATCGAGAGGAATCCAAAGATATGAGTGGTTAAGCTATGGGATATGAAATGGACGAGCGACCAATAAAACAACATGTATTTTAGGGTTGAATGCTTTTTGCTATTCACAAAATAAAACCAAAGCAGTAATGCAAATATCTGAGTTAACACAGCACAGCAAAATCAGTTGCACCATTCAATTCTGCTCGTCCAGACGGGGAGAATTCAATCACATTTTTTCGATGCGACGTTTCTTATGGGATTTAATGAGCGACAACATTTTGACCCCAAACCGAGAGGATTCTGGGATGTTTGTGGTTTTTTTGTAATAACTCTGGAAGGAAACGTCGCAGACCCATCAAGGTGGTACTCGTACTGCTCGCCTCATCGAGAGGAATCCAAAGATATGAGTGGTTAAGCTATGGGATATGAAATGGACGAGCGACCAATAAAAAAACATGCATTTTGGGGTTGAATGCTTTTTGCTATTCACAAAATAAAACAAATGCAGTCATGCAAATATCTGTTTTAACACAGCACAGCAAAAATCAGATACACCATTCAATTCCGCTCGTCCAGACGGATAGAATTCAATCACATTTATTCGATGCGACGTTTCTTATGGGATTTAATGAGCGACAACATTTTGACCCCAAACCGAGAGGATTCTGGGATGTTTGTGGTGTTTTTGTAATAACTCTGGAAGGAAACGTCGCAGACCCATCAAGGTGGTACTCGTACTGCTCGCCTCATCGAGAGGAATCCAAAGATATCAGTGGTTAAGCTATGGGATATGAAATGGACGAGCGACCAATAAAACAACATGTATTTTAGGGTTGAAAGCTTTTTGCTATTCACAAAATAAAACCAAAGCAGTAATGCAAATATCTGAGTTAACACAGCACAGCAAAATCAGTTGCACCATTCAATTCTGCTCGTCCAGACGGGGAGAATTCAATCACATTTTTTCGATGCGACGTTTCTTATGGGATTTAATGAGCGACAACATTTTGACCCCAAACCGAGAGGATTCTGGGATGTTTGTGGTTTTTTTGTAATAACTCTGGAAGGAAACGTCGAGACCCATCACGGTGGTACTCGTACTGCTCGCCTCATCGAGTAGAATCCAAAGATATGAGTGGTTAAGCTATCGGTTATGAAATGGACGAGCGACCAATAAAACAACATGTATTATGGGGTTGAATGCGTTTTGCTATTCACAAAATAAAACAAAAGCAGTCATGCAAATATCTGTTTTAACACAGCACAGCAAAATCAGTTGCACCATTCAATCCCGCTCGTCCATACGGGGAGAATTCAATCACATTTATTCGATGCGACGTTTCTTATGGGATTTAATGAGCGACAACATTTTGACCCCAAACCGAGAGGATTCTGGGATGTTTGTGGTTTTTTTGTAATAACTCTGGAAGGAAACGTCGCAGACCCATCAAGGTGGTACTCGTACTGCTCGCCTCATCGAGAGGAATCCAAAGATATGAGTGGTTAAGCTATGGGATATGAAATGGACGAGCAACCAATAAAAAAACATGTATTTTGGGGTTGAATGCTTTTTGCTATTCACAAAATAAAACAAAAGCAGTCATGCAAATATCTGCTTTAACACAGCACAGCAAAATCAGTTGCACCATTCAATCCCGCTCGTCCAGACGGGGAGAATTCAATCACATTTTTTCGATGCGACGTTTCTTATGGGATTGAATGAGCGACAACATTTTGACCCCAAACCGAGAGGATTCTGGGATGTTTGTGGTTTTTTTGTAATAACTCTGGAAGGAAACGTCGAGATCCATCAAGGTGGTACTCGTACTGCTCGCCTCATGAAGTAGAATCCAAAGATATGAGTGGTTAAGCTATCGGTTATGAAATGGACGAGCGACCAATAAAACAACATGTATTATGGGGTTGAATGCGTTTTGCTATTCACAAAATAAAACAAAAGCAGTCATGCAAAAATCTGTTTTAACACAGCACAGCAAAATCAGTTGCACCATTCAATCCCGCTCGTCCATACGGGGAGAATTCAATCACATTTATTCGATGCGACGTTTCTTATGGGATTTAATGAGCGACAACATTTTGACCCCAAACCGAGAGGATTCTGGGATGTTTGTGGTTTTTTTGTAATAACTCTGGAAGGAAACGTCGCAGACCCATCAAGGTGGTACTCGTACTGCTCGCCTCATCGAGAGGAATCCAAAGATATGAGTGGTTAAGCTATGGGATATGAAATGGACGAGGGACCAATAAAAAAACATGTATTTTGGGGTTGAATGCTTTTTGCTATTCACAAAATAAAACAAATGCAGTCATGCAAATATCTGTTTTAACACAGCACAGCAAAAATCAGATACACCATTCAATTCCGCTCGTCCAGACGGGGAGAATTCAATCACATTTATTCGATGCGACGTTTCTTATGGGATTTAATGAGCGACAACATTTTGACCCCAAACCGAGAGGATTCTGGGATGTTTGTGGTTTTTTTGTAATAACTCTGGAAGGAAACGTCGCAGACCCATCAAGGTGGTACTCGTACTGCTCGCCTCATCGAGTGGAATCCAAAGATATGAGTGGTTAAGCTATGCGATATGAAATGGACGAGCGACCAATAAAACAACATGTATTATGGGGTTGAATGCGTTTTGCTATTCACAAAATAAAACAAAAGCAGTCATGCAAATATCTGCTTTAACACAGCACAGCAAAATCAGTTGCACCATTCAATCCCGCTCGTCCAGACGGGGAGAATTCAATCACATTTTTTCGATGCGACGTTTCTTATGGGATTGAATGAGCGACAACATTTTGACCCCAAACCGAGAGGATTCTGGGATGTTTGTGGTGTTTTTGTAATAACTCTGGAAGGAAACGTCGCACACCCATCAAGGTGGTACTCGTACTGCTCGCATCATCGAGAGGAATCCAAAGATATGAGTGGTTAAGCTATGGGATATGAAATGGACGAGCGACCAATAAAACAACTTTTATTATGGGGTTGAATGCTTTTTGCTATTCACAAAATAAAACAAATGCAGTCATGCAAATATCTGTTTTAACACAGCACAGCAAAAATCAGTTACACCATTCAATTCCGCTCGTCCAGACGGGGAGAATTCAATCACATTTATTCGATGCGACGTTTCTTATGGGATTTAATGAGCGACAACATTTTGACCCCAAACCGAGAGGATTCTGGGATGTTTGTGGTGTTTTTGTAATAACTCTGGAAGGAAACGTCGCACACCCATCAAGGTGGTACTCGTACTGCTCGCATCATCGAGAGGAATCCAAAGATATGAGTGGTTAAGCTATGGGATATGAAATGGACGAGCGACCAATAAAATAACATGTATTTTGGGGTTGAATGCTTTTTGCTATTCACAAAATAAAACAAAAGCAGTCATGCAAATATCTGTTTTAACACAGCACAGCAAAATCAGTTGCACCATTCAATCCCGCTCGTCCAGACGGGGAGAATTCAATCACATTTATTCGATGCGACGTTTCTTATGGGATTTAATGAGCGACAACATTTTGACCCCAAACCGAGAGGATTCTGGGATGTTTGTGGTTTTTTTGTAATAACTCTGGAAGGAAACGTCGCAGACCCATCAAGGTGGTACTCGTACTGCTCGCCTCATCGAGAGGAATCCAAAGATATGAGTGCTTAAGCTATGGGATATGAAATTTGACGAGCGACCAATAAAACAACATGTATTATGGGGTTGAATGCTTTTTGCTATTCACAAAATAAAACCAAAGCAGTAATGCAAATATCTGAGTTAACACAGCACAGCAAAATCAGTTGCACCATTCAATTCTGCTCGTCCAGACGGGGAGAATTCAATCACATTTTTTCGATGCGACGTTTCTTATGGGATTTAATGAGCGACAACATTTTGACCCCAAACCGAGAGGATTCTGGGATGTTTGTGGTTTTTTTGTAATAACTCTGGAAGGAAACGTCGAGACCCATCAAGGTGGTACTCGTACTGCTCGCCTCATCGAGTAGAATCCAAAGATATGAGTGGTTAAGCTATCGGTTATGAAATGGACGAGCGACCAATAAAACAACATGTATTATGGGGTTGAATGCGTTTTGCTATTCACAAAATAAAACAAAAGCAGTCATGCAAATATCTGTTTTAACACAGCACAGCAAAATCAGTTGCACCATTCAATCCCGCTCGTCCATACGGGGAGAATTCAATCACATTTATTCGATGCGACGTTTCTTATGGGATTTAATGAGCGACAACATTTTGACCCCAAACCGAGAGGATTCTGGGATGTTTGTGGTTTTTTTGTAATAACTCTGGAAGGAAACGTCGCAGACCCATCAAGGTGGTACTCGTACTGCTCGCCTCATCGAGAGGAATCCAAAGATATGAGTGGTTAAGCTATGGGATATGAAATGGACGAGCGACCAATAAAAAAACATGTATTTTGGGGTTGAATGCTTTTTGCTATTCACAAAATAAAACAAATGCAGTCATGCAAATATCTGTTTTAACACAGCACAGCAAAAATCAGTTACACCATTCAATTCCGCTCGTCCAGACGGGGAGAATTCAATCACATTTATTCGATGCGACGTTTCTTATGGGATTTAATGAGCGACAACATTTTGACCCCAAACCGAGAGGATTCTGGGATGTTTGTGGTTTTTTTGTAATAACTCTGGAAGGAAACGTCTCAGACCCATCAAGGTGGTACTCTTACTGCTCGCCTCATCGAGAGGATTCCAAAGATATGAGTGCTTAAGCTATGGGATATGAAATGGACGAGCGACCAATAAAACAACATGTATTATGGGGTTGAATGCTTTTTGCTATTCACAAAATAAAACCAAATCAGTAATGCAAATATCTGATTTAACACAGCACAGCAAAATCAGTTGCACCATTCAATTCTGCTCGTCCAGACGGGGAGAATTCAATCACATTTTTTCGATGCGACGTTTCTTATGGGATTGAATGAGCGACAACATTTTGACCCCAAACCGAGAGGATTCTGGGATGTTTGTGGTTTTTTTGTAATAACTCTGGAAGGAAACGTCGCAGACCCATCAAGGTTGTACTCGTACTGCTCGCCTCATCGAGTAGAATCCAAAGATATGAGTGGTTAAGCTATCGGTTATGAAATGGACGAGCGACCAATAAAACAACATGTATTATGGGGTTGAATGCGTTTTGCTATTCACAAAATAAAACAAAAGCAGTCATGCAAATATCTGTTTTAACACAGCACAGCAAAATCAGTTGCACCATTCAATCCCGCTCGTCCAGACGGGGAGAATTCAATCACATTTATTCGATGCGACGTTTCTTATGGGATTTAATGAGCGACAACATTTTGACCCCAAACCGAGAGGATTCTGGGATGTTTGTGGTTTTTTTGTAATAACTCTGGAAGGAAACGTCGCAGACCCATCAAGGTGGTACTCGTACTGCTCGCCTCATCGAGAGGAATCCAAAGATATGAGTGCTTAAGCTATGGGATATGAAATTTGACGAGCGACCAATAAAACAACATGTATTATGGGGTTGAATGCTTTTTGCTATTCACAAAATAAAACCAAAGCAGTAATGCAAATATC
This sequence comes from Petromyzon marinus, assembly GCF_048934315.1. Classification (NCBI taxonomy): domain Eukaryota; kingdom Metazoa; phylum Chordata; class Hyperoartia; order Petromyzontiformes; family Petromyzontidae; genus Petromyzon; species Petromyzon marinus. The sequence continues at coordinate 16,078,156 of NC_133745.1, read as the reverse complement.
TGAGTTAACACAGCACAGCAAAATCAGTTGCACCATTCAATTCTGCTCGTCCAGTCGGGGAGAATTCAATCACATTTTTTCGATGCGACGTTTCTTATGGGATTTAATGAGCGACAACATTTTGACCCCAAACCGAGAGGATTCTGGGATGTTTGTGGTTTTTTTGTAATAACTCTGGAAGGAAACGTCGAGACCCATCAAGGTGGTACTCGTACTGCTCGCCTCATCGAGTAGAATCCAAAGATATGAGTGGTTAAGCTATCGGTTATGAAATGGACGAGCGACCAATAAAACAACATGTATTATGGGGTTGAATGCGTTTTGCTATTCACAAAATAAAACAAAAGCAGTCATGCAAATATCTGTTTTAACACAGCACAGCAAAAATCAGTTACACCATTCAATTCCGCTCGTCCAGACGGGGAGAATTCAATCACATTTATTCGATGCGACGTTTCTTATGGGATTTAATGAGCGACAACATTTTGACTCCAAACCGAGAGGATTCTGGGATGTTTGTGGTGTTTTTGTAATAACTCTGGAAGGAAACGTCGCACACCCATCAAGGTGGTACTCGTACTGCTCGCATCATCGAGAGGAATCCAAAGATATGAGTGGTTAAGCTATGGGATATGAAATGGACGAGCGACCAATAAAATAACATGTATTTTGGGGTTGAATGCTTTTTGCTATTCACAAAATAAAACAAAAGCAGTCATGCAAATATCTGTTTTAACACAGCACAGCAAAATCAGTTGCACCATTCAATCCCGCTCGTCCAGACGGGGAGAATTCAATCACATTTATTCGATGCGACGTTTCTTATGGGATTTAATGAGCGACAACATTTTGACCCCAAACCGAGAGGATTCTGGGATGTTTGTGGTTTTTTTGTAATAACTCTGGAAGGAAACGTCGCAGACCCATCAAGGTGGTACTCGTACTGCTCGCCTCATCGAGAGGAATCCAAAGATATGAGTGCTTAAGCTATGGGATATGAAATTTGACGAGCGACCAATAAAACAACATGTATTATGGGGTTGAATGCTTTTTGCTATTCACAAAATAAAACCAAAGCAGTAATGCAAATATCTGAGTTAACACAGCACAGCAAAATCAGTTGCACCATTCAATTCTGCTCGTCCAGACGGGGAGAATTCAATCACATTTTTTCGATGCGACGTTTCTTATGGGATTTAATGAGCGACAACATTTTGACCCCAAACCGAGAGGATTCTGGGATGTTTGTGGTTTTTTTGTAATAACTCTGGAAGGAAACGTCGAGACCCATCAAGGTGGTACTCGTACTGCTCGCCTCATCGAGTAGAATCCAAAGATATGAGTGGTTAAGCTATCGGTTATGAAATGGACGAGCGACCAATAAAACAACATGTATTATGGGGTTGAATGCGTTTTGCTATTCACAAAATAAAACAAAAGCAGTCATGCAAATATCTGTTTTAACACAGCACAGCAAAATCAGTTGCACCATTCAATCCCGCTCGTCCATACGGGGAGAATTCAATCACATTTATTCGATGCGACGTTTCTTATGGGATTTAATGAGCGACAACATTTTGACCCCAAACCGAGAGGATTCTGGGATGTTTGTGGTTTTTTTGTAATAACTCTGGAAGGAAACGTCGCAGACCCATCAAGGTGGTACTCGTACTGCTCGCCTCATCGAGAGGAATCCAAAGATATGAGTGGTTAAGCTATGGGATATGAAATGGACGAGCGACCAATAAAAAAACATGTATTTTGGGGTTGAATGCTTTTTGCTATTCACAAAATAAAACAAATGCAGTCATGCAAATATCTGTTTTAACACAGCACAGCAAAAATCAGTTACACCATTCAATTCCGCTCGTCCAGACGGGGAGAATTCAATCACATTTATTCGATGCGACGTTTCTTATGGGATTTAATGAGCGACAACATTTTGACCCCAAACCGAGAGGATTCTGGGATGTTTGTGGTTTTTTTGTAATAACTCTGGAAGGAAACGTCTCAGACCCATCAAGGTGGTACTCCTACTGCTCGCCTCATCGAGAGGATTCCAAAGATATGAGTGCTTAAGCTATGGGATATGAAATGGACGAGCGACCAATAAAACAACATGTATTATGGGGTTGAATGCTTTTTGCTATTCACAAAATAAAACCAAATCAGTAATGCAAATATCTGATTTAACACAGCACAGCAAAATCAGTTGCACCATTCAATTCTGCTCGTCCAGACGGGGAGAATACAATCACATTTTTTCGATGCGACGTTTCTTATGGGATTGAATGAGCGACAACATTTTGACCCCAAACCGAGAGGATTCTGGGATGTTTGTGGTTTTTTTGTAATAAATCTGGAAGGAAACGTCGCAGACCCATCAAGGTTGTACTCGTACTGCTCGCCTCATCGAGTAGAATCCAAAGATATGAGTGGTTAAGCTATCGGTTATGAAATGGACGAGCGACCAATAAAACAACATGTATTATGGGGTTGAATGCGTTTTGCTATTCACAAAATAAAACAAAAGCAGTCATGCAAATATCTGTTTTAACACAGCACAGCAAAATCAGTTGCACCATTCAATCCCGCTCGTCCAGACGGGGAGAATTCAATCACATTTATTCGATGCGACGTTTCTTATGGGATTTAATGAGCGACAACATTTTGACCCCAAACCGAGAGGATTCTGGGATGTTTGTGGTTTTTTTGTAATAACTCTGGAAGGAAACGTCGCAGACCCATCAAGGTGGTACTCGTACTGCTCGCCTCATCGAGAGGAATCCAAAGATATGAGTGCTTAAGCTATGGGATATGAAATTTGACGAGCGACCAATAAAACAACATGTATTATGGGGTTGAATGCTTTTTTCTATTCACAAAATAAAACCAAAGCAGTAATGCAAATATCTGAGTTAACACAGCACAGCAAAATCAGTTGCACCATTCAATTCTGCTCGTCCAGTCGGGGAGAATTCAATCACATTTTTTCGATGCGACGTTTCTTATGGGATTTAATGAGCGACAACATTTTGACCCCAAACCGAGAGGATTCTGGGATGTTTGTGGTTTTTTTGTAATAACTCTGGAAGGAAACGTCGAGACCCATCAAGGTGGTACTCGTACTGCTCGCCTCATCGAGTAGAATCCAAAGATATGAGTGGTTAAGCTATCGGTTATGAAATGGACGAGCGACCAATAAAACAACATGTATTATGGGGTTGAATGCGTTTTGCTATTCACAAAATAAAACAAAAGCAGTCATGCAAATATCTGTTTTAACACAGCACAGCAAAATCAGTTGCACCATTCAATCCCGCTCGTCCATACGGGGAGAATTCAATCACATTTATTCGATGCGACGTTTCTTATGGGATTTAATGAGCGACAACATTTTGACCCCAAACCGAGAGGATTCTGGGATGTTTGTGGTTTTTTTGTAATAACTCTGGAAGGAAACGTCGCAGACCCATCAAGGTGGTACTCGTACTGCTCGCCTCATCGAGAGGAATCCAAAGATATGAGTGGTTAAGCTATGGGATATGAAATGGACGAGCGACCAATAAAAAAACATGTATTTTGGGGTTGAATGCTTTTTGCTATTCACAAAATAAAACAAATGCAGTCATGCAAATATCTGTTTTAACACAGCACAGCAAAAATCAGTTACACCATTCAATTCCGCTCGTCCAGACGGGGAGAATTCAATCACATTTATTCGATGCGACGTTTCTTATGGGATTTAATGAGCGACAACATTTTGACCCCAAACCGAGAGGATTCTGGGATGTTTGTGGTTTTTTTGTAATAACTCTGGAAGGAAACGTCTCAGACCCATCAAGGTGGTACTCTTACTGCTCGCCTCATCGAGAGGATTCCAAAGATATGAGTGCTTAAGCTATGGGATATGAAATGGACGAGCGACCAATAAAACAACATGTATTATGGGGTTGAATGCTTTTTGCTATTCACAAAATAAAACCAAATCAGTAATGCAAATATCTGATTTAACACAGCACAGCAAAATCAGTTGCACCATTCAATTCTGCTCGTCCAGACGGGGAGAATTCAATCACATTTTTTCGATGCGACGTTTCTTATGGGATTGAATGAGCGACAACATTTTGACCCCAAACCGAGAGGATTCTGGGATGTTTGTGGTTTTTTTGTAATAACTCTGGAAGGAAACGTCGCAGACCCATCAAGGTTGTACTCGTACTGCTCGCCTCATCGAGTAGAATCCAAAGATATGAGTGGTTAAGCTATCGGTTATGAAATGGACGAGCGACCAATAAAACAACATGTATTATGGGGTTGAATGCGTTTTGCTATTCACAAAATAAAACAAAAGCAGTCATGCAAATATCTGTTTTAACACAGCACAGCAAAATCAGTTGCACCATTCAATCCCGCTCGTCCATACGGGGAGAATTCAATCACATTTATTCGATGCGACGTTTCTTATGGGATTTAATGAGCGACAACATTTTGACCCCAAACCGAGAGGATTCTGGGATGTTTGTGGTTTTTTTGTAATAACTCTGGAAGGAAACGTCGCAGACCCATCAAGGTGGTACTCGTACTGCTCGCCTCATCGAGAGGAATCCAAAGATATGAGTGGTTAAGCTATGGGATATGAAATGGACGAGCGACCAATAAAAAAACATGTATTTTGGGGTTGAATGCTTTTTGCTATTCACAAAATAAAACAAATGCAGTCATGCAAATATCTGTTTTAACACAGCACAGCAAAAATCAGTTACACCATTCAATTCCGCTCGTCCAGACGGGGAGAATTCAATCACATTTATTCGATGCGACGTTTCTTATGGGATTTAATGAGCGACAACATTTTGACCCCAAACCGAGAGGATTCTGGGATGTTTGTGGTTTATTTGTAATAACTCTGGAAGGAAACGTCGCAGACCCATCAAGGTGGTACTCGTACTGCTCGCCTCATCGAGAGGAATCCAAAGATATGAGTGTTTAAGCTATGGGATATGAAATGGACGAGCGACCAATAAAACAACATGTATTATGGGGTTGAATGCTTTTTGCTATTCACAAAATAAAACCAAATCAGTAATGCAAATATCTGATTTAACATAGCACAGCAAAATCAGTTGCACCATTCAATTCTGCTCGTCCAGACGGGGAGAATTCAATCACATTTTTTCGATGCGACGTTTCTTATGGGATTTAATGAGCGACAACATTTTGACCCCAAACCGAGAGGATTCTGGGATGTTTGTGGTTTTTTTGTAATAACTCTGGAAGGAAACGTCGCAGACCCATCAAGGTGGTACGCGTACTGCTCGCCTCATCGAGAGGAATCCAAACATATGAGTGCTTAAGCTATGGGATATAAATTGGACGAGCGACCAATAAAACAACATGTATTATGGGGTTGAATGCTTTTTGCTATTCACAAAATAAAACCAAAGCAGTAATGCAAATATCTGATTTAACACAGCACAGCAAAATCAGTTGCACCATTCAATTCTGCTCGTCCAGACGGGGAGAATTCAATCACATTTTTTCGATGCGACGTTTCTTATGGGATTTAATGAGCGACAACATTTTGACCCCAAACCGAGAGGATTCTGGGATGTTTGTGGTTTTTTTGTAATAACTCTGGAAGGAAACGTCGAGACCCATCAAGGTGGTACTCGTACTGCTCGCCTCATCGAGTAGAATCCAAAGATATGAGTGGTTAAGCTATCGGTTATGAAATGGACGAGCGACCAATAAAACAACATGTATTATGGGGTTGAATGCGTTTTGCTATTCACAAAATAAAACAAAAGCAGTCATGCAAATATCTGTTTTAACACAGCACAGCAAAATCAGTTGCACCATTCAATCCCGCTCGTCCATACGGGGAGAATTCAATCACATTTATTCGATGCGACGTTTCTTATGGGATTTAATGAGCGACAACATTTTGACCCCAAACCGAGAGGATTCTGGGATGTTTGTGGTTTATTTGTAATAACTCTGGAAGGAAACGTCGCAGACCCATCAAGGTGGTACTCGTACTGCTCGCCTCATCGAGAGGAATCCAAAGATATGAGTGGTTAAGCTATGGGATATGAAATGGACGAGCGACCAATAAAAAAACATGTATTTTGGGGTTGAATGCTTTTTGCTATTCACAAAATAAAACAAATGCAGTCATGCAAATATCTGTTTTAACACAGCACAGCAAAAATCAGTTACACCATTCAATTCCGCTCGTCCAGACGGGGAGAATTCAATCACATTTATTCGATGCGACGTTTCTTATGGGATTTAATGAGCGACAACATTTTGACCCCAAACCGAGAGGATTCTGGGATGTTTGTGGTTTATTTGTAATAACTCTGGAAGGAAACGTCGCAGACCCATCAAGGTGGTACTCGTACTGCTCGCCTCATCGAGAGGAATCCAAAGATATGAGTGTTTAAGCTATGGGATATGAAATGGACGAGCGACCAATAAAACAACATGTATTATGGGGTTGAATGCTTTTTGCTATTCACAAAATAAAACCAAATCAGTAATGCAAATATCTGATTTAACATAGCACAGCAAAATCAGTTGCACCATTCAATTCTGCTCGTCCAGACGGGGAGAATTCAATCACATTTTTTCAATGCGACGTTTCTTATGGGATTGAATGAGCGACAACATTTTGACCCCAAACCGAGAGGATTCTGGGATGTTTGTGGTTTTTTTGTAATAACTCTGGAAGGAAACGTCGCAGACCCATCAAGGTGGTACGCGTACTGCTCGCCTCATCGAGAGGAATCCAAATATATGAGTGCTTAAGCTATGGGATATGAATTGGACGAGCGACCAATAAAACAACATGTATTATGGGGTTGAATGCTTTTTGCTATTCACAAAATAAAACCAAAGCAGTAATGCAAATATCTGATTTAACACAGCACAGCAAAATCAGTTGCACCATTCAATTCTGCTCGTCCAGACGGGGAGAATTCAATCACATTTTTTCGATGCGACGTTTCTTATGGGATTAAATGAGCGACAACATTTTGACCCCAAACCGAGAGGATTCTGGGATGTTTGTGGTTTTTTGGTAACAACTCTGGAAGGAAACGTCGCAGACCCATCAAGGTGGTACTCGTACTGCTCGCCTCATCGAGTGGAATCCAAAGATATGAGTGGTTAAGCTATGCGATATGAAATGGACGAGCGACCAATAAAACAACATGTATTATGGGGTTGAATGCGTTTTGCTATTCACAAAATAAAACAAAAGCAGTCATGCAAATATCTGTTTTAACACAGCACAGCAAAATCAGTTGCACCATTCAATCCCGCTCTTCCAGACGGGGAGAATTCAATGACATTTATTCGATGCGACGTTTCTTATGGGATTTAATGAGCGACAACATTTTGACCCCAAACCGAGAGGATTCTGGGATGTTTGTGGTTTTTTTGTAATAACTCTGGAAGGAAACGTCGCAGACCCATCAAGGTGGTACTCGTACTGCTCGCCTCATCGAGAGGAATCCAAAGATATGAGTGGTTAAGCTATGGGATATGAAATGGACGAGCGACCAATAAAAAAACATGTATTTTGGGGTTGAATGCTTTTTGCTATTCACAAAATAAAACAAATACAGTCATGCAAATATCTGTTTTAACACAGCACAGCAAAAATCAGTTACACCATTCAATTCCGCTCGTCCAGACGGGGAGAATTCAATCACATTTATTCGATGCGACGTTTCTTATGGGATTTAATGAGCGACAACATTTTGACCCCAAACCGAGAGGATTCTGGGATGTTTGTGGTTTATTTGTAATAACTCTGGAAGGAAACGTCGCAGACCCATCAAGGTGGTACTCGTACTGCTCGCCTCATCGAGAGGAATCCAAAGATATGAGTGTTTAAGCTATGGGATATGAAATGGACGAGCGACCAATAAAACAACATGTATTATGGGGTTGAATGCTTTTTGCTATTCACAAAATAAAACCAAATCAGTAATGCAAATATCTGATTTAACATAGCACAGCAAAATCAGTTGCACCATTCAATTCTGCTCGTCCAGACGGGGAGAATTCAATCACATTTTTTCGATGCGACGTTTCTTATGGGATTGAATGAGCGACAACATTTTGACCCCAAACCGAGAGGATTCTGGGATGTTTGTGGTTTTTTTGTAATAACTCTGGAAGGAAACGTCGCAGACCCATCAAGGTGGTACGCGTACTGCTCGCCTCATCGAGAGGAATCCAAACATATGAGTGCTTAAGCTATGGGATATAAATTGGACGAGCGACCAATAAAACAACATGTATTATGGGGTTGAATGCTTTTTGCTATTCACAAAATAAAACCAAAGCAGTAATGCAAATATCTGATTTAACACAGCACAGCAAAATCAGTTGCACCATTCAATTCTGCTCGTCCAGACGGGGAGAATTCAATCACATTTTTTCGATGCGACGTTTCTTATGGGATTTAATGAGCGACAACATTTTGACCCCAAACCGAGAGGATTCTGGGATGTTTGTGGTTTTTTTGTAATAACTCTGGAAGGAAACGTCGAGACCCATCAAGGTGGTACTCGTACTGCTCGCCTCATCGAGTAGAATCCAAAGATATGAGTGGTTAAGCTATCGGTTATGAAATGGACGAGCGACCAATCAAACAACATGTATTATGGGGTTGAATGCGTTTTGCTATTCACAAAATAAAACAAAAGCAGTCATGCAAATATCTGTTTTAACACAGCACAGCAAAATCAGTTGCACCATTCAATCCCGCTCGTCCATACGGGGAGAATTCAATCACATTTATTCGATGCGACGTTTCTTATGGGATTTAATGAGCGACAACATTTTGACCCCAAACCGAGAGGATTCTGGGATGTTTGTGGTTTATTTGTAATAACTCTGGAAGGAAACGTCGCAGACCCATCAAGGTGGTAATCGTACTGCTCGCCTCATCGAGAGGAATCCAAAGATATGAGTGGTTAAGCTATGGGATATGAAATGGACGAGCGACCAATAAAAAAACATGTATTTTGGGGTTGAATGCTTTTTGCTATTCACAAAATAAAACAAATGCAGTCATGCAAATATCTGTTTTAACACAGCACAGCAAAAATCAGTTACACCATTCAATTCCGCTCGTCCAGACGGGGAGAATTCAATCACATTTATTCGATGCGACGTTTCTTATGGGATTTAATGAGCGACAACATTTTGACCCCAAACCGAGAGGATTCTGGGATGTTTGTGGTTTATTTGTAATAACTCTGGAAGGAAACGTCGCAGACCCATCAAGGTGGTACTCGTACTGCTCGCCTCATCGAGAGGAATCCAAAGATATGAGTGTTTAAGCTATGGGATATGAAATGGACGAGCGACCAATAAAACAACATGTATTATGGGGTTGAATGCTTTTTGCTATTCACAAAATAAAACCAAATCAGTAATGCAAATATCTGATTTAACATAGCACAGCAAAATCAGTTGCACCATTCAATTCTGCTCGTCCAGACGGGGAGAATTCAATCACATTTTTTCAATGCGACGTTTCTTATGGGATTGAATGAGCGACAACATTTTGACCCCAAACCGAGAGGATTCTGGGATGTTTGTGGTTTTTTTGTAATAACTCTGGAAGGAAACGTCGCAGACCCATCAAGGTGGTAAGCGTACTGCTCGCCTCATCGAGAGGAATCCAAATATATGAGTGCTTAAGCTATGGGATATGAATTGGACGAGCGACCAATAAAACAACATGTATTATGGGGTTGAATGCTTTTTGCTATTCACAAAATAAAACCAAAGCAGTAATGCAAATATCTGATTTAACACAGCACAGCAAAATCAGTTGCACCATTCAATTCTGCTCGTCCAGACGGGGAGAATTCAATCACATTTTTTCGATGCGACGTTTCTTATGGGATTGAATGAGCGACAACATTTTGACCCCAAACCGAGAGGATTCTGGGATGTTTGTGGTTTTTTGGTAACAACTCTGGAAGGAAACGTCGCAGACCCATCAAGGTGTTACTCGTACTGCTCGCCTCATCGAGTGGAATCCAAAGATATGAGTGGTTAAGCTATGCGATATGAAATGGACGAGCGACCAATAAAACAACATGTATTATGGGGTTGAATGCGTTTTGCTATTCACAAAATAAAACAAAAGCAGTCATGCAAATATCTGCTTTAACACAGCACAGCAAAATCAGTTGCACCATTCAATCCCGCACGTCCAGACGGGGAGAATTCAATCACATTTATTCGATGCGACGTTTCTTATGGGATTTAATGAGCGACAACATTTTGACCCCAAACCGAGAGGATTCTGGGATGTTTGTGGTTTTTTTGTAATAACTCTGGAAGGAAACGTCGAGATCCATCAAGGTGGTACTCGTACTGCTCGCCTCATCGAGTAGAATCCAAAGATATGAGTGGCTAAGCTATCGGTTATGAAATGGACGAGCGACCAATAAAACAACATGTATTATGGGGTTGAATGCGTTTTGCTATTCACAAAATAAAACAAAAGCAGTCATGCAAATATCTGTTTTAACACAGCACAGCAAAATCAGTTGCACCATTCAATCCCGCTCGTCCATACGGGGAGAATTCAATCACATTTATTCGATGCGACGTTTCTTATGGGATTTAATGAGCGACAACATTTTGACCCCAAACCGAGAGGATTCTGGGATGTTTGTGGTTTTTTTGTAATAACTCTGGAAGGAAACGTCGCAGACCCATCAAGGTGGTACTCGTACTGCTCGCCTCATCGAGAGGAATCCAAAGATATGAGTGGTTAAGCTATGGGATATGAAATGGACGAGGGACCAATAAAAAAACATGTATTTTGGGGTTGAATGCTTTTTGCTATTCACAAAATAAAACAAATGCAGTCATGCAAATATCTGTTTTAACACAGCACAGCAAAAATCAGATACACCATTCAATTCCGCTCGTCCAGACGGGGAGAATTCAATCACATTTATTCGATGCGACGTTTCTTATGGGATTTAATGAGCGACAACATTTTGACCCCAAACCGAGAGGATTCTGGGATGTTTGTTGTTTTTTTGTAATAACTCTGGAAGGAAACGTCGCAGACCCATCAAGGTGGTACGCGTACTGCTCGCCTCATCGAGCGGAATCCAAAGATATGAGTGGTTAAGCTATGGGATATGAAATGGACGAGCGACGAATAAAACAACTTTTATTATGGGGTTGAATGCTTTTTGCTATTCACAAAATAAAACAAATGCAGTCATGCAAATATCTGTTTTAACACAGCACAGCAAAAATCAGTTACACCATTCAATTCCGCTCGTCCAGACAGGGAGAATTCAATCACATTTATTCGATGCGACGTTTCTTATGGGATTTAATGAGCGACAACATTTTGACCCCAAACCGAGAGGATTCTGGGATGTTTGTGGTGTTTTTGTAATAACTCTGGAAGGAAACGTCGCACACCCATCAAGGTGGTACTCGTACTGCTCGCATCATCGAGAGGAATCCAAAGATATGAGTGGTTAAGCTATGGGATATGAAATGGACGAGCGACCAATAAAACAACATGTATTTTGGGGTTGAATGCTTTTTGCTATTCACAAAATAAAACAAAAGCAGTCATGCAAATATCTGTTTTAACACAGCACAGCAAAATCAGTTGCACCATTCAATCCCGCTCGTCCAGACGGGGAGAATTCAATCACATTTATTCGATGCGACGTTTCTTATGGGATTTAATGAGCGACAACATTTTGACCCCAAACCGAGAGGATTCTGGGATGTTTGTGGTTTTTTTGTAATAACTCTGGAAGGAAACGTCGCAGACCCATCAAGTTGGTACTCGTACTGCTCGCCTCATCGAGAGGAATCCAAAGATATGAGTGCTTAAGCTATGGGATATGAAATTTGACGAGCGACCAATAAAACAACATGTATTATGGGGTTGAATGCTTTTTGCTATTCACAAAATAAAACCAAAGCAGTAATGCAAATATCTGAGTTAACACAGCACAGCAAAATCAGTTGCACCATTCAATTCTGCTCATCCAGACGGGGAGAATTCAATCACATTTTTTCGATGCGACGTTTCTTATGGGATTTAATGAGCGACAACATTTTGACCCCAAACCGAGAGGATTCTGGGATGTTTGTGGTTTTTTTTGTAATAACTCTGGAAGGAAACGTCGAGACCCATCAAGGTGGTACTCGTACTGCTCGCCTCATCGAGTAGAATCCAAAGATATGAGTGGTTAAGCTATCGGTTATGAAATGGACGAGCGACCAATAAAACAACATGTATTATGGGGTTGAATGCCTTTTGCTATTCACAAAATAAAACAAAAGCAGTCATGCAAATATCTGTTTTAACACAGCACAGCAAAATCAGTTGCACCATTCAATCCCGCTCGTCCATACGGGGAGAATTCAATCACATTTATTCGATGCGACGTTTCTTATGGGATTTAATGAGCGACAACATTTTGACCCCAAACCGAGAGGATTCTGGGATGTTTGTGGTTTTTTGTAATAACTCTGGAAGGAAACGTCGCAGACCCATCAAGGTGGTACTCGTACTGCTCGCCTCATCGAGAGGAATCCAAAGATATGAGTGGTTAAGCTATGGGATATGAAATGGACGAGCGACCAATAAAAAAACATGTATTTTGGGGTTGAATGCTTTTTGCTATTCACAAAATAAAACAAATGCAGTCATGCAAATATCTGTTTTAACACAGCACAGCAAAAATCAGTTACACCATTCAATTCCGCTCGTCCAGACGGGGAGAATTCAATCACATTTATTCGATGCGACGTTTCTTATGGGATTTAATGAGCGACAACATTTTGACCCCAAACCGAGAGGATTCTGGGATGTTTGTGTTTTTTTTGTAATAACTCTGGAAGGAAACGTCGCAGACCCATCAAGGTGGTACTCGTACTGCTCGCCTCATCGAGAGGAATCCAAAGATATGAGTGCTTAAGCTATGGGATATGAAATGGACGAGCGACCAATAAAACAACATGTATTATGGGGTTGAATGCTTTTTGCTATTCACAAAATAAAACCAAATCAGTAATGCAAATATCTGATTTAACACAGCACAGCAAAATCAGTTGCACCATTCAATTCTGCTCGTCCAGACGGGGAGAATTCAATCACATTTATTCGATGCGACGTTTCTTATGGGATTGAATGAGCGACAACATTTTGACCCCAAACCGAGAGGATTCTGGGATGTTTGTGGTTTTTTTGTAATAACTCTGGAAGGAAACGTCGCAGACCCATCAAGGTTGTACTCGTACTGCTCGGCTCATCGAGTAGAATCCAAAGATATGAGTGGTTAAGCTATCGGTAATGAAATGGACGAGCGACCAATAAAACAACATGTATTATGGGGTTGAATGCGTTTTGCTATTCACAAAATAAAACAAAAGCAGTCATGCAAATATCTGTTTTAACACAGCACAGCAAAATCAGTTGCACCATTCAATCCCGCTCGTCCATACGGGGAGAATTCAATCACATTTATTCGATGCGACGTTTCTTATGGGATTTAATGAGCGACAACATTTTGACCCCAAACCGAGAGGATTCTGGGATGTTTGTGGTTTTTTTGTAATAACTCTGGAAGGAAACGTGGCAGACCCATCAAGGTGGTACTCGTACTGCTCGCCTCATCGAGAGGAATCCAAAGATATGAGTGGTTAAGCTATGGGATATGAAATGGACGAGCGACCAATAAAAAAACATGTATTTTGGGGTTGAATGCTTTTTGCTATTCACAAAATAAAACAAATGCAGTCATGCAAATATCTGTTTTAACACAGCACAGCAAAAATCAGTTACACCATTCAATTCCGCTCGTCGAGACGGGGAGAATTCAATCACATTTATTCGATGCGACGTTTCTTATGGGATTTAATGAGCGACAACATTTTGACCCCAAACCGAGAGGATTCTGGGATGTTTGTGGTGTTTTTGTAATAACTCTGGAAGGAAACGTCGCACACCCATCAAGGTGGTACTCGTACTGCTCGCATCATCGAGAGGAATCCAAAGATATGAGTGGTTAAGCTATGGGATATGAAATGGACGAGCGACCAATAAAACAACATGTATTTTGGGGTTGAATGCTTTTTGCTATTCACAAAATAAAACAAAAGCAGTCATGCAAATATCTGTTTTAACACAGCACAGCAAAATCAGTTGCACCATTCAATCCCGCTCGTCCAGACGGGGAGAATTCAATCACATTTATTCGATGCGACGTTTCTTATGGGATTTAATGAGCGACAACATTTTGACCCCAAACCGAGAGGATTCTGGGATGTTTGTGGTTTTTTTGTAATAACTCTGGAAGGAAACGTCGCAGACCCATCAAGTTGGTACTCGTACTGCTCGCCTCATCGAGAGGAATCCAAAGATATGAGTGCTTAAGCTATGGGATATGAAATTTGACGAGCGACCAATAAAACAACATGTATTATGGGGTTGAATGCTTTTTGCTATTCACAAAATAAAACCAAAGCAGTAATGCAAATATCTGAGTTAACACAGCACAGCAAAATCAGTTGCACCATTCAATTCTGCTCATCCAGACGGGGAGAATTCAATCACATTTTTTCGATGCGACGTTTCTTATGGGATTTAATGAGCGACAACATTTTGACCCCAAACCGAGAGGATTCTGGGATGTTTGTGGTTTTTTTTGTAATAACTCTGGAAGGAAACGTCGAGACCCATCAAGGTGGTACTCGTACTGCTCGCCTCATCGAGTAGAATCCAAAGATATGAGTGGTTAAGCTATCGGTTATGAAATGGACGAGCGACCAATAAAACAACATGTATTATGGGGTTGAATGCCTTTTGCTATTCACAAAATAAAACAAAAGCAGTCATGCAAATATCTGTTTTAACACAGCACAGCAAAATCAGTTGCACCATTCAATCCCGCTCGTCCATACGGGGAGAATTCAATCACATTTATTCGATGCGACGTTTCTTATGGGATTTAATGAGCGACAACATTTTGACCCCAAACCGAGAGGATTCTGGGATGTTTGTGGTTTTTTGTAATAACTCTGGAAGGAAACGTCGCAGACCCATCAAGGTGGTACTCGTACTGCTCGCCTCATCGAGAGGAATCCAAAGATATGAGTGGTTAAGCTATGGGATATGAAATGGACGAGCGACCAATAAAAAAACATGTATTTTGGGGTTGAATGCTTTTTGCTATTCACAAAATAAAACAAATGCAGTCATGCAAATATCTGTTTTAACACAGCACAGCAAAAATCAGTTACACCATTCAATTCCGCTCGTCCAGACGGGGAGAATTCAATCACATTTATTCGATGCGACGTTTCTTATGGGATTTAATGAGCGACAACATTTTGACCCCAAACCGAGAGGATTCTGGGATGTTTGTGTTTTTTTTGTAATAACTCTGGAAGGAAACGTCGCAGACCCATCAAGGTGGTACTCGTACTGCTCGCCTCATCGAGAGGAATCCAAAGATATGAGTGCTTAAGCTATGGGATATGAAATGGACGAGCGACCAATAAAACAACATGTATTATGGGGTTGAATGCTTTTTGCTATTCACAAAATAAAACCAAATCAGTAATGCAAATATCTGATTTAACACAGCACAGCAAAATCAGTTGCACCATTCAATTCTGCTCGTCCAGACGGGGAGAATTCAATCACATTTATTCGATGCGACGTTTCTTATGGGATTGAATGAGCGACAACATTTTGACCCCAAACCGAGAGGATTCTGGGATGTTTGTGGTTTTTTTGTAATAACTCTGGAAGGAAACGTCGCAGACCCATCAAGGTTGTACTCGTACTGCTCGGCTCATCGAGTAGAATCCAAAGATATGAGTGGTTAAGCTATCGGTAATGAAATGGACGAGCGACCAATAAAACAACATGTATTATGGGGTTGAATGCGTTTTGCTATTCACAAAATAAAACAAAAGCAGTCATGCAAATATCTGTTTTAACACAGCACAGCAAAATCAGTTGCACCATTCAATCCCGCTCGTCCATACGGGGAGAATTCAATCACATTTATTCGATGCGACGTTTCTTATGGGATTTAATGAGCGACAACATTTTGACCCCAAACCGAGAGGATTCTGGGATGTTTGTGGTTTTTTTGTAATAACTCTGGAAGGAAACGTGGCAGACCCATCAAGGTGGTACTCGTACTGCTCGCCTCATCGAGAGGAATCCAAAGATATGAGTGGTTAAGCTATGGGATATGAAATGGACGAGCGACCAATAAAAAAACATGTATTTTGGGGTTGAATGCTTTTTGCTATTCACAAAATAAAACAAATGCAGTCATGCAAATATCTGTTTTAACACAGCACAGCAAAAATCAGTTACACCATTCAATTCCGCTCGTCGAGACGGGGAGAATTCAATCACATTTATTCGATGCGACGTTTCTTATGGGATTTAATGAGCGACAACATTTTGACCCCAAACCGAGAGGATTCTGGGATGTTTGTGGTTTATTTGTAATAACTCTGGAAGGAAACGTCGCAGACCCATCAAGGTGGTACTCGTACTGCTCGCCTCATCGAGAGGAATCCAAAGATATGAGTGTTTAAGCTATGGGATATGAAATGGACGAGCGACCAATAAAACAACATGTATTATGGGGTTGAATGCTTTTTGCTATTCACAAAATAAAACCAAATCAGTAATGCAAATATCTGATTTAACATAGCACAGCAAAATCAGTTGCACCATTCAATTCTGCTCGTCCAGACGGGGAGAATTCAATCACATTTTTTCGATGCGACGTTTCTTATGGGATTGAATGAGCGACAACATTTTGACCCCAAACCGAGAGGATTCTGGGATGTTTGTGTTTTTTTTGTAATAACTCTGGAAGGAAACGTCGCAGACCCATCAAGGTGGTACGCGTACTGCTCGCCTCATCGAGAGGAATCCAAACATATGAGTGCTTAAGCTATGGGATATGAATTGGACGAGCGACCAATAAAACAACATGTATTATGGGGTTGAATGCTTTTTGCTATTCACAAAATAAAACCAAAGCAGTAATGCAAATATCTGAGTTAACACAGCACAGCAAAATCAGTTGCACCATTCAATTCTGCTCGTCCAGACGGGGAGAATTCAATCACATTTTTTCGATGCGACGTTTCTTATGGGATTTAATGTGCGACAACATTTTGACCCCAAACCGAGAGGATTCTGGGATGTTTGTGGTTTTTTTGTAATAACTCTGGAAGGAAACGTCGAGACCCATCAAGGTGGTACTCGTACTGCTCGCCTCATCGAGTAGAATCCAAAGATATGAGTGGTTAAGCTATCGGTTATGAAATGGACGAGCGACCAATAAAACAACATGTATTATGGGGTTGAATGCGTTTTGCTATTCACAAAATAAAACAAAAGCAGTCATGCAAATATCTGTTTTAACACAGCACAGCAAAATCAGTTGCACCATTCAATCCCGCTCGTCCATACGGGGAGAATTCAATCACATTTATTCGATGCGACGTTTCTTATGGGATTTAATGAGCGACAACATTTTGACCCCAAACCGAGAGGATTCTGGGATGTTTGTGGTTTTTTTGTAATAACTCTGGAAGGAAACGTCGCAGACCCCTCAAGGTGGTACTCGTACTGCTCGCCTCATCGAGAGGAATCAAAAGATATGAGTGGTTAAGCTATGGGATATGAAATGGACGAGCGACCAATAAAAAAACATGTATTTTGGGGTTGAATGCTTTTTGCTATTCACAAAATAAAACAAATGCAGTCATGCAAATATCTGTTTTAACACAGCACAGCAAAAATCAGTTACACCATTCAATTCCGCTCGTCCAGACGGGGAGAATTCAATCACATTTATTCGATGCGACGTTTCTTATGGGATTTAATGAGCGACAACATTTTGACCCCAAACCGAGAGGATTCTGGGATGTTTGTGGTTTTTTTTGTAATAACTCTGGAAGGAAACGTCGCAGACCCATCAAGGTGGTACTCGTACTGCTCGCCTCATCGAGAGGAATCCAAAGATATGAGTGGTTAAGCTATGGGATATGAAATGGACGAGCGACCAATAAAACAACATGTATTATGGGGTTGAATGCTTTTTGCTATTCACAAAATAAAACCAAATCAGTAATGCAAATATCTGATTTAACATAGCACAGCAAAATCAGTTGCACCATTCAATTCTGCTCGTCCAGACGGGGAGAATTCAATCACATTTTTTCGATGCGACGTTTCTTATGGGATTGAATGAGCGACAACATTTTGACCCCAAACCGAGAGGATTCTGGGATGTTTGTGGTTTTTTTGTAATAACTCTGGAAGGAAACGTCGCAGACCCATCAAGGTTGTAATCGCACTGCTCGCCTCATCGAGTAGAATCCAAAGATATGAGTGGTTAAGCTATGGGATATGAAATGGACGAGCGACCAATAAAAAAACATGTATTTTGGGGTTGAATGCTTTTTGCTATTCACAAAATAAAACAAATGCAGTCATGCAAATATCTGTTTTAACACAGCACAGCAAAAATCAGTTACACCATTCAATTCCGCTCGTCCAGACGGGGAGAATTCAATCACATTTATTCGATGCGACGTTTCTTATGGGATTTAATGAGCGACAACATTTTGACCCAAACCGAGAGGATTCTGGGATGTTTGTGGTTTATTTGTAATAACTCTGGAAGGAAACGTCGCAGACCCATCAAGGTGGTACTCGTACTGCTCGCCTCATCGAGAGGAATCCAAAGATATGAGTGTTTAAGCTATGGGATATGAAATGGACGAGCGACCAATAAAACAACATGTATTATGGGGTTGAATGCTTTTTGCTATTCACAAAATAAAACCAAATCAGTAATGCAAATATCTGATTTAACATAGCACAGCAAAATCAGTTGCACCATTCAATTCTGCTCGTCCAGACGGGGAGAATTCAATCACATTTTTTCGATGCGACGTTTCTTATGGGATTGAATGAGCGACAACATTTTGACCCCAAACCGAGAGGATTCTGGGATGTTTGTGTTTTTTTTGTAATAACTCTGGAAGGAAACGTCGCAGACCCATCAAGGTGGTACGCGTACTGCTCGCCTCATCGAGAGGAATCCAAACATATGAGTGCTTAAGCTATGGGATATGAATTGGACGAGCGACCAATAAAACAACATGTATTATGGGGTTGAATGCTTTTTGCTATTCACAAAATAAAACCAAAGCAGTAATGCAAATATCTGATTTAACACAGCACAACAAAATCAGTTGCACCATTCAATTCTGCTCGTCCAGACGGGGAGAATTCAATCACATTTTTTCGATGCGACGTTTCTTATGGGATTGAATGAGCGACAACATTTTGACCCCAAACCGAGAGGATTCTGGGATGTTTGTGGTTTTTTGGTAACAACTCTGGAAAGAAACGTCGCAGACCCATCAAGGTGTTACTCGTACTGCTCGCCTCATCGAGTGGAATCCAAAGATATGAGTGGTTAAGCTATGCGATATGAAATGGACGAGCGACCAATAAAACAACATGTATTATGGGGTTGAATGCGTTTTGCTATTCACAAAATAAAACAAAAGCAGTCATGCAAATATCTGCTTTAACACAGCACAGCAAAATCAGTTGCACCATTCAATCCCGCTCGTCCAGACGGGGAGAATTCAATCACATTTATTCGATGCGACGTTTCTTATGGGATTTAATGAGCGACAACATTTTGACCCCAAACCGAGAGGATTCTGGGATGTTTGTGTTTTTTTTGTAATAACTCTGGAAGGAAACGTCGCAGACCCATCAAGGTGGTACGCGTACTGCTCGCCTCATCGAGAGGAATCCAAAGATATGAGTGGTTAAGCTATGGGATATGAAATGGACGAGCGACCAATAAAACAACTTTTATTATGGGGTTGAATGCTTTTTGCTATTCACAAAATAAAACAAATGCAGTCATGCAAATATCTGTTTTAACACAGCACAGCAAAAATCAGTTACACCATTCAATTCCGCTCGTCCAGACGGGGAGAATTCAATCACATTTATTCGATGCGACGTTTCTTATGGGATTTAATGAGCGACAACATTTTGACCCAAACCGAGAGGATTCTGGGATGTTTGTGGTTTATTTGTAATAACTCTGGAAGGAAACGTCGCAGACCCATCAAGGTGGTACTCGTACTGCTCGCCTCATCGAGAGGAATCCAAAGATATGAGTGTTTAAGCTATGGGATATGAAATGGACGAGCGACCAATAAAACAACATGTATTATGGGGTTGAATGCTTTTTGCTATTCACAAAATAAAACCAAATCAGTAATGCAAATATCTGATTTAACATAGCACAGCAAAATCAGTTGCACCATTCAATTCTGCTCGTCCAGACGGGGAGAATTCAATCACATTTTTTCGATGCGACGTTTCTTATGGGATTGAATGAGCGACAACATTTTGACCCCAAACCGAGAGGATTCTGGGATGTTTGTGGTTTTTTTGTAATAACTCTGGAAGGAAACGTCGCAGACCCATCAAGGTGGTACGCGTACTGCTCGCCTCATCGAGAGGAATCCAAACATATGAGTGCTTAAGCTATGGGATATGAATTGGACGAGCGACCAATAAAACAACATGTATTATGGGGTTGAATGCTTTTTGCTATTCACAAAATAAAACCAAAGCAGTAATGCAAATATCTGATTTAACACAGCACAGCAAAATCAGTTGCACCATTCAATTCTGCTCGTCTAGACGGGGAGAATTCAATCACATTTTTTCGATGCGACGTTTCTTATGGGATTGAATGAGCGACAACATTTTGACCCCAAAACCGAGAGGATTCTGGGATGTTTGTGGTTTTTTGGTAACAACTCTGGAAAGAAACGTCGCAGACCCATCAAGGTGTTACTCGTACTGCTCGCCTCATCGAGTGGAATCCAAAGATATGAGTGGTTAAGCTATGCGATATGAAATGGACGAGCGACCAATAAAACAACATGTATTATGGGGTTGAATGCGTTTTGCTATTCACAAAATAAAACAAAAGCAGTCATGCAAATATCTGCTTTAACACAGCACAGCAAAATCAGTTGCACCATTCAATCCCGCTCGTCCAGACGGGGAGAATTCAATCACATTTATTCGATGCGACGTTTCTTATGGGATTTAATGAGCGACAACATTTTGACCCCAAACCGAGAGGATTCTGGGATGTTTGTGGTTTTTTTGTAATAACTCTGGAAGGAAACGTCGCAGACCCATCAAGTTGGTACTCGTACTGCTCGCCTCATCGATAGGAATCCAAAGATATGAGTGGTTAAGCTATGGGATATGAAATGGACGAGCGACCAATAAAAAAACATGTATTTTGGGGTTGAATGCTTTTTGCTATTCACAAAATAAAACAAATGCAGTCATGCAAATATCTGTTTTAACACAGCACAGCAAAAATCAGTTACACCATTCAATTCTGCTCGTCCAGACGGGGAGAATTCAATCACATTTATTCGATGCGACGTTTCTTATGGGATTTAATGAGCGACAACATTTTGACCCAAACCGAGAGGATTCTGGGATGTTTGTGGTTTATTTGTAATAACTCTGGAAGGAAACGTCGCAGACCCATCAAGGTGGTACTCGTACTGCTCGCCTCATCGAGAGGAATCCAAAGATATGAGTGTTTAAGCTATGGGATATGAAATGGACGAGCGACCAATAAAACAACATGTATTATGGGGTTGAATGCTTTTTGCTATTCACAAAATAAAACCAAATCAGTAATGCAAATATCTGATTTAACATAGCACAGCAAAATCAGTTGCACCATTCAATTCTGCTCGTCCAGACGGGGAGAATTCAATCACATTTTTTCGATGCGACGTTTCTTATGGGATTGAATGAGCGACAACATTTTGACCCCAAACCGAGAGGATTCTGGGATGTTTGTGGTTTTTTTGTAATAACTCTGGAAGGAAACGTCGCAGACCCATCAAGGTGGTACGCGTACTGCTCGCCTCATCGAGAGGAATCCAAACATATGAGTGCTTAAGCTATGGGATATGAATTGGACGAGCGACCAATAAAACAACATGTATTATGGGGTTGAATGCTTTTTGCTATTCACAAAATAAAACCAAAGCAGTAATGCAAATATCTGATTTAACACAGCACAGCAAAATCAGTTGCACCATTCAATTCTGCTCGTCCAGACGGGGAGAATTCAATCACATTTTTTCGATGCGACGTTTCTTATGGGATTGAATGAGCGACAACATTTTGACCCCAAACCGAGAGGATTCTGGGATGTTTGTGTTTTTTTTGTAATAACTCTGGAAGGAAACGTCGCAGACCCATCAAGGTGGTACGCGTACTGCTCGCCTCATCGAGAGGAATCCAAAGATATGAGTGGTTAAGCTATGGGATATGAAATGGACGAGCGACCAATAAAACAACTTTTATTATGGGGTTGAATGCTTTTTGCTATTCACAAAATAAAACAAATGCAGTCATGCAAATATCTGTTTTAACACAGCACAGCAAAAATCAGTTACACCATTCAATTCCGCTCGTCCAGACGGGGAGAATTCAATCACATTTATTCGATGCGACGTTTCTTATGGGATTTAATGAGCGACAACATTTTGACCCAAACCGAGAGGATTCTGGGATGTTTGTGGTTTATTTGTAATAACTCTGGAAGGAAACGTCGCAGACCCATCAAGGTGGTACTCGTACTGCTCGCCTCATCGAGAGGAATCCAAAGATATGAGTGTTTAAGCTATGGGATATGAAATGGACGAGCGACCAATAAAACAACATGTATTATGGGGTTGAATGCTTTTTGCTATTCACAAAATAAAACCAAATCAGTAATGCAAATATCTGATTTAACATAGCACAGCAAAATCAGTTGCACCATTCAATTCTGCTCGTCCAGACGGGGAGAATTCAATCACATTTTTTCGATGCGACGTTTCTTATGGGATTGAATGAGCGACAACATTTTGACCCCAAACCGAGAGGATTCTGGGATGTTTGTGGTTTTTTTGTAATAACTCTGGAAGGAAACGTCGCAGACCCATCAAGGTGGTACGCGTACTGCTCGCCTCATCGAGAGGAATCCAAACATATGAGTGCTTAAGCTATGGGATATGAATTGGACGAGCGACCAATAAAACAACATGTATTATGGGGTTGAATGCTTTTTGCTATTCACAAAATAAAACCAAAGCAGTAATGCAAATATCTGATTTAACACAGCACAGCAAAATCAGTTGCACCATTCAATTCTGCTCGTCCAGACGGGGAGAATTCAATCACATTTTTTCGATGCGACGTTTCTTATGGGATTGAATGAGCGACAACATTTTGACCCCAAAACCGAGAGGATTCTGGGATGTTTGTGGTTTTTTGGTAACAACTCTGGAAAGAAACGTCGCAGACCCATCAAGGTGTTACTCGTACTGCTCGCCTCATCGAGTGGAATCCAAAGATATGAGTGGTTAAGCTATGCGATATGAAATGGACGAGCGACCAATAAAACAACATGTATTATGGGGTTGAATGCGTTTTGCTATTCACAAAATAAAACAAAAGCAGTCATGCAAATATCTGCTTTAACACAGCACAGCAAAATCAGTTGCACCATTCAATCCTGCTCGTCCAGACGGGGAGAATTCAATCACATTTATTCGATGCGACGTTTCTTATGGGATTTAATGAGCGACAACATTTTGACCCCAAACCGAGAGGATTCTGGGATGTTTGTGTTTTTTTTGTAATAACTCTGGAAGGAAACGTCGCAGACCCATCAAGGTGGTACGCGTACTGCTCGCCTCATCGAGAGGAATCCAAAGATATGAGTGGTTAAGCTATGGGATATGAAATGGACGAGCGACCAATAAAACAACATGTATTATGGGGTTGAATGCTTTTTGCTATTCACAAAATAAAACCAAATCAGTAATGCAAATATCTGATTTAACATAGCACAGCAAAATCAGTTGCACCATTCAATTCTGCTCGTCCAGACGGGGAGAATTCAATCACATTTTTTCGATGCGACGTTTCTTATGGGATTGAATGAGCGACAACATTTTGACCCCAAACCGAGAGGATTCTGGGATGTTTGTGGTTTTTTTGTAATAACTCTGGAAGGAAACGTCGCAGACCCATCAAGGTTGTAATCGCACTGCTCGCCTCATCGAGTAGAATCCAAAGATATGAGTGGTTAAGCTATGGGATATGAAATGGACGAGCGACCAATAAAAAAACATGTATTTTGGGGTTGAATGCTTTTTGCTATTCACAAAATAAAACAAATGCAGTCATGCAAATATCTGTTTTAACACAGCACAGCAAAAATCAGTTACACCATTCAATTCCGCTCGTCCAGACGGGGAGAATTCAATCACATTTATTCGATGCGACGTTTCTTATGGGATTTAATGAGCGACAACATTTTGACCCAAACCGAGAGGATTCTGGGATGTTTGTGGTTTATTTGTAATAACTCTGGAAGGAAACGTCGCAGACCCATCAAGGTGGTACTCGTACTGCTCGCCTCATCGAGAGGAATCCAAAGATATGAGTGTTTAAGCTATGGGATATGAAATGGACGAGCGACCAATAAAACAACATGTATTATGGGGTTGAATGCTTTTTGCTATTCACAAAATAAAACCAAATCAGTAATGCAAATATCTGATTTAACATAGCACAGCAAAATCAGTTGCACCATTCAATTCTGCTCGTCCAGACGGGGAGAATTCAATCACATTTTTTCGATGCGACGTTTCTTATGGGATTGAATGAGCGACAACATTTTGACCCCAAACCGAGAGGATTCTGGGATGTTTGTGTTTTTTTTGTAATAACTCTGGAAGGAAACGTCGCAGACCCATCAAGGTGGTACGCGTACTGCTCGCCTCATCGAGAGGAATCCAAACATATGAGTGCTTAAGCTATGGGATATGAATTGGACGAGCGACCAATAAAACAACATGTATTATGGGGTTGAATGCTTTTTGCTATTCACAAAATAAAACCAAAGCAGTAATGCAAATATCTGATTTAACACAGCACAGCAAAATCAGTTGCACCATTCAATTCTGCTCGTCCAGACGGGGAGAATTCAATCACATTTTTTCGATGCGACGTTTCTTATGGGATTGAATGAGCGACAACATTTTGACCCCAAACCGAGAGGATTCTGGGATGTTTGTGGTTTTTTGGTAACAACTCTGGAAAGAAACGTCGCAGACCCATCAAGGTGTTACTCGTACTGCTCGCCTCATCGAGTGGAATCCAAAGATATGAGTGGTTAAGCTATGCGATATGAAATGGACGAGCGACCAATAAAACAACATGTATTATGGGGTTGAATGCGTTTTGCTATTCACAAAATAAAACAAAAGCAGTCATGCAAATATCTGCTTTAACACAGCACAGCAAAATCAGTTGCACCATTCAATCCCGCTCGTCCAGACGGGGAGAATTCAATCACATTTATTCGATGCGACGTTTCTTATGGGATTTAATGAGCGACAACATTTTGACCCCAAACCGAGAGGATTCTGGGATGTTTGTGTTTTTTTTGTAATAACTCTGGAAGGAAACGTCGCAGACCCATCAAGGTGGTACGCGTACTGCTCGCCTCATCGAGAGGAATCCAAAGATATGAGTGGTTAAGCTATGGGATATGAAATGGACGAGCGACCAATAAAACAACTTTTATTATGGGGTTGAATGCTTTTTGCTATTCACAAAATAAAACAAATGCAGTCATGCAAATATCTGTTTTAACACAGCACAGCAAAAATCAGTTACACCATTCAATTCCGCTCGTCCAGACGGGGAGAATTCAATCACATTTATTCGATGCGACGTTTCTTATGGGATTTAATGAGCGACAACATTTTGACCCAAACCGAGAGGATTCTGGGATGTTTGTGGTTTATTTGTAATAACTCTGGAAGGAAACGTCGCAGACCCATCAAGGTGGTACTCGTACTGCTCGCCTCATCGAGAGGAATCCAAAGATATGAGTGTTTAAGCTATGGGATATGAAATGGACGAGCGACCAATAAAACAACATGTATTATGGGGTTGAATGCTTTTTGCTATTCACAAAATAAAACCAAATCAGTAATGCAAATATCTGATTTAACATAGCACAGCAAAATCAGTTGCACCATTCAATTCTGCTCGTCCAGACGGGGAGAATTCAATCACATTTTTTCGATGCGACGTTTCTTATGGGATTGAATGAGCGACAACATTTTGACCCCAAACCGAGAGGATTCTGGGATGTTTGTGGTTTTTTTGTAATAACTCTGGAAGGAAACGTCGCAGACCCATCAAGGTGGTACGCGTACTGCTCGCCTCATCGAGAGGAATCCAAACATATGAGTGCTTAAGCTATGGGATATGAATTGGACGAGCGACCAATAAAACAACATGTATTATGGGGTTGAATGCTTTTTGCTATTCACAAAATAAAACCAAAGCAGTAATGCAAATATCTGATTTAACACAGCACAGCAAAATCAGTTGCACCATTCAATTCTGCTCGTCCAGACGGGGAGAATTCAATCACATTTTTTCGATGCGACGTTTCTTATGGGATTGAATGAGCGACAACATTTTGACCCCAAAACCGAGAGGATTCTGGGATGTTTGTGGTTTTTTGGTAACAACTCTGGAAAGAAACGTCGCAGACCCATCAAGGTGTTACTCGTACTGCTCGCCTCATCGAGTGGAATCCAAAGATATGAGTGGTTAAGCTATGCGATATGAAATGGACGAGCGACCAATAAAACAACATGTATTATGGGGTTGAATGCGTTTTGCTATTCACAAAATAAAACAAAAGCAGTCATGCAAATATCTGCTTTAACACAGCACAGCAAAATCAGTTGCACCATTCAATCCCGCTCGTCCAGACGGGGAGAATTCAATCACATTTATTCGATGCGACGTTTCTTATGGGATTTAATGAGCGACAACATTTTGACCCCAAACCGAGAGGATTCTGGGATGTTTGTGTTTTTTTGTAATAACTCTGGAAGGAAACGTCGCAGACCCATCAAGGTGGTACGCGTACTGCTCGCCTCATCGAGAGGAATCCAAAGATATGAGTGGTTAAGCTATGGGATATGAAATGGACGAGCGACCAATAAAACAACTTTTATTATGGGGTTGAATGCTTTTTGCTATTCACAAAATAAAACAAATGCAGTCATGCAAATATCTGTTTTAACACAGCACAGCAAAAATCAGTTACACCATTCAATTCCGCTCGTCCAGACGGGGAGAATTCAATCACATTTATTCGATGCGACGTTTCTTATGGGATTTAATGAGCGACAACATTTTGACCCAAACCGAGAGGATTCTGGGATGTTTGTGGTTTATTTGTAATAACTCTGGAAGGAAACGTCGCAGACCCATCAAGGTGGTACTCGTACTGCTCGCCTCATCGAGAGGAATCCAAAGATATGAGTGTTTAAGCTATGGGATATGAAATGGACGAGCGACCAATAAAACAACATGTATTATGGGGTTGAATGCTTTTTGCTATTCACAAAATAAAACCAAATCAGTAATGCAAATATCTGATTTAACATAGCACAGCAAAATCAGTTGCACCATTCAATTCTGCTCGTCCAGACGGGGAGAATTCAATCACATTTTTTCGATGCGACGTTTCTTATGGGATTGAATGAGCGACAACATTTTGACCCCAAACCGAGAGGATTCTGGGATGTTTGTGGTTTTTTTGTAATAACTCTGGAAGGAAACGTCGCAGACCCATCAAGGTGGTACGCGTACTGCTCGCCTCATCGAGAGGAATCCAAACATATGAGTGCTTAAGCTATGGGATATGAATTGGACGAGCGACCAATAAAACAACATGTATTATGGGGTTGAATGCTTTTTGCTATTCACAAAATAAAACCAAAGCAGTAATGCAAATATCTGATTTAACACAGCACAGCAAAATCAGTTGCACCATTCAATTCTGCTCGTCCAGACGGGGAGAATTCAATCACATTTTTTCGATGCGACGTTTCTTATGGGATTGAATGAGCGACAACATTTTGACCCCAAACCGAGAGGATTCTGGGATGTTTGTGTTTTTTTTGTAATAACTCTGGAAGGAAACGTCGCAGACCCATCAAGGTGGTACGCGTACTGCTCGCCTCATCGAGAGGAATCCAAAGATATGAGTGGTTAAGCTATGGGATATGAAATGGACGAGCGACCAATAAAAAAACTTTTATTATGGGGTTGAATGCTTTTTGCTATTCACAAAATAAAACAAATGCAGTCATGCAAATATCTGTTTTAACACAGCACAGCAAAAATCAGTTACACCATTCAATTCTGCTCGTCCAGACGGGGAGAATTCAATCACATTTATTCGATGCGACGTTTCTTATGGGATTTAATGAGCGACAACATTTTGACCCCAAACCGAGAGGATTCTGGGATGTTTGTGGTGTTTTTGTAATAACTCTGGAAGGAAACGTCGCAGACCCATCAAGGTGGTACGCGTACTGCTCGCCTCATCGAGAGGAATCCAAACATATGAGTGCTTAAGCTATGGGATATGAATTGGACGAGCGACCAATAAAACAACATGTATTATGGGGTTGAATGCTTTTTGCTATTCACAAAATAAAACCAAAGCAGTAATGCAAATATCTGATTTAACACAGCACAGCAAAATCAGTTGCACCATTCAATTCTGCTCGTCCAGACGGGGAGAATTCAATCACATTTTTTCGATGCGACGTTTCTTATGGGATTGAATGAGCGACAACATTTTGACCCCAAACCGAGAGGATTCTGGGATGTTTGTGGTTTTTTGGTAACAACTCTGGAAGGAAACGTCGCAGATCCATCAAGGTGTTACTCGTACTGCTCGCCTCATCGAGTGGAATCCAAAGATATGAGTGGTTAAGCTATGCGATATGAAATGGACGAGCGACCAATAAAACAACATGTATTATGGGGTTGAATGCGTTTTGCTATTCACAAAATAAAACAAAAGCAGTCATGCAAATATCTGCTTTAACACAGCACAGCAAAATCAGTTGCACCATTCAATCCCGCTCGTCCAGACGGGGAGAATTCAATCACATTTATTCGATGCGACGTTTCTTATGGGATTTAATGAGCGACAACATTTTGACCCCAAACCGAGAGGATTCTGGGATGTTTGTGGTTTTTTTGTAATAACTCTGGAAGGAAACGTCGCAGACCCATCAAGGTGGTACGCGTACTGCTCGCCTCATCGAGAGGAATCCAAAGATATGAGTGGTTAAGCTATGGGATATGAAATGGACGAGCGACCAATAAAACAACTTTTATTATGGGGTTGAATGCTTTTTGCTATTCACAAAATAAAACAAATGCAGTCATGCAAATATCTGTTTTAACACAGCACAGCAAAAATCAGTTACACCATTCAATTCCGCTCGTCCAGACGGGGAGAATTCAATCACATTTATTCGATGCGACGTTTCTTATGGGATTTAATGAGCGACAACATGTTGACCCCAAACCGAGAGGATTCTGGGATGTTTGTGGTGTTTTTGTAATAACTCTGGAAGGAAACGTCGCAGACCCATCAAGGTGGTACGCGTACTGCTCGCCTCATCGAGAGGAATCCAAACATATGAGTGTTTAAGCTATGGGATATGAATTGGACGAGCGACCAATAAAACAACATGTATTATGGGGTTGAATGCTTTTTGCTATTCACACAATAAAACCAAAGCAGTAATGCAAATATCTGATTTAACACAGCACAGCAAAATCAGTTGCACCATTCAATTCTGCTCGTCCAGACGGGGAGAATTCAATCACATTTTTTCGATGCGACGTTTCTTATGGGATTGAATGAGCGACAACATTTTGACCCCAAACCGAGAGGATTCTGGGATGTTTGTGGTTTTTTTGTAATAACTCTGGAAGGAAACGTCGCAGACCCATCAAGGTTGTACTCGTACTGCTCGCCTCATCGAGTAGAATCCAAAGATATGAGTGGTTAAGCTATCGGTTATGAAATGGACGAGCGACCAATAAAACAACATGTATTATGGGGTTGAATGCGTTTTGCTATTCACAAAATAAAACAAAAGCAGTCATGCAAATATCTGTTTTAACACAGCACAGCAAAAATCAGTTACACCATTCAATTCCGCTCGTCCAGACGGGGAGAATTCAATCACATTTATTCGATGCGACGTTTCTTATGGGATTTAATGAGCGACAACATTTTGACCCCAAACCGAGAGGATTCTGGGATGTTTGTGGTTTATTTGTAATAACTCTGGAAGGAAACGTCGCAGACCCATCAAGGTGGTACTCGTACTGCTCGCCTCATCGAGAGGAATCCAAAGATATGAGTGTTTAAGCTATGGGATATGAAATGGACGAGCGACCAATAAAACAACATGTATTATGGGGTTGAATGCTTTTTGCTATTCACAAAATAAAACCAAATCAGTAATGCAAATATCTGATTTAACATAGCACAGCAAAATCAGTTGCACCATTCAATTCTGCTCGTCCAGACGGGGAGAATTCAATCACAATTTTTCGATGCGACGTTTCTTATGGGATTGAATGAGCGACAACATTTTGACCCCAAACCGAGAGGATTCTGGGATGTTTGTGGTTTTTTTGTAATAACTCTGGAAGGAAACGTCGCAGACCCATCAAGGTGGTACGCGTACTGCTCGCCTCATCGAGAGGAATCCAAACATATGAGTGCTTAAGCTATGGGATATGAATTGGACGAGCGACCAATAAAACAACATGTATTATGGGGTTGAATGCTTTTTGCTATTCACAAAATAAAACAAAAGCAGTCATGCAAATATCTGCTTTAACACAGCACAGCAAAATCAGTTGCACCATTCAATCCCGCTCGTCCAGACGGGGAGAATTCAATCACATTTATTCGATGCGACGTTTCTTATGGGATTTAATGAGCGACAACATTTTGACCCCAAACCGAGAGGATTCTGGGATGTTTGTGTTTTTTTTGTAATAACTCTGGAAGGAAACGTCGCAGACCCATCAAGGTGGTACGCGTACTGCTCGCCTCATCGAGAGGAATCCAAAGATATGAGTGGTTAAGCTATGGGATATGAAATGGACGAGCGACCAATAAAAAAACTTTTATTATGGGGTTGAATGCTTTTTGCTATTCACAAAATAAAACAAATGCAGTCATGCAAATATCTGTTTTAACACAGCACAGCAAAAATCAGTTACACCATTCAATTCTGCTCGTCCAGACGGGGAGAATTCAATCACATTTATTCGATGCGACGTTTCTTATGGGATTTAATGAGCGACAACATTTTGACCCCAAACCGAGAGGATTCTGGGATGTTTGTGGTGTTTTTGTAATAACTCTGGAAGGAAACGTCGCAGACCCATCAAGGTGGTACGCGTACTGCTCGCCTCATCGAGAGGAATCCAAACATATGAGTGCTTAAGCTATGGGATATGAATTGGACGAGCGACCAATAAAACAACATGTATTATGGGGTTGAATGCTTTTTGCTATTCACAAAATAAAACCAAAGCAGTA
The DNA here is from genome assembly GCF_048934315.1 of Petromyzon marinus. NCBI lineage: Eukaryota > Metazoa > Chordata > Hyperoartia > Petromyzontiformes > Petromyzontidae > Petromyzon > Petromyzon marinus. The sequence goes on along the minus strand of NC_133745.1, from coordinate 16,046,483 downwards.
ATGCAAATATCTGATTTAACACAGCACAGCAAAATCAGTTGCACCATTCAATTCTGCTCGTCCAGACGGGGAGAATTCAATCACATTTTTTCGATGCGACGTTTCTTATGGGATTGAATGAGCGACAACATTTTGACCCCAAACCGAGAGGATTCTGGGATGTTTGTGGTTTTTTGGTAACAACTCTGGAAGGAAACGTCGCAGATCCATCAAGGTGTTACTCGTACTGCTCGCCTCATCGAGTGGAATCCAAAGATATGAGTGGTTAAGCTATGCGATATGAAATGGACGAGCGACCAATAAAACAACATGTATTATGGGGTTGAATGCGTTTTGCTATTCACAAATAAAACAAAAGCAGTCATGCAAATATCTGCTTTAACACAGCACAGCAAAATCAGTTGCACCATTCAATCCCGCTCGTCCAGACGGGGAGAATTCAATCACATTTATTCGATGCGACGTTTCTTATGGGATTTAATGAGCGACAACATTTTGACCCCAAACCGAGAGGATTCTGGGATGTTTGTGGTTTTTTTGTAATAACTCTGGAAGGAAACGTCGCAGACCCATCAAGGTGGTACGCGTACTGCTCGCCTCATCGAGAGGAATCCAAAGATATGAGTGGTTAAGCTATGGGATATGAAATGGACGAGCGACCAATAAAACAACTTTTATTATGGGGTTGAATGCTTTTTGCTATTCACAAAATAAAACAAATGCAGTCATGCAAATATCTGTTTTAACACAGCACAGCAAAAATCAGTTACACCATTCAATTCCGCTCGTCCAGACGGGGAGAATTCAATCACATTTATTCGATGCGACGTTTCTTATGGGATTTAATGAGCGACAACATGTTGACCCCAAACCGAGAGGATTCTGGGATGTTTGTGGTGTTTTTGTAATAACTCTGGAAGGAAACGTCGCAGACCCATCAAGGTGGTACGCGTACTGCTCGCCTCATCGAGAGGAATCCAAACATATGAGTGTTTAAGCTATGGGATATGAATTGGACGAGCGACCAATAAAACAACATGTATTATGGGGTTGAATGCTTTTTGCTATTCACAAAATAAAACCAAAGCAGTAATGCAAATATCTGATTTAACACAGCACAGCAAAATCAGTTGCACCATTCAATTCTGCTCGTCCAGACGGGGAGAATTCAATCACATTTTTTCGATGCGACGTTTCTTATGGGATTGAATGAGCGACAACATTTTGACCCCAAACCGAGAGGATTCTGGGATGTTTGTGGTTTTTTTGTAATAACTCTGGAAGGAAACGTCGCAGACCCATCAAGGTTGTACTCGTACTGCTCGCCTCATCGAGTAGAATCCAAAGATATGAGTGGTTAAGCTATCGGTTATGAAATGGACGAGCGACCAATAAAACAACATGTATTATGGGGTTGAATGCGTTTTGCTATTCACAAAATAAAACAAAAGCAGTCATGCAAATATCTGTTTTAACACAGCACAGCAAAAATCAGTTACACCATTCAATTCCGCTCGTCCAGACGGGGAGAATTCAATCACATTTATTCGATGCGACGTTTCTTATGGGATTTAATGAGCGACAACATTTTGACCCCAAACCGAGAGGATTCTGGGATGTTTGTGGTTTATTTGTAATAACTCTGGAAGGAAACGTCGCAGACCCATCAAGGTGGTACTCGTACTGCTCGCCTCATCGAGAGGAATCCAAAGATATGAGTGTTTAAGCTATGGGATATGAAATGGACGAGCGACCAATAAAACAACATGTATTATGGGGTTGAATGCTTTTTGCTATTCACAAAATAAAACCAAATCAGTAATGCAAATATCTGATTTAACATAGCACAGCAAAATCAGTTGCACCATTCAATTCTGCTCGTCCAGACGGGGAGAATTCAATCACAATTTTTCGATGCGACGTTTCTTATGGGATTGAATGAGCGACAACATTTTGACCCCAAACCGAGAGGATTCTGGGATGTTTGTGGTTTTTTTGTAATAACTCTGGAAGGAAACGTCGCAGACCCATCAAGGTGGTACGCGTACTGCTCGCCTCATCGAGAGGAATCCAAACATATGAGTGCTTAAGCTATGGGATATGAATTGGACGAGCGACCAATAAAACAACATGTATTATGGGGTTGAATGCTTTTTGCTATTCACAAAATAAAACCAAATCAGTAATGCAAATATCTGATTTAACACAGCACAGCAAAATCAGTTGCACCATTCAATTCTGCTCGTCCAGACGGGGAGAATTCAATCACATTTTTTCGATGCGACGTTTCTTATGGGATTGAATGAGCGACAACATTTTGACCCCAAACCGAGAGGATTCTGGGATGTTTGTGGTTTTTTGGTAACAACTCTGGAAGGAAACGTCGCAGACCCATCAAGGTGTTACTCGTACTGCTCGCCTCATCGAGTGGAATCCAAAGATATGAGTGGTTAAGCTATGCGATATGAAATGGACGAGCGACCAATAAAACAACATGTATTATGGGGTTGAATGCGTTTTGCTATTCACAAAATAAAACAAAAGCAGTCATGCAAATATCTGATTTAACACAGCACAGCAAAATCAGTTGCACCATTCAATCCCGCTCGTCCAGACGGGGAGAATTCAATCACATTTATTCGATGCGACGTTTCTTATGGGATTTAATGAGCGACAACATTTTGACCCCAAACCGAGAGGATTCTGGGATGTTTGTGGTTTTTTTGTAATAACTCTGGAAGGAAACGTCGCAGACCCATCAAGGTGGTACGCGTACTGCTCGCCTCATCGAGAGGAATCCAAAGATATGAGTGGTTAAGCTATGGGATATGAAATGGACGAGCGACCAATAAAACAACTTTTATTATGGGGTTGAATGCTTTTTGCTATTCACAAAATAAAACAAATGCAGTCATGCAAATATCTGTTTTAACACAGCACAGCAAAAATCAGTTACACCATTCAATTCCGCTCGTCCAGACGGGGAGAATTCAATCACATTTATTCGATGCGACGTTTCTTATGGGATTTAATGAGCGACAACATTTTGACCCCAAACCGAGAGGATTCTGGGATGTTTGTGGTGTTTTTGTAATAACTCTGGAAGGAAACGTCGCAGACCCATCAAGGTGGTACGCGTACTGCTCGCCTCATCGAGAGGAATCCAAACATATGAGTGCTTAAGCTATGGGATATGAATTGGACGAGCGACCAATAAAACAACATGTATTTTGGGGTTGAATGCTTTTTGCTATTCACAAAATAAAACCAAAGCAGTAATGCAAATATCTGATTTAACACAGCACAGCAAAATCAGTTGCACCATTCAATTCTGCTCGTCCAGACGGGGAGAATTCAATCACATTTTTTCGATGCGACGTTTCTTATGGGATTGAATGAGCGACAACATTTTGACCCCAAACCGAGAGGATTCTGGGATGTTTGTGGTTTTTTGGTAACAACTCTGGAAGGAAACGTCGCAGATCCATCAAGGTGTTACTCGTACTGCTCGCCTCATCGAGTGGAATCCAAAGATATGAGTGGTTAAGCTATGCGATATTAAATGGACGAGCGACCAATAAAACAACATGTATTATGGGGTTGAATGCGTTTTGCTATTCACAAAATAAAACCAAAGCAGTAATGCAAATATCTGCTTTAACACAGCACAGCAAAATCAGTTGCACCATTCAATCCCGCTCGTCCAGACGGGGAGAATTCAATCACATTTATTCGATGCGACGTTTCTTATGGGATTTAATGAGCGACAACATTTGACCCCAAACCGAGAGGATTCTGGGATGTTTGTGGTTTTTTTGTAATAACTCTGGAAGGAAACGTCGCAGACCCATCAAGGTGGTACTCGTACTGCTCGCCTCATCGAGTGGAATCCAAAGATATGAGTGGTTAAGCTATGCGATATTAAATGGACGAGCGACCAATAAAACAACATGTATTATGGGGTTGAATGCGTTTTGCTATTCACAAAATAAAACCAAAGCAGTAATGCAAATATCTGCTTTAACACAGCACAGCAAAATCAGTTGCACCATTCAATCCCGCTCGTCCAGACGGGGAGAATTCAATCACATTTATTCGATGCGACGTTTCTTATGGGATTTAATGAGCGACAACATTTGACCCCAAACCGAGAGGATTCTGGGATGTTTGTGGTTTTTTTGTAATAACTCTGGAAGGAAACGTCGCAGACCCATCAAGTTGGTACGCGTACTGCTCGCCTCATCGAGAGGAATCCAAAGATATGAGTTGTTAAGCTATGGGATATGAAATGGACGAGCGACCAATAAAACAACTTTTATTATGGGGTTGAATGCTTTTTGCTATTCACAAAATAAAACAAATGCAGTCATGCAAATATCTGTTTTAACACAGCACAGCAAAAATCAGTTACACCATTCAATTCCGCTCGTCCAGACGGGGAGAATTCAATCACATTTATTCGATGCGACGTTTCTTATGGGATTGAATGAGCGACAACATTTTGACCCCAAACCGAGAGGATTCTGGGATGTTTGTGTTTTTTTGGTAACAACTCTGGAAGGAAACGTCGCAGACCCATCAAGTTGGTACTCATACTGCTCGCCTCATCGAGAGGAATCCAAACATATGAGTGCTTAAGCTATGGGATATGAATTGGACGAGCGACCAATAAAACAACATGTATTATGGGGTTGAATGCGTTTTGCTATTCACTAAATAAAACAAAAGCAGTCATGCAAATATCTGCTTTAACACAGCACAGCAAAATCAGTTGCACCATTCAATCCCGCTCGTCCAGACGGGGAGAATTCAATCACATTTATTCGATGCGACGTTTCTTATGGGATTTAATGAGCGACAACATTTTGACCCCAAACCGAGAGGATTCTGGGATGTTTGTGGTGTTTTTGTAATAACTCTGGAAGGAAACGTCGCAGACCCATCAAGGTGGTACTCGTACTGCTCGCCTCATCGAGAGGAATCCAAAGATATGAGTGCTTAAGCTATGGGATATGAAATGGACGAGCGACCAATAAAACAACATGTATTATGGGGTTGAATGCTTTTTGCTATTCACAAAATAAAACCAAAGCAGTAATGTAAATATCTGATTTAACACAGCACAGCAAAATCAGTTGCACCATTCAATTCTGCTCGTCCAGACGGGGAGAATTCAATCACATTTTTTCGATGCGACGTTTCTTATGGGATTGAATGAGCGACAACATTTTGACCCCAAACCGAGAGGATTCTGGGATGTTTGTGTTTTTTTGGTAACAACTCTGGAAGGAAACGTCGCAGACCCATCAAGTTGGTACTCATACTGCTCGCCTCATCGAGTGGAATCCATAGATATGAGTGGTTAAGCTATGGGATATGAAATGGACGAGCGACCAATAAAACAACATGTATTATGGGGTTGAATGCGTTTTCCTATTCACAAAATAAAACAAAAGCAGTCATGCAAATATCTGTTTTAACACAGCACAGCAAAATCAGTTGCACCATTCAATCCCGCTCGTCCAGACGGGGAGAATTCAATCACATTTATTCGATGCGACGTTTCTTATGGGATTTAATGAGCGACAACATTTTGACCCCAAACCGAGAGGATTCTGGGATGTTTGTGGTTTTTTTGTAATAACTCTGGAAGGAAACGTCCCAGACCCATCAAGGTGGTACTCGTACTGCTCGCCTCATAGAGAGGAATCCAAAGATATGAGTGCTTAAGCTATGGGATATGAAATGGACGAGCGACCAATAAAACAACATGTATTATGGGGTTGAATGCTTTTTGCTATTCACAAAATAAAACCAAAGCAGTAATGCAAATATCTGATTTAACACAGCACAGCAAAATCAGTTGCACCATTCAATCCCGCTCTTCCAGACGGGGAGAATTCAATGACATTTATTCGATGCGACGTTTCTTATGGGATTTAATGAGCGACAACATTTTGACCCCAAACCGAGAGGATTCTGGGATGTTTGTGGTTTTTTTGTAATAGCTCTGGAAGGAAACGTCGCGGACCCATCAAGGTGGTACTCGTACTGCTCGCCTCATCGAGAGGAATCCAAAGATATGAGTGGTTAAGCTATGGGATATGAAATGGACGAGCGACCAATAAAAAAACATGTATTTTGGGGTTGAATGCTTTTTGCTATTCACAAAATAAAACAAATGCAGTCATGCAAATATCTGTTTTAACACAGCACAGCAACAATCAGTTACACCATTCAATTCCGCTCGTCCAGACGGGGAGAATTCAATCACATTTATTCGATGCGACGTTTCTTATGGGATTTAATGAGCGACAACATTTTGACCCCAAACCGAGAGGATTCTGGGATGTTTGTGGTTTATTTGTAATAACTCTGGAAGGAAACGTCGCAGACCCATCAAGGTGGTACTCGTACTGCTCGCCTCATCGAGAGGAATCCAAAGATATGAGTGTTTAAGCTATGGGATATGAAATGGACGAGCGAACAATAAAACAACATGTATTATGGGGTTGAATGCTTTTTGCTATTCACAAAATAAAACCAAATCAGTAATGCAAATATCTGATTTAACATAGCACAGCAAAATCAGTTGCACCATTCAATTCTGCTCGTCCAGACGGGGAGAATTCAATCACATTTATTCGATGCGACGTTTCTTATGGGATTTAATGAGCGACAACATTTTGACCCCAAACCGAGAGGATTCTGGGATGTTTGTGGTGTTTTTGTAATAACTCTGGAAGGAAACGTCGCAGACCCATCAAGGTGGTACTCGTACTGCTCGCCTCATCGAGAGGAATCCAAAGATATGAGTGCTTAAGCTATGGGATATGAAATGGACGAGCGACCAATAAAACAACTTTTATTATGGGGTTGAATGCTTTTTGCTATTCACAAAATAAAACAAATGCAGTCATGCAAATATCTGTTTTAACACAGCACAGCAAAAATCAGTTACACCATTCAATTCCGCTCGTCCAGACGGGGAGAATTCAATCACATTTATTCGATGCGACGTTTCTTATGGGATTGAATGAGCGACAACATTTTGACCCCAAACCGAGAGGATTCTGGGATGTTTGTGTTTTTTTGGTAACAACTCTGGAAGGAAACGTCGCAGACCCATCAAGTTGGTACTCATACTGCTCGCCTCATCGAGAGGAATCCAAACATATGAGTGCTTAAGCTATGGGATATGAATTGGACGAGCGACCAATAAAACAACATGTATTATGGGGTTGAATGCGTTTTGCTATTCACTAAATAAAACAAAAGCAGTCATGCAAATATCTGCTTTAACACAGCACAGCAAAATCAGTTGCACCATTCAATCCCGCTCGTCCAGACGGGGAGAATTCAATCACATTTATTCGATGCGACGTTTCTTATGGGATTTAATGAGCGACAACATTTTGACCCCAAACCGAGAGGATTCTGGGATGTTTGTGGTGTTTTTGTAATAACTCTGGAAGGAAACGTCGCAGACCCATCAAGGTGGTACTCGTACTGCTCGCCTCATCGAGAGGAATCCAAAGATATGAGTGCTTAAGCTATGGGATATGAAATGGACGAGCGACCAATAAAACAACATGTATTATGGGGTTGAATGCTTTTTGCTATTCACAAAATAAAACCAAAGCAGTAATGTAAATATCTGATTTAACACAGCACAGCAAAATCAGTTGCACCATTCAATTCTGCTCGTCCAGACGGGGAGAATTCAATCACATTTTTTCGATGCGACGTTTCTTATGGGATTGAATGAGCGACAACATTTTGACCCCAAACCGAGAGGATTCTGGGATGTTTGTGTTTTTTTGGTAACAACTCTGGAAGGAAACGTCGCAGACCCATCAAGTTGGTACTCATACTGCTCGCCTCATCGAGTGGAATCCATAGATATGAGTGGTTAAGCTATGGGATATGAAATGGACGAGCGACCAATAAAACAACATGTATTATGGGGTTGAATGCGTTTTCCTATTCACAAAATAAAACAAAAGCAGTCATGCAAATATCTGTTTTAACACAGCACAGCAAAATCAGTTGCACCATTCAATCCCGCTCGTCCAGACGGGGAGAATTCAATCACATTTATTCGATGCGACGTTTCTTATGGGATTTAATGAGCGACAACATTTTGACCCCAAACCGAGAGGATTCTGGGATGTTTGTGGTTTTTTTGTAATAACTCTGGAAGGAAACGTCCCAGACCCATCAAGGTGGTACTCGTACTGCTCGCCTCATAGAGAGGAATCCAAAGATATGAGTGCTTAAGCTATGGGATATGAAATGGACGAGCGACCAATAAAACAACATGTATTATGGGGTTGAATGCTTTTTGCTATTCACAAAATAAAACCAAAGCAGTAATGCAAATATCTGATTTAACACAGCACAGCAAAATCAGTTGCACCATTCAATCCCGCTCTTCCAGACGGGGAGAATTCAATGACATTTATTCGATGCGACGTTTCTTATGGGATTTAATGAGCGACAACATTTTGACCCCAAACCGAGAGGATTCTGGGATGTTTGTGGTTTTTTTGTAATAACTCTGGAAGGAAACGTCGCGGACCCATCAAGGTGGTACTCGTACTGCTCGCCTCATCGAGAGGAATCCAAAGATATGAGTGGTTAAGCTATGGGATATGAAATGGACGAGCGACCAATAAAAAAACATGTATTTTGGGGTTGAATGCTTTTTGCTATTCACAAAATAAAACAAATGCAGTCATGCAAATATCTGTTTTAACACAGCACAGCAACAATCAGTTACACCATTCAATTCCGCTCGTCCAGACGGGGAGAATTCAATCACATTTATTCGATGCGACGTTTCTTATGGGATTTAATGAGCGACAACATTTTGACCCCAAACCGAGAGGATTCTGGGATGTTTGTGGTTTATTTGTAATAACTCTGGAAGGAAACGTCGCAGACCCATCAAGGTGGTACTCGTACTGCTCGCCTCATCGAGAGGAATCCAAAGATATGAGTGTTTAAGCTATGGGATATGAAATGGACGAGCGAACAATAAAACAACATGTATTATGGGGTTGAATGCTTTTTGCTATTCACAAAATAAAACCAAATCAGTAATGCAAATATCTGATTTAACATAGCACAGCAAAATCAGTTGCACCATTCAATTCTGCTCGTCCAGACGGGGAGAATTCAATCACATTTTTTCGATGCGACGTTTCTTATGGGATTGAATGAGCGACAACATTTTGACCCCAAACCGAGAGGATTCTGGGATGTTTGTGGTTTTTTGGTAACAACTCTGGAAGGAAACGTCGCAGACCCATCAAGTTGGTACTCATACTGCTCGCCTCATCGAGTGGAATCCATAGATATGAGTGGTTAAGCTATGGGATATGAAATGGACGAGCGACCAATAAAACAACATGTATTATGGGGTTGAATGCGTTTTGCTATTCACAAAATAAAACAAAAGCAGTCATGCAAACATCTGTTTTAACACAGCACAGCAAAATCAGCTGCACCATTCAATCCCGCTCGTCCAGACGGGGAGAATTCAATCACATTTATTCGATGCGACGTTTCTTATGGGATTTAATGAGCGACAACATTTTGACCCCAATCCGAGAGGATTCTGGGATGTTTGTGGTTTTTTTGTAATAACTATGGAAGGAAACGTCGCAGACCCATCAAGTTGGTACTCGTACTGCTCGCCTCATCGAGTGGAATCCAAAGATATGAGTGGTTAAGCTATGGGATATGAAATGGACGAGCGACCAATAAAACAACATGTATTATGGGGTTGAATGCTTTTTGCTATTCACAAAATAAAACCAAAGCAGTAATGCAAATATCTGATTTAACACAGCACAGCAAAATCAGTTGCACCATTCAATTCTGCTCGTCCAGACGGGGAGAATTCAATCACATTTTTTCGATGCGACGTTTCTTATGGGATTGAATGAGCGACAACATTTTGACCCCAAACCGAGAGGATTCTGGGATGTTTGTGGTTTTTTGGTAACAACTCTGGAAGGAAACGTCGCAGACCCATCAAGGTGGTACTCGTACTGCTCGCCTCATCGAGTGGAATCCAAAGATATGAGTGGTTAAGCTATGCGATATGAAATGGACGAGCGACCAATAAAACAACATGTATTATGGGGTTGAATGCGTTTTGCTATTCACAAAATAAAACAAAAGCAGTCATGCAAATATCTGTTTTAACACAGCACAGCAAAATCAGTTGCACCATTCAATCCCGCTCTTCCAGACGGGGAGAATTCAATGACATTTATTCGATGCGACGTTTCTTATGGGATTTAATGAGCGACAACATTTTGACCCCAAACCGAGAGGATTCTGGAATGTTTGTGGTTTTTTTGTAATAACTCTGGAAGGAAACGTCGCAGACCCATCAAGGTGGTACTCGTACTGCTCGCCTCATCGAGAGGAATCCAAAGATATGAGTGTTTAAGCTATGGGATATGAAATGGACGAGCGACCAATAAAACAACATGTATTATGGGGTTGAATGCTTTTTGCTATTCACAAAATAAAACCAAATCAGTAATGCAAATATCTGATTTAACATAGCATAGCAAAATTAGTTGCACCATTCAATTCTGCTCGTCCAGACGGGGAGAATTCAATCACATTTTTTCGATGCGACGTTTCTTATGGGATTGAATGAGCGACAACATTTTGACCCCAAACCGAGAGGATTCTGGGATGTTTGTGGTTTTTTTGTAATAACTCTGGAAGGAAACGTCGCAGACCCATCAAGGTGGTACTCGTACTGCTCGCCTCATCGAGAGGAATCCAAAGATATGAGTGTTTAAGCTATGGGATATGAAATGGACGAGCGACCAATAAAACAACATGTATTATGGGGTTGAATGCTTTTTGCTATTCACAAAATAAAACCAAATCAGTAATGCAAATATCTGATTTAACATAGCACAGCAAAATTAGTTGCACCATTCAATTCTGCTCGTCCAGACGGGGAGAATTCAATCACATTTTTTCGATGCGACGTTTCTTATGGGATTGAATGAGCGACAACATTTTGACCCCAAATCGAGAGGATTCTGGGATGTTTGTGGTTTTTTTGTAATAACTCTGGAAGGAAACGTCGCAGACCCATCAAGGTGGTACTCGTACTGCTCGCCTCATCGAGAGGAATCCAAAGATATGAGTGGTTAAGCTATGGGATATGAAATGGACGAGCGACCAATAAAAAAACATGTATTTTGGGGTTGAATGCTTTTTGCTATTCACAAAATAAAACAAATGCAGTCATGCAAATATCTGTTTTAACACAGCACAGCAAAAATCAGTTACACCATTCAATTCCGCTCGTCCAGACGGGGAGAATTCAATCACATTTATTCGATGCGACGTTTCTTATGGGATTTAATGAGCGACAACATTTTGACCCCAAACCGAGAGGATTCTGGGATGTTTGTGGTTTATTTGTAATAACTCTGGAAGGAAACGTCGCAGACCCATCAAGGTGGTACTCGTACTGCTCGCCTCATCGAGAGGAATCCACAGATATGAGTGTTTAAGCTATGGGATATGAAATGGACGAGCGACCAATAAAACAACATGTATTATGGGGTTGAATGCGTTTTGCTATTCACAAAATAAAACAAAAGCAGTCATGCAAATATCTGTTTTAACACAGCACAGCAAAATCAGTTGCACCATTCAATCCCGCTCTTCCAGACGGGGAGAATTCAATGACATTTATTCGATGCGACGTTTCTTATGGGATTTAATGAGCGACAACATTTTGACCCCAAACCGAGAGGATTCTGGAATGTTTGTGGTTTTTTTGTAATAACTCTGGAAGGAAACGTCGCAGACCCATCAAGGTGGTACTCGTACTGCTCGCCTCATCGAGAGGAATCCAAAGATATGAGTGGTTAAGCTATGGGATATGAAATGGACGAGCGACCAATAAAAAAACATGTATTATGGGGTTGAATGCTTTTTGCTATTCACAAAATAAAACCAAATCAGTAATGCAAATATCTGATTTAACATAGCACAGCAAAATTAGTTGCACCATTCAATTCTGCTCGTCCAGACGGGGAGAATTCAATCACATTTTTTCGATGCGACGTTTCTTATGGGATTGAATGAGCGACAACATTTTGACCCCAAACCGAGAGGATTCTGGGATGTTTGTGGTTTTTTTGTAATAACTCTGGAAGGAAACGTCGCAGACCCATCAAGGTGGTACTCGTACTGCTCGCCTCATCGAGAGGAATCCAAACATATGAGTGCTTAAGCTATGGGATATGAAATGGACGAGCGACCAATAAAAAAACATGTATTTTGGGGTTGAATGCTTTTTGCTATTCACAAAATAAAACAAATGCAGTCATGCAAATATCTGTTTTAACACAGCACAGCAAAAATCAGTTACACCATTCAATTCCGCTCGTCCAGACGGGGAGAATTCAATCACATTTATTCGATGCGACGTTTCTTATGGGATTTAATGAGCGACAACATTTTGACCCCAAACCGAGAGGATTCTGGGATGTTTGTGGTTTATTTGTAATAACTCTGGAAGGAAACGTCGCAGACCCATCAAGGTGGTAATCGTACTGCTCGCCTCATCGAGAGGAATCCACAGATATGAGTGTTTAAGCTATGGGATATGAAATGGACGAGCGACCAATAAAACAACATGTATTATGGGGTTGAATGCTTTTTGCTATTCACAAAATAAAACCAAAGCAATAATGCAAATATCTGATTTAACACAGCACAGCAAAATCAGTTGCACCATTCAATTCTGCTCGTCCAGACGGGGAGAATTCAATCACATTTTTTCGATGCGACGTTTCTTATGGGATTGAATGAGCGACAACATTTTGACCCCAAACCGAGAGGATTCTGGGATGTTTGTGGTTTTTTGGTAACAACTCTGGAAGGAAACGTCGCAGACCCATCAAGGTGGTACTCGTACTGCTCGCCTCATCGAGTGGAATCCAAAGATATGAGTGGTTAAGCTATGCGATATGAAATGGACGAGCGACCAATAAAACAACATGTATTATGGGGTTGAATGCGTTTTGCTATTCACAAAATAAAACAAAAGCAGTCATGCAAATATCTGTTTTAACACAGCACAGCAAAATCAGTTGCACCATTCAATCCCGCTCTTCCAGACGGGGAGAATTCAATGACATTTATTCGATGCGACGTTTCTTATGGGATTTAATGAGCGACAACATTTTGACCCCAAACCGAGAGGATTCTGGAATGTTTGTGGTTTTTTTGTAATAACTCTGGAAGGAAACGTCGCAGACCCATCAAGGTGGTACTCGTACTGCTCGCCTCATCGAGAGGAATCCAAAGATATGAGTGGTTAAGCTATGTGATATGAAATGGACGAGCGACCAATAAAAAAACATGTATTATGGGGTTGAATGCTTTTTGCTATTCACAAAATAAAACCAAATCAGTAATGCAAATATCTGATTTAACATAGCACAGCAAAATTAGTTACACCATTCAATTCTGCTCGTCCAGACGGGGAGAATTCAATCACATTTTTTCGATGCGACGTTTCTTATGGGATTGAATGAGCGACAACATTTTGACCCCAAACCGAGAGGATTCTGGGATGTTTGTGGTTTTTTTGTAATAACTCTGGAAGGAAACGTCGCAGACCCATCAAGGTGGTACTCGTACTGCTCGCCTCATCGAGAGGAATCCAAAGATATGAGTGGTTAAGCTATGGGATATGAAATGGACGAGCGACCAATAAAAAAACATGTATTTTGGGGTTGAATGCTTTTTGCTATTCACAAAATAAAACAAATGCAGTCATGCAAATATCTGTTTTAACACAGCACAGCAAAAATCAGTTACACCATTCAATTCCGCTCGTCCAGACGGGGAGAATTCAATCACATTTATTCGATGCGACGTTTCTTATGGGATTTAATGAGCGACAACATTTTGACCCCAAACCGAGAGGATTCTGGGATGTTTGTGGTTTATTTGTAATAACTCTGGAAGGAAACGTCGCAGACCCATCAAGGTGGTACTCGTACTGCTCGCCTCATCGAGAGGAATCCAAAGATATGAGTGTTTAAGCTATGGGATATGAAATGGACGAGCGACCAATAAAACAACATGTATTATGGGGTTGAATGCTTTTTGCTATTCACAAAATAAAACCAAATCAGTAATGCAAATATCTGATTTAACATAGCACAGCAAAATCAGTTGCACCATTCAATTCTGCTCGTCCAGACGGGGAGAATTCAATCACATTTTTTCGATGCGACGTTTCTTATGGGATTGAATGAGCGACAACATTTTGACCCCAAACCGAGAGGATTCTGGGATGTTTGTGGTTTTTTGGTAACAACTCTGGAAGGAAACGTTGCAGACCCATCAAGTTGGTACTCATACTGCTCGCCTCATCGAGTGGAATCCATAGATATGAGTGGTTAAGCTATGGGATATGAAATGGACGAGCGACCAATAAAACAACATGTATTATGGGGTTGAATGCGTTTTGCTATTCACAAAATAAAACAAAAGCAGTCATGCAAACATCTGTTTTAACACAGCACAGCAAAATCAGTTGCACCATTCAATCCCGCTCGTCCAGACGGGGAGAATTCAATCACATTTATTCGATGCGACGTTTCTTATGGGATTTAATGAGCGACAACATTTTGACCCCAAACCGAGAGGATTCTGGGATGTTTGTGGTTTTTTTGTAATAACTATGGAAGGAAACGTCGCAGACCCATCAAGGTGGTACTCGTACTGCTCGCCTCATCGAGTGGAATCCAAAGATATGAGTGGTTAAGCTATGGGATATGAAATGGACGAGCGACCAATAAAACAACATGTATTATGGGGTTGAATGCTTTTTGCTATTCACAAAATAAAACCAAAGCAGTAATGCAAATATCTGATTTAACACAGCACAGCAAAATCAGTTGCACCATTCAATTCTGCTCGTCCAGACGGGGAGAATTCAATCACATTTTTTCGATGCGACGTTTCTTATGGGATTGAATGAGCGACAACATTTTGACCCCAAACCGAGAGGATTCTGGGATGTTTGTGGTTTATTTGTAATAACTCTGGAAGGAAACGTCGCAGACCCATCAAGGTGGTACTCGTACTGCTCGCCTCATCGAGAGGAATCCAAAGATATGAGTGTTTAAGCTATGGGATATGAAATGGACGAGCGACCAATAAAACAACATGTATTATGGGGTTGAATGCTTTTTGCTATTCACAAAATAAAACCAAATCAGTAATGCAAATATCTGATTTAACATAGCACAGCAAAATCAGTTGCACCATTCAATTCTGCTCGTCCAGACGGGGAGAATTCAATCACATTTTTTCGATGCGACGTTTCTTATGGGATTGAATGAGCGACAACATTTTGACCCCAAACCGAGAGGATTCTGGGATGTTTGTGGTTTTTTGGTAACAACTCTGGAAGGAAACGTTGCAGACCCATCAAGTTGGTACTCATACTGCTCGCCTCATCGAGTGGAATCCATAGATATGAGTGGTTAAGCTATGGGATATGAAATGGACGAGCGACCAATAAAACAACATGTATTATGGGGTTGAATGCGTTTTGCTATTCACAAAATAAAACAAAAGCAGTCATGCAAACATCTGTTTTAACACAGCACAGCAAAATCAGTTGCACCATTCAATCCCGCTCGTCCAGACGGGGAGAATTCAATCACATTTATTCGATGCGACGTTTCTTATGGGATTTAATGAGCGACAACATTTTGACCCCAAACCGAGAGGATTCTGGGATGTTTGTGGTTTTTTTTGTAATAACTATGGAAGGAAACGTCGCAGACCCATCAAGGTGGTACTCGTACTGCTCGCCTCATCGAGTGGAATCCAAAGATATGAGTGGTTAAGCTATGGGATATGAAATGGACGAGCGACCAATAAAACAACATGTATTATGGGGTTGAATGCTTTTTGCTATTCACAAAATAAAACCAAAGCAGTAATGCAAATATCTGATTTAACACAGCACAGCAAAATCAGTTGCACCATTCAATTCTGCTCGTCCAGACGGGGAGAATTCAATCACATTTTTTCGATGCGACGTTTCTTATGGGATTGAATGAGCGACAACATTTTGACCCCAAACCGAGAGGATTCTGGGATGTTTGTGGTTTTTTGGTAACAACTCTGGAAGGAAACGTCGCAGACCCATCAAGGTGGTACTCGTACTGCTCGCCTCATCGAGTGGAATCCAAAGATATGAGTGGTTAAGCTATGCGATATGAAATGGACGAGCGACCAATAAAACAACATGTATTATGGGGTTGAATGCGTTTTGCTATTCACAAAATAAAACAAAAGCAGTCATGCAAATATCTGTTTTAACACAGCACAGCAAAATCAGTTGCACCATTCAATCCCGCTCTTCCAGACGGGGAGAATTCAATGACATTTATTCGATGCGACGTTTCTTATGGGATTTAATGAGCGACAACATTTTGACCCCAAACCGAGAGGATTCTGGAATGTTTGTGGTTTTTTTGTAATAACTCTGGAAGGAAACGTCGCAGACCCATCAAGGTGGTACTCGTACTGCTCGCCTCATCGAGAGGAATCCAAAGATATGAGTGGTTAAGCTATGGGATATGAAATGGACGAGCGACCAATAAAAAAACATGTATTTTGGGGTTGAATGCTTTTTGCTATTCACAAAATAAAACAAATGCAGTCATGCAAATATCTGTTTTAACACAGCACAGCAAAAATCAGTTACACCATTCAATTCCGCTCGTCCAGACGGGGAGAATTCAATCACATTTATTCGATGCGACGTTTCTTATGGGATTTAATGAGCGACAACATTTTGACCCCAAACCGAGAGGATTCTGGGATGTTTGTGGTTTATTTGTAATAACTCTGGAAGGAAACGTCGCAGACCCATCAAGATGGTACTCGTACTGCTCGCCTCATCGAGAGGAATCCAAAGATATGAGTGTTTAAGCTATGGGATATGAAATGGACGAGCGACCAATAAAACAACATGTATTATGGGGTTGAATGCTTTTTGCTATTCACAAAATAAAACCAAATCAGTAATGCAAATATCTGATTTAACATAGCACAGCAAAATTAGTTGCACCATTCAATTCTGCTCGTCCAGACGGGGAGAATTCAATCACATTTTTTCGATGCGACGTTTCTTATGGGATTGAATGAGCGACAACATTTTGACCCCAAACCGAGAGGATTCTGGGATGTTTGTGGTTTTTTTGTAATAACTCTGGAAGGAAACGTCGCAGACCCATCAAGGTGGTAAGCGTACTGCTCGCTTCATCGAGAGGAATCCAAACATATGAGTGCTTAAGCTATGGGATATGAATTGGACGAGCGACCAATAAAACAACATGTATTATGGGGTTGAATGCTTTTTGCTATTCACAAAATAAAACCAAAGCAGTAATGCAAATATCTGATTTAACACAGCACAGCAAAATCAGTTGCACCATTCAATTCTGCTCGTCCAGACGGGGAGAATTCAATCACATTTTTTCGATGCGACGTTTCTTATGGGATTGAATGAGCGACAACATTTTGACCCCAAACCGAGATGATTCTGGGATGTTTGTGGTTTTTTGGTAACAACTCTGGAAGGAAACGTCGCAGACCCATCAAGGTGGTACTCGTACTGCTCGCCTCATCGAGTGGAATCCAAAGATATGAGTGGTTAAGCTATGCGATATGAAATGGACGAGCGACCAATAAAACAACATGTATTATGGGGTTGAATGCGTTTTGCTATTCACAAAATAAAACAAAAGCAGTCATGCAAATATCTGTTTTAACACAGCACAGCAAAATCAGTTGCACCATTCAATCCCGCTCTTCCAGACGGGGAGAATTCAATGACATTTATTCGATGCGACGTTTCTTATGGGATTTAATGAGCGACAACATTTTGACCCCAAACCGAGAGGATTCTGGAATGTTTGTGGGTTTTTTGTAATAACTCTGGAAGGAAACGTCGCAGACCCATCAAGGTGGTACTCGTACTGCTCGCCTCATCGAGAGGAATCCAAAGATATGAGTGGTTAAGCTATGGGATATGAAATGGACGAGCGACCAATAAAAAGCATGTATTTTGGGGTTGAATGCTTTTTGCTATTCACAAAATAAAACAAATGCAGTCATGCAAATATCTGTTTTAACACAGCACAGCAAAAATCAGTTACACCATTCAATTCCGCTCGTCCAGACGGGGAGAATTCAATCACATTTATTCGATGCGACGTTTCTTATGGGATTTAATGAGCGACAACATTTTGACCCCAAACCGAGAGGATTCTGGGATGTTTGTGGTTTATTTGTAATAACTCTGGAAGGAAACGTCGCAGACCCATCAAGGTGGTACTCGTACTGCTCGCCTCATCGAGAGGAATCCAAAGATATTAGCGTTTAAGCTATGGGATATGAAATGGACGAGCGACCAATAAAACAACATGTATTATGGGGTTGAATGCTTTTTGCTATTCACAAAATAAAACCAAATCAGTAATGCAAATATCTGATTTAACATAGCACAGCAAAATTAGTTGCACCATTCAATTCTGCTCGTCCAGACGGGGAGAATTCAATCACATTTTTTCGATGCGACGTTTCTTATGGGATTGAATGAGCGACAACATTTTGACCCCAAACCGAGAGGATTCTGGGATGTTTGTGGTTTTTTTGTAATAACTCTGGAAGGAAACGTCGCAGACCCATCAAGGTGGTACGCGTACTGCTCGCTTCATCGAGAGGAATCCAAACATATGAGTGCTTAAGCTATGGGATATGAATTGGACGAGCGACCAATAAAACAACATGTATTATGGGGTTGAATGCTTTTTGCTATTCACAAAATAAAACCAAAGCAGTAATGCAAATATCTGATTTAACACAGCACAGCAAAATCAGTTGCACCATTCAATTCTGCTCGTCCAGACGGGGAGAATTCAATCACATTTTTTCGATGCGACGTTTCTTATGGGATTGAATGAGCGACAACATTTTGACCCCAAACCGAGAGGATTCTGGGATGTTTGTGGTTTTTTGGTAACAACTCTGGAAGGAAACGTCGCAGACCCATCAAGGTGTTACTCGTACTGCTCGCCTCATCGAGTGGAATCCAAAGATATGAGTGGTTAAGCTATGCGATATGAAATGGACGAGCGACCAATAAAACAACATGTATTATGGGGTTGAATGCGTTTTGCTATTCACAAAATAAAACAAAAGCAGTCATGCAAATATCTGCTTTAACACAGCACAGCAAAATCAGTTGCACCATTCAATCCCGCTCGTCCAGACGGGGAGAATTCAATCACATTTATTCGATGCGACGTTTCTTATGGGATTTAATGAGCGACAACATTTGACCCCAAACCGAGAGGATTCTGGGATGTTTGTGGTTTTTTTGTAATAACTCTGGAAGGAAACGTCGCAGACCCATCAAGGTGGTACGCGTACTGCTCGCCTCATCGAGAGGAATCCAAAGATATGAGTGGTTAAGCTATGGGATATGAAATGGACGAGCGACCAATAAAACAACTTTTATTATGGGGTTGAATGCTTTTTGCTATTCACAAAATAAAACAAATGCAGTCATGCAAATATCTGTTTTAACACAGCACAGCAAAAATCAGTTACACCATTCAATTCCGCTCGTCCAGACGGGGAGAATTCAATCACATTTATTCGATGCGACGTTTCTTATGGGATTTAATGAGCGACAACATTTTGACCCCAAACCGAGAGGATTCTGGGATGTTTGTGGTGTTTTTGTAATAACTCTGGAAGGAAACGTCGCAGACCCATCAAGGTGGTACTCGTACTGCTCGCCTCATCGAGAGGAATCCAAAGATATGAGTGCTTAAGCTATGGGATATGAAATGGACGAGCGACCAATAAAACAACATGTATTATGGGGTTGAATGCTTTTTGCTATTCACAAAATAAAACCAAAGCAGTAATGTAAATATCTGATTCAACACAGCACAGCAAAATCAGTTGCACCATTCAATTCTGCTCGTCCACACGGGGAGAATTCAATCACATTTTTTCGTTGCGACGTTTCTTATGGGATTGAATGAGCGACAACATTTTGACCCCAAACCGAGAGGATTCTGGGATGTTTGTGGTTTTTTTGTAATAACTCTGGAAGGAAACGTCGCAGACCCATCAAGGTGGTACGCGTACTGCTCGCCTCATCGAGAGGAATCCAAACATATGAGTGCTTAAGCTATGGGATATGAATTGGACGAGCGACCAATAAAACAACATGTATTATGGGGTTGAATGCTTTTTGCTATTCACAAAATAAAACCAAAGCAGTAATGCAAATATCTGATTTAACACAGCACAGCAAAATCAGTTGCACCATTCAATTCTGCTCGTCCAGACGGGGAGAATTCAATCACATTTTTTCGATGCGACGTTTCTTATGGGATTGAATGAGCGACAACATTTTGACCCCAAACCGAGAGGATTCTGGGATGTTTGTGGTTTTTTGGTAACAACTCTGGAAGGAAACGTCGCAGACCCATCAAGGTGTTACTCGTACTGCTCGCCTCATCGAGTGGAATCCAAAGATATGAGTGGTTAAGCTATGCGATATGAAATGGACGAGCGACCAATAAAACAACATGTATTATGGGGTTGAATGCGTTTTGCTATTCACAAAATAAAACAAAAGCAGTCATGCAAATATCTGCTTTAACACAGCACAGCAAAATCAGTTGCACCATTCAATCCCGCTCGTCCAGACGGGGAGAATTCAATCACATTTATTCGATGCGACGTTTCTTATGGGATTTAATGAGCGACAACATTTTGACCCCAAACCGAGAGGATTCTGGGATGTTTGTGGTTTTTTTGTAATAACTCTGGAAGGAAACGTCGCAGACCCATCAAGGTGGTACGCGTACTGCTCGCCTCATCCAGAGGAATCCAAAGATATGAGTGGTTAAGCTATGGGATATGAAATGGACGAGCGACCAATAAAACAACTTTTATTATGGGGTTGAATGCTTTTTGCTATTCACAAAATAAAACAAATGCAGTCATGCAAATATCTGTTTTAACACAGCACAGCAAAAATCAGTTACACCATTCAATTCCGCTCGTCCAGACGGGGAGAATTCAATCACATTTATTCGATGCAACGTTTCTTATGGGATTTAATGAGCGACAACATTTGGACCCCAAACCGAGAGGATTCTGGGATGTTTGTGGTGTTTTTGTAATAACTCTGGAAGGAAACGTCGCAGACCCATCAAGGTGGTACTCGTACTGCTTGCCTCATCGAGAGGAATCCAAAGATATGAGTGCTTAAGCTATGCGATATTAAATGGACGAGCGACCAATAAAACAACATGTATTATGGGGTTGAATGCTTTTTGCTATTCACAAAATAAAACCAAAGCAGTAATGTAAATATCTGATTTAACACAGCACAGCAAAATCAGTTGCACCATTCAATTCTGATCGTCCAGATGGGGAGAATTCAATCACATGTTTTCGATGCGACGTTTCTTATGGGATTGAATGAGCGACAACATTTTGACCCCAAACCGAGAGGATTCTGGGATGTTTGTGTTTTTTTGGTAACAACTCTGGAAGGAAACGTCGCAGACCCATCAAGTTGGTAATCATACTGCTCGCCTCATCGAGTGGAATCCATAGATATGAGTGGTTAAGCTATGGGATATGAAATGGACGAGCGACCAATAAAACAACATGTATTATGGGGTTGAATGCGTTTTCCTATTCACAAAATAAAACAAAAGCAGTCATGCAAATATCTGTTTTAACACAGCACAGCAAAATCAGTTGCACCATTCAATCCCGCTCTTCCAGACGGGGAGAATTCAATCACATTTATTCGATGCGACGTTTCTTATGGGATTTAATGAGCGACAACATTTTGACCCCAAACCGAGAGGATTCTGGGATGTTTGTGGTTTTTTTTGTAATAACTATGGAAGGAAACGTCGCAGACCCATCAAGGTGGTACTCGTACTGCTCGCCTCATCGAGAGGAATCCAAAGATATGAGTGGTTAAGCTATGGGATATGAAATGGACGAGCGACCAATAAAAAAACATGTATTTTGGGGTTGAATGCTTTTTGCTATTCACAAAATAAAACAAATGCAGTCATGCAAATATCTGTTTTAACACAGCACAGCAAAAATCAGTTACACCATTCAATTCCGCTCGTCCAGACGGGGAGAATTCAATCACATTTATTCGATGCGACGTTTCTTATGGGATTTAATGAGCGACAACATTTTGACCCCAAACCGAGAGGATTCTGGGATGTTTGTGGTTTATTTGTAATAACTCTGGAAGGAAACGTCGCAGACCCATCAAGATGGTACTCGTACTGCTCGCCTCATCGAGAGGAATCCAAAGTTATGAGTGTTTAAGCTATGGGATATGAAATGGACGAGCGACCAATAAAACAACATGTATTATGGGGTTGAATGCTTTTTGCTATTCACAAAATAAAACCAAATCAGTAATGCAAATATCTGATTTAACATAGCACAGCAAAATTAGTTGCACCATTCAATTCTGCTCGTCCAGACGGGGAGAATTCAATCACATTTTTTCGATGCGACGTTTCTTATGGGATTGAATGAGCGACAACATTTTGACCCCAAACCGAGAGGATTCTGGGATGTTTGTGGTTTTTTTGTAATAACTCTGGAAGGAAACGTCGCAGACCCATCAAGGTGGTAAGCGTACTGCTCGCTTCATCGAGAGGAATCCAAACATATGAGTGCTTAAGCTATGGGATATGAATTGGACGAGCGACCAATAAAACAACATGTATTATGGGGTTGAATGCTTTTTGCTATTCACAAAATAAAACCAAAGCAGTAATGCAAATATCTGATTTAACACAGCACAGCAAAATCAGTTGCACCATTCAATTCTGCTCGTCCAGACGGGGAGAATTCAATCACATTTTTTCGATGCGACGTTTCTTATGGGATTGAATGAGCGACAACATTTTGACCCCAAACCGAGATGATTCTGGGATGTTTGTGGTTTTTTGGTAACAACTCTGGAAGGAAACGTCGCAGACCCATCAAGGTGGTACTCGTACTGCTCGCCTCATCGAGTGGAATCCAAAGATATGAGTGGTTAAGCTATGCGATATGAAATGGACGAGCGACCAATAAAACAACATGTATTATGGGGTTGAATGCGTTTTGCTATTCACAAAATAAAACAAAAGCAGTCATGCAAATATCTGTTTTAACACAGCACAGCAAAATCAGTTGCACCATTCAATCCCGCTCTTCCAGACGGGGAGAATTCAATGACATTTATTCGATGCGACGTTTCTTATGGGATTTAATGAGCGACAACATTTTGACCCCAAACCGAGAGGATTCTGGAATGTTTGTGGGTTTTTTGTAATAACTCTGGAAGGAAACGTCGCAGACCCATCAAGGTGGTACTCGTACTGCTCGCCTCATCGAGAGGAATACAAAGATATGAGTGGTTAAGCTATGGGATATGAAATGGACGAGCGACCAATAAAAAGCATGTATTTTGGGGTTGAATGCTTTTTGCTATTCACAAAATAAAACAAATGCAGTCATGCAAATATCTGTTTTAACACAGCACAGCAAAAATCAGTTACACCATTCAATTCCGCTCGTCCAGACGGGGAGAATTCAATCACATTTATTCGATGCGACGTTTCTTATGGGATTTAATGAGCGACAACATTTTGACCCCAAACCGAGAGGATTCTGGGATGTTTGTGGTTTATTTGTAATAACTCTGGAAGGAAACGTCGCAGACCCATCAAGGTGGTACTCGTACTGCTCGCCTCATCGAGAGGAATCCAAAGATATGAGTGTTTAAGCTATGGGATATGAAATGGACGAGCGACCAATAAAACAACATGTATTATGGGGTTGAATGCTTTTTGCTATTCACAAAATAAAACCAAATCAGTAATGCAAATATCTGATTTAACATAGCACAGCAAAATTTGTTGCACCATTCAATTCTGCTCGTCCAGACGGGGAGAATTCAATCACATTTTTTCGATGCGACGTTTCTTATGGGATTGAATGAGCGACAACATTTTGACCCCAAACCGAGAGGATTCTGGGATGTTTGTGGTTTTTTTGTAATAACTCTGGAAGGAAACGTCGCAGACCCATCAAGGTGGTACGCGTACTGCTCGCTTCATCGAGAGGAATCCAAACATATGAGTGCTTAAGCTATGGGATATGAATTGGACGAGCGACCAATAAAACAACATGTATTATGGGGTTGAATGCTTTTTGCTATTCACAAAATAAAACCAAAGCAGTAATGCAAATATCTGATTTAACACAGCACAGCAAAATCAGTTGCACCATTCAATTCTGCTCGTCCAGACGGGGAGAATTCAATCACATTTTTTCGATGCGACGTTTCTTATGGGATTGAATGAGCGACAACATTTTGACCCCAAACCGAGAGGATTCTGGGATGTTTGTGGTTTTTTGGTAACAACTCTGGAAGGAAACGTCGCAGACCCATCAAGGTGTTACTCGTACTGCTCGCCTCATCGAGTGGAATCCAAAGATATGAGTGGTTAAGCTATGCGATATGAAATGGACGAGCGACCAATAAAACAACATGTATTATGGGGTTGAATGCGTTTTGCTATTCACAAAATAAAACAAAAGCAGTCATTCAAATATCTGCTTTAACACAGCACAGCAAAATCAGTTGCACCATTCAATCCCGCTCGTCCAGACGGGGAGAATTCAATCACATTTATTCGATGCGACGTTTCTTATGGGATTTAATGAGCGACAACATTTTGACCCCAAACCGAGAGGATTCTGGGATGTTTGTGGTGTTTTTGTAATAACTCTGGAAGGAAACGTCGCAGACCCATCAAGGTGGTACTCGTACTGCTCGCCTCATCGAGAGGAATCCAAAGATATGAGTGCTTAAGCTATGGGATATGAAATGGACGAGCGACCAATAAAACAACATGTATTATGGGGTTGAATGCTTTTTGCTATTCACAAAATAAAACCAAAGCAGTAATGTAAATATCTGATTCAACACAGCACAGCAAAATCAGTTGCACCATTCAATTCTGCTCGTCCACACGGGGAGAATTCAATCACATTTTTTCGTTGCGACGTTTCTTATGGGATTGAATGAGCGACAACATTTTGACCCCAAACCGAGAGGATTCTGGGATGTTTGTGGTTTTTTTGTAATAACTCTGGAAGGAAACGTCGCAGACCCATCAAGGTGGTACGCGTACTGCTCGCCTCATCGAGAGGAATCCAAACATATGAGTGCTTAAGCTATGGGATATGAATTGGACGAGCGACCAATAAAACAACATGTATTATGGGGTTGAATGCTTTTTGCTATTCACAAAATAAAACCAAAGCAGTAATGCAAATATCTGATTTAACACAGCACAGCAAAATCAGTTGCACCATTCAATTCTGCTCGTCCAGACGGGGAGAATTCAATCACATTTTTTCGATGCGACGTTTCTTATGGGATTGAATGAGCGACAACATTTTGACCCCAAACCGAGAGGATTCTGGGATGTTTGTGTTTTTTTGGTAACAACTCTGGAAGGAAACGTCGCAGACCCATCAAGTTGGTAATCATACTGCTCGCCTCATCGAGTGGAATCCATAGATATGAGTGGTTAAGCTATGGGATATGAAATGGACGAGCGACCAATAAAACAACATGTATTATGGGGTTGAATGCGTTTTCCTATTCACAAAATAAAACAAAAGCAGTCATGCAAATATCTGTTTTAACACAGCACAGCAAAATCAGTTGCACCATTCAATCCCGCTCTTCCAGACGGGGAGAATTCAATCACATTTATTCGATGCGACGTTTCTTATGGGATTTAATGAGCGACAACATTTTGACCCCAAACCGAGAGGATTCTGGGATGTTTGTGGTTTTTTTTGTAATAACTATGGAAGGAAACGTCGCAGACCCATCAAGGTGGTACTCGTACTGCTCGCCTCATCGAGAGGAATCCAAAGATATGAGTGGTTAAGCTATGGGATATGAAATGGACGAGCGACCAATAAAAAAACATGTATTTTGGGGTTGAATGCTTTTTGCTATTCACAAAATAAAACAAATGCAGTCATGCAAATATCTGTTTTAACACAGCACAGCAAAAATCAGTTACACCATTCAATTCCGCTCGTCCAGACGGGGAGAATTCAATCACATTTATTCGATGCGACGTTTCTTATGGGATTTAATGAGCGACAACATTTTGACCCCAAACCGAGAGGATTCTGGGATGTTTGTGGTTTATTTGTAATAACTCTGGAAGGAAACGTCGCAGACCCATCAAGATGGTACTCGTACTGCTCGCCTCATCGAGAGGAATCCAAAGTTATGAGTGTTTAAGCTATGGGATATGAAATGGACGAGCGACCAATAAAACAACATGTATTATGGGGTTGAATGCTTTTTGCTATTCACAAAATAAAACCAAATCAGTAATGCAAATATCTGATTTAACATAGCACAGCAAAATTAGTTGCACCATTCAATTCTGCTCGTCCAGACGGGGAGAATTCAATCACATTTTTTCGATGCGACGTTTCTTATGGGATTGAATGAGCGACAACATTTTGACCCCAAACCGAGAGGATTCTGGGATGTTTGTGGTTTTTTTGTAATAACTCTGGAAGGAAACGTCGCAGACCCATCAAGGTGGTAAGCGTACTGCTCGCTTCATCGAGAGGAATCCAAACATATGAGTGCTTAAGCTATGGGATATGAATTGGACGAGCGACCAATAAAACAACATGTATTATGGGGTTGAATGCTTTTTGCTATTCACAAAATAAAACCAAAGCAGTAATGCAAATATCTGATTTAACACAGCACAGCAAAATCAGTTGCACCATTCAATTCTGCTCGTCCAGACGGGGAGAATTCAATCACATTTTTTCGATGCGACGTTTCTTATGGGATTGAATGAGCGACAACATTTTGACCCCAAACCGAGATGATTCTGGGATGTTTGTGGTTTTTTGGTAACAACTCTGGAAGGAAACGTCGCAGACCCATCAAGGTGGTACTCGTACTGCTCGCCTCATCGAGTGGAATCCAAAGATATGAGTGGTTAAGCTATGCGATATGAAATGGACGAGCGACCAATAAAACAACATGTATTATGGGGTTGAATGCGTTTTGCTATTCACAAAATAAAACAAAAGCAGTCATGCAAATATCTGTTTTAACACAGCACAGCAAAATCAGTTGCACCATTCAATCCCGCTCTTCCAGACGGGGAGAATTCAATGACATTTATTCGATGCGACGTTTCTTATGGGATTTAATGAGCGACAACATTTTGACCCCAAACCGAGAGGATTCTGGAATGTTTGTGGGTTTTTTGTAATAACTCTGGAAGGAAACGTCGCAGACCCATCAAGGTGGTACTCGTACTGCTCGCCTCATCGAGAGGAATCCAAAGATATGAGTGGTTAAGCTATGGGATATGAAATGGACGAGCGACCAATAAAAAGCATGTATTTTGGGGTTGAATGCTTTTTGCTATTCACAAAATAAAACAAATGCAGTCATGCAAATATCTGTTTTAACACAGCACAGCAAAAATCAGTTACACCATTCAATTCCGCTCGTCCAGACGGGGAGAATTCAATCACATTTATTCGATGCGACGTTTCTTATGGGATTTAATGAGCGACAACATTTTGACCCCAAACCGAGAGGATTCTGGGATGTTTGTGGTTTATTTGTAATAACTCTGGAAGGAAACGTCGCAGACCCATCAAGGTGGTACTCGTACTGCTCGCCTCATCGAGAGGAATCCAAAGATATGAGTGTTTAAGCTATGGGATATGAAATGGACGAGCGACCAATAAAACAACATGTATTATGGGGTTGAATGCTTTTTGCTATTCACAAAATAAAACCAAATCAGTAATGCAAATATCTGATTTAACATAGCACAGCAAAATTAGTTGCACCATTCAATTCTGCTCGTCCAGACGGGGAGAATTCAATCACATTTTTTCGATGCGACGTTTCTTATGGGATTGAATGAGCGACAACATTTTGACCCCAAACCGAGAGGATTCTGGGATGTTTGTGGTTTTTTTGTAATAACTCTGGAAGGAAACGTCGCAGACCCATCAAGGTGGTACGCGTACTGCTCGCTTCATCGAGAGGAATCCAAACATATGAGTGCTTAAGCTATGGGATATGAATTGGACGAGCGACCAATAAAACAACATGTATTATGGGGTTGAATGCTTTTTGCTATTCACAAAATAAAACCAAAGCAGTAATGCAAATATCTGATTTAACACAGCACAGCAAAATCAGTTGCACCATTCAATTCTGCTCGTCCAGACGGGGAGAATTCAATCACATTTTTTCGATGCGACGTTTCTTATGGGATTGAATGAGCGACAACATTTTGACCCCAAACCGAGAGGATTCTGGGATGTTTGTGGTTTTTTGGTAACAACTCTGGAAGGAAACGTCGCAGACCCATCAAGGTGTTACTCGTACTGCTCGCCTCATCGAGTGGAATCCAAAGATATGAGTGGTTAAGCTATGCGATATGAAATGGACGAGCGACCAATAAAACAACATGTATTATGGGGTTGAATGCGTTTTGCTATTCACAAAATAAAACAAAAGCAGTCATTCAAATATCTGCTTTAACACAGCACAGCAAAATCAGTTGCACCATTCAATCCCGCTCGTCCAGACGGGGAGAATTCAATCACATTTATTCGATGCGACGTTTCTTATGGGATTTAATGAGCGACAACATTTGACCCCAAACCGAGAGGATTCTGGGATGTTTGTGGTTTTTTTGTAATAACTCTGGAAGGAAACGTCGCAGACCCATCAAGGTGGTACGCGTACTGCTCGCCTCATCGAGAGGAATCCAAAGATATGAGTGGTTAAGCTATGGGATATGAAATGGACGAGCGACCAATAAAACAACTTTTATTATGGGGTTGAATGCTTTTTGCTATTCACAAAATAAAACAAATGCAGTCATGCAAATATCTGTTTTAACACAGCACAGCAAAAATCAGTTACACCATTCAATTCCGCTCGTCCAGACGGGGAGAATTCAATCACATTTATTCGATGCGACGTTTCTTATGGGATTTAATGAGCGACAACATTTTGACCCCAAACCGAGAGGATTCTGGGATGTTTGTGGTGTTTTTGTAATAACTCTGGAAGGAAACGTCGCAGACCCATCAAGGTGGTACTCGTACTGCTCGCCTCATCGAGAGGAATCCAAAGATATGAGTGCTTAAGCTATGGGATATGAAATGGACGAGCGACCAATAAAACAACATGTATTATGGGGTTGAATGCTTTTTGCTATTCACAAAATAAAACCAAAGCAGTAATGTAAATATCTGATTCAACACAGCACAGCAAAATCAGTTGCACCATTCAATTCTGCTCGTCCACACGGGGAGAATTCAATCACATTTTTTCGTTGCGACGTTTCTTATGGGATTGAATGAGCGACAACATTTTGACCCCAAACCGAGAGGATTCTGGGATGTTTGTGGTTTTTTTGTAATAACTCTGGAAGGAAACGTCGCAGACCCATCAAGGTGGTACGCGTACTGCTCGCCTCATCGAGAGGAATCCAAACATATGAGTGCTTAAGCTATGGGATATGAATTGGACGAGCGACCAATAAAACAACATGTATTATGGGGTTGAATGCTTTTTGCTATTCACAAAATAAAACCAAAGCAGTAATGCAAATATCTGATTTAACACAGCACAGCAAAATCAGTTGCACCATTCAATTCTGCTCGTCCAGACGGGGAGAATTCAATCACATTTTTTCGATGCGACGTTTCTTATGGGATTGAATGAGCGACAACATTTTGACCCCAAACCGAGAGGATTCTGGGATGTTTGTGGTTTTTTGGTAACAACTCTGGAAGGGAACGTCGCAGACCCATCAAGGTGTTACTCGTACTGCTCGCCTCATCGAGTGGAATCCAAAGATATGAGTGGTTAAGCTATGCGATATGAAATGGACGAGCGACCAATAAAACAACATGTATTATGGGGTTGAATGCGTTTTGCTATTCACAAAATAAAACAAAAGCAGTCATGCAAATATCTGCTTTAACACAGCACAGCAAAATCAGTTGCACCATTCAATCCCGCTCGTCCAGACAAGGAGAATTCAATCACATTTATTCGATGCGACGTTTCTTATGGGATTTAATGAGCGACAACATTTTGACCCCAAACCGAGAGGATTCTGGGATGTTTGTGGTTTTTTTGTAATTACTCTGGAAGGAAACGTCGCAGACCCATCAAGGTGGTACACGTACTGCTCGCCTCATCGAGAGGAATCCAAAGATATGAGTGGTTAAGCTATGGGATATGAAATGGACGAGCGACCAATAAAACAACTTTTATTATGGGGTTGAATGCTTTTTGCTATTCACAAAATAAAACAAATGCAGTCATGCAAATATCTGTTTTAACACAGCACAGCAAAAATCAGTTACACCATTCAATTCCGCTCGTCCAGACGGGGAGAATTCAATCACATTTATTCGATGCGACGTTTCTTATGGGATTTAATGAGCGACAACATTTTGAGCCCAAACCGAGAGGATTCTAAGGATGTTTGTGGTTTTTTTGTAATAACTCTGGAAGGAAACGTCGCAGACCCATCAAGGTGGTACGCGTACTGCTCGCCTCATCGAGAGGAATCCAAAGATATGAGTGGTTAAGCTATGGGATATGAAATGGACGAGCGACCAATAAAACAACTTTTATTATGGGGTTGAATGCTTTTTGCTATTCACAAAATAAAACAAATGCAGTCATGCAAATATCTGCTTTAACACAGCACAGCAAAAATCAGTTACACCATTCAATTCCGCTCGTCCAGACGGGGAGAATTCAATCACATTTATTCGATGCGACGTTTCTTATGGGATTGAATGAGCGACAACATTTTGACCCCAAACCGAGAGGATTCTGGGATGTTTGTGTTTTTTTGGTAACAACTCTGGAAGGAAACGTCGCAGACCCATCAAATTGGTACTCATACTGCTCGCCTCATCGAGAGGAATCCAAACATATGAGTGCTTAAGCTATGGGATATGAATTGGACGAGCGACCAATAAAACAACATGTATTATGGGGTTGAATGCTTTTTGCTATTCACAAAATAAAACCAAAGCAGTAATGCAAATATCTGATTTAACACAGCACAGCAAAATCAGTTGCACCATTCAATTCTGCTCGTCCAGACGGGGAGAATTCAATCACATTTTTTCGATGCGACGTTTCTTATGGGATTGAATGAGCGACAACATTTTGACCCCAAACCGAGAGGATTCTGGGATGTTTGTGGTTTTTTGGTAACAACTCTGGAAGGGAACGTCGCAGACCCATCAAGGTGTTACTCGTACTGCTCGCCTCATCGAGTGGAATCCAAAGATATGAGTGGTTAAGCTATGCGATATGAAATGGACGAGCGACCAATAAAACAACATGTATTATGGGGTTGAATGCGTTTTGCTATTCACAAAATAAAACAAAAGCAGTCATGCAAATATCTACTTTAACACAGCACAGCAAAATCAGTTGCACCATTCAATCCCGCTCGTCCAGACAAGGAGAATTCAATCACATTTATTCGATGCGACGTTTCTTATGGGATTTAATGAGCGACAACATTTTGACCCCAAACCGAGAGGATTCTGGGATGTTTGTGGTTTTTTTGTAATAACTCTGGAAGGAAACGTCGCAGACCCATCAAGGTGGTACACGTACTGCTCGCCTCATCGAGAGGAATCCAAAGATATGAGTGGTTAAGCTATGGGATATGAAATGGACGAGCGACCAATAAAACAACTTTTATTATGGGGTTGAATGCTTTTTGCTATTCACAAAATAAAACAAATGCAGTCATGCAAATATCTGTTTTAACACAGCACAGCAAAAATCAGTTACACCATTCAATTCCGCTCGTCCAGACGGGGAGAATTCAATCACATTTATTCGATGCGACGTTTCTTATGGG
Organism: Petromyzon marinus; assembly: GCF_048934315.1. Lineage (NCBI taxonomy): Eukaryota > Metazoa > Chordata > Hyperoartia > Petromyzontiformes > Petromyzontidae > Petromyzon > Petromyzon marinus. The sequence goes on along the minus strand of NC_133745.1, from coordinate 16,014,321 downwards.
ATTTAATGAGCGACAACATTTTGACCCCAAACCGAGAGGATTCTGGGATGTTTGTGGTTTTTTTGTAATAACTCTGGAAGGAAACGTCGCAGACCCATCAAGGTGGTACGCGTACTGCTCGCTTCATCGAGAGGAATCCAAACATATGAGTGCTTAAGCTATGGGATATGAATTGGACGAGCGACCAATAAAACAACATGTATTATGGGGTTGAATGCTTTTTGCTATTCACAAAATAAAACCAAAGCAGTAATGCAAATATCTGATTTAACACAGCACAGCAAAATCAGTTGCACCATTCAATTCTGCTCGTCCAGACGGGGAGAATTCAATCACATTTTTTCGATGCGACGTTTCTTATGGGATTGAATGAGCGACAACATTTTGACCCCAAACCGAGAGGATTCTGGAATGTTTGTGGTTTTTTGGTAACAACTCTGGAAGGAAACGTCGCAGACCAATCAAGGTGTTACTCGTACTGCTCGCCTCATCGAGTGGAATCCAAAGATATGAGTGGTTAAGCTATGCGATATGAAATGGAAGAGCGACCAATAAAACAACATGTATTATGGGGTTGAATGCGTTTTGCTATTCACAAAATAAAACAAAAGCAGTCATGCAAATATCTGCTTTAACACAGCACAGCAAAATCAGTTGCACCATTCAATCCCGCTCGTCCAGACGGGGAGAATTCAATCACATTTATTCGATGCGACGTTTCTTATGGGATTTAATGAGCGACAACATTTGACCCCAAACCGAGAGGATTCTGGGATGTTTGTGGTTTTTTTGTAATAACTCTGGAAGGAAACGTCGCAGACCCATCAAGGTGGTACGCGTACTGCTCGCCTCATCGAGAGGAATCCAAAGATATGAGTGGTTAAGCTATGGGATATGAAATGGACGAGCGACCAATAAAACAACTTTTATTATGGGGTTGAATGCTTTTTGCTATTCACAAAATAAAACAAATGCAGTCATGCAAATATCTGTTTTAACACAGCACAGCAAAAATCAGTTACACCATTCAATTCCGCTCGTCCAGACGGGGAGAATTCAATCACATTTATTCGATGCGACGTTTCTTATGGGATTGAATGAGCGACAACATTTTGACCCCAAACCGAGAGGATTCTGGGATGTTTGTGTTTTTTTGGTAACAACTCTGGAAGGAAACGTCGCAGACCCATCAAGTTGGTACTCATACTGCTCGCCTCATCGAGAGGAATCCAAACATATGAGTGCTTAAGCTATGGGATATGAATTGGACGAGCGACCAATAAAACAACATGTATTATGGGGTTGAATACTTTTTGCTATTCACAAAATAAAACCAAAGCAGTAATGCAAATATCTGATTTAACACAGCACAGCAAAATCAGTTGCACCATTCAATTCTGCTCGTCCAGACGGGGAGAATTCAATCACATTTTTTCGATGCGACGTTTCTTATGGGATTGAATGAGCGACAACATTTTGACCCCAAACCGAGAGGATTCTGGGATGTTTGTGGTTTTTTGGTAACAACTCTGGAAGGGAACGTCGCAGACCCATCAAGGTGTTACTCGTACTGCTCGCCTCATCGAGTGGAATCCAAAGATATGAGTGGTTAAGCTATGCGATATGAAATGGACGAGCGACCAATAAAACAACATGTATTATGGGGTTGAATGCGTTTTGCTATTCACAAAATAAAACAAAAGCAGTCATGCAAATATCTGCTTTAACACAGCACAGCAAAATCAGTTGCACCATTCAATCCCGCTCGTCCAGACAAGGAGAATTCAATCACATTTATTCGATGCGACGTTTCTTATGGGATTTAATGAGCGACAACATTTTGACCCCAAACCGAGAGGATTCTGGGATGTTTGTGGTTTTTTTGTAATAACTCTGGAAGGAAACGTCGCAGACCCATCAAGGTGGTACGCGTACTGCTCGCCTCATCGAGAGGAATCCAAAGATATGAGTGGTTAAGCTATGGGATATGAAATGGACGAGCGACCAATAAAACAACTTTTATTATGGGGTTGAATGCTTTTTGCTATTCACAAAATAAAACAAATGCAGTCATGCAAATATCTGTTTTAACACAGCACAGCAAAAATCAGTTACACCATTCAATTCCGCTCGTCCAGACGGGGAGAATTCAATCACATTTATTCGATGCGACGTTTCTTATGGGATTTAATGAGCGACAACATTTTGACCCCAAACCGAGAGGATTCTGGGATGTTTGTGGTGTTTTTGTAATAACTCTGGAAGGAAACGTCGCAGACCCATCAAGGTGGTACTCGTACTGCTCGCCTCATCGAGAGGAATCCAAAGATATGAGTGCTTAAGCTATGGGATATGAAATGGACGAGCGACCAATAAAACAACATGTATTATGGGGTTGAATGCTTTTTGCTATTCACAAAATAAAACCAAAGCAGTAATGTAAATATCTGATTTAACACAGCACAGCAAAATCAGTTGCACCATTCAATTCTGCTCGTCCAGACGGGGAGAATTCAATCACATTTTTTCGATGCGACGTTTCTTATGGGATTGAATGAGCGACAACATTTTGACCCCAAACCGAGAGGATTCTGGGATGTTTGTGTTTTTTTGGTAACAACTCTGGAAGGAAACGTCGCAGACCCATCAAGTTGGTACTCATACTGCTCGCCTCATCGAGTGGAATCCATAGATATGAGTGGTTAAGCTATGGGATATGAAATGGACGAGCGACCAATAAAACAACATGTATTATGGGGTTGAATGCGTTTTCCTATTCACAAAATAAAACAAAAGCAGTCATGCAAATATCTGTTTTAACACAGCACAGCAAAATCAGTTGCACCATTCAATCCCGCTCGTCCAGACGGGGAGAATTCAATCACATTTATTCGATGCGACGTTTCTTATGGGATTTAATGAGCGACAACATTTTGACCCCAAACCGAGAGGATTCTGGGATGTTTGTGGTTTTTTTGTAATAACTATGGAAGGAAACGTCGCAGACCCATCAAGGTGGTACTCGTACTGCTCGCCTCATCGAGTGGAATCCAAAGATATGAGTGGTTAAGCTATGCGATATGAAATGGACGAGCGACCAATAAAACAACATGTATTATGGGGTTGAATGCGTTTTGCTATTCACAAAATAAACCAAAAGCAGTCATGCAAATATCTGTTTTAACACAGCACAGCAAAATCAGTTGCACCATTCAATCCCGCTCTTCCAGACGGGGAGAATTCAATGACATTTATTCGATGCGACGTTTCTTATGGGATTTAATGAGCGACAACATTTTGACCCCAAACCGAGAGGATTCTGGGATGTTTGTGGTTTTTTTGTAATAACTCTGGAAGGAAACGTCGCAGACCCATCAAGGTGGTACTCGTACTGCTCGCCTCATCGAGAGGAATCCAAAGATATGAGTGGTTAAGCTATGGGATATGAAATGGACGAGCGACCAATAAAAAAACATGTATTTTGGGGTTGAATGCTTTTTGCTATTCACAAAATAAAACAAATGCAGACATGCAAATATCTGTTTTAACACAGCACAGCAAAAATCAGTTACACCATTCAATTCCGCTCGTCCAGACGGGGAGAATTCAATCACATTTATTCGATGCGACGTTTCTTATGGGATTGAATGAGCGACAACATTTTGACCCCAAACCGAGAGGATTCTGGGATGTTTGTGGTTTATTTGTAATAACTCTGGAAGGAAACGTCGCAGACCCATCAAGGTGGTACGCGTACTGCTCGCCTCATCGAGAGGAATCCAAACATATGAGTGCTTAAGCTATGGGATATGAATTGGACGAGCGACCAATAAAACAACATGTATTATGGGGTTGAATGCTTTTTGCTATTCACAAAATAAAACCAAAGCAGTAATGCAAATATCTGATTTAACACAGCACAGCAAAATCAGTTGCACCATTCAATTCTGCTCGTCCAGACGGGGAGAATTCAATCACATTTGTTCGATGCGACGTTTCTTATGGGATTGAATGAGCGACAACATTTTGACCCCAAACCGAGAGGATTCTGGGATGTTTGTGGTTTTTTGGTAACAACTCTGGAAGGAAACGTCGCAGACCCATCAAGGTGTTACTCGTACTGCTCGCCTCATCGAGTGGAATCCAAAGATATGAGTGGTTAAGCTATGCGATATGAAATGGACGAGCGACCAATAAAACAACATGTATTATGGGGTTGAATGCGTTTTGCTATTCACAAAATAAAACAAAAGCAGTCATGCAAATATCTGCTTTAACACAGCACAGCAAAATCAGTTGCACCATTCAATCCCGCTCGTCCAGACGGGGAGAATTCAATCACATTTATTCGATGCGACGTTTCTTATGGGATTTAATGAGCGACAACATTTTGACCCCAAACCGAGAGGATTCTGGGATGTTTGTGGTTTTTTTGTAATAACTCTGGAAGGAAACGTCGCAGACCCATCAAGGTGGTACGCGTACTGCTCGCCTCATCGAGAGGAATCCAAAGATATGAGTGGTTAAGCTATGGGATATGAAATGGACGAGCGACCAATAAAACAACTTTTATTATGGGGTTGAATGCTTTTTGCTATTCACAAAATAAAACAAATGCAGTCATGCAAATATCTGTTTTAACACAGCACAGCAAAAATCAGTTACACCATTCAATTCCGCTCGTCCAGACGGGGAGAATTCAATCACATTTATTCGATGCGACGTTTCTTATGGGATTTAATGAGCGACAACATTTTGACCCCAAACCGAGAGGATTCTGGGATGTTTGTGGTGTTTTGTAGTAACTCTGGAAGGAAACGTCGCAGACCCATCAAGGTGGTACTCGTACTGCTCGCCTCATCGAGAGGAATCCAAAGATATGAGTGCTTAAGCTATGGGATATGAAATGGACGAGCGACCAATAAAACAACATGTATTATGGGGTTGAATGCTTTTTGCTATTCACAAAATAAAACCAAAGCAGTAATGTAAATATCTGATTTAACACAGCACAGCAAAATCAGTTGCACCATTCAATTCTGCTCGTCCAGACGGGGAGAATTCAATCACATTTTTTCGATGCGACGTTTCTTATGGGATTGAATGAGCGACAACATTTTGACCCCAAACCGAGAGGATTCTGGGATGTTTGTGGTTTTTTGGTAACAACTCTGGAAGGGAACGTCGCAGACCCATCAAGGTGTTACTCGTACTGCTCGCCTCATCGAGTGGAATCCAAAGATATGAGTGGTTAAGCTATGCGATATGAAATGGACGAGCGACCAATAAAACAACATGTATTATGGGGTTTAATGCGTTTTGCTATTCACAAAATAAAACAAAAGCAGTCATGCAAATATCTGCTTTAACACAGCACAGCAAAATCAGTTGCACCATTCAATCCCGCTCGTCCAGACAAGGAGAATTCAATCACATTTATTCGATGCGACGTTTCTTATGGGATTTAATGAGCGACAACATTTTGACCCCAAACCGAGAGGATTCTGGGATGTTTGTGGTTTTTTTGTAATAACTCTGGAAGGAAACGTCGCAGACCCATCAAGGTGGTACTCGTACTGCTCGCCTCATCGAGTGGAATCCAAAGATATGAGTGGTTAAGCTATGCGATATGAAATGGACGAGCGACCAATAAAACAACATGTATTATGGGGTTGAATGCGTTTTGCTATTCACAAAATAAAACAAAAGCAGTCATGCAAATATCTGTTTTAACACAGCACAGCAAAATCAGTTGCACCATTCAATCCCGCTCTTCCAGACGGGGAGAATTCAATGACATTTATTCGATGCGACGTTTCTTATGGGATTTAATGAGCGACAACATTTTGACCCCAAACCGAGAGGATTCTGGGATGTTTGTGGTTTTTTTGTAATAACTCTGGAAGGAAACGTCGCAGACCCATCAAGGTGGTACTCGTACTGCTCGCCTCATCGAGAGGAATCCAAAGATATGAGTGGTTAAGCTATGGGATATGAAATGGACGAGCGACCAATAAAAAAACATGTATTTTGGGGTTGAATGCTTTTTGCTATTCACAAAATAAAACAAATGCAGACATGCAAATATCTGTTTTAACACAGCACAGCAAAAATCAGTTACACCATTCAATTCCGCTCGTCCAGACGGGGAGAATTCAATCACATTTATTCGATGCGACGTTTCTTATGGGATTGAATGAGCGACAACATTTTGACCCCAAACCGAGAGGATTCTGGGATGTTTGTGGTTTATTTGTAATAACTCTGGAAGGAAACGTCGCAGACCCATCAAGGTGGTACGCGTACTGCTCGCCTCATCGAGAGGAATCCAAAGATATGAGTGGTTAAGCTATGGGATATGAAATGGACGAGCGACCAATAAAACAACTTTTATTATGGGGTTGAATGCTTTTTGCTATTCACAAAATAAAACAAATGCAGTCATGCAAATATCTGTTTTAACACAGCACAGCAAAAATCAGTTACACCATTCAATTCCGCTCGTCCAGACGGGGAGAATTCAATCACATTTATTCGATGCGACGTTTCTTATGGGATTTAATGAGCGACAACATTTTGACCCCAAACCGAGAGGATTCTGGGATGTTTGTGGTGTTTTGTAATAACTCTGGAAGGAAACGTCGCAGACCCATCAAGGTGGTACTCGTACTGCTCGCCTCATCGAGAGGAATCCAAAGATATGAGTGCTTAAGCTATGGGATATGAAATGGACGAGCGACCAATAAAACAACATGTATTATGGGGTTGAATGCTTTTTGCTATTCACAAAATAAAACCAAAGCAGTAATGTAAATATCTGATTTAACACAGCACAGCAAAATCAGTTGCACCATTCAATTCTGCTCGTCCAGACGGGGAGAATTCAATCACATTTTTTCGATGCGACGTTTCTTATGGGATTGAATGAGCGACAACATTTTGACCCCAAACCGAGAGGATTCTGGGATGTTTGTGGTTTTTTGGTAACAACTCTGGAAGGGAACGTCGCAGACCCATCAAGGTGTTACTCGTACTGCTCGCCTCATCGAGTGGAATCCAAAGATATGAGTGGTTAAGCTATGCGATATGAAATGGACGAGCGACCAATAAAACAACATGTATTATGGGGTTGAATGCGTTTTGCTATTCACAAAATAAAACAAAAGCAGTCATGCAAATATCTGCTTTAACACAGCACAGCAAAATCAGTTGCACCATTCAATCCCGCTCGTCCAGACAAGGAGAATTCAATCACATTTATTCTATGCGACGTTTCTTATGGGATTTAATGAGCGACAACATTTTGACCCCAAACCGAGAGGATTCTGGGATGTTTGTGGTTTTTTTGTAATAACTCTGGAAGGAAACGTCGCAGACCCATCAAGGTGGTACTCGTACTGCTCGCCTCATCGAGTGGAATCCAAAGATATGAGTGGTTAAGCTATGCGATATGAAATGGACGAGCGACCAATAAAACAACATGTATTATGGGGTTGAATGCGTTTTGCTATTCACAAAATAAAACAAAAGCAGTCATGCAAATATCTGTTTTAACACAGCACAGCAAAATCAGTTGCACCATTCAATCCCGCTCTTCCAGACGGGGAGAATTCAATGACATTTATTCGATGCGACGTTTCTTATGGGATTTAATGAGCGACAACATTTTGACCCCAAACCGAGAGGATTCTGGGATGTTTGTGGTTTATTTGTAATAACTCTGGAAGGAAACGTCGCAGACCCATCAAGGTGGTACTCGTACTGCTCGCCTCATCGAGAGGAATCCAAAGATATGAGTGGTTAAGCTATGGGATATGAAATGGACGAGCGACCAATAAAAAAACATGTATTTTGGGGTTGAATGCTTTTTGCTATTCACAAAATAAAACAAATGCAGACATGCAAATATCTGTTTTAACACAGCACAGCAAAAATCAGTTACACCATTCAATTCCGCTCGTCCAGACGGGGAGAATTCAATCACATTTATTCGATGCGACGTTTCTTATGGGATTGAATGAGCGACAACATTTTGACCCCAAACCGAGAGGATTCTGGGATGTTTGTGGTTTATTTGTAATAACTCTGGAAGGAAACGTCGCAGACCCATCAAGGTGGTACGCGTACTGCTCGCCTCATCGAGAGGAATCCAAACATATGAGTGCTTAAGCTATGGGATATGAATTGGACGAGCGACCAATAAAACAACATGTATTATGGGGTTGAATGCTTTTTGCTATTCACAAAATAAAACCAAAGCAGTAATGCAAATATCTGATTTAACACAGCACAGCAAAATCAGTTGCACCATTCAATTCTGCTCGTCCAGACGGGGAGAATTCAATCACATTTTTTCGATGCGACGTTTCTTATGGGATTGAATGAGCGACAACATTTTGACCCCAAACCGAGAGGATTCTGGGATGTTTGTGGTTTTTTGGTAACAACTCTGGAAGGAAACGTCGCAGACCCATCAAGGTGTTACTCGTACTGCTCGCCTCATCGAGTGGAATCCAAAGATATGAGTGGTTAAGCTATGCGATATGAAATGGACGAGCGACCAATAAAACAACATGTATTATGGGGTTGAATGCGTTTTGCTATTCACAAAATAAAACAAAAGCAGTCATGCAAATATCTGCTTTAACACAGCACAGCAAAATCAGTTGCACCATTCAATCCCGCTCGTCCAGACGGGGAGAATTCAATCACATTTATTCGATGCGACGTTTCTTATGGGATTTAATGAGCGACAACATTTTGACCCCAAACCGAGAGGATTCTGGGATGTTTGTGGTTTTTTTGTAATAACTCTGGAAGGAAACGTCGCAGACCCATCAAGGTGGTACGCGTACTGCTCGCCTCATCGAGAGGAATCCAAAGATATGAGTGGTTAAGCTATGGGATATGAAATGGACGAGCGACCAATAAAACAACTTTTATTATGGGGTTGAATGCTTTTTGCTATTCACAAAATAAAACAAATGCAGTCATGCAAATATCTGTTTTAACACAGCACAGCAAAAATCAGTTACACCATTCAATTCCGCTCGTCCAGACGGGGAGAATTCAATCACATTTATTCGATGCGACGTTTCTTATGGGATTTAATGAGCGACAACATTTTGACCCCAAACCGAGAGGATTCTGGGATGTTTGTGGTGTTTTGTAATAACTCTGGAAGGAAACGTCGCAGACCCATCAAGGTGGTACTCGTACTGCTCGCCTCATCGAGAGGAATCCAAAGATATGAGTGCTTAAGCTATGGGATATGAAATGGACGAGCGACCAATAAAACAACATGTATTATGGGGTTGAATGCTTTTTGCTATTCACAAAATAAAACCAAAGCAGTAATGTAAATATCTGATTTAACACAGCACAGCAAAATCAGTTGCACCATTCAATTCTGCTCGTCCAGACGGGGAGAATTCAATCACATTTTTTCGATGCGACGTTTCTTATGGGATTGAATGAGCGACAACATTTTGACCCCAAACCGAGAGGATTCTGGGATGTTTGTGGTTTTTTGGTAACAACTCTGGAAGGGAACGTCGCAGACCCATCAAGGTGTTACTCGTACTGCTCGCCTCATCGAGTGGAATCCAAAGATATGAGTGGTTAAGCTATGCGATATGAAATGGACGAGCGACCAATAAAACAACATGTATTATGGGGTTGAATGCGTTTTGCTATTCACAAAATAAAACAAAAGCAGTCATGCAAATATCTGCTTTAACACAGCACAGCAAAATCAGTTGCACCATTCAATCCCGCTCGTCCAGACAAGGAGAATTCAATCACATTTATTCGATGCGACGTTTCTTATGGGATTTAATGAGCGACAACATTTTGACCCCAAACCGAGAGGATTCTGGGATGTTTGTGGTTTTTTTGTAATAACTCTGGAAGGAAACGTCGCAGACCCATCAAGGTGGTACTCGTACTGCTCGCCTCATCGAGTGGAATCCAAAGATATGAGTGGTTAAGCTATGCGATATGAAATGGACGAGCGACCAATAAAACAACATGTATTATGGGGTTGAATGCGTTTTGCTATTCACAAAATAAAACAAAAGCAGTCATGCAAATATCTGTTTTAACACAGCACAGCAAAATCAGTTGCACCATTCAATCCCGCTCTTCCAGACGGGGAGAATTCAATGACATTTATTCGATGCGACGTTTCTTATGGGATTTAATGAGCGACAACATTTTGACCCCAAACCGAGAGGATTCTGGGATGTTTGTGGTTTTTTTGTAATAACTCTGGAAGGAAACGTCGCAGACCCATCAAGGTGGTACTCGTACTGCTCGCCTCATCGAGAGGAATCCAAAGATATGAGTGGTTAAGCTATGGGATATGAAATGGACGAGCGACCAATAAAAAAACATGTATTTTGGGGTTGAATGCTTTTTGCTATTCACAAAATAAAACAAATGCAGACATGCAAATATCTGTTTTAACACAGCACAGCAAAAATCAGTTACACCATTCAATTCCGCTCGTCCAGACGGGGAGAATTCAATCACATTTATTCGATGCGACGTTTCTTATGGGATTGAATGAGCGACAACATTTTGACCCCAAACCGAGAGGATTCTGGGATGTTTGTGGTTTATTTGTAATAACTCTGGAAGGAAACGTCGCAGACCCATCAAGGTGGTACGCGTACTGCTCGCCTCATCGAGAGGAATCCAAACATATGAGTGCTTAAGCTATGGGATATGAATTGGACGAGCGACCAATAAAACAACATGTATTATGGGGTTGAATGCTTTTTGCTATTCACAAAATAAAACCAAAGCAGTAATGCAAATATCTGATTTAACACAGCACAGCAAAATCAGTTGCACCATTCAATTCTGCTCGTCCAGACGGGGAGAATTCAATCACATTTTTTCGATGCGACGTTTCTTATGGGATTGAATGAGCGACAACATTTTGACCCCAAACCGAGAGGATTCTGGGATGTTTGTGGTTTTTTGGTAACAACTCTGGAAGGAAACGTCGCAGACCCATCAAGGTGTTACTCGTACTGCTCGCCTCATCGAGTGGAATCCAAAGATATGAGTGGTTAAGCCATGCGATATGAAATGGACGAGCGACCAATAAAACAACATGTATTATGGGGTTGAATGCGTTTTGCTATTCACAAAATAAAACAAAAGCAGTCATGCAAATATCTGCTTTAACACAGCACAGCAAAATCAGTTGCACCATTCAATCCCGCTCGTCCAGACGGGGAGAATTCAATCACATTTATTCGATGCGACGTTTCTTATGGGATTTAATGAGCGACAACATTTTGACCCCAAACCGAGAGGATTCTGGGATGTTTGTGGTTTTTTTGTAATAACTCTGGAAGGAAACGTCGCAGACCCATCAAGGTGGTACGCGTACTGCTCGCCTCATCGAGAGGAATCCAAAGATATGAGTGGTTAAGCTATGGGATATGAAATGGACGAGCGACCAATAAAACAACTTTTATTATGGGGTTGAATGCTTTTTGCTATTCACAAAATAAAACAAATGCAGTCATGCAAATATCTGTTTTAACACAGCACAGCAAAAATCAGTTACACCATTCAATTCCGCTCGTCCAGACGGGGAGAATTCAATCACATTTATTCGATGCGACGTTTCTTATGGGATTTAATGAGCGACAACATTTTGACCACAAACCGAGAGGATTCTGGGATGTTTGTGGTGTTTTGTAATAACTCTGGAAGGAAACGTCGCAGACCCATCAAGGTGGTACTCGTACTGCTCGCCTCATCGAGAGGAATCCAAAGATATGAGTGCTTAAGCTATGGGATATGAAATGGACGAGCGACCAATAAAACAACATGTATTATGGGGTTGAATGCTTTTTGCTATTCACAAAATAAAACCAAAGCAGTAATGTAAATATCTGATTTAACACAGCACAGCAAAATCAGTTGCACCATTCAATTCTGCTCGTCCAGACGGGGAGAATTCAATCACATTTTTTCGATGCGACGTTTCTTATGGGATTGAATGAGCGACAACATTTTGACCCCAAACCGAGAGGATTCTGGGATGTTTGTGGTTTTTTGGTAACAACTCTGGAAGGGAACGTCGCAGACCCATCAAGGTGTTACTCGTACTGCTCGCCTCATCGAGTGGAATCCAAAGATATGAGTGGTTAAGCTATGGGATATGAAATGGACGAGCGACCAATAAAACAACATGTATTATGGGGTTGAATGCTTTTTGCTATTCACAAAATAAAACCAAAGCAGTAATGCAAATATCTGATTTAACACAGCACAGCAAAATCAGTTGCACCATTCAATTCTGCTCGTCCAGACGGGGAGAATTCAATCACATTTTTTCGATGCGACGTTTCTTATGGGATTGAATGAGCGACAACATTTTGACCCCAAACCGAGAGGATTCTGGGATGTTTGTGGTTTTTTGGTAACAACTCTGGAAGGAAACGTCGCAGACCCATCAAGGTGGTACTCGTACTGCTCGCCTCATCGAGTGGAATCCAAAGATATGATTGGTTAAGCTATGGGATATGAAATGGACGAGCGACCAATAAAACAACATGTATTATGGGGTTGAATGCGTTTTGCTATTCACAAAATAAAACAAAAGCAGTCATGCAAATATCTGTTTTAACACAGCACAGCAAAATCAGTTGCACCATTCAATCCCGCTCTTCCAGACGGGGAGAATTCAATGACATTTATTCGATGCGACGTTTCTTATGGGATTTAATGAGCGACAACATTTTGACCCCAAACCGAGAGGATTCTGGGATGTTTGTGGTTTTTTTGTAATAACTCTGGAAGGAAACGTCGCAGACCCATCAAGGTGGTACTCGTACTGCTCGCCTCATCGAGAGGAATCCAAAGATATGAGTGGTTAAGCTATGGGATATGAAATGGACGAGCGACCAATAAAAAAACATGTATTTTGGGGTTGAATGCTTTTTGCTATTCACAAAATAAAACAAATGCAGTCATGCAAATATCTGTTTTAACACAGCACAGCAAAAATCAGTTACACCATTCAATTCCGCTCGTCCAGACGGGGAGAATTCAATCACATTTATTCGATGCGACGTTTCTTATGGGATTTAATGAGCGACAACATTTTGACCCCAAACCGAGAGGATTCTGGGATGTTTGTGGTTTATTTGTAATAACTCTGGAAGGAAACGTCGCAGACCCATCAAGGTGGTACTCGTACTGCTCGCCTCATCGAGAGGAATCCAAAGATATGAGTGTTTAAGCTATGGGATATGAAATGGACGAGCGCCCAATAAAACAACATGTATTATGGGGTTGAATGCTTTTTGCTATTCACAAAATAAAACCAAATCAGTAATGCAAATATCTGATTTAACATAGCACAGCAAAATCAGTTGCACCATTCAATTCTGCTCGTCCAGACGGGGAGAATTCAATCACATTTTTTCGATGCGACGTTTCTTATGGGATTGAATGAGCGACAACATTTTGACCCCAAACCGAGAGGATTCTGGGATGTTTGTGGTTTTTTTGTAATAACTCTGGAAGGAAACGTCGCAGACCCATCAAGGTGGTACGCGTACTGCTCGCCTCATCGAGAGGAATCCAAACATATGAGTGCTTAAGCTATGGGATATGAATTGGACGAGCGACCAATAAAACAACATGTATTATGGGGTTGAATGCTTTTTGCTATTCACAAAATAAAACCAAAGCAGTAATGCAAATATCTGATTTAACACAGCACAGCAAAATCAGTTGCACCATTCAATTCTGCTCGTCCAGACGGGGAGAATTCAATCACATTTTTTCGATGCGACGTTTCTTATGGGATTGAATGAGCGACAACATTTTGACCCCAAACCGAGAGGATTCTGGGATGTTTGTGGTTTTTTTGTAATAACTCTGGAAGGAAACGTCGCAGACCCATCAAGGTGGTACGCGTACTGCTCGCCTCATCGAGAGGAATCCAAACATATGAGTGCTTAAGCTATGGGATATGAATTGGACGAGCGACCAATAAAACAACATGTATTATGGGGTTGAATGCTTTTTGCTATTCACAAAATAAAACCAAAGCAGTAATGCAAATGTCTGATTTAACACAGCACAGCAAAATCAGTTGCACCATTCAATTCCGCTCGTCCAGACGGGGAGAATTCAATCACATTTATTCGATGCGACGTTTCTTATGGGATTTAATGAGCGACAACATTTTGACCCCAAACCGAGAGGATTCTGGGATGTTTGTGGTTTTTTTGTAATAACTCTGGAAGGAAACGTCGCAGACCCATCAAGGTGGTACTCGTACTGCTCGCCTCATCGAGAGGAATCCAAAGATATGAGTGGTTAAGCTATGGGATATGAAATGGACGAGCGACCAATAAAAAAACATGTATTTTGGGGTTGAATGCTTTTTGCTATTCACAAAATAAAACAAATGCAGTCATGCAAATATCTGTTTTAACACAGCACAGCAAAAATCAGTTACACCATTCAATTCCGCTCGTCCAGACGGGGAGAATTCAATCACATTTATTCGATGCGACGTTTCTTATGGGATTTAATGAGCGACAACATTTTGACCCCAAACCGAGAGGATTCTGGGATGTTTGTGGTTTATTTGTAATAACTCTGGAAGGAAACGTCGCAGACCCATCAAGGTGGTACTCGTACTGCTCGCCTCATCGAGAGGAATCCAAAGATATGAGTGTTTAAGCTATGGGATATGAAATGGACGAGCGACCAATAAAACAACATGTATTATGGGGTTGAATGCTTTTTGCTATTCACAAAATAAAACCAAATCAGTAATGCAAATATCTGATTTAACATAGCACAGCAAAATCAGTTGCACCATTCAATTCTGCTCGTCCAGACGGGGAGAATTCAATCACATTTTTTCGATGCGACGTTTCTTATGGGATTGAATGAGCGACAACATTTTGACCCCAAACCGAGAGGATTCTGGGATGTTTGTGGTTTTTTTTGTAATAACTCTGGAAGGAAACGTCGCAGACCCATCAAGGTGGTACGCGTACTGCTCGCCTCATCGAGAGGAATCCAAACATATGAGTGCTTAAGCTATGGGATATGAATTGGACAAGCGACCAATAAAACAACATGTATTATGGGGTTGAATGCTTTTTGCTATTCACAAAATAAAACCAAAGCAGTAATGCAAATATCTGATTTAACACAGCACAGCAAAATCAGTTGCACCATTCAATTCTGCTCGTCCAGACGGGGAGAATTCAATCACATTTTTTCGATGCGACGTTTCTTATGGGATTGAATGAGCGACAACATTTTGACCCCAAACCGAGAGGATTCTGGGATGTTTGTGGTTTTTTTGTAATAACTCTGGAAGGAAACGTCGCAGACCCATCAAGGTGGTACGCGTACTGCTCGCCTCATCGAGAGGAATCCAAACATATGAGTGCTTAAGCTATGGGATATGAATTGGACGAGCGACCAATAAAACAACATGTATTATGGGGTTGAATGCTTTTTGCTATTCACAAAATAAAACCAAAGCAGTAATGCAAATATCTGATTTAACACAGCACAGCAAAATCAGTTGCACCATTCAATTCCGCTCGTCCAGACGGGGAGAATTCAATCACATTTATTCGATGCGACGTTTCTTATGGGATTTAATGAGCGACAACATTTTGACCCCAAACCGAGAGGATTCTGGGATGTTTGTGGTGTTTTTGTAATAACTCTGGAAGGAAACGTCGCAGACCCATCAAGGTGGTACTCGTACTGCTCGCCTCATCGAGAGGAATCCAAAGATATGAGTGCTTAAGCTATGGGATATGAAATGGACGAGCGACCAATAAAACAACATGTATTATGGGGTTGAATGCTTTTTGCTATTCACAAAATAAAACCAAAGCAGTAATGTAAATATCTGATTTAACACAGCACAGCAAAATCAGTTGCACCATTCAATTCTGCTCGTCCAGACGGGGAGAATTCAATCACATTTTTTCGATGCGACGTTTCTTATGGGATTGAATGAGCGACAACATTTTGACCCCAAACCGAGAGGATTCTGGGATGTTTGTGTTTTTTTGGTAACAACTCTGGAAGGAAACGTCGCAGACCCATCAAGTTGGTACTCATACTGCTCGCCTCATCGAGTGGAATCCATAGATATGAGTGGTTAAGCTATGGGATATGAAATGGACGAGCGACCAATAAAACAACATGTATTATGGGGTTGAATGCGTTTTCATATTCACAAAATAAAACAAAAGCAATCATGCAAATATCTGTTTTAACACAGCACAGCAAAATCAGTTGCACCATTCAATCCCGCTCGTCCAGACGGGGAGAATTCAATCACATTTATTCGATGCGACGTTTCTTATGGGATTTAATGAGCGACAACATTTTGACCCCAAACCTAGAGGATTCTGGGATGTTTGTGGTTTTTTGGTAACAACTCTGGAAGGAAACGTCGCAGACCCATCAAGGTGGTACTCGTACTGCTCGCCTCATCGAGTGGAATCCAAAGATATGAGTGGTTAAGCTATGCGATATGAAATGGACGAGCGACCAATAAAACAACATGTATTATGGGGTTGAATGCGTTTTGCTATTCACAAAATAAAACAAAAGCAGTCATGCAAATATCTGTTTTAACACAGCACAGCAAAATCAGTTGCACCATTCAATCCCGCTCTTCCAGACGGGGAGAATTCAATGACATTTATTCGATGCGACGTTTCTTATGGGATTTAATGAGCGACAACATTTTGACCCCAAACCGAGAGGATTCTGGGATGTTTGTGGTTTTTTTGTAATAACTCTGGAAGGAAACGTCGCAGACCCATCAAGGTGGTACTCGTACTGCTCGCCTCATCGAGAGGAATCCAAAGATATGAGTGGTTAAGCTATGGGATATGAAATGGACGAGCGACCAATAAAAAAACATGTATTTTGGGGTTGAATGCTTTTTGCTATTCACAAAATAAAACAAATGCAGTCATGCAAATATCTGTTTTAACACAGCACAGCAAAAATCAGTTACACCATTCAATTCCGCTCGTCCAGACGGGGAGAATTCAATCACATTTATTCGATGCGACGTTTCTTATGGGAGTTAATGAGCGACAACATTTTGACCCCAAACCGAGAGGATTCTGGGATGTTTGTGGTTTATTTGTAATAACTCTGGAAGGAAACGTCGCAGACCCATCAAGGTGGTACTCGTACTGCTCGCCTCATCGAGAGGAATCCAAAGATATGAGTGTTTAAGCTATGGGATATGAAATGGACGAGCGACCAATAAAACAACATGTATTATGGGGTTGAATGCTTTTTGCTATTCACAAAATAAAACCAAATCAGTAATGCAAATATCTGATTTAACATAGCACAGCAAAATCAGTTGCACCATTAAATTCTGCTCGTCCAGACGGGGAGAATTCAATCACATTTTTTCGATGCGACTTTTCTTATGGGATTGAATGAGCGACAACATTTTGACCCCAAACCGAGAGGATTCTGGGATGTTTGTGGTTTTTTTGTAATAACTCTGGAAGGAAACGTCGCAGACCCATCAAGGTGGTACGCGTACTGCTCGCCTCATCGAGAGGAATCCAAACATATGAGTGCTTAAGCTATGGGATATGAATTGGACGAGCGACCAATAAAACAACATGTATTATGGGGTTGAATGCTTTTTGCTATTCACAAAATAAAACCAAATCAGTAATGCAAATATCTGATTTAACATAGCACAGCAAAATCAGTTGCACCATTCAATTCTGCTCGTCCAGACGGGGAGAATTCAATCACATTTTTTCGATGCGACGTTTCTTATGGGATTGAATGAGCGACAACATTTTGACCCCAAACCGAGAGGATTCTGGGATGTTTGTGGTTTTTTGGTAACAACTCTGGAAGGAAACGTCGCAGACCCATCAAGGTGTTACTCGTACTGCTCGCCTCATCGAGTGGAATCCAAAGATATGAGTGGTTAAGCTATGCGATATGAAATGGACGAGCGACCAATAAAACAACATGTATTATGGGGTTCAATGCGTTTTGCTATTCACAAAATAAAACAAAAGCAGTCATGCAAATATCTGCTTTAACACAGCACAGCAAAATCAGTTGCACCATTCAATCCCGCTCGTCCAGACGGGGAGAATTCAATCACATTTATTCGATGCGACGTTTCTTATGGGATTTAATGAGCGACAACATTTTGACCCCAAACCGAGAGGATTCTGGAATGTTTGTGGTTTTTTTGTAATAACTCTGGAAGGAAACGTCGCAGACCCATCAAGGTGGTACGCGTACTGCTCGCCTCATCGAGAGGAATCCAAAGATATGAGTGGTTAAGCTATGGGATATGAAATGGACGAGCGACCAATAAAACAACTTTTATTATGGGGTTGAATGCTTTTTGCTATTCACAAAATAAAACAAATGCAGTCATGCAAATATCTGTTTTAACACAGCACAGCAAAAATCAGTTACACCATTCAATTCCGCTCGTCCAGACGGGGAGAATTCAATCACATTTATTCGATGCGACGTTTCTTATGGGATTTAATGAGCGACAACATTTTGACCCCAAACCGAGAGGATTCTGGGATGTTTGTGGTGTTTTTGTAATAACTCTGGAAGGAAACGTCGCAGACCCATCAAGGTGGTACTCGTACTGCTCGCCTCATCGAGAGGAATCCAAAGATATGAGTGCTTAAGCTATGGGATATGAAATGGACGAGCGACCAATAAAACAAAATGTATTATGGGGTTGAATGTTTTTTGCTATTCACAAAATAAAACCAAAGCAGTAATGTAAATATCTGATTTAACACAGCACAGCAAAATCAGTTGCACCATTCAATTCTGCTCGTCCAGACGGGGAGAATTCAATCACATTTTTTCGATGCGACGTTTCTTATGGGATTGAATGAGCGACAACATTTTGACCCCAAACCGAGAGGATTCTGGGATGTTTGTGGTTTTTTGGTAACAACTCTGGAAGGAAACGTCGCAGACCCATCAAGGTGTTACTCGTACTGCTCGCCTCATCGAGTGGAATCCAAAGATATGAGTGGTTAAGCTATGCGATATGAAATGGACGAGCGACCAATAAAACAACATGTATTATGGGGTTGAATGCGTTTTGCTATTCACAAAATAAAACAAAAGCAGTCATGCAAATATCTGCTTTAACACAGCACAGCAAAATCAGTTGCACCATTCAATCCCGCTCGTCCAGACGGGGAGAATTCAATCACATTTATTCGATGCGACGTTTCTTATGGGATTTAATGAGCGACAACATTTTGACCCCAAACCGAGAGGATTCTGGGATGTTTGTGGTTTTTTTGTAATAACTCTGGAAGGAAACGTCGCAGACCCATCAAGGTGGTAC
This sequence comes from Petromyzon marinus, assembly GCF_048934315.1. NCBI lineage: Eukaryota > Metazoa > Chordata > Hyperoartia > Petromyzontiformes > Petromyzontidae > Petromyzon > Petromyzon marinus. The sequence goes on along the minus strand of NC_133745.1, from coordinate 15,994,910 downwards.
GCGTACTGCTCGCCTCATCGAGAGGAATGCAAAGATATGAGTGGTTAAGCTATGGGATATGAAATGGACGAGCGACCAATAAAACAACTTTTATTATGGGGTTGAATGCTTTTTGCTATTCACAAAATAAAACAAATGCAGTCATGCAAATATCTGTTTTAACACAGCACAGCAAAAATCAGTTACACCATTCAATTCCGCTCGTCCAGACGGGGAGAATTCAATCACATTTATTCGATGCGACGTTTCTTATGGGATTTAATGAGCGACAACATTTTGACCCCAAACCGAGAGGATTCTGGGATGTTTGTGGTTTTTTGGTAACAACTCTGGAAGGAAACGTCGCAGACCCATCAAGGTGGTACTCGTACTGCTCGCCTCATCGAGTGGAATCCAAAGATATGAGTGGTTCAGCTATGCGATATGAAATGGACGAGCGACCAATAAAACAACATGTATTATGGGGTTGAATGCGTTTTGCTATTCACAAAATAAAACAAAAGCAGTCATGCAAATATCTGTTTTAACACAGCACAGCAAAATCAGTTGCACCATTCAATCCCGCTCGTCCAGACGGGGAGAATTCAATCACATTTATTCGATGCGACGTTTCTTATGGGATTTAATGAGCGACAACATTTTGACCCCAAACCGAGAGGATTCTGGGATGTTTGTGGTTTTTTTGTAATAACTATGGAAGGAAACGTCGCAGACCCATCAAGGTGGTACTCGTACTGCTCGCCTCATCGAGAGGAATCCAAAGATATGAGTGCTTAAGCTATGGGATATGAAATTGACGAGCGACCAATAAAACAACATGTATTATGGGGTTGAATGCTTTTTGCTATTCACAAAATAAAACCAAAGCAGTAATGCAAATCTCTGATTTACCACAGCACAGCAAAATCAGTTGCACCATTCAATTCTGCTCGTCCAGACGGGGAGAATTCAATCACATTTTTTCGATGCGACGTTTCTTATGGGATTGAATGAGCGACAACATTTTGACCCCAAACCGAGAGGATTCTGGGATGTTTGTGGTTTTTTGGTAACAACTCTGGAAGGAAACGTCGCAGACCCATCAAGTTGGTACTCATACTGCTCGCCTCATCGAGTGGAATCCAGAGATATGAGTGGTTAAGCTATGGGATATGAAATGGACGAGCGACCAATAAAACAACATGTATTATGGGGTTGAATGCGTTTTGCTATTCACAAAATAAAACAAAAGCAGTCATGCAAATATCTGTTTTAACACAGCACAGCAAAATCAGTTGCACCATTCAATCCCGCTCGTCCAGACGGGGAGAATTCAATCACATTTATTCGATGCGACGTTTCTTATGGGATTTAATGAGCGACAACATTTTGACCCCAAACCGAGAGGATTCTGGGATGTTTGTGGTTTTTTTGAAATAACTATGGAAGGAAACGTCGCAGACCCATCAAGGTGGTACTCGTACTGCTCGCCTCATCGAGAGGAATCCAAAGATATGAGTGCTTAAGCTATGGGATATGAAATGGACGAGCGACCAATAAAACAACATGTATTATGGGGTTGAATGCTTTTTGCTATTCACAAAATAAAACCAAAGCAGTAATGTAAATATCTGATTTAACACAGCACAGCAAAATCAGTTGCACCATTCAATTCTGCTCGTCCAGACGGGGAGAATTCAATCACATTTTTTCGATGCGACGTTTCTTATGGGATTGAATGAGCGACAACATTTTGACCCCAAACCGAGAGGATTCTGGGATGTTTGTGGTTTTTTGGTAACAACTCTGGAAGGAAACGTCGCAGACCCATCAAGGTGGTACTCGTACTGCTCGCCTCATCGAGTGGAATCCAAAGATATGAGTGGTTCAGCTATGCGATATGAAATGGACGAGCGACCAATAAAACAACATGTATTATGGGGTTGAATGCGTTTTGCTATTCACAAAATAAAACAAAAGCAGTCATGCAAATATCTGTTTTAACACAGCACAGCAAAATCAGTTGCACCATTCAATCCCGCTCGTCCAGACGGGGAGAATTCAATCACATTTATTCGATGCGACGTTTCTTATGGGATTTAATGAGCGACAACATTTTGACCCCAAACCGAGAGGATTCTGGGATGTTTGTGGTTTTTTTGTAATAACTATGGAAGGAAACGTCGCAGACCCATCAAGGTGGTACTCGTACTGCTCGCCTCATCGAGAGGAATCCAAAGATATGAGTGCTTAAGCTATGGGATATGAAATTGACGAGCGACCAATAAAACAACATGTATTATGGGGTTGAATGCTTTTTGCTATTCACAAAATAAAACCAAAGCAGTAATGCAAATCTCTGATTTACCACAGCACAGCAAAATCAGTTGCACCATTCAATTCTGCTCGTCCAGACGGGGAGAATTCAATCACATTTTTTCGATGCGACGTTTCTTATGGGATTGAATGAGCGACAACATTTTGACCCCAAACCGAGAGGATTCTGGGATGTTTGTGGTTTTTTGGTAACAACTCTGGAAGGAAACGTCGCAGACCCATCAAGGTGGTACTCGTACTGCTCGCCTCATCGAGTGGAATCCAAAGATATGAGTGGTTCAGCTATGCGATATGAAATGGACGAGCGACCAATAAAACAACATGTATTATGGGGTTGAATGCGTTTTGCTATTCACAAAATAAAACAAAAGCAGTCATGCAAATATCTGTTTTAACACAGCACAGCAAAATCAGTTGCACCATTCAATCCCGCTCGTCCAGACGGGGAGAATTCAATCACATTTATTCGATGCGACGTTTCTTATGGGATTTAATGAGCGACAACATTTTGACCCCAAACCGAGAGGATTCTGGGATGTTTGTGGTTTTTTTGTAATAACTATGGAAGGAAACGTCGCAGACCCATCAAGGTGGTACTCGTACTGCTCGCCTCATCGAGAGGAATCCAAAGATATGAGTGCTTAAGCTATGGGATATGAAATTGACGAGCGACCAATAAAACAACATGTATTATGGGGTTGAATGCTTTTTGCTATTCACAAAATAAAACCAAAGCAGTAATGCAAATCTCTGATTTACCACAGCACAGCAAAATCAGTTGCACCATTCAATTCTGCTCGTCCAGACGGGGAGAATTCAATCACATTTTTTCGATGCGACGTTTCTTATGGGATTGAATGAGCGACAACATTTTGACCCCAAACCGAGAGGATTCTGGGATGTTTGTGGTTTTTTGGTAACAACTCTGGAAGGAAACGTCGCAGACCCATCAAGTTGGTACTCATACTGCTCGCCTCATCGAGTGGAATCCAGAGATATGAGTGGTTAAGCTATGGGATATGAAATGGACGAGCGACCAATAAAACAACATGTATTATGGGGTTGAATGCGTTTTGCTATTCACAAAATAAAACAAAAGCAGTCATGCAAATATCTGTTTTAACACAGCACAGCAAAATCAGTTGCACCATTCAATCCCGCTCGTCCAGACGGGGAGAATTCAATCACATTTATTCGATGCGACGTTTCTTATGGGATTTAATGAGCGACAACATTTTGACCCCAAACCGAGAGGATTCTGGGATGTTTGTGGTTTTTTTGAAATAACTATGGAAGGAAACGTCGCAGACCCATCAAGGTGGTACTCGTACTGCTCGCCTCATCGAGAGGAATCCAAAGATATGAGTGCTTAAGCTATGGGATATGAAATGGACGAGCGACCAATAAAACAACATGTATTATGGGGTTGAATGCTTTTTGCTATTCACAAAATAAAACCAAAGCAGTAATGTAAATATCTGATTTAACACAGCACAGCAAAATCAGTTGCACCATTCAATTCTGCTCGTCCAGACGGGGAGAATTCAATCACATTTTTTCGATGCGACGTTTCTTATGGGATTGAATGAGCGACAACATTTTGACCCCAAACCGAGAGGATTCTGGGATGTTTGTGGTTTTTTGGTAACAACTCTGGAAGGAAACGTCGCAGACCCATCAAGGTGGTACTCGTACTGCTCGCCTCATCGAGTGGAATCCAAAGAATAGAGTGGTTCAGCTATGCGATATGAAATGGACGAGCGACCAATAAAACAACATGTATTATGGGGTTGAATGCGTTTTGCTATTCACAAAATAAAACAAAAGCAGTCATGCAAATATCTGTTTTAACACAGCACAGCAAAATCAGTTGCACCATTCAATCCCGCTCGTCCAGACGGGGAGAATTCAATCACATTTATTCGATGCGACGTTTCTTATGGGATTTAATGAGCGACAACATTTTGACCCCAAACCGAGAGGATTCTGGGATGTTTGTGGTTTTTTTGTAATAACTATGGAAGGAAACGTCGCAGACCCATCAAGGTGGTACTCGTACTGCTCGCCTCATCGAGCGGAATCCAAAGATATGAGTGCTTAAGCTATGGGATATGAAATTGACGAGCGACCAATAAAACAACATGTATTATGGGGTTGAATGCTTTTTGCTATTCACAAAATAAAACCAAAGCAGTAATGCAAATCTCTGATTTACCACAGCACAGCAAAATCAGTTGCACCATTCAATTCTGCTCGTCCAGACGGGGAGAATTCAATCACATTTTTTCGATGCGACGTTTCTTATGGGATTGAATGAGCGACAACATTTTGACCCCAAACCGAGAGGATTCTGGGATGTTTGTGGTTTTTTAGTAACAACTCTGGAAGGAAACGTCGCAGACCCATCAAGGTGGTACTCGTACTGCTCGCCTCATCGAGTAGAATCCAAAGATATGAGTGGTTCAGCTATGCAATATGAAATGGACGAGCGACCAATAAAACAACATGTATTATGGGGTTGAATGCGTTTTGCTATTCACAAAATAAAACAAAAGCAGTCATGCAAATATCTGTTTTAACACAGCACAGCAAAATCAGTTGCACCATTCAATCCCGCTCGTCCAGACGGGGAGAATTCAATCACATTTATTCGATGCGACGTTTCTTATGGGATTTAATGAGCGACAACATTTTGACCCCAAACCGAGAGGATTCTGGGATGTTTGTGGTTTTTTTGAAATAACTATGGAAGGAAACGTCGCAGACCCATCAAGGTGGTACTCGTACTGCTCGCCTCATCGAGAGGAATCCAAAGATATGAGTGCTTAAGCTATGGGATATGAAATGGACGAGCGACCAATAAAACAACATGTATTATGGGGTTGAATGCTTTTTGCTATTCACAAAATAAAACCAAAGCAGTAATGCAAATATCTGATTTAACACAGCACAGCAAAATCAGTTGCACCATTCAATTCTGCTCGTCCAGACGGGGAGAATTCAATCACATTTTTTCGATGCGACGTTTCTTATGGGATTGAATGAGCGACAACATTTTGACCCCAAACCGAGAGGATTCTGGGATGTTTGTGGTTTTTTGGTAACAACTCTGGAAGGAAACGTCGCAGACCCATCAAGGTGGTAATCGTACTGCTCGCCTCATCGAGTGGAATCCAAAGATATGAGTGGTTAAGCTATGCGATATGAAATGGACGAGCGACCAATAAAACAACATGTATTATGGGGTTGAATGCGTTTTGCTATTCACAAAATAAAACAAAAGCAGTCATGCAAATATCTGTTTTAACACAGCACAGCAAAATCAGTTGCACCATTCAATCCCGCTCTTCCAGACGGGGAGAATTCAATGACATTTATTCGATGCGACGTTTCTTATGGGATTTAATGAGCGACAACATTTTGACCCCAAACCGAGAGGATTCTGGGATGTTTGTGGTTTTTTTGTAATAACTCTGGAAGGAAACGTCGCAGACCCATCAAGGTGGTACTCGTACTGCTCGCCTCATCGAGAGGAATCCAAAGATATGAGTGGTTAAGCTATGGGATATGAAATGGACGAGCGACCAATAAAAAAACATGTATTTTGGGGTTGAATGCTTTTTGCTATTCACAAAATAAAACAAATACAGTCATGCAAATATCTGTTTTAACACAGCACAGCAAAAATCAGTTACACCATTCAATTCCGCTCGTCCAGACGGGGAGAATTCAATCACATTTATTCGATGCGACGTTTCTTATGGGATTTAATGAGCGACAACATTTTGACCCCAAACCGAGAGGATTCTGGGATGTTTGTGGTTTATTTGTAATAACTCTGGAAGGAAACGTCGCAGACCCATCAAGGTGGTACTCGTACTGCTCGCCTCATCGAGAGGAATCCAAAGATATGAGTGTTTAAGCTATGGGATATGAAATGGACGAGCGACCAATAAAACAACATGTATTATGGGGTTGAATGCTTTTTGCTATTCACAAAATAAAACCAAATCAGTAATGCAAATATCTGATTTAACATAGCACAGCAAAATCAGTTGCACCATTCAATTCTGCTCGTCCAGACGGGGAGAATTCAATCACATTTTTTCGATGCGACGTTTCTTATGGGATTGAATGAGCGACAACATTTTGACCCCAAACCGAGAGGATTCTGGGATGTTTGTGGTTTTTTTGTAATAACTCTGGAAGGAAACGTCGCAGACCCATCAAGGTGGTACGCGTACTGCTCGCCTCATCGAGAGGAATCCAAACATATGAGTGCTTAAGCTATGGGATATGAATTGGACGAGCGACCAATAAAACAACATGTATTATGGGGTTGAATGCTTTTTGCTATTCACAAAATAAAACCAAAGCAGTAATGCAAATATCTGATTTAACACAGCACAGCAAAATCAGTTGCACCATTCAATTCTGCTCGTCCAGACGGGGAGAATTCAATCACATTTTTTCGATGCGACGTTTCTTATGGGATTGAATGAGCGACAACATTTTGACCCCAAACCGAGAGGATTCTGGGATGTTTGTGGTTTTTTGGTAAAAACTCTGGAAGGAAACGTCGCAGACCCATCAAGGTGTTACTCGTACTGCTCGCCTCATCGAGTGGAATCCAAAGATATGAGTGGTTAAGCTATGCGATATGAAATGGACGAGCGACCAATAAAACAACATGTATTATGGGGTTGAATGCGTTTTGCTATTCACAAAATAAAACAAAAGCAGTCATGCAAATATCTGCTTTAACACAGCACAGCAAAATCAGTTGCACCATTCAATCCCGCTCGTCCAGACGGGGAGAATTCAATCACATTTATTCGATGCGACGTTTCTTATGGGATTTAATGAGCGACAACGTTTTGACCCCAAACCGAGAGGATTCTGGGATGTTTGTGGTTTTTTTTGTAATAACTCTGGAAGGAAACGTCGCAGACCCATCAAGGTGGTACGCGTACTGCTCGCCTCATCGAGAGGAATCCAAAGATATGAGTGCTTAAGCTATGGGATATGAAATGGACGAGCGACCAATAAAACAACATGTATTATGGGGTTGAATGCTTTTTGCTATTCACAAAATAAAACCAAAGCAGTAATGTAAATATCTGATTTAACACAGCACAGCAAAATCAGTTGCACCATTCAATTCTGCTCGTCCAGACGGGGAGAATTCAATCACATTTTTTCGATGCGACGTTTCTTATGGGATTGAATGAGCGACAACATTTTGACCCCAAACCGAGAGGATTCTGGGATGTTTGTGGTTTTTTGGTAACAACTCTGGAAGGAAACGTCGCAGACCCATCAAGTTGGTACTCATACTGCTCGCCTCATCGAGTGGAATCCATAGATATGAGTGGTTAAGCTATGGGATATGAAATGGACGAGCGACCAATAAAACAACATGTATTATGGGGTTGAATGCGTTTTGCTATTCACAAAATAAAACAAAAGCAGTCATGCAAATATCTGTTTTAACACAGCACAGCAAAATCAGTTGCACCATTCAATCCCGCTCGTCCAGACGGGGAGAATTCAATCACATTTATTCGATGCGACGTTTCTTATGGGATTTAATGAGCGACAACATTTTGACCCCAAACCGAGAGGATTCTGGGATGTTTGTGGTTTTTTTGTAATAACTATGGAAGGAAACGTCGCAGACCCATCAAGGTGGTACTCGTACTGCTCGCCTCATCGAGAGGAATCCAAAGATATGAGTGCTTAAGCTATGGGATATGAAATGGACGAGCGACCAATAAAACAACATGTATTATGGGGTTGAATGCTTTTTGCTATTCACAAAATAAAACCAAAGCAGTAATGCAAATATCTGATTTAACACAGCACAGCAAAATCAGTTGCACCATTCAATTCTGCTCGTCCAGACGGGGAGAATTCAATCACATTTTTTCGATGCGACGTTTCTTATGGGATTGAATGAGCGACAACATTTTGACCCCAAACCGAGAGGATTCTGGGATGTTTGTGGTTTTTTGGTAACAACTCTGGAAGGAAACGTCGCAGACCCATCAAGGTGGTACTCGTACTGCTCGCCTCATCGAGTGGAATCCAAAGATATGAGTGGTTAAGCTATGCGATATGAAATGGACGAGCGACCAATAAAACAACATGTATTATGGGGTTGAATGCTTTTTGCTATTCACAAAATAAAACCAAAGCAGTAATGCAAATATCTGATTTAACACAGCACAGCAAAATCAGTTGCACCATTCAATTCTGCTCGTCCAGACGGGGAGAATTCAATCACATTTTTTCGATGCGACGTTTCTTATGGGATTGAATGAGCGACAACATTTTGACCCCAAACCGAGAGGATTCTGGGATGTTTGTGGTTTTTTGGTAACAACTCTGGAAGGAAACGTCGCAGACCCATCAAGGTGTTACTCGTACTGCTCGCCTCATCGAGTGGAATCCAAAGATATGAGTGGTTAAGCTATGCGATATGAAATGGACGAGCGACCAATAAAACAACATGTATTATGGGGTTGAATGCGTTTTGCTATTCACAAAATAAAACAAAAGCAGTCATGCAAATATCTGCTTTAACACAGCACAGCAAAATCAGTTGCACCATTCAATCCCGCTCGTCCAGACGGGGAGAATTCAATCACATTTATTCGATGCGACGTTTCTTATGGGATTTAATGAGCGACAACATTTTGACCCCAAACCGAGAGGATTCTGGGATGTTTGTGTTTTTTTTGTAATAACTCTGGAAGGAAACGTCGCAGACCCATCAAGGTGGTACGCGTACTGCTCGCCTCATCGAGAGGAATCCAAAGATATGAGTGGTTAAGCTATGGGATATGAAATGGACGAGCGACCAATAAAACAACTTTTATTATGGGGTTGAATGCTTTTTGCTATTCACAAAATAAAACAAATGCAGTCATGCAAATATCTGTTTTAACACAGCACAGCAAAAATCAGTTACACCATTCAATTCCGCTCGTCCAGACGGGGAGAATTCAATCACATTTATTCGATGCGCCGTTTCTTATGGGATTTAATGAGCGACAACATTTTGACCCCAAACCGAGAGGATTCTGGGATGTTTGTGGTGTTTTTGTAATAACTCTGGAAGGAAACGTCGCAGACCCATCAAGGTGGTACTCGTACTGCTCGCCTCATCGAGAGGAATCCAAAGATATGAGTGCTTAAGCTATGGGATATGAAATGGACGAGCGACCAATAAAACAACATGTATTATGGGGTTGAATGCTTTTTGCTATTCACAAAATAAAACCAAAGCAGTAATGTAAATATCTGATTTAACACAGCACAGCAAAATCAGTTGCACCATTCAATTCTGCTCGTCCAGACGGGGAGAATTCAATCACATTTTTTCGATGCGACGTTTCTTATGGGATTGAATGAGCGACAACATTTTGACCCCAAACCGAGAGGATTCTGGGATGTTTGTGGTTTTTTGGTAACAGCTCTGGAAGGAAACGTCGCAGACCCATCAAGTTGGTACTCATACTGCTCGCCTCATCGAGTGGAATCCATAGATATGAGTGGTTAAGCTATGGGATATGAAATGGACGAGCGACCAATAAAACAACATGTATTATTGGGTTGAATGCGTTTTGCTATTCACAAAATAAAACAAAAGCAGTCATGCAAATATCTGTTTTAACACAGCACAGCAAAATCAGTTGCACCATTCAATCCCGCTCGTCCAGACGGGGAGAATTCAATCACATTTATTCGATGCGACGTTTCTTATGGGATTTAATGAGCGACAACATTTTGACCCCAAACCGAGAGGATTCTGGGATGTTTGTGTTTTTTTTGTAATAACTATGGAAGGAAACGTCGCAGACCCATCAAGGTGGTACTCGTACTGCTCGCCTCATCGAGAGGAATCCAAAGATATGAGTGCTTAAGCTATGGGATATGAAATGGACGAGCGACCAATAAAACAACATGTATTATGGGATTGAATGCTTTTTGCTATTCACAAAATAAAACCAAAGCAGTAATGCAAATATCTGATTTAACACAGCACAGCAAAATCAGTTGCACCATTCAATTCTGCTCGTCCAGACGGGGAGAATTCAATCACATTTTTTCGATGCGACGTTTCTTATGGGATTGAATGAGCGACAACATTTTGACCCCAAACCGAGAGGATTCTGGGATGTTTGTGGTTTTTTGGTAACAACTCTGGAAGGAAACGTCGCAGACCCATCAAGGTGGTACTCGTACTGCTCGCCTCATCGAGTGGAATCCAAAGATATGAGTGGTTAAGCTATGCGATATGAAATGGACGACCGACCAATAAAACAACATGTATTATGGGGTTGAATGCGTTTTGCTATTCACAAAATAAAACAAAAGCAGTCATGCAAATATCTGTTTTAACACAGCACAGCAAAATCAGTTGCACCATTCAATCCCGCTCTTCCAGACGGGGAGAATTCAATGACATTTATTCGATGCGACGTTTCTTATGGGATTTAATGAGCGACAACATTTTGACCCCAAACCGAGAGGATTCTGGGATGTTTGTGGTTTTTTTGTAATAACTCTGGAAGGAAACGTCGCAGACCCATCAAGGTGGTACTCGTACTGCTCGCCTCATCGAGTGGAATCCAAAGATATGAGTGGTTAAGCTATGGGATATGAAATGGACGAGCGACCAATAAAACAACATGTATTATGGGGTTGAATGCTTTTTGCTATTCACAATTTAATCGCCTCTACGGGGAGGTTTTTCACATAACTTTAAGATCCTTCAACAAACTCCGGGATAAGAAAGCTCAGCTGATCGAGTTTCTCACCTTCCTGAAGAGATGCCGCGACTCTGGGGTAATACCAATCGCATTTACACTCACCTCTGCTACTGTAACTTCTTCTAATGCGAAACGAATTATTTTCAAAACTATCTTAGCTCTTATCTCAGAAAAAATCAGACTTATACGCACAGAACTAGATCAGTTAGACAAGACACTCTACAAATCACACTTATCATTGACGGCAATAATGTCCACATCGGATTGAGAACATGTAGACAATATGACTGCCTCTTCAGCTGCTACTATGTCGACCAAATGTAAGGAAAACCTGATTTCCAAATTTAACCTCCTCTTCAACAAAAGACCGGACCCACACACCAAAAAGTTAGACGTTAATAAAGTCGTAATTAATCGCAGTAACAGTTCTATTTCCGATGGTCTGAAATCCGTTTTAGCTAAAGGTCTAAACTTTGCAGTCACACCTAAACACATACCAGTTAATGATATAATTGCCCAAGTAGACGTTGCTCTCAGGGGCCTGGGTCACATCGCTGCAGACGTAGCAAGATCTGAAATCGCTGCAACCCTCAAAAACGCTAAGATGCCAGCTAGCAACCTCAGCAAAGATGAGCGTTTTGAATTATATAAATTAAAAAAGAGGAATGATATTGTAGTTCTCTCAGCTGACAAAGGCAATGCTACTGTCATCATGGATAAAATAGAATACAACAACAAAATTAAAGAATTACTCGACGATGGTAGTTATACAAAAATAAAAAGAGATCCAACCAACAGCCTCGTCACACAAACCAACAAAATAATTTCTGATTCAACCGCATTAATTGATCAATCTAAACAGTTTTCGTTGAAACCTTCTGCTGCCAGGCCACCAAGATTATACGGCTTACCAAAAATACATAAAGTTGATACACCTCTTCGTCCCATAGTCTCTACTATCAGCTCCCCCACCTACAAACTAGCTCGTTTTTTGTCTGAAATCCTGCGTCCTTTCACTGGAAAGACCACCTCTGCGGTACAAAATTCTACTCACCTGGTATCAACAATCAAGGGTATTTCCCTGTCCCCAGACGACCTGCTTGTCAGTTTTGATGTAGTTTCCTTATTCACCAAGGTTCCTGTACCTGACACCATTGCAATCATTGAAGACTTGGTTCATCAAGGACTAAACACTGAGGTACCCCCCCTGGTGAGACACTGTTTAACCAATACATACTTCACTTGGAATGGAACTTTCTACAAACAAACTGAGGGCACCCCAATGGGCTCCCCCCTTTCTCCAGTTATAGCTAACATTTTCATGGAGAAATTTGAGACTGACGCCATCCAGACTGCCACTCTGCGCCCAACCTTATGGAAGAGGTACGTGGATGACACTTTTGTCATCTGGCCACATGGCCGGCCTGCTCTAGACCAATTCTTCGACCACATCAATTCCATACACCCAGCCATGAGATTTACCATGGAAGTCGAAATAGATGGCAAGATACCTTTTTTGGATGTCCTAATTAAAAAGAGACCTGATGGTTCAATGAGCCACTCTGTCTACAGGAAAGCTACCCATACGGATGCTTATCTGAAACCGGATTCCCACCACCATCCATCACAGAAGAATTCTCTCATCAAGACTCTGTATCATAGAGCCCAATGCATATCCGACCAGGAACACATAAGCAGTGAACTCAAGCACGTACACCAAGCTCTTAGGGCTAATGGTTACTCCGACTATACAATCCGCAAAGCTATCACTCAAACCATGAAGAAGAACCCTCTTGAGGAGCCTTTCAAAACCATCACTTTACCCTACATTGCTGGGATCACAAAAAAGATCTCCAAAATCTTGAATAAACACAAGATCCAGGTCCGTTTCAACACATTACATAAAATCCGTGATCTGGTTCCGTCTGTAAAAGATGTGATTCCGGACATACAATACCCTGGTGTCTACAAACTAAGTTGCCTCTGTGGTAGTAGTTACATTGGATAAACCAAACGCCATATCTCGGACCGCATTCGTGAACATAAAGCAGACCTTAAACACGGTAGGACCAACACCTCGGCCGTAGCAGATCATTGTTCTAATTCAGTAGGCTCACATGCCATTGACTTTTCCAAGACGGAGGTTCTTTGTAAGCCATCTGGCTTCCATGAGAGATTCGTTCATGAGGCTATCCACATATACAAGCACAGAGACAATTTCAACCGAGAAGATGGATTCTATCTTAGCAATCATTGGAAAGATTTGATAAATCATTTCAGTTCTTGATTGATTGTTCACGCTTACAGTGGCTTTCAGACAGCATACATAAAAACAAATTTCGTCTCCCCCCTCCTCTTTTCAAAAAATAGATGGACTAGTCCTGGGCAAACTGCCAATCGTTGCGCGTGACGCAAACGTTATTTTTATATATATATATAAATAAATATGCCGTTTTAAAAATAAATTTATGCAAACCGACACACCTGATGATGACCGTTTGAGTTATGGTCGAAACGTCGTGAGAATTTTTTTTTATTGTTTTATATATATTTTGTTGTTTCTCTTCAACGTGACTTTACCGAAAAAACTAAGAATATAAAAACAAAAGCAGTCATGCAAATATCTGTTTTAACACAGCACAGCAAAATCAGTTGCACCATTCAATCCCGCTCGTCCAGACGGGGAGAATTCAATCACATTTATTCGATGCGACGTTTCTTATGGGATTTAATGAGCGACAACATTTTGACCCCAAACCGAGAGGATTCTGGGATGTTTGTGGTTTTTTTGTAATAACTCTGGAAGGAAACGTCCCAGACCCATCAAGGTGGTACTCGTACTGCTCGCCTCATAGAGAGGAATCCAAAGATATGAGTGCTTAAGCTATGGGATATGAAATGGACGAGCGACCAATAAAACAACATGTATTATGGGGTTGAATGCTTTTTGCTATTCACAAAATAAAACCAAAGCAGTAATGCAAATATCTGATTTAACACAGCACAGCAAAATCAGTTGCACCATTCAATTCTGCTCGTCCAGATGGGGAGAATTCAATCACATTTTTTCGATGCGACGTTTCTTATGGGATTGAATGAGCGACAACATTTTGACCCCAAACCGAGAGGATTCTGGGATGTTTGTGGTTTTTTGGTAACAACTCTGGAAGGAAACGTCGCAGACCCATCAAGGTGGTACTCGTACTGCTCGTCTCATCGAGTGGAATCCAAAGATATGAGTGGTTAAGCTATGCGATATGAAATGGACGAGCGACCAATAAAACAACATGTATTATGTGGTTGAATGCTTTTTGCTATTCACAAAATAAAACAAAAGCAGTCATGCAAATATCTGCTTTAACACAGCACAGCAAAATCAGTTGCACCATTCAATCCCGCTCGTCCAGACGGGGAGAATTCAATCACATTTATTCGATGCGACGTTTCTTATGGGATTTAATGAGCGACAACATTTTGACCCCAAACCGAGAGGATTCTGGGATGTTTGTGGTTTTTTTGTAATAACTCTGGAAGGAAACGTTGCAGACCCATCAAGGTGGTACTCGTACTGCTCGCCTCATCGAGAGGAATCCAAAGATATGAGGGCTTAAGCTATGGGATATGAAATGGACGAGCGACCAATAAAACAACTTTTATTATGGGGTTGAATGCTTTTTGCTATTCACAAAATAAAACAAATGCAGTCATGCAAATATCTGTTTTAACACAGCACAGCAAAAATCAGTTACACCATTCAATTCCGCTCGTCCAGACGGGGAGAATTCAATCACATTTATTCGATGCGACGTTTCTTATGGGATTTAATGAGCGACAACATTTTGACCCCAAACCGAGAGGATTCTGGGATGTTTGTGGTGTTTTTGTAATAACTCTGGAAGGAAACGTCGCAGACCCATCAATGTGATACTCGTACTGCTCGACTCATCGAGAGGAATCCAAAGATATGAGTGCTTAAGCTATGGGATATGAAATGGACGAGCGACCAATAAAACAACATGTATTATGGGGTTGAATGCTTTTTGCTATTCACAAAATAAAACCAAAGCAGTAATGCAAATATCTGATTTAACACAGCACAGCAAAATCAGTTGCACCATTCAATTCTGCTCGTCCAGACGGGGAGAATTCAATCACATTTTTTCGATGCGACGTTTCTTATGGGATTGAATGAGCGACAACATTTTGACCCCAAACCGAGAGGATTCTGGGATGTTTGTGGTTTTTTGGTAACAACTCTGGAAGGAAACGTCCCAGACCCATCAAGGTGGTACTCGTACTGCTCGCCTCATCGAGAGGAATCCAAACATATGAGTGCTTAAGCTATGGGATATGAATTGGACGAGCGACCAATAAAACAACTTTTATTATGGGGTTGAATGCTTTTTGCTATTCACAAAATAAAACAAATGCAGTCATGCAAATATCTGTTTTAACACAGCACAGCAAAAATCAGTTACACCATTCAATTCCGCTCGTCCAGACGGGGAGAATTCAATCACATTTATTCGATGCGACGTTTCTTATGGGATTTAATGAGCGACAACATTTTGACCCCAAACCGAGAGGATTCTGGGATGTTTGTGGTGTTTTTGTAATAACTCTGGAAGGAAACGTCGCAGACCCATCAAGGTGATACTCGTACTGCTCGACTCATCGAGAGGAATCCAAAGATATGAGTGCTTAAGCTATGGGATATGAAATGGACGAGCGACCAATAAAACAACATGTATTATGGGGTTGAATGCTTTTTGCTATTCACAAAATAAAACCAAAGCAGTAATGCAAATATCTGATTTAACACAGCACAGCAAAATCAGTTGCACCATTCAATTCTGCTCGTCCAGACGGGGAGAATTCAATCACATTTTTTCGATGCGACGTTTCTTGTGGGATTGAATGAGCGACAACATTTTGACCCCAAACCGAGAGGATTCTGGGATGTTTGTGGTTTTTTGGTAACAACTCTGGAAGGAAACGTCCCAGACCCATCAAGGTGGTACTCGTACTGCTCGCCTCATCGAGAGGAATCCAAACATATGAGTGCTTAAGCTATGGGATATGAATTGGACGAGCGACCAATAAAACAACATGTATTATGGGGTTGAATGCTTTTTGCTATTCACAAAATAAAACCAAAGCAGTAATGCAAATATCTGATTTAACACAGCACAGCAAAATCAGTTGCACCATTAAATTCTGCTCGTCCAGACGGGGAGAATTCAATCACATTTTTTCGATGCGACGTTTCTTATGGGATTTAATGAGCGACAACATTTTGACCCCAAACCGAGAGGATTCTGGGATGTTTGTGGTTTTTTTGTAATAACTCTGGAAGGAAACGTCCCAGACCCATCAAGGTGGTACTCGTACTGCTCGCCTCATAGAGAGGAATCCAAAGATATGAGTGCTTAAGCTATGGGATATGAAATGGACGAGCGACCAATAAAACAACATGTATTATGGGGTTGAATGCTTTTTGCTATTCACAAAATAAAACCAAAGCAGTAATGCAAATATCTGATTTAACACAGCACAGCAAAATCAGTTGCACCATTCAATTCTGCTCGTCCAGACGGGGAGAATTCAATCACATTTTTTCGATGCGACGTTTCTTATGGGATTGAATGAGCGACAACATTTTGACCCCAAACCGAGAGGATTCTGGGATGTTTGTGGTTTTTTGGTAACAACTCTGGAAGGAAACGTCGCAGACCCATCAAGGTGGTACTCGTACTGCTCGCCTCATCGAGTGGAATCCAAAGATATGAGTGGTTAAGCTATGCGATATGAAATGGACGAGCGACCAATAAAACAACATGTATTATGTGGTTGAATGCTTTTTGCTATTCACAAAATAAAACAAAAGCAGTCATGCAAATATCTGCTTTAACACAGCACAGCAAAATCAGTTGCACCATTCAATCCCGCTCGTCCAGACGGGGAGAATTCAATCACATTTATTCGATGCGACGTTTCTTATGGGATTTAATGAGCGACAACATTTTGACCCCAAACCGAGAGGATTCTGGGATGTTTGTGGTTTTTTTGTAATAACTCTGGAAGGTAACGTCGCAGACCCATCAAGGTGGTACTCGTACTGCTCGCCTCATCGAGAGGAATCCAAAGATATGAGTGCTTAAGCTATGGGATATGAAATGGACGAGCGACCAATAAAACAACTTTTATTATGGGGTTGAATGCTTTTTGCTATTCACAAAATAAAACAAATGCAGTCATGCAAATATCTGTTTTAACACAGCACAGCAAAAATCAGTTACACCATTCAATTCCGCTCGTCCAGACGGGGAGAATTCAATCACATTTATTCGATGCGACGTTTCTTATGGGATTTAATGAGCGACAACATTTTGACCCCAAACCGAGAGGATTCTGGGATGTTTGTGGTGTTTTTGTAATAACTCTGGAAGGAAACGTCGCAGACCCATCAAGGTGGTACTCGTACTGCTCGACTCATCGAGAGGAATCCAAAGATATGAGTGCTTAAGCTATGGGATATGAAATGGACGAGCGACCAATAAAACAACATGTATTATGGGGTTGAATGCGTTTTGCTATTCACAAAATAAAACAAAAGCAGTCATGCAAATATCTGTTTTAACACAGCACAGCAAAATCAGTTGCACCATTCAATCCCGCTCGTCCAGACGGGGAGAATTCAATCATATTTATTCGATGCGACGTTTCTTATGGGATTTAATGAGCGACAACATTTTGACCCCAAACCGAGAGGATTCTGGGATGTTTGTGCTTTTTTTGTAATAACTCTGGAAGGAAACGTCGCAGACCCATCAAGGTGGTACTTGTACTGCTCGCCTCATCGAGAGGAATCCAAAGATATGAGTGCTTAAGCTATGGGATATGAAATGGACGAGCGACCAATAAAACAACATGTATTATGGGGTTGAATGCTTTTTGCTATTCACAAAATAAAACCAAAGCAGTAATGCAAATATCTGATTTAACACAGCACAGCAAAATCAGTTGCACCATTCAATTCTGCTCGTCCAGACGGGGAGAATTCAATCACATTTTTTCGATGCGACGTTTCTTATGGGATTGAATGAGCGACAACATTTTGACCCCAAACCGAGAGGATTCTGGGATGTTTGTGGTTTTTTGGTAACAACTCTGGAAGGAAACGTCGCAGACCCATCAAGGTGGTACTCTTACTGCTCGCCTCATCGAGTGGAATCCAAAGATATGAGTGGTTAAGCTATGCGATATGAAATGGACGAGCGACCAATAAAACAACATGTATTATGTGGTTGAATGCTTTTTGCTATTCACAAAATAAAACAAAAGCAGTCATGCAAATATCTGCTTTAACACAGCACAGCAAAATCAGTTACACCATTCAATTCCGCTCGTCCAGGCGGGGAGAATTCAATCACATTTATTCGATGCGACGTTTCTTATGGGATTTAATGAGCGACAACATTTTGACCCCAAACCGAGAGGATTCTGGGATGTTTGTGGTGTTTTTGTAATAACTCTGGAAGGAAACGTCGCAGACCCATCAAGGTGGTACTCGTACTGCTCGCCTCATCGAGAGGAATCCAAAGATATGAGTGGTTAAGCTATGGGATATGAAATGGACGAGCGACCAATAAAACAACTTTTATTATGGGGTTGAATGCTTTTTGCTATTCACAAAATAAAACAAATGCAGTCATGCAAATATCTGTTTTAACACAGCACAGCAAAAATCAGTTACACCATTCAATTCCGCTCGTCCAGACGGGGAGAATTCAATCATATTTATTCGATGCGACGTTTCTTATGGGATTTAATGAGCGACAACATTTTGACCCCAAACCGAGAGGATTCTGGGATGTTTGTGGTTTTTTTGTAATAACTCTGGAAGGAAACGTCGCAGACCCATCAAGGTGGTACTCGTACTGCTCGCCTCATCGAGAGGAATCCAAAGATATGAGTGCTTAAGCTGTGGGATATGAAATGGACGAGCGACCAATAAAACAACATGTATTATGGGGTTGAATGCTTTTTGCTATTCACAAAATAAAACCAAAGCAGTAATGCAAATATCTGATTTAACACAGCACAGCAAAATCAGTTGCACCATTCAATTCTGCTCGTCCAGACGGGGAGAATTCAATCACATTTTTTCGATGCGACGTTTCTTATGGGATTGAATGAGCGACAACATTTTGACCCCAAACCGAGAGGATTCTGGGATGTTTGTGGTTTTTTGGTAACAACTCTGGAAGCAAACGTCGCAGACCCATCAAGGTGGTACTCGTACTGCTCGCCTCATCGAGTGGAATCCAAAGATATGAGTGGTTAAGCTATGCGATATGAA
This sequence comes from Petromyzon marinus, assembly GCF_048934315.1. Lineage (NCBI taxonomy): Eukaryota > Metazoa > Chordata > Hyperoartia > Petromyzontiformes > Petromyzontidae > Petromyzon > Petromyzon marinus. Next base: position 15,975,455 of record NC_133745.1, on the reverse strand, counting down.
ATGGACGAGCGACCAATAAAACAACATGTATTATGGGGTTGAATGCGTTTTGCTATTCACAAAATAAAACAAAAGCAGTCATGCAAATATCTGTTTTAACACAGCACAGCAAAATCAGTTGCACCATTCAATCCCGCTCGTCCAGACGGGGAGAATTCAATCACATTTATTCGATGCGACGTTTCTTATGGGATTTAATGAGCGACAACATTTTGACCCCAAACCGGGAGGATTCTGGGATGTTTGTGGTTTTTTTGTAATAACTCTGGAAGGAAACGTCGCAGACCCATCAAGGTGGTACTCTTACTGCTCGCCTCATCGAGTGGAATCCAAAGATATGAGTGGTTAAGCTATGCGATATGAAATGGACGAGCGACCAATAAAACAACATGTATTACGTGGTTGAATGCTTTTTGCTATTCACAAAATAAAACAAAAGCAGTCATGCAAATATCTGCTTTAACACAGCACAGCAAAATCAGTTACACCATTCAATTCCGCTCGTCCAGACGGGGAGAATTCAATCACATTTATTCGATGCGACGTTTCTTATGGGATTTAATGAGCGACAACATTTTGACCCCAAACCGAGAGGATTCTGGGATGTTTGTGGTGTTTTTGTAATAACTCTGGAAGGAAACGTCGCAGACCCATCAAGGTGGTACTCGTACTGCTCGCCTCATCGAGAGGAATCCAAAGATATGAGTGGTTAAGCTATGGGATATGAAATGGACGAGCGACCAATAAAACAACTTTTATTATGGGGTTGAATGCTTTTTGCTATTCACAAAATAAAACAAATGCAGTCATGCAAATATCTGTTTTAACACAGCACAGCAAAAATCAGTTACACCATTCAATTCCGCTCGTCCAGACGGGGAGAATTCAATCACATTTATTCGATGCGACGTTTCTTATGGGATTTAATGAGCGACAACATTTTGACCCCAAACCGAGAGGATTCTGGGATGTTTGTGGTGTTTTTGTAATAACTCTGGAAGGAAACGTCGCAGACCCATCAAGGTGGTACTCGTACTGCTCGCCTCATCGAGAGGAATCCAAAGATATGAGTGCTTAAGCTATGGGATATGAAATGGACGAGCGACCAATAAAACAACATGTTTTATGGGGTTGAATGCTTTTTGCTATTCACAAAATAAAACCAAAGCAGTAATGCAAATATCTGATTTAACACAGCACAGCAAAATCAGTTGGACCATTCAATTCTGCTCGTCCAGACGGGGAGAATTCAATCACATTTTTTCGATGCGACGTTTCTTATGGGATTGAATGAGCGACAACATTTTGACCCCAAACCGAGAGGATTTTGGGATGTTTGTGGTTTTTTGGTAACAACTCTGGAAGGAAACGTCGCAGACCCATCAAGGTAGTACTCATACTGCTCGCCTCATCGAGTGGAATCCAAAGATATGAGTGGTTAAGCTATGGGATATGAAATGGACGAGCGACCAATAAAACAACATGTATTATGGGGTTGAATGCGTTTTGCTATTCACAAAATAAAACAAAAGCAGTCATGCAAATATCTGTTTTAACACAGCACAGCAAAATCAGTTGCACCATTCAATCCCGCTCGTCCAGACGGGGAGAATTCAATCATATTTATTCGATGCGACGTTTCTTATGGGATTTAATGAGCGACAACATTTTGACCCCAAACCGAGAGGATTCTGGGATGTTTGTGGTTTTTTTGTAATAACTCTGGAAGGAAACGTCGCAGACCCATCAAGGTGGTACTCGTACTGCTCGCCTCATCGAGAGGAATCCAAAGATATGAGTGCTTAAGCTGTGGGATATGAAATGGACGAGCGACCCATAAAACAACATGTATTATGGGGTTGAATGCTTTTTGCTATTCACAAAATAAAACCAAAGCAGTAATGCAAATATCTGATTTAACACAGCACAGCAAAATCAGTTGCACCATTCAATTCTGCTCGTCCAGACGGGGAGAATTCAATCACATTTTTTCGATGCGACGTTTCTTATGGGATTGAATGAGCGACAACATTTTGACCCCAAACCGAGAGGATTCTGGGATGTTTGTGGTTTTTTGGTAACAACTCTGGAAGCAAACGTCGCAGACCCATCAAGGTGGTACTCGTACTGCTCGCCTCATCGAGTGGAATCCAAAGATATGAGTGGTTAAGCTATGCGATATGAAATGGACGAGCGACCAATAAAACAACATGTATTATGGGGTTGAATGCGTTTTGCTATTCACAAAATAAAACAAAAGCAGTCATGCAAATATCTGTTTTAACACAGCACAGCAAAATCAGTTGCACCATGCAATCCCGCTCGTCCAGACGGGGAGAATTCAATCACATTTATTCGATGCGACGTTTCTTATGGGATTTAATGAGCGACAACATTTTGACCCCAAACCGGGAGGATTCTGGGATGTTTGTGGTTTTTTTGTAATAACTCTGGAAGGAAACGTCGCAGACCGATCAAGATGGTACTCGTACTGCTCGCCTCATCGAGTGGAATCCAAAGATATGAGTGCTTAAGCTATGGGATATGAAATGGACGAGCGACCAATAAAACAACATGTATTATGGGGTTGAATGCTTTTTGCTATTCACAAAATAAAACCAAATCAGTAATGCAAATATCTGATTTAACACAGCACAGCAAAATCAGTTGCACCATTCAATTCTGCTCGTCCAGACGGGGAGAATTCAATCACATTTTTTCGATGCGACGTTTTTTATGGGATTGAATGAGCGACAACATTTTGACCCCAAACCGAGAGGATTTTGGGATGTTTGTGGTTTTTTGGTAACAACTCTGGAAGGAAACGTCGCAGACCCATCAAGGTAGTACTCATACTGCTCGCCTCATCGAGTGGAATCCAAAGATATGAGTGGTTAAGCTATGGGATATGAAATGGACGAGCGACCAATAAAACAACATGTATTATGGGGTTGAATGCGTTTTGCTATTCACAAAATAAAACAAAAGCAGTCATGCAAATATCTGTTTTAACACAGCACAGCAAAATCAGTTGCACCATTAAATTCTGCTCGTCCAGACGGGGAGAATTCAATCACATTTTTTCGATGCGACGTTTCTTATGGGATTTAATGAGCGACAACATTTTGACCCCAAACCGAGAGGATTCTGGGATGTTTGTGGTTTTTTTGTAATAACTCTGGAAGGAAACGTCCCAGACCCATCAAGGTGGTACTCGTACTGCTCGCCTCATAGAGAGGAATCCAAAGATATGAGTGCTTAAGCTATGGGATATGAAATGGACGAGCGACCAATAAAACAACATGTATTATGGGGTTGAATGCTTTTTGCTATTCACAAAATAAAACCAAAGCAGTAATGCAAATATCTGATTTAACACAGCACAGCAAAATCAGTTGCACCATTCAATTCTGCTCGTCCAGACGGGGAGAATTCAATCACATTTTTTCGATGCGACGTTTCTTATGGGATTGAATGAGCGACAACATTTTGACCCCAAACCGAGAGGATTCTGGGATGTTTGTGGTTTTTTGGTAACAACTCTGGAAGGAAACGTCGCAGACCCATCAAGGTGGTACTCGTACTGCTCGCCTCATCGAGTGGAATCCAAAGATATGAGTGGTTAAGCTATGCGATATGAAATGGACGAGCGACCAATAAAACAACATGTATTATGTGGTTGAATGCTTTTTGCTATTCACAAAATAAAACAAAAGCAGTCATGCAAATATCTGCTTTAACACAGCACAGCAAAATCAGTTGCACCATTCAATCCCGCTCGTCCAGACGGGGAGAATTCAATCACATTTATTCGATGCGACGTTTCTTATGGGATTTAATGAGCGACAACATTTTGACCCCAAACCGAGAGGATTCTGGGATGTTTGTGGTTTTTTTGTAATAACTCTGGAAGGTAACGTCGCAGACCCATCAAGGTGGTACTCGTACTGCTCGCCTCATCGAGAGGAATCCAAAGATATGAGTGCTTAAGCTATGGGATATGAAATGGACGAGCGACCAATAAAACAACTTTTATTATGGGGTTGAATGCTTTTTGCTATTCACAAAATAAAACAAATGCAGTCATGCAAATATCTGTTTTAACACAGCACAGCAAAAATCAGTTACACCATTCAATTCCGCTCGTCCAGACGGGGAGAATTCAATCACATTTATTCGATGCGACGTTTCTTATGGGATTTAATGAGCGACAACATTTTGACCCCAAACCGAGAGGATTCTGGGATGTTTGTGGTGTTTTTGTAATAACTCTGGAAGGAAACGTCGCAGACCCATCAAGGTGGTACTCGTACTGCTCGCCTCATCGAGAGGAATCCAAAGATATGAGTGCTTAAGCTATGGGATATGAAATGGACGAGCGACCAATAAAACAACATGTTTTATGGGGTTGAATGCTTTTTGCTATTCACAAAATAAAACCAAAGCAGTAATGCAAATATCTGATTTAACACAGCACAGCAAAATCAGTTGGACCATTCAATTCTGCTCGTCCAGACGGGGAGAATTCAATCACATTTTTTCGATGCGACGTTTCTTATGGGATTGAATGAGCGACAACATTTTGACCCCAAACCGAGAGGATTTTGGGATGTTTGTGGTTTTTTGGTAACAACTCTGGAAGGAAACGTCGCAGACCCATCAAGGTGGTACTCGTACTGCTCGCCTCATCGAGAGGAATCCAAAGATATGAGTGGTTAAGCTATGGGATATGAAATGGACGAGCGACCAATAAAACAACTTTTATTATGGGGTTGAATGCTTTTTGCTATTCACAAAATAAAACAAATGCAGTCATGCAAATATCTGTTTTAACACAGCACAGCAAAAATCAGTTACACCATTCAATTCCGCTCGTCCAGACGGGGAGAATTCAATCACATTTATTCGATGCGACGTTTCTTATGGGATTTAATGAGCGACAACATTTTGACCCCAAACCGAGAGGATTCTGGGATGTTTGTGGTGTTTTTGTAATAACTCTGGAAGGAAACGTCGCAGACCCATCAAGGTGGTACTCGTACTGCTCGCCTCATCGAGAGGAATCCAAAGATATGAGTGCTTAAGCTATGGGATATGAAATGGACGAGCGACCAATAAAACAACATGTTTTATGGGGTTGAATGCTTTTTGCTATTCACAAAATAAAACCAAAGCAGTAATGCAAATATCTGATTTAACACAGCACAGCAAAATCAGTTGGACCATTCAATTCTGCTCGTCCAGACGGGGAGAATTCAATCACATTTTTTCGATGCGACGTTTCTTATGGGATTGAATGAGCGACAACATTTTGACCCCAAACCGAGAGGATTTTGGGATGTTTGTGGTTTTTTGGTAACAACTCTGGAAGGAAACGTCGCAGACCCATCAAGGTAGTACTCATACTGCTCGCCTCATCGAGTGGAATCCAAAGATATGAGTGGTTAAGCTATGGGATATGAAATGGACGAGCGACCAATAAAACAACATGTATTATGGGGTTGAATGCGTTTTGCTATTCACAAAATAAAACAAAAGCAGTCATGCAAATATCTGTTTTAACACAGCACAGCAAAATCAGTTGCACCATTCAATCCCGCTCGTCCAGACGGGGAGAATTCATTCATATTTATTCGATGCGACGTTTCTTATGGGATTTAATGAGCGACAACATTTTGACCCCAAACCGAGAGGATTCTGGGATGTTTGTGGTTTTTTTGTAATAACTCTGGAAGGAAACGTCGCAGACCCATCAAGGTGGTACTCATACTGCTCGCCTCATCGAGAGGAATCCAAAGATATGAGTGCTTAAGCTGTGGGATATGAAATGGACGAGCGACCAATAAAACAACATGTATTATGGGGTTGAATGCTTTTTGCTATTCACAAAATAAAACCAAAGCAGTAATGCAAATATCTGATTTAACACAGCACAGCAAAATCAGTTGCACCATTCAATTCTGCTCGTCCAGACGGGGAGAATTCAATCACATTTTTTCGATGCGACGTTTCTTATGGGATTGAATGAGCGACAACATTTTGACCCCAAACCGAGAGGATTCTGGGATGTTTGTGGTTTTTTGGTAACAACTCTGGAAGCAAACGTCGCAGACCCATCAAGGTGGTACTCGTACTGCTCGCCTCATCGAGTGGAATCCAAAGATATGAGTGGTTAAGCTATGCGATATGAAATGGACGAGCGACCAATAAAACAACATGTATTATGGGGTTGAATGCGTTTTGCTATTCACAAAATAAAACAAAAGCAGTCATGCAAATATCTGTTTTAACACAGCACAGCAAAATCAGTTGCACCATTCAATCCCGCTCGTCCAGACGGGGAGAATTCAATCACATTTATTCGATGCGACGTTTCTTATGGGATTTAATGAGCGACAACATTTTGACCCCAAACCGCGAGGATTCTGGGATGTTTGTGGTTTTTTTGTAATAACTCTGGAAGGAAACGTCGCAGACCCATCAAGATGGTATTCGTACTGCTCGCCTCATCGAGTGGAATCCAAAGATATGAGTGCTTAAGCTATGGGATATGAAATGGACGAGCGACCAATAAAACAACATGTATTATGGGGTTGAATGCTTTTTGCTATTCACAAAATAAAACCAAATCAGTAATGCAAATATCTGATTTAACACAGCACAGCAAAATCAGTTGCACCATTCAATTCTGCTCGTCTAGACGGGGAGAATTCAATCACATTTTTTCGATGCGACGTTTCTTATGGGATTGAATGAGCGACAACATTTTGACCCCAAACCGAGAGGATTTTGGGATGTTTGTGGTTTTTTGGTAACAACTCTGGAAGGAAACGTCGCAGACCCATCAAGGTAGTACTCATACTGCTCGCCTCATCGAGTGGAATCCAAAGATATGAGTGGTTAAGCTATGGGATATGAAATGGACGAGCGACCAATAAAACAACATGTATTATGGGGTTGAATGCGTTTTGCTATTCACAAAATAAAACAAAAGCAGTCATGCAAATATCTGTTTTAACACAGCACAGCAAAATCAGTTGCACCATTCAATCCCGCTCGTCCAGACGGGGAGAATTCAATCATATTTATTCGATGCGACGTTTCTTATGGGATTTAATGAGCGACAACATTTTGACCCCGAACCGAGAGGATTCTGGGATGTTTGTGGTTTTTTTGTAATAACTCTGGAAGGAAACGTCGCAGACCCATCAAGGTGGTACTCGTACTGCTCGCCTCATCGAGAGGAATCCAAAGATATGAGTGCTTAAGCTATGGGATATGAAATGGACGAGCGACCAATAAAACAACATGTATTATGGGGTTGAATGCTTTTTGCTATTCACAAAATAAAACCAAAGCAGTAATGCAAATATCTGATTTAACACAGCACAGCAAAATCAGTTGCACCATTCAATTCTGCTCGTCCAGACGGGGAGAATTCAATCACATTTTTTCGATGCGACGTTTCTTATGGGATTGAATGAGCGACAACATTTTGACCCCAAACCGAGAGGATTCTGGGATGTTTGTGGTTTTTTGGTAACAACTCTGGAAGCAAACGTCGCAGACCCATCAAGGTGGTACTCGTACTGCTCGCCTCATCGAGTGGAATCCAAAGATATGAGTGGTTAAGCTATGCGATATGAAATGGACGAGCGACCAATAAAACAACATGTATTATGGGGTTGAATGCGTTTTGCTATTCACAAAATAAAACAAAAGCAGTCATGCAAATATCTGTTTTAACACAGCACAGCAAAATCAGTTGCACCATTCAATCCCGCTCGTCCAGACGGGGAGAATTCAATCACATTTCTTCGATGTGACGTTTCTTATGGGATTTAATGAGCGACAACATTTTGACCCCAAACCGGGAGGATTCTGGGATGTTTGTGGTTTTTTTGTAATAACTTTGGAAGGAAACGTCGCAGACCCATCAAGATGGTACTCGTACTGCTCGCCTCATCGAGTGGAATCCAAAGATATGAGTGCTTAAGCTATGGGATATGAAATGGACGAGCGACCAATAAAACAACATGTATTATGGGGTTGAATGCTTTTTGCTATTCACAAAATAAAACCAAATCAGTAATGCAAATATCTGATTTAACACAGCACAGCAAAATCAGTTGCACCATTCAATTCTGCTCGTCCAGACGGGGAGAATTCAATCACATTTTTTCGATGCGACGTTTCTTATGGGATTGAATGAGCGACAACATTTTGACCCCAAACCGAGAGGATTCTGGGATGTTTGTGGTTTTTTGGTAACAACTCTGGAAGCAAACGTCGCAGACCCATCAAGGTGGTACTCGTACTGCTCGCCTCATCGAGTGGAATCCAAAGATATGAGTGGTTAAGCTATGCGATATGAAATGGACGAGCGACCAATAAAACAACATGTATTATGGGGTTGAATGCGTTTTGCTATTCACAAAATAAAACAAAAGCAGTCATGCAAATATCTGTTTTAACACAGCACAGCAAAATCAGTTGCACCATTCAATCCCGCTCGTCCAGACGGGGAGAATTCAATCACATTTATTCGATGCGACGTTTCTTATGGGATTTAATGAGCGACAACATTTTGACCCCAAACCGGGAGGATTCTGGGATGTTTGTGGTTTTTTTGTAATAACTCTGGAAGGAAACGTCGCAGACCCATCAAGATGGTACTCGTACTGCTCGCCTCATCGAGTGGAATCCAAAGATATGAGTGATTAAGCTATGGGATATGAAATGGACGAGCGACCAATAAAACAACATGTATTATGGGGTTGAATGCTTTTTGCTATTCACAAAATAAAACCAAATCAGTAATGCAAATATCTGATTTAACACAGCACAGCAAAATCAGTTGCACCATTCAATTCTGCTCGTCCAGACGGGGAGAATTCAATCACATTTTTTCGATGCGACGTTTCTTATGGGATTGAATGAGCGACAACATTTTGACCCCAAACCGAGAGGATTTTGGGATGTTTGTGGTTTTTTGGTAACAACTCTGGAAGGAAACGTCGCAGACCCATCAAGGTAGTACTCATTCTGCTCGCCTCATCGAGTGGAATCCAAAGATATGAGTGGTTAAGCTATGGGATATGAAATGGACGAGCGACCAATAAAACAACATGTATTAATGGGTTGAATGCGTTTTGCTATTCACAAAATTAAACCAAAGCAGTAATGCAAATATCTGATTTAACACAGCACAGCAAAATCAGTTGCACCATTCAATTCTGCTCGTCCAGACGGGGAGAATTCAATCACATTTTTTCGATGCGACGTTTCTTATGGGATTGAATGAGCGACAACATTTTGACCCCAAACCGAGAGGATTTTGGGATGTTTGTGGTTTTTTGGTAACAACTCTGGAAGGAAACGTCCCAGACCCATCAAGGTGGTACTCGTACTGCTCGCCTCATCGAGAGGAATCCAAAGATATGAGTGGTTAAGCTATGGGATATGAAATGGACGAGCGACCAATAAAACAACGTTTATTATGGGGTTGAATGCTTTTTGCTATTCACAAAATAAAACAAATGCAGTCATGCAAATATCTGTTTTAACACAGCACAGCAAAAATCAGTTACACCATTCAATTCCGCTCGTCCAGACGGGGAGAATTCAATCACATTTATTCGATGCGACGTTTCTTATGGGATTTAATGAGCGACAACATTTTGACCCCAAACCGAGAGGATTCTGGGATGTTTGTGGTGTTTTTGTAATAACTCTGGAAGGAAACGTCGCAGACCCATCAAGGTAGTACTCATACTGCTCGCCTCATCGAGTGGAATCCAAAGATATGAGTGGTTAAGCTATGGGATATGAAATGGACGAGCGACCAATAAAACAACATGTATTATGGGGTTGAATGCGTTTTGCTATTCACAAAATAAAACAAAAGCAGTCATGCAAATATCTGTTTTAACACAGCACAGCAAAATCAGTTGCACCATTCAATCCCGCTCGTCCAGACGGGGAGAATTCAATCATATTTATTCGATGCGACGTTTCTTATGGGATTTAATGAGCGACAACATTTTGACCCCAAACCGAGAGGATTCTGGGATGTTTGTGGTTTTTTGGTAACAACTCTGGAAGCAAACGTCGCAGACCCATCAAGGTGGTACTCGTACTGCTCGCCTCATCGAGTGGAATCCAAAGATATGAGTGGTTAAGCTATGCGATATGAAATGGACGAGCGACCAATAAAACAACATGTATTATGGGGTTGAATGCGTTTTGCTATTCACAAAATAAAACAAAAGCAGTCATGCAAATATCTGTTTTAACACAGCACAGCAAAATCAGTTGCACCATTCAATCCCGCTCGTCCAGACGGGGAGAATTCAATCACATTTATTCGATGCGACGTTTCTTATGGGATTTAATGAGCGACAACATTTTGACCCCAAACCGGGAGGATTCTGGAATGTTTGTGGTTTTTTTGTAATAACTCTGGAAGGAAACGTCGCAGACCCATCAAGATGGTACTCGTACTGCTCGCCTCATCGAGTGGAATCCAAAGATATGAGTGCTTAAGCTATGGGATATGAAATGGACGAGCGACCAATAAAACAACATGTATTATGGGGTTGAATGCTTTTTGCTATTCACAAAATAAAACCAAATCAGTAATGCAAATATCTAATTTAACACAGCACAGCAAAATCAGTTGCACCATTCAATTCTGCTCGTCCAGACGGGGAGAATTCAATCACATTTTTTCGATGCGACGTTTCTTATGGGATTGAATGAGCGACAACATTTTGACCCCAAACCGAGAGGATTTTGGGATGTTTGTGGTTTTTTGGTAACAACTCTGGAAGGAAACGTCGCAGACCCATCAAGGTAGTACTCATTCTGCTCGCCTCATCGAGTGGAATCCAAAGATATGAGTGGTTAAGCTATGGGATATGAAATGGACGAGCGACCAATAAAACAACATGTATTAATGGGTTGAATGCGTTTTGCTATTCACAAAATAAAACAAAAGCAGTCATGCAAATATCTGTTTTAACACAGCACAGCAAAATCAGTTGCACCATTCAATCCCGCTCGTCCAGACGGGGAGAATTCAATCATATTTATTCGATGCGACGTTTCTTATGGGATTGAATGAGCGACAACATTTTGACCCCAAACCGAGAGGATTTTGGGATGTTTGTGGTTTTTTGGTAACAACTCTGGAAGGAAACGTCCCAGACCCATCAAGGTGGTACTCGTACTGCTCGCCTCATCGAGAGGAATCCAAAGATATGAGTGGTTAAGCTATGGGATATGAAATGGACGAGCGACCAATAAAACAACGTTTATTATGGGGTTGAATGCTTTTTGCTATTCACAAAATAAAACAAATGCAGTCATGCAAATATCTGTTTTAACACAGCACAGCAAAAATCAGTTACACCATTCAATTCCGCTCGTCCAGACGGGGAGAATTCAATCACATTTATTCGATGCGACGTTTCTTATGGGATTTAATGAGCGACAACATTTTGACCCCAAACCGAGAGGATTCTGGGATGTTTGTGGTGTTATTGTAATAACTCTGGAAGGAAACGTCGCAGACCCATCAAGGTAGTACTCATACTGCTCGCCTCATCGAGTGGAATCCAAAGATATGAGTGGTTAAGCTATGGGATATGAAATGGACGAGCGACCAATAAAACAACATGTATTATGGGGTTGAATGCGTTTTGCTATTCACAAAATAAAACAAAAGCAGTCATGCAAATATCTGTTTTAACACAGCACAGCAAAATCAGTTGCACCATTCAATCCCGCTCGTTCAGACGGGGAGAATTCAATCATATTTATTCGATGCGACGTTTCTTATGGGATTTAATGAGCGACAACATTTTGACCCCAAACCGAGAGGATTCTGGGATGTTTGTGGTTTTTTTGTAATAACTCTGGAAGGAAACGTCGCAGACCCATCAAGGTGGTACTCGTACTGCTCGCCTCATCGAGAGGAATCCAAAGATATGAGTGCTTAAGCTGTGGGATATGAAATGGACGAGCGACCAATAAAACAACATGTATTATGGGGTTGAATGCTTTTTGCTATTCACAAAATAAAACAAAAGCAGTCATGCAAATATCTGTTTTAACACAGCACAGCAAAATCAGTTGCACCATTCAATCCCGCTCGTCCAGACGGGGAGAATTCAATCACATTTATTCGATGCGACGTTTCTTATGGGATTTAATGAGCGACAACATTTTGACCCCAAACCGGGAGGATTCTGGGATGTTTGTGGTTTTTTTGTAATAACTCTGGAAGGAAACGTCGCAGACCCATCAAGATGGTACTCGTACTGCTCGCCTCATCGAGTGGAATCCAAAGATATGAGTGCTTAAGCTATGGGATATGAAATGGACGAGCGACCAATAAAACAACATGTATTATGGGGTTGAATGCTTTTTGCTATTCACAAAATAAAACCAAATCAGTAATGCAAATATCTGATTTAACACAGCACAGCAAAATCAGTTGCACCATTCAATTCTGCTCGTCCAGACGGGGAGAATTCAATCACATTTTTTCGATGCGACGTTTCTTATGGGATTGAATGAGCGACAACATTTTGACCCCAAACCGAGAGGATTTTGGGATGTTTGTGGTTTTTTGGTAACAACTCTGGAAGGAAACGTCGCAGACCCATCAAGGTAGTACTCATTCTGCTCGCCTCATCGAGTGGAATCCAAAGATATGAGTGGTTAAGCTATGGGATATGAAATGGACGAGCGACCAATAAAACAACATGTATTATGGGGTTGAATGCGTTTTGCTATTCACAAAATAAAACAAAAGCAGTCATGCAAATATCTGTTTTAACACAGCACAGCAAAATCAGTTGCACCATTCAATCCCGCTCGTCCAGACGGGGAGAATTCAATCATATTTATTCGATGCGACGTTTCTTATGGGATTTAATGAGCGACAACATTTTGACCCCAAACCGAGAGGATTCTGGGATGTTTGTGGTTTTTTTGTAATAACTCTGGAAGGAAACGTCGCAGACCCATCAAGGTGGTACTTGTACTGCTCGCCTCATCGAGAGGAATCCAAAGATATGAGTGCTTAAGCTATGGGATATGAAATGGACGAGCGACCAATTAAACAACATGTATTATGGGGTTGAATGCTTTTTGCTATTCACAAAATAAAACCAAAGCAGTAATGCAATTTCTGATTTAACACAGCACAGCAAAATCAGTTGCACCATTCAATTCTGCTCGTCCAGACGGGGAGAATTCAATCACATTTTTTCGATGCGACGTTTCTTATTGGATTGAATGAGCGACAACATTTTGACCCCAAACCGAGAGGATTTTGGGATGTTTGTGGTTTTTTGGTAACAACTCTGGAAGGAAACGTCGCAGACCCATCAAGGTGGTACTCGTACTGCTCGCCTCATCGAGAGGAATCCAAAGATATGAGTGGTTAAGCTATGGGATATGAAATGGACGAGCGACCAATAAAACAACTTTTATTATGGGGTTGAATGCTTTTTGCTATTCACAAAATAAAACAAATGCAGTCATGCAAATATCTGTTTTAACACAGCACAGCAAAAATCAGTTACACCATTCAATTCCGCTCGTCCAGACGGGGAGAATTCAATCACATTTATTCGATGCGACGTTTCTTATGGGATTTAATGAGCGAGAACATTTTGACCCCAAACCGAGAGGATTCTGGGATGTTTGTGGTGTTTTTGTAATAACTCTGGAAGGAAACGTCGCAGACCCATCAAGGTGGTACTCGTACTGCTCGCCTCATCGAGAGGAATCCAAAGATATGAGTGCTTAAGCTATGGGATATGAAATGGACGAGCGACCAATAAAACAACATGTTTTATGGGGTTGAATGCTTTTTGCTATTCACAAAATAAAACCAAAGCAGTAATGCAAATATCTGATTTAACACAGCACAGCAAAATCAGTTGGACCAATCAATTCTGCTCGTCCAGACGGGGAGAATTCAATCACATTTTTTCGATGCGACGTTTCTTATGGGATTGAATGAGCGACAACATTTTGACCCCAAACCGAGAGGATTTTGGGATGTTTGTGGTTTTTTGGTAACAACTCTGGAAGGAAACGTCGCAGACCCATCAAGGTAGTACTCATACTGCTCGCCTCATCGAGTGGAATCCAAAGATATGAGTGGTTAAGCTATGGGATATGAAATGGACGAGCGACCAATAAAACAACATGTATTATGGGGTTGAATGCGTTTTGCTATTCACAAAATAAAACAAAAGCAGTAATGCAAATATCTGATTTAACACAGCACAGCAAAATCAGTTGCACCATTCAATTCTGCTCGTCCAGACGGGGAGAATTCAATCACATTTTTTCGATGCGACGTTTCTTATGGGATTGAATGAGCGACAACATTTTGACCCCAAACCGAGAGGATTCTGGGATGTTTGTGGTTTTTTGGTAACAACTCTGGAAGCAAACGTCGCAGACCCATCAAGGTGGTACTCGTACTGCTCGCCTCATCGAGTGGAATCCAAAGATATGAGTGGTTAAGCTATGCGATATGAAATGGACGAGCGACCAATAAAACAACATGTATTATGGGGTTGAATGCGTTTTGCTATTCACAAAATAAAACAAAAGCAGTCATGCAAATATCTGTTTTAACACAGCACAGCAAAATCAGTTGCACCATTCAATCCCGCTCGTCCAGACGGGGAGAATTCAATCACATTTCTTCGATGTGACGTTTCTTATGGGATTTAATGAGCGACAACATTTTGACCCCAAACCGGGAGGATTCTGGGATGTTTGTGGTTTTTTTGTAATAACTTTGGAAGGAAACGTCGCAGACCCATCAAGATGGTACTCGTACTGCTCGCCTCATCGAGTGGAATCCAAAGATATGAGTGCTTAAGCTATGGGATATGAAATGGACGAGCGACCAATAAAACAACATGTATTATGGGGTTGAATGCTTTTTGCTATTCACAAAATAAAACCAAATCAGTAATGCAAATATCTGATTTAACACAGCACAGCAAAATCAGTTGCACCATTCAATTCTGCTCGTCCAGACGGGGAGAATTCAATCACATTTTTTCGATGCGACGTTTCTTATGGGATTGAATGAGCGACAACATTTTGACCCCAAACCGAGAGGATTCTGGGATGTTTGTGGTTTTTTGGTAACAACTCTGGAAGCAAACGTCGCAGACCCATCAAGGTGGTACTCGTACTGCTCGCCTCATCGAGTGGAATCCAAAGATATGAGTGGTTAAGCTATGCGATATGAAATGGACGAGCGACCAATAAAACAACATGTATTATGGGGTTGAATGCGTTTTGCTATTCACAAAATAAAACAAAAGCAGTCATGCAAATATCTGTTTTAACACAGCACAGCAAAATCAGTTGCACCATTCAATCCCGCTCGTCCAGACGGGGAGAATTCAATCACATTTATTCGATGCGACGTTTCTTATGGGATTTAATGAGCGACAACATTTTGACCCCAAACCGGGAGGATTCTGGGATGTTTGTGGTTTTTTTGTAATAACTCTGGAAGGAAACGTCGCAGACCCATCAAGATGGTACTCGTACTGCTCGCCTCATCGAGTGGAATCCAAAGATATGAGTGCTTAAGCTATGGGATATGAAATGGACGAGCGACCAATAAAACAACATGTATTATGGGGTTGAATGCTTTTTGCTATTCACAAAATAAAACCAAATCAGTAATGCAAATATCTGATTTAACACAGCACAGCAAAATCAGTTGCACCATTCAATTCTGCTCGTCCAGACGGGGAGAATTCAATCACATTTTTTCGATGCGACGTTTCTTATGGGATTGAATGAGCGACAACATTTTGACCCCAAACCGAGAGGATTTTGGGATGTTTGTGGTTTTTTGGTAACAACTCTGGAAGGAAACGTCGCAGACCCATCAAGGTAGTACTCATTCTGCTCGCCTCATCGAGTGGAATCCAAAGATATGAGTGGTTAAGCTATGGGATATGAAATGGACGAGCGACCAATAAAACAACATGTATTAATGGGTTGAATGCGTTTTGCTATTCACAAAATAAAACAAAAGCAGTCATGCAAATATCTGTTTTAACACAGCACAGCAAAATCAGTTGCACCATTCAATCCCGCTCGTCCAGACGGGGAGAATTCAATCATATTTATTCGATGCGACGTTTCTTATGGGATTTAATGAGCGACAACATTTTGACCCCAAACCGAGAGGATTCTGGGATGTTTGTGGTTTTTTTGTAATAACTCTGGAAGGAAACGTCCGAGACCCATCAAGGTGGTACTTGTACTGCTCGCCTCATCGAGAGGAATCCAAAGATATGAGTGCTTAAGCTATGGGATATGAAATGGACGAGCGACCAATTAAACAACATGTATTATGGGGTTGAATGCTTTTTGCTATTCACAAAATAAAACCAAAGCAGTCATGCAAATATCTGTTTTAACACAGCACAGCAAAATCAGTTGCACCATTCAATCCCGCTCGTCCAGACGGGGAGAATTCAATCATATTTATTCGATGCGACGTTTCTTATGGGATTTAATGAGCGACAACATTTTGACCCCAAACCGAGAGGATTCTGGGATGTTTGTGGTTTTTTTGTAATAACTCTGGAAGGAAACGTCCGAGACCCATCAAGGTGGTACTTGTACTGCTCGCCTCATCGAGAGGAATCCAAAGATATGAGTGCTTAAGCTATGGGATATGAAATGGACGAGCGACCAATTAAACAACATGTATTATGGGGTTGAATGCTTTTTGCTATTCACAAAATAAAACCAAAGCAGTAATGCAAATATCTGATTTAACACAGCACAGCAAAATCAGTTGCACCATTCAATTCTGCTCGTCCAGACGGGGAGAATTCAATCACATTTTTTCGATGCGACGTTTCTTATGGGATTGAATGAGCGACAACATTTTGACCCCAAACCGAGAGGATTTTGGGATGTTTGTGGTTTTTTGGTAACAACTCTGGAAGGAAACGTCGCAGACCCATCAAGGTGGTACTCGTACTGCTCGCCTCATCGAGAGGAATCCAAAGATATGAGTGGTTAAGCTATGGGATATGAAATGGACGAGCGACCAATAAAACAACGTTTATTATGGGGTTGAATGCTTTTTGCTATTCACAAAATAAAACAAATGCAGTCATGCAAATATCTGTTTTAACACAGCACAGCAAAAATCAGTTACACCATTCAATTCCGCTCGTCCAGACGGGGAGAATTCAATCACATTTATTCGATGCGACGTTTCTTATGGGATTTAATGAGCGACAACATTTTGACCCCAAACCGAGAGGATTCTGGGATGTTTGTGGTGTTTTTGTAATAACTCTGGAAGGAAACGTCGCAGACCCATCAAGGTAGTACTCATACTGCTCGCCTCATCGAGTGGAATCCAAAGATATGAGTGGTTAAGCTATGGGATATGAAATGGACGAGCGACCAATAAAACAACATGTATTATGGGGTTGAATGCGTTTTGCTATTCACAAAATAAAACAAAAGCAGTCATGCAAATATCTGTTTTAACACAGCACAGCAAAATCAGTTGCACCATTCAATCCCGCTCGTCCAGACGGGGAGAATTCAATCATATTTATTCGATGCGACGTTTCTTATGGGATTTAATGAGCGACAACATTTTGACCCCAAACCGAGAGGATTCTGGGATGTTTGTGGTTTTTTTGTAATAACTCTGGAAGGAAACGTCGCAGACCCATCAAGGTGGTACTCGTACTGCTCGCCTCATCGAGAGGAATCCAAAGATATGAGTGTTTAAGCTGTGGGATATGAAATGGACGAGCGACCAATAAAACAACATGTATTATGGGGTTGAATGCTTTTTGCTATTCACAAAATAAAACAAAAGCAGTCATGCAAATATCTGTTTTAACACAGCACAGCAAAATCAGTTGCACCATTCAATCCCGCTCGTCCAGACGGGGAGAATTCAATCACATTTATTCGATGCGACGTTTCTTATGGGATTTAATGAGCGACAACATTTTGACCCCAAACCGGGAGGATTCTGGGATGTTTGTGGTTTTTTTGTAATAACTCTCGAAGGAAACGTCGCAGACCCATCAAGATGGTACTGGTACTGCTCGCCTCATCGAGTGGAATCCAAAGATATGAGTGCTTAAGCTATGGGATATGAAATGGACGAGCGACCAATAAAACAACATGTATTATGGGGTTGAATGCTTTTTGCTATTCACAAAATAAAACCAAATCAGTAATGCAAATATCTGATTTAACACAGCACAGCAAAATCAGTTGCACCATTCAATTCTGCTCGTCCAGACGGGGAGAATTCAATCACATTTTTTCGATGCGACGTTTCTTATGGGATTGAATGAGCGACAACATTTTGACCCCAAACCGAGAGGATTTTGGGATGTTTGTGGTTTTTTGGTAACAACTCTGGAAGGAAACGTCGCAGACCCATCAAGGTAGTACTCATTCTGCTCGCCTCATCGAGTGGAATCCAAAGATATGAGTGGTTAAGCTATGGGATATGAAATGGACGAGCGACCAATAAAACAACATGTATTATGGGGTTGAATGCGTTTTGCTATTCACAAAATAAAACAAAAGCAGTCATGCAAATATCTGTTTTAACACAGCACAGCAAAATCAGTTGCACCATTCAATCCCGCTCGTCCAGACGGGGAGAATTCAATCATATTTATTCGATGCGACGTTTCTTATGGGATTTAATGAGCGACAACATTTTGACCCCAAACCGAGAGGATTCTGGGATGTTTGTGGTTTTTTTGTAATAACTCTGGAAGGAAACGTCGCAGGCCCATCAAGGTGGTACTTGTACTGCTCGCCTCATCGAGAGGAATCCAAAGATATGAGTGCTTAAGCTATGGGATATGAAATGGACGAGCGACCAATTAAACAACATGTATTATGGGGTTGAATGCTTTTTGCTATTCACAAAATAAAACCAAAGCAGTAATGCAAATATCTGATTTAACACAGCACAGCAAAATCAGTTGCACCATTCAATTCTGCTCGTCCAGACGGGGAGAATTCAATCACATTTTTTCGATGCGACGTTTCTTATGGGATGGAATGAGCGACAACATTTTGACCCCAAACCGAGAGGATTTTGGGATGTTTGTGGTTTTTTGGTAACAACTCTGGAAGGAAACGTCGCAGACCCATCAAGGTGGTACTCGTACTGCTCGCCTCATCGAGAGGAATCCAAAGATATGAGTGGTTAAGCTATGGGATATGAAATGGACGAGCGACCAATAAAACAACTTTTATTATGGGGTTGAATGCTTTTTGCTATTCACAAAATAAAACAAATGCAGTCATGCAAATATCTGTTTTAACACAGCACAGCAAAAATCAGTTACACCATTCAATTCCGCTCGTCCAGACGGGGAGAATTCAATCACATTTATTCGATGCGACGTTTCTTATGGGATTTAATGAGCGACAACATTTTGACCCCAAACCGAGAGGATTCTGGGATGTTTGTGGTGTTTTTGTAATAACTCTGGAAGGAAACGTCGCAGACCCATCAAGGTGGTACTCGTACTGCTCGCCTCATCGAGAGGAATCCAAAGATATGAGTGCTTAAGCTATGGGATATGAAATGGACGAGCGACCAATAAAACAACATGTTTTATGGGGTTGAATGCTTTTTGCTATTCACAAAATAAAACCAAAGCAGTAATGCAAATATCTGATTTAACACAGCACAGCAAAATCAGTTGGACCATTCAATTCTGCTCGTCCAGACGGGGAGAATTCAATCACATTTTTTCGATGCGACGTTTCTTATGGGATTGAATGAGCGACAACATTTTGACCCCAAACCGAGAGGATTTTGGGATGTTTGTGGTTTTTTGGTAACAACTCTGGAAGGAAACGTCGCAGACCCATCAAGGTAGTACTCATACTGCTCGCCTCATCGAGTGGAATCCAAAGATATGAGTGGTTAAGCTATGGGATATGAAATGGACGAGCGACCAATAAAACAACATGTATTATGGGGTTGAATGCGTTTTGCTATTCACAAAATAAAACAAAAGCAGTCATGCAAATATCTGTTTTAACACAGCACAGCAAAATCAGTTGCACCATTCAATCCCGCTCGTCCAGACGGGGAGAATTCAATCATATTTATTCAATGCGACGTTTCTTATGGGATTTAATGAGCGACAACATTTTGACCCCAAACCGAGAGGATTCTGGGATGTTTGTGGTTTTTTTGTAATAACTCTGGAAGGAAACGTCGCAGACCCATCAAGATGGTACTCGTACTGCTCGCCTCATCGAGAGGAATCCAAAGATATGAGTGCTTAAGCTGTGGGATATGAAATGGACGAGCGACCAATAAAACAACATGTATTATGGGGTTGAATGCTTTTTGCTATTCACAAAATAAAACCAAAGCAGTAATGCAAATATCTGATTTAACACAGCACAGCAAAATCAGTTGCACCATTCAATTCTGCTCGTCCAGACGGGGAGAATTCAATCACATTTTTTCGATGCGACGTTTCTTATGGGATTGAATGAGCGACAACATTTTGACCCCAAACCGAGAGGATTCTGGGATGTTTGTGGTTTTTTGGTAACAACTCTGGAAGCAAACGTCGCAGACCCATCAAGGTGGTACTCGTACTGCTCGCCTCATCGAGTGGAATCCAAAGATATGAGTGGTTAAGCTATGCGATATGAAATGGACGAGCGACCAATAAAACAACATGTATTATGGGGTTGAATGCGTTTTGCTATTCACAAAATAAAACAAAAGCAGTCATGCAAATATCTGTTTTAACACAGCACAGCAAAATCAGTTGCACCATTCAATCCCGCTCGTCCAGACGGGGAGAATTCAATCACATTTATTCGATGCGACGTTTCTTATGGGATTTAATGAGCGACAACATTTTGACCCCAAACCGGGAGGATTCTGGGATGTTTGTGGTTTTTTTGTAATAACTCTGGAAGGAAACGTCGCAGACCCATCAAGATGGTACTCGTACTGCTCGCCTCATCGAGTGGAATCCAAAGATATGAGTGCTTAAGCTATGGGATATGAAATGGACGAGCGACCAATAAAACAACATGTATTATGGGGTTGAATGCTTTTTGCTATTCACAAAATAAAACCAAATCAGTAATGCAAATATCTGATTTAACACAGCACAGCAAAATCAGTTGCACCATTCAATTCTGCTCGTCCAGACGGGGAGAATTCAATCACATTTTTTCGATGCGACGTTTCTTATGGGATTGAATGAGCGACAACATTTTGACCCCAAACCGAGAGGATTTTGGGATGTTTGTGGTTTTTTGGTAACAACTCTGGAAGGAAACGTCGCAGACCCATCAAGGTAGTACTCATTCTGCTCGCCTCATCGAGTGGAATCCAAAGATATGAGTGGTTAAGCTATGGGATATGAAATGGACGAGCGACCAATAAAACAACATGTATTATGGGGTTGAATGCGTTTTGCTATTCACAAAATAAAACAAAAGCAGTCATGCAAATATCTGTTTTAACACAGCACAGCAAAATCAGTTGCACCATTCAATCCCGCTCGTCCAGACGTGGAGAATTCAATCATATTTATTCGATGCGACGTTTCTTATGGGATTTAATGAGCGACAACATTTTGACCCCAAACCGAGAGGATTCTGGGATGTTTGTGGTTTTTTTGTAATAACTCTGGAAGGAAACGTCGCAGACCCATCAAGGTGGTACTTGTACTGCTCGCCTCATCGAGAGGAATCCAAAGATATGAGTGCTTAAGCTATGGGATATGAAATGGACGAGCGACCAATTAAACAACATGTATTATGGGGTTGAATGCTTTTTGCTATTCACAAAATAAAACCAAAGCAGTAATGCAAATATCTGATTTAACACAGCACAGCAAAATCAGTTGCACCATTCAATTCTGCTCGTCCAGACGGGGAGAATTCAATCACATTTTTTCGATGCGACGTTTCTTATGGGATTGAATGAGCGACAACATTTTGACCCCAAACCGAGAGGATTTTGGGATGTTTGTGGTTTTTTGGTAACAACTCTGGAAGGAAACGTCGCAGACCCATCAAGGTGGTACTCGTACTGCTCGCCTCATCGAGAGGAATCCAAAGATATGAGTGGTTAAGCTATGGGATATGAAATGGACGAGCGACCAATAAAACAACTTTTATTATGGGGTTGAATGCTTTTTGCTATTCACAAAATAAAACAAATGCAGTCATGCAAATATCTGTTTTAACACAGCACAGCAAAAATCAGTTACACCATTCAATTCCGCTCGTCCAGACGGGGAGAATTCAATCACATTTATTCGATGCGACGTTTCTTATGGGATTTAATGAGCGACAACATTTTGACCCCAAACCGAGAGGATTCTGGGATGTTTGTGGTGTTTTTGTAATAACTCTGGAAGGAAACGTCGCAGACCCATCAAGGTGGTACTCGTACTGCTCGCCTCATCGAGAGGAATCCAAAGATATGAGTGCTTAAGCTATGGGATATGAAATGGACGAGCGACCAATAAAACAACATGTTTTATGGGGTTGAATGCTTTTTGCTATTCACAAAATAAAACCAAAGCAGTAATGCAAATATCTGATTTAACACAGCACAGCAAAATCAGTTGGACCATTCAATTCTGCTCGTCCAGACGGGGAGAATTCAATCACATTTTTTCGATGCGACGTTTCTTATGGGATTGAATGAGCGACAACATTTTGACCCCAAACCGAGAGGATTTTGGGATGTTTGTGGTTTTTTGGTAACAACTCTGGAAGGAAACGTCGCAGACCCATCAAGGTAGTACTCATACTGCTCGCCTCATCGAGTGGAATCCAAAGATATGAGTGGTTAAGCTATGGGATATGAAATGGACGAGCGACCAATAAAACAACATGTATTATGGGGTTGAATGCGTTTTGCTATTCACAAAATAAAACAAAAGCAGTCATGCAAATATCTGTTTTAACACAGCACAGCAAAATCAGTTGCACCATTCAATCCCGCTCGTCCAGACGGGGAGAATTCAATCATATTTATTCGATGCGACGTTTCTTATGGGATTTAATGAGCGACAACATTTTGACCCCAAACCGAGAGGATTCTGGGATGTTTGTGGTTTTTTTGTAATAACTCTGGAAGGAAACGTCGCAGACCCATCAAGGTGGTACTCGTACTGCTCGCCTCATCGAGAGGAATCCAAAGATATGAGTGCTTAAGCTGTTGGATATGAAATGGACGAGCGACCAATAAAACAACATGTATTATGGGGTTGAATGCTTTTTGCTATTCACAAAATAAAACCAAAGCAGTAATGCAAATATCTGATTTAACACAGCACAGCAAAATCAGTTGCACCATTCAATTCTGCTCGTCCAGACGGGGAGAATTCAATCACATTTTTTCGATGCGACGTTTCTTATGGGATTGAATGAGCGACAACATTTTGACCCCAAACCGAGAGGATTCTGGGATGTTTGTTGTTTTTTGGTAACAACTCTGGAAGCAAACGTCGCAGACCCATCAAGGTGGTACTCGTACTGCTCGCCTCATCGAGTGGAATCCAAAGATATGAGTGGTTAAGCTATGCGATATGAAATGGACGAGCGACCAATAAAACAACATGTATTATGGGGTTGAATGCGTTTTGCTATTCACAAAATAAAACAAAAGCAGTCATGCAAATATCTGTTTTAACACAGCACAGCAAAATCAGTTGCACCATTCAATCCCGCTCGTCCAGACGGGGAGAATTCAATCACATTTATTCGATGCGACGTTTCTTATGGGATTTAATGAGCGACAACATTTTGACCCCAAACCGGGAGGATTCTGGGATGTTTGTGGTTTTTTTGTAATAACTCTGGAAGGAAACGTCGCAGACCCATCAAGATGGTACTCGTACTGCTCGCCTCATCGAGTGGAATCCAAAGATATGAGTGCTTAAGCTATGGGATATGAAATGGACGAGCGACCAATAAAACAACATGTATTATGGGGTTGAATGCGTTTTGCTATTCACAAAATAAAACAAAAGCAGTCATGCAAATATCTGTTTTAACAAAGCACAGCAAAATCAGTTGCACCATTCAATCCCGCTCGTCCAGACGGGGAGAATTCAATCATATTTATTCGATGCGACGTTTCTTATGGGATTTAATGATCGACAACATTTTGACCCCGAACCGAGAGGATTCTGGGATGTTTGTGGTTTTTTTGTAATAACTCTGGAAGGAAACGTCGCAGACCCATCAAGGTGGTACTCGTACTGCTCGCCTCATCGAGAGGAATCCAACGATATGAGTGCTTAAGCTATGGGATATGAAATGGACGAGCGACCAATAAAACAACATGTATTATGGGGTTGAATGCTTTTTGCTATTCACAAAATAAAACCAAAGCAGTAATGCAAATATCTGATTTAACACAGCACAGCAAAATCAGTTGCACCATTCAATTCTGCTCGTCCAGACGGGGAGAATTCAATCACATTTTTTCGATGCGACGTTTCTTATGGGATTGAATGAGCGACAACATTTTGACGCCAAACCGAGAGGATTCTGGGATGTTTGTGGTTTTTTGGTAACAACTCTGGAAGCAAACGTCGCAGACCCATCAAGGTGGTACTCGTACTGCTCGCCTCATCGAGTGAAATCCAAAGATATGAGTGGTTAAGCTATGCGATATGAAATGGACGAGCGACCAATAAAACAACATGTATTATGGGGTTGAATGCGTTTTGCTATTCACAAAATAAAACAAAAGCAGTCATGCAAATATCTGTTTTAACACAGCACAGCAAAATCAGTTGCACCATTCAATCCCGCTCGTCCAGACGGGGAGAATTCAATCACATTTATTCGATGCGACGTTTCTTATGGGATTTAATGAGCGACAACATTTTGACCCCAAACCGGGAGGATTCTGGGATGTTTGTGTTTTTTTTGTAATAACTCTGGAAGGAAACGTCGCAGACCCATCAAGATGGTACTCGTACTGCTCGCCTCATCGAGTGGAATCCAAAGATATGAGTGCTTAAGCTATGGGATATGAAATGGACGAGCGACCAATAAAACAACATGTATTATGGGGTTGAATGCTTTTTGCTATTCACAAAATAAAACCAAATCAGTAATGCAAATATCTGATTTAACACAGCACAGCAAAATCAGTTGCACCATTCAATTCTGCTCGTCCAGACGGGGAGAATTCAATCACATTTTTTCGATGCGACGTTTCTTATGGGATTGAATGAGCGACAACATTTTGACCCCAAACCGAGAGGATTTTGGGATGTTTGTGGTTTTTTGGTAACAACTCTGGAAGGAAACGTCGCAGACCCATCAAGGTAGTACTCGTACTGCTCGCCTCATCGAGAGGAATCCAAAGATATGAGTGCTTAAGCTATGGGATATGAAATGGACGAGCGACCAATTAAACAACATGTATTATGGGGTTGAATGCTTTTTGCTATTCACAAAATAAAACCAAAGCAGTAATGCAAATATCTGATTTAAAACAGCACAGCAAAATCAGTTGCACCATTCAATTCTGCTCGTCCAGACGGGGAGAATTCAATCACATTTTTTCGATGCGACGTTTCTTATGGGATTGAATGAGCGACAACATTTTGACCCCAAACCGAGAGGATTCTGGGATGTTTGTGGTTTTTTGGTAACAACTCTGGAAGCAAACGTCGCAGACCCATCAAGGTGGTACTCGTACTGCTCGCCTCATCGAGTGGAATCCAAAGATATGAGTGGTTAAGCTATGCGATATGAAATGGACGAGCGACCAATAAAACAACATGTATTATGGGGTTGAATGCGTTTTGCTATTCACAAAATAAAACAAAAGCAGTCATGCAAATATCTGTTTTAACACAGCACAGCAAAATCAGTTGCACCATTCAATCCCGCTCGTCCAGACGGGGAGAATTCAATCACATTTATTCGATGCGACGTTTCTTATGGGATTTAATGAGCGACAACATTTTGACCCCAAACCGGGAGGATTCTGGGATGTTTGTGGTTTTTTTGTAATAACTCTGGAAGGAAACGTCGCAGACCCATCAAGATGGTACTCGTACTGCTCGCCTCATCGAGTGGAATCCAAAGATATGAGTGCTTAAGCTATGGGATATGAAATGGACGAGCGACCAATAAAACAACATGTATTATGGGGTTGAATGCGTTTTGCTATTCACAAAATAAAACAAAAGCAGTCATGCAAATATCTGTTTTAACAAAGCACAGCAAAATCAGTTGCACCATTCAATCCCGCTCGTCCAGACGGGGAGAATTCAATCATATTTATTCGATGCGACGTTTCTTATGGGATTTAATGAGCGACAACATTTTGACCCCGAACCGAGAGGATTCTGGGATGTTTGTGGTTTTTTTGTAATAACTCTGGAAGGAAACGTCGCAGACCCATCAAGGTGGTACTCGTACTGCTCGCCTCATCGAGAGGAATCCAAAGATATGAGTGCTTAAGCTATGGGATATGAAATGGACGAGCGACCAATAAAACAACATGTATTATGGGGTTGAATGCTTTTTGCTATTCACAAAATAAAACCAAAGCAGTAATGCAAATATCTGATTTAACACAGCACAGCAAAATCAGTTGCACCATTCAATTCTGCTCGTCCAGACGGGGAGAATTCAATCACATTTTTTCGATGCGACGTTTCTTATGGGATTGAATGAGCGACAACATTTTGACCCCAAACCGAGAGGATTCTGGGATGTTTGTGGTTTTTTGGTAACAACTCTGGAAGCAAACGTCGCAGACCCATCAAGGTGGTACTCGTACTGCTCGCCTCATCGAGTGAAATCCAAAGATATGAGTGGTTAAGCTATGCGATATGAAATGGACGAGCGACCAATAAAACAACATGTATTATGGGGTTGAATGCGTTTTGCTATTCACAAAATAAAACAAAAGCAGTCATGCAAATATCTGTTTTAACACAGCACAGCAAAATCAGTTGCACCATTCAATCCCGCTCGTCCAGACGGGGAGAATTCAATCACATTTATTCGATGCGACGTTTCTTATGGGATTTAATGAGCGACAACATTTTGACCCCAAACCGGGAGGATTCTGGGATGTTTGTGTTTTTTTTGTAATAACTCTGGAAGGAAACGTCGCAGACCCATCAAGATGGTACTCGTACTGCTCGCCTCATCGAGTGGAATCCAAAGATATGAGTGCTTAAGCTATGGGATATGAAATGGACGAGCGACCAATAAAACAACATGTATTATGGGGTTGAATGCTTTTTGCTATTCACAAAATAAAACCAAATCAGTAATGCAAATATCTGATTTAACACAGCACAGCAAAATCAGTTGCACCATTCAATTCTGCTCGTCCAGACGGGGAGAATTCAATCACATTTTTTCGATGCGACGTTTCTTATGGGATTGAATGAGCGACAACATTTTGACCCCAAACCGAGAGGATTTTGGGATGTTTGTGGTTTTTTGGTAACAACTCTGGAAGGAAACGTCGCAGACCCATCAAGGTAGTACTCATACTGCTCGCCTCATCGAGAGGAATCCAAAGATATGAGTGCTTAAGCTATGGGATATGAAATGGACGAGCGACCAATTAAACAACATGTATTATGGGGTTGAATGCTTTTTGCTATTCACAAAATAAAACCAAAGCAGTAATGCAAATATCTGATTTAAAACAGCACAGCAAAATCAGTTGCACCATTCAATTCTGCTTGTCCAGACGGGGAGAATTCAATCACATTTTTTCGATGCGACGTTTCTTATGGGATTGAATGAGCGACAACATTTTGACCCCAAACCGAGAGGATTCTGGGATGTTTGTGGTTTTTTGGTAACAACTCTGGAAGCAAACGTCGCAGACCCATCAAGGTGGTACTCGTACTGCTCGCCTCATCGAGTGGAATCCAAAGATATGAGTGGTTAAGCTATGCGATATGAAATGGACGAGCGACCAATAAAACAACATGTATTATGGGGTTGAATGCGTTTTGCTATTCACAAAATAAAACAAAAGCAGTCATGCAAATATCTGTTTTAACACAGCACAGCAAAATCAGTTGCACCATTCAATCCCGCTCGTCCAGACGGGGAGAATTCAATCACATTTATTCGATGCGACGTTTCTTATGGGATTTAATGAGCGACAACATTTTGACCCCAAACCAGGAGGATTCTGGGATGTTTGTGGTTTTTTTGTAATAACTCTGGAAGGAAACGTCGCAGACCCATCAAGATGGTACTCGTACTGCTCGCCTCATCGAGTGGAATCCAAAGATATGAGTGCTTAAGCTATGGGATATGAAATGGACGAGCGACCATTAAAACAACATGTATTATGGGGTTGAATGCTTTTTGCTATTCACAAAATAAAACCAAATCAGTAATGCAAATATCTGATTTAACACAGCACAGCAAAATCAGTTGCACCATTCAATTCTGCTCGTCCAGACGGGGAGAATTCAATCACATTTTTTCGATGCGACGTTTCTTATGGGATTGAATGAGCGACAACATTTTGACCCCAAACCGAGAGGATTTTGGGATGTTTGTGGTTTTTTGGTAACAACTCTGGAAGGAAACGTCGCAGACCCATCAAGGTAGTACTCATACTGCTCGCCTCATCGAGTGGAATCCAAAGATATGAGTGGTTAAGCTATGGGATATGAAATGGACGAGCGACCAATAAAACAACATGTATTATGGGGTTGAATGCGTTTTGCTATTCACAAAATAAAACAAAAGCAGTCATGCAAATATCTGTTTTAACACAGCACAGCAAAATCAGTTGCACCATTCAATCCCGCTCGTCCAGACGGGGAGAATTCAATCACATTTTTTCGATGCGACGTTTCTTATGGGATTGAATGAGCGACAACATTTTGACCCCAAACCGAGAGGATTTTGGGATGTTTGTGGTGTTTTTGTAATAACTCTGGAAGGTAACGTCGCAGACCCATCAAGGTGGTACTCGTACTGCTCGCCTCATCGAGAGGAATCCAAAGATATGAGTGCTTAAGCTATGGGATATGAAATGGACGAGCGACCAATAAAACAACTTTTATTATGGGGTTGAATGCTTTTTGCTATTCACAAAATAAAACAAATGCAGTCATGCAAATATCTGTTTTAACACAGCACAGCAAAAATCAGTTACACCATTCAATTCCGCTCGTCCAGACGGGGAGAATTCAATCACATTTATTCGATGCGACGTTTCTTATGGGATTTAATGAGCGACAACATTTTGACCCCAAACCGAGAGGATTCTGGGATGTTTGTGGTGTTTTTGTAATAACTCTGGAAGGAAACGTCGCAGACCCATCAAGGTGGTACTCGTATTGCTCGACTCATCGAGAGGAATCCAAAGATATGAGTGCTTAAGCTATGGGATATGAAATGGACGAGCGACCAATAAAACAACATGTATTATGGGGTTGAATGCTTTTTGCTATTCACAAAATAAAACAAATGCAGTCATGCAAATATCTGTTTAACACAGCACAGCAAAAATCAGTTACACCATTCAATTCCGCTCGTACAGACGGGGAGAATTCAATCACATTTATTCGATGCGACGTTTCTTATGGGATTTAATGAGCGACAACATTTTGACCCCAAACCGAGAGGATTCTGGGATGTTTGTGGTGTTTTTGTAATAACTCTGGAAGGAAACGTCGCAGACCCATCAAGGTGGTACTCGTACTGCTCGCCTCATCGAGAGGAATCCAAAGATATGAGTGCTTAAGCTATGGGATATGAAATGGACGAGCGACCAATAAAACAACATGTTTTATGGGGTTGAATGCTTTTTGCTATTCACAAAATAAAACCAAAGCAGTAATGCAAATATCTGATTTAACACAGCACAGCAAAATCAGTTGCACCATTCAATTCTGCTCGTCCAGACGGGGAGAATTCAATCACATTTTTTCGATGCGACGTTTCTTATGGGATTGAATGAGCGACAACATTTTGACCCCAAACCGAGAGGATTTTGGGATGTTTGTGGTTTTTTGGTAACAACTCTGGAAGGAAACGTCGCAGACCCATCAAGGTAGTACTCATACTGCTCGCCTCATCGAGTGGAATCCAAAGATATGAGTGGTTAAGCTATGGGATATGAAATGGACGAGCGACCAATAAAACAACATGTATTATGGGGTTGAATGCGTTTTGCTATTCACAAAATAAAACAAAAGCAGTCATGCAAATATCTGTTTTAACACAGCACAGCAAAATCAGTTGCACCATTCAATCCCGCTCGTCCAGACGGGGAGAATTCAATCACATTTTTTCGATGCGACGTTTCTTATGGGATTGAATGAGCGACAACATTTTGACCCCAAACCGAGAGGATTTTGGGATGTTTGTGGTGTTTTTGTAATAACTCTGGAAGGTAACGTCGCAGACCCATCAAGGTGGTACTCGTACTGCTCGCCTCATCGAGAGGAATCCAAAGATATGAGTGCTTAAGCTATGGGATATGAAATGGACGAGCGACCAATAAAACAACTTTTATTATGGGGTTGAATGCTTTTTGCTATTCACAAAATAAAACAAATGCAGTCATGCAAATATCTGTTTTAACACAGCACAGCAAAAATCAGTTACACCATTCAATTCCGCTCGTCCAGACGGGGAGAATTCAATCACATTTATTCGATGCGACGTTTCTTATGGGATTTAATGAGCGACAACATTTTGACCCCAAACCGAGAGGATTCTGGGATGTTTGTGGTGTTTTTGTAATAACTCTGGAAGGAAACGTCGCAGACCCATCAAGGTGGTACTCGTATTGCTCGACTCATCGAGAGGAATCCAAAGATATGAGTGCTTAAGCTATGGGATATGAAATGGACGAGCGACCAATAAAACAACATGTATTATGGGGTTGAATGCTTTTTGCTATTCACAAAATAAAACAAATGCAGTCATGCAAATATCTGTTTAACACAGCACAGCAAAAATCAGTTACACCATTCAATTCCGCTCGTACAGACGGGGAGAATTCAATCACATTTATTCGATGCGACGTTTCTTATGGGATTTAATGAGCGACAACATTTTGACCCCAAACCGAGAGGATTCTGGGATGTTTGTGGTGTTTTTGTAATAACTCTGGAAGGAAACGTCGCAGACCCATCAAGGTGGTACTCGTACTGCTCGCCTCATCGAGAGGAATCCAAAGATATGAGTGCTTAAGCTATGGGATATGAAATGGACGAGCGACCAATAAAACAACATGTTTTATGGGGTTGAATGCTTTTTGCTATTCACAAAATAAAACCAAAGCAGTAATGCAAATATCTGATTTAACACAGCACAGCAAAATCAGTTGCACCATTCAATTCTGCTCGTCCAGACGGGGAGAATTCAATCACATTTTTTCGATGCGACGTTTCTTATGGGATTGAATGAGCGACAACATTTTGACCCCAAACCGAGAGGATTTTGGGATGTTTGTGGTTTTTTGGTAACAACTCTGGAAGGAAACGTCGCAGACCCATCAAGGTAGTACTCATACTGCTCGCCTCATCGAGTGGAATCCAAAGATATGAGTGGTTAAGCTATGGGATATGAAATGGACGAGCGACCAATAAAACAACATGTATTATGGGGTTGAATGCGTTTTGCTATTCACAAAATAAAACAAAAGCAGTCATGCAAATATCTGTTTTAACACAGCACAGCAAAATCAGTTGCACCATTCAATCCCGCTCGTCCAGACGGGGAGAATTCAATCATATTTATTCGATGCGACGTTTCTTATGGGATTTAATGAACGACAACATTTTGACCCCAAACCGAGAGGATTCTGGGATGTTTGTGGTTTTTTTGTAATAACTCTGGAAGGAAACGTCGCAGACCCATCAAGGTGGTACTCATACTGCTCGCCTCATCGAGAGGAATCCAAAGATATGAGTGCTTAAGCTGTGGGATATGAAATGGACGAGCGACCAATAAAACAACATGTATTATGGGGTTGAATGCTTTTTGCTATTCACAAAATAAAACCAAAGCAGTAATGCAAATATCTGATTTAACACAGCACAGCAAAATCAGTTGCACCATTCAATTCTGCTCGTCCAGACGGGGAGAATTCAATCACATTTTTTCGATGCGACGTTTCTTATGGGATTGAATGAGCGACAACATTTTGACCCCAAACCGAGAGGATTCTGGGATGTTTGTGGTTTTTTGGTAACAACTCTGGAAGCAAACGTCGCAGACCCATCAAGGTGGTACTCGTACTGCTCGCCTCATCGAGTGGAATCCAAAGATATGAGTGGTTAAGCTATGCGATATGAAATGGACGAGCGACCAATAAAACAACATGTATTATGGGGTTGAATGCGTTTTGCTATTCACAAAATAAAACAAAAGCAGTCATGCAAATATCTGTTTTAACACAGCACAGCAAAATCAGTTGCACCATTCAATCCCGCTCGTCCAGACGGGGAGAATTCAATCACATTTATTCGATGCGACGTTTCTTATGGGATTTAATGAGCGACAACATTTTGACCCCAAACCGGGAGGATTCTGGGATGTTTGTGGTTTTTTTGTAATAACTCTGGAAGGAAACGTCGCAGACCCATCAAGATGGTACTCGTACTGCTCGCCTCATCGAGTGGAATCCAAAGATATGAGTGCTTAAGCTATGGGATATGAAATGGACGAGCGACCAATAAAACAACATGTATTATGGGGTTGAATGCTTTTTGCTATTCACAAAATAAAACCAAATCAGTAATGCAAATATCTGATTTAACACAGCACAGCAAAATCAGTTGCACCATTCAATTCTGCTCGTCCAGACAGGGAGAATTCAATCACATTTTTTCGATGCGACGTTTCTTATGGGATTGAATGAGCGACAACATTTTGACCCCAAACCGAGAGGATTTTGGGATGTTTGTGGTTTTTTGGTAACAACTCTGGAAGGAAACGTCGCAGACCCATCAAGGTAGTACTCATACTGCTCGCCTCATCGAGTGGAATCCAAAGATATGAGTGGTTAAGCTATGGGATATGAAATGGACGAGCGACCAATAAAACAACATGTATTATGGGGTTCAATGCGTTTTGCTATTCACAAAATAAAACAAAAGCAGTCATGCAAATATCTGTTTTAACACAGCACAGCAAAATCAGTTGCACCATTCAATCCCGCTCGTCCAGACGGGGAGAATTCAATCATATTTATTCGATGCGACGTTTCTTATGGGATTTAATGAGCGACAACATTTTGACCCCAAACCGAGAGGATTCTGGGATGTTTGTGGTTTTTTTGTAATAACTCTGGAAGGAAACGTCGCAGACCCATCAAGGTGGTACTCGTACTGCTCGCCTCATCGAGAGGAATCCAAAGATATGAGTGCTTAAGCTGTGCGATATGAAATGGACGAGCGACCAATAAAACAACATGTATTATGGGGTTGAATGCTTTTTGCTATTCACAAAATAAAACCAAAGCAGTAATGCAAATATCTGATTTAACACAGCACAGCAAAATCAGTTGCACCATTCAATTCTGCTCGTCCAGACGGGGAGAATTCAATCACATTTTTTCGATGCGACGTTTCTTATGGGATTGAATGAG
Source organism: Petromyzon marinus (assembly GCF_048934315.1). Taxonomy (NCBI): domain Eukaryota; kingdom Metazoa; phylum Chordata; class Hyperoartia; order Petromyzontiformes; family Petromyzontidae; genus Petromyzon; species Petromyzon marinus. The sequence goes on along the minus strand of NC_133745.1, from coordinate 15,941,755 downwards.
CGACAACATTTTGACCCCAAACCGAGAGGATTCTGGGATGTTTGTGGTTTTTTGGTAACAACTCTGGAAGCAAACGTCGCAGACCCATCAAGGTGGTACTCGTACTGCTCGCCTCATCGAGTGGAATCCAAAGATATGAGTGGTTAAGCTATGCGATATGAAATGGACGAGCGACCAATAAAACAACATGTATTATGGGGTTGAATGCGTTTTGCTATTCACAAAATAAAACAAAAGCAGTCATGCAAATATCTGTTTTAACACAGCACAGCAAAATCAGTTGCACCATTCAATCCCGCTCGTCCAGACGGGGAGAATTCAATCACATTTATTCGATGCGACGTTTCTTATGGGATTTAATGAGCGACAACATTTTGACCCCAAACCGGGAGGATTCTGGGATGTTTGTGGTTTTTTTGTAATAACTCTGGAAGGAAACGTCGCAGACCCATCAAGATGGTACTCGTACTGCTCGCCTCATCGAGTGGAATCCAAAGATATGAGTGCTTAAGCTATGGGATATGAAATGGACGAGCGACCAATAAAACAACATGTATTATGGGGTTGAATGCTTTTTGCTATTCACAAAATAAAACCAAATCAGTAATGCAAATATCTGATTTAACACAGCACAGCAAAATCAGTTGCACCATTCAATTCTGCTCGTCCAGACAGGGAGAATTCAATCACATTTTTTCGATGCGACGTTTCTTATGGGATTGAATGAGCGACAACATTTTGACCCCAAACCGAGAGGATTTTGGGATGTTTGTGGTTTTTTGGTAACAACTCTGGAAGGAAACGTCGCAGACCCATCAAGGTAGTACTCATACTGCTCGCCTCATCGAGTGGAATCCAAAGATATGAGTAGTTAAGCTATGGGATATGAAATGGACGAGCGACCAATAAAACAACATGTATTATGGGGTTGAATGCGTTTTGCTATTCACAAAATAAAACAAAAGCAGTCATGCAAATATCTGTTTTAACACAGCACAGCAAAATCAGTTGCACCATTCAATCCCGCTCGTCCAGACGGGGAGAATTCAATCATATTTATTCGATGCGACGTTTCTTATGGGATTTAATGAGCGACAACATTTTGACCCCAAACCGAGAGGATTCTGGGATGTTTGTGGTTTTTTTGTAATAACTCTGGAAGGAAACGTCGCAGACCCATCAAGGTGGTACTCGTACTGCTCGCCTCATCGAGAGGAATCCAAAGATATGAGTGCTTAAGCTGTGCGATATGAAATGGACGAGCGACCAATAAAACAACATGTATTATGGGGTTGAATGCTTTTTGCTATTCACAAAATAAAACCAAAGCAGTAATGCAAATATCTGATTTAACACAGCACAGCAAAATCAGTTGCACCATTCAATTCTGCTCGTCCAGACGGGGAGAATTCAATCACATTTTTTCGATGCGACGTTTCTTATGGGATTGAATGAGCGACAACATTTTGACCCCAAACCGAGAGGATTCTGGGATGTTTGTGGTTTTTTTGTAATAACTCTGGAAGCAAACGTCGCAGACCCATCAAGGTGGTACTCGTACTGCTCGCCTCATCGAGTGGAATCCAAAGATATGAGTGGTTAAGCTATGCGATATGAAATGGACGAGCGACCAATAAAACAACATGTATTATGGGGTTGAATGCGTTTTGCTATTCACAAAATAAAACAAAAGCAGTCATGCAAATATCTGTTTTAACACAGCACAGCAAAATCAGTTGCACCATTCAATCCCGCTCGTCCAGACGGGGAGAATTCAATCACATTTATTCGATGCGACGTTTCTTATGGGATTTAATGAGCGACAACATTTTGACCCCAAACCGGGAGGATTCTGGGATGTTTGTGGTTTTTTTGTAATAACTCTGGAAGGAAACGTCGCAGACCCATCAAGATGGTACTCGTACTGCTCGCCTCATCGAGTGGAATCCAAAGATATGAGTGCTTAAGCTATGGGATATGAAATGGACGAGCGACCAATAAAACAACATGTATTATGGGGTTGAATGCTTTTTGCTATTCACAAAATAAAACCAAATCAGTAATGCAAATATCTGATTTAACACAGCACAGCAAAATCAGTTGCACCATTCAATTCTGCTCATCCAGACGGGGAGAATTCAATCACATTTTTTCGATGCGACGTTTCTTATGGGATTGAATGAGAGACAACATTTTGACCCCAAACCGAGAGGATTTTGGGATGTTTGTGGTTTTTTGGTAACAACTCTGGAAGGAAACGTCGCAGACCCATCAAGGTAGTACTCATACTGCTCGCCTCATCGAGTGGAATCCAAAGATATGAGTGGTTAAGCTATGGGATATGAAATGGACGAGCGACCAATAAAACAACATGTATTATGGGGTTGAATGCGTTTTGCTATTCACAAAATAAAACAAAAGCAGTCATGCAAATATCTGTTTTAACACAGCACAGCAAAATCAGTTGCACCATTCAATCCCGCTCGTCCAGACGGGGAGAATTCAATCATATTTATTCGATGCGACGTTTCTTATGGGATTTAATGAGCGACAACATTTTGACCCCGAACCGAGAGGATTCTGGGATGTTTGTGGTTTTTTTGTAATAACTCTGGAAGGAAACGTCGCAGACCCATCAAGATAGTACTCGTACTGCTCGCCTCATCGAGTGGAATCCAAAGATATGAGTGCTTAAGCTATGGGATATGAAATGGACGAGCGACCAATAAAACAACATGTATTATGGGGTTGAATGCTTTTTGCTATTCACAAAATAAAACCAAATCAGTAATGCAAATATCTGATTTAACACAGCACAGCAAAATCAGTTGCACCATTCAATTCTGCTCGTCCAGACGGGGAGAATTCAATCACATTTTTTCGATGCGACGTTTCTTATGGGATTGAATGAGCGACAACATTTTGACCCCAAACCGAGAGGATTTTGGGATGTTTGTGGTTTTTTGGTTAACAACTCCGGAAGGAAACGTTGCAGACCCATCAAGGTAGTACTCATACTGCTCGCCTCATCGAGTGGAATCCAAAGATATGAGTGGTTAAGCTATGGGATATGAAATGGACGAGCGACCAATAAAACAACATGTATTATGGGGTTGAATGCGTTTTGCTATTCACAAAATAAAACAAAAGCAGTCATGCAAATATCTGTTTTAACACAGCACAGCAAAAATCAGTTACACCATTCAATTCCGCTCGTCCAGACGGGGAGAATTCAATCACATTTATTCGATGCGACGTTTCTTATGGGATTTAATGAGCGACAACATTTTGACCCCAAACCGAGAGGATTCCTGGATGTTTGTGGTGTTTTTGTAATAACTCTGGAAGGAAACGTCGCAGACCCATCAAGGTGGTACTCGTACTGCTCGCCTCATCGAGAGGAATCCAAAGATATGAGTGCTTAAGCTATGGGATATGAAATGGACGAGCGACCAATAAAACAACATGTTTTATGGGGTTGAATGCTTTTTGCTATTCACAAAATAAAACCAAAGCAGTAATGCAAATATCTGATTTAACACAGCACAGCAAAATCAGTTGCACCATTCAATCCCGCTCGTCCAGACGGGGAGAATTCAATCATATTTATTCGATGCGACGTTTCTTATGGGATTTAATGAGCGACAACATTTTGACCCCAAACCGAGAGGATTCTGGGATGTTTGTGGTTTTTTTGTAATAACTCTGGAAGGAAACGTCGCAGACCCATCAAGGTGGTACTCGTACTGCTCGCCTCATCGAGAGGAATCCAAAGATATGAGTGCTTAAGCTGTTGGATATGAAATGGACGAGCGACCAATAAAACAACATGTATTATGGGGTTGAATGCTTTTTGCTATTCACAAAATAAAACCAAAGCAGTAATGCAAATATCTGATTTAACACAGCACAGCAAAATCAGTTGCACCATTCAATTCTGCTCGTCCAGACGGGGAGAATTCAATCACATTTTTTCGATGCGACGTTTCTTATGGGATTGAATGAGCGACAACATTTTGACCCCAAACCGAGAGGATTCTGGGATGTTTGTTGTTTTTTGGTAACAACTCTGGAAGCAAACGTCGCAGACCCATCAAGGTGGTACTCGTACTGCTCGCCTCATCGAGTGGAATCCAAAGATATGAGTGGTTAAGCTATGCGATATGAAATGGACGAGCGACCAATAAAACAACATGTATTATGGGGTTGAATGCGTTTTGCTATTCACAAAATAAAACAAAAGCAGTCATGCAAATATCTGTTTTAACACAGCACAGCAAAATCAGTTGCACCATTCAATCCCGCTCGTCCAGACGGGGAGAATTCAATCACATTTATTCGATGCGACGTTTCTTATGGGATTTAATGAGCGACAACATTTTGACCCCAAACCGGGAGGATTCTGGGATGTTTGTGGTTTTTTTGTAATAACTCTGGAAGGAAACGTCGCAGACCCATCAAGATGGTACTCGTACTGCTCGCCTCATCGAGTGGAATCCAAAGATATGAGTGCTTAAGCTATGGGATATGAAATGGACGAGCGACCAATAAAACAACATGTATTATGGGGTTGAATGCGTTTTGCTATTCACAAAATAAAACAAAAGCAGTCATGCAAATATCTGTTTTAACAAAGCACAGCAAAATCAGTTGCACCATTCAATCCCGCTCGTCCAGACGGGGAGAATTCAATCATATTTATTCGATGCGACGTTTCTTATGGGATTTAATGAGCGACAACATTTTGACCCCGAACCGAGAGGATTCTGGGATGTTTGTGGTTTTTTTGTAATAACTCTGGAAGGAAACGTCGCAGACCCATCAAGGTGGTACTCGTACTGCTCGCCTCATCGAGAGAAATCCAAAGATATGAGTGCTTAAGCTATGGGATATGAAATGGACGAGCGACCAATAAAACAACATGTATTATGGGGTTGAATGCTTTTTGCTATTCACAAAATAAAACCAAAGCAGTAATGCAAATATCTGATTTAACACAGCACAGCAAAATCAGTTGCACCATTCAATTCTGCTTGTCCAGACGGGGAGAATTCAATCACATTTTTTCGATGCGACGTTTCTTATGGGATTGAATGAGCGACAACATTTTGACCCCAAACCGAGAGGATTCTGGGATGTTTGTGGTTTTTTGGTAACAACTCTGGAAGCAAACGTCGCAGACCCATCAAGGTGGTACTCGTACTGCTCGCCTCATCGAGTGAAATCCAAAGATATGAGTGGTTAAGCTATGCGATATGAAATGGACGAGCGACCAATAAAACAACATGTATTATGGGGTTGAATGCGTTTTGCTATTCACAAAATAAAACAAAAGCAGTCATGCAAATATCTGTTTTAACACAGCACAGCAAAATCAGTTGCACCATTCAATCCCGCTCGTCCAGACGGGGAGAATTCAATCACATTTATTCGATGCGACGTTTCTTATGGGATTTAATGAGCGACAACATTTTGACCCCAAACCGGGAGGATTCTGGGATGTTTGTGTTTTTTTTGTAATAACTCTGGAAGGAAACGTCGCAGACCCATCAAGATGGTACTCGTACTGCTCGCCTCATCGAGTGGAATCCAAAGATATGAGTGCTTAAGCTATGGGATATGAAATGGACGAGCGACCAATAAAACAACATGTATTATGGGGTTGAATGCTTTTTGCTATTCACAAAATAAAACCAAATCAGTAATGCAAATATCTGATTTAAGACAGCACAGCAAAATCAGTTGCACCATTCAATTCTGCTCGTCCAGACGGGGAGAATTCAATCACATTTTTTCGATGCGACGTTTCTTATGGGATTGAATGAGCGACAACATTTTGACCCCAAACCGAGAGGATTCTGGGATGTTTGTGGTTTTTTGGTAACAACTCTGGAAGCAAACGTCGCAGACCCATCAAGGTGGTACTCGTACTGCTCGCCTCATCGAGTGGAATCCAAAGATATGAGTGGTTAAGCTATGCGATATGAAATGGACGAGCGACCAATAAAACAACATGTATTATGGGGTTGAATGCGTTTTGCTATTCACAAAATAAAACAAAAGCAGTCATGCAAATATCTGTTTTAACACAGCACAGCAAAATCAGTTGCACCATTCAATCCCGCTCGTCCAGACGGGGAGAATTCAATCACATTTATTCGATGCGACGTTTCTTATGGGATTTAATGAGCGACAACATTTTGACCCCAAACCAGGAGGATTCTGGGATGTTTGTGGTTTTTTTGTAATAACTCTGGAAGGAAACGTCGCAGACCCATCAAGATGGTACTCGTACTGCTCGCCTCATCGAGTGGAATCCAAAGATATGAGTGCTTAAGCTATGGGATATGAAATGGACGAGCGACCATTAAAACAACATGTATTATGGGGTTGAATGCTTTTTGCTATTCACAAAATAAAACCAAATCAGTAATGCAAATATCTGATTTAACACAGCACAGCAAAATCAGTTGCACCATTCAATTCTGCTCGTCCAGACGGGGAGAATTCAATCACATTTTTTCGATGCGACGTTTCTTATGGGATTGAATGAGCGACAACATTTTGACCCCAAACCGAGAGGATTTTGGGATGTTTGTGGTTTTTTGGTAACAACTCTGGAAGGAAACGTCGCAGACCCATCAAGGTAGTACTCATACTGCTCGCCTCATCGAGTGGAATCCAAAGATATGAGTGGTTAAGCTATGGGATATGAAATGGACGAGCGACCAATAAAACAACATGTATTATGGGGTTGAATGCGTTTTGCTATTCACAAAATAAAACAAAAGCAGTCATGCAAATATCTGTTTTAACACAGCACAGCAAAATTAGTTGCACCATTCAATCCCGCTCGTCCAGACGGGGAGAATTCAATCACATTTTTTCGATGCGACGTTTCTTATGGGATTGAATGAGCGACAACATTTTGACCCCAAACCGAGAGGATTTTGGGATGTTTGTGGTGTTTTTGTAATAACTCTGGAAGGTAACGTCGCAGACCCATCAAGGTGGTACTCGTACTGCTCGCCTCATCGAGAGGAATCCAAAGATATGAGTGCTTAAGCTATGGGATATGAAATGGACGAGCGACCAATAAAACAACTTTTATTATGGGGTTGAATGCTTTTTGCTATTCACAAAATAAAACAAATGCAGTCATGCAAATATCTGTTTTAACACAGCACAGCAAAAATCAGTTACACCATTCAATTCCGCTCGTCCAGACGGGGAGAATTCAATCACATTTATTCGATGCGACGTTTCTTATGGGATTTAATGAGCGACAACATTTTGACCCCAAACCGAGAGGATTCTGGGATGTTTGTGGTGTTTTTGTAATAACTCTGGAAGGAAACGTCGCAGACCCATCAAGGTGGTACTCGTATTGCTCGACTCATCGAGAGGAATCCAAAGATATGAGTGCTTAAGCTATGGGATATGAAATGGACGAGCGACCAATAAAACAACATGTATTATGGGGTTGAATGCTTTTTGCTATTCACAAAATAAAACCAAAGCAGCAATGCAAATATCTGATTTAACACAGCACAGCAAAATCAGTTGCACCATTCAATTCTGCTCGTCCAGACGGGGAGAATTCAATCACATTTTTTCGATGCGACGTTTCTTATGGGATTGAATGAGCGACAACATTTTGACCCCAAACCGAGAGGATTTTGGGATGTTTGTGGTTTTTTGGTAACAACTCTGGAAGGAAACGTCGCAGACCCATCAAGGTGGTACTCGTACTGCTCGCCTCATCGAGAGGAATCCAAAGATATGAGTGGTTAAGCTATGGGATATGAAATGGACGAGCGACCAATAAAACAACTTTTATTATGGGGTTGAATGCTTTTTGCAATTCACAAAATAAAACAAATGCAGTCATGCAAATATCTGTTTAACACAGCACAGCAAAAATCAGTTACACCATTCAATTCCGCTCGTACAGACGGGGAGAATTCAATCACATTTATTCGATGCGACGTTTCTTATGGGATTTAATGAGCGACAACATTTTGACCCCAAACCGAGAGGATTCTGGGATGTTTGTGGTGTTTTTGTAATAACTCTGGAAGGAAACGTCGCAGACCCATCAAGGTGGTACTCGTACTGCTCACCTCATCGAGAGGAATCCAAAGATATGAGTGCTTAAGCTATGGGATATGAAATGGACGAGCGACCAATAAAACAACATGTTTTATGGGGTTGAATGCTTTTTGCTATTCACAAAATAAAACCAAAGCAGTAATGCAAATATCTGATTTAACACAGCACAGCAAAATCAGTTGCACCATTCAATTCTGCTCGTCCAGACGGGGAGAATTCAATCACATTTTTTCGATGCGACGTTTCTTATGGGATTGAATGAGCGACAACATTTTGACCCCAAACCGAGAGGATTTTGGGATGTTTGTGGTTTTTTGGTAACAACTCTGGAAGGAAACGTCGCAGACCCATCAAGGTAGTACTCATACTGCTCGCCTCATCGAGTGGAATCCAAAGATATGAGTGGTTAAGCTATGGGATATGAAATGGACGAGCGACCAATAAAACAACATGTATTATGGGGTTGAATGCGTTTTGCTATTCACAAAATAAAACAAAAGCAGTCATGCAAATATCTGTTTTAACACAGCACAGCAAAATCAGTTGCACCATTCAATCCCGCTCGTCCAGACGGGGAGAATTCAATCATATTTATTCGATGCGACGTTTCTTATGGGATTTAATGAGCGACAACATTTTGACCCCAAACCGAGAGGATTCTGGGATGTTTGTGGTTTTTTTGTAATAACTCTGGAAGGAAACGTCGCAGACCCATCAAGGTGGTACTCGTTCTGCTCGCCTCATCGAGAGGAATCCAAAGATATGAGTGCTTAAGCTGTGCGATATGAAATGGACGAGCGACCAATAAAACAACATGTATTATGGGGTTGAATGCTTTTTGCTATTCACAAAATAAAACCAAAGCAGTAATGCAAATATCTGATTTAACACAGCACAGCAAAATCAGTTGCACCATTCAATTCTGCTCGTCCAGACGGGGAGAATTCAATCACATTTTTTCGATGCGACGTTTCTTATGGGATTGAATGAGCGACAACATTTTGACCCCAAACCGAGAGGATTCTGGGATGTTTGTGGTTTTTTGGTAACAACTCTGGAAGCAAACGTCGCAGACCCATCAAGGTGGTACTCGTACTGCTCGCCTCATCGAGTGGAATCCAAAGATATGAGTGGTTAAGCTATGCGATATGAAATGGACGAGCGACCAATAAAACAACATGTATTATGGGGTTGAATGCGTTTTGCTATTCACAAAATAAAACAAAAGCAGTCATGCAAATATCTGTTTTAACACAGCACAGCAAAATCAGTTGCACCATTCAATCCCGCTCGTCCAGACGGGGAGAATTCAATCACATTTATTCGATGCGACGTTTCTTATGGGATTTAATGAGCGACAACATTTTGACCCCAAACCGGGAGGATTCTGGGATGTTTGTGGTTTTTTTGTAATAACTCTGGAAGGAAACGTCGCAGACCCATCAAGATGGTACTCGTACTGCTCGCCTCATCGAGTGGAATCCAAAGATATGAGTGCTTAAGCTATGGGATATGAAATGGACGAGCGACCAATAAAACAACATGTATTATGGGGTTGAATGCTTTTTGCTATTCACAAAATAAAACCAAATCAGTAATGCAAATATCTGATTTAACACAGCACAGCAAAATCAGTTGCACTATTCAATTCTGCTCGTCCAGACGGGGAGAATTCAATCACATTTTTTCGATGCGACGTTTCTTATGGGATTGAATGAGCGACAACATTTTGACCCCAAACCGAGAGGATTTTGGGATGTTTGTGGTTTTTTGGTAACAACTCTGGAAGGAAACGTCGCAGACCCATCAAGGTAGTACTCATACTGCTCGCCTCATCGAGTGGAATCCAAAGATATGAGTGGTTAAGCTATGGGATATGAAATGGACGAGCGACCAATAAAACAACATGTATTATGGGGTTGAATGCGTTTTGCTATTCACAAAATAAAACAAAAGCAGTCATGCAAATATCTGTTTTAACACAGCACAGCAAAATCAGTTGCACCATTCAATCCCGCTCGTCCAGACGGGGAGAATTCAATCATATTTATTCGATGCGACGTTTCTTATGGGATTTAATGAGCGACAACATTTTGACCCCGAACCGAGAGGATTCTGGGATGTTTGTGGTTTTTTTGTAATAACTCTGGAAGGAAACGTCGCAGACCCATCAAGGTGGTACTCGTACTGCTCGCCTCATCGAGTGGAATCCAAAGATATGAGTGCTTAAGCTATGGGATATGAAATGGACGAGCGACCAATAAAACAACATGTATTATGGGGTTGAATGCTTTTTGCTATTCACAAAATAAAACCAAATCAGTAATGCAAATATCTGATTTAACACAGCACAGCAAAATCAGTTGCACTATTCAATTCTGCTCGTCCAGACGGGGAGAATTCAATCACATTTTTTCGATGCGACGTTTCTTATGGGATTGAATGAGCGACAACATTTTGACCCCAAACCGAGAGGATTTTGGGATGTTTGTGGTTTTTTGGTAACAACTCTGGAAGGAAACGTCGCAGACCCATCAAGGTAGTACTCATACTGCTCGCCTCATCGCGTGGAATCCAAAGATATGAGTGGTTAAGCTATGGGATATGAAATGGACGAGCGACCAATAAAACAACATGTATTATGGGGTTGAATGCGTTTTGCTATTCACAAAATAAAACAAAAGCAGTCATGCAAATATCTGTTTTAACACAGCACAGCAAAATCAGTTGCACCATTCAATCCCGCTCGTCCAGACGGGGAGAATTCAATCATATTTATTCGATGCGACGTTTCTTATGGGATTTAATGAGCGACAACATTTTGACCCCGAACCGAGAGGATTCTGGGATGTTTGTGGTTTTTTTGTAATAACTCTGGAAGGAAACGTCGCAGACCCATCAATGTGGTACTCGTACTGCTCGCCTCATCGAGAGGAATCCAAAGATATGAGTGCTTAAGCTATGGGATATGAAATGGACGAGCGACCAATAAAACAACATGTATTATGGGGTTGAATGCTTTTTGCTATTCACAAAATAAAACCAAAGCAGTAATGCAAATATCTGATTTAACACAGCACAGCAAAATCAGTTGCACCATTCAATTCTGCTCGTCCAGACGGGGAGAATTCAATCACATTTTTTCGATGCGACGTTTCTTATGGGATTGAATGAGCGACAACATTTTGACCCCAAACCGAGAGGATTCTGGGATGTTTGTGGTTTTTTGGTAACAACTCTGGAAGCAAACGTCGCAGACCCATCAAGGTGGTACTCGTACTGCTCGCCTCATCGAGTGGAATCCAAAGATATGAGTGGTTAAGCTATGCGATATGAAATGGACGAGCGACCAATAAAACAACATGTATTATGGGGTTGAATGCGTTTTGCTATTCACAAAATAAAACAAAAGCAGTCATGCAAATATCTGTTTTAACACAGCACAGCAAAATCAGTTGCACCATTCAATCCCGCTCGTCCAGACGGGGAGAATTCAATCACATTTATTCGATGCGACGTTTCTTATGGGATTTAATGAGCGACAACATTTTGACCCCAAACCGGGAGGATTCTGGGATGTTTGTGGTTTTTTTGTAATAACTCTGGAAGGAAACGTCGCAGACCCATCAAGATGGTACTCGTACTGCTCGCCTCATCGAGTGGAATCCAAAGATATGAGTGCTTAAGCTATGGGATATGAAATGGACGAGCGACCAATAAAACAACATGTATTATGGGGTTGAATGCTTTTTGCTATTCACAAAATAAAACCAAATCAGTAATGCAAATATCTGATTTAACACAGCACAGCAAAATCAGTTGCACCATTCAATTCTGCTCGTCCAGACGGGGAGAATTCAATCACATTTTTTCGATGCGACGTTTCTTATGGGATTGAATGAGCGACAACATTTTGACCCCAAACCGAGAGGATTTTGGGATGTTTGTGGTTTTTTGGTAACAACTCTGGAAGGAAACGTCGCAGACCCATCAAGGTAGTACTCATACTGCTCGCCTCATCGAGTGGAATCCAAAGATATGAGTGGTTAAGCTATGGGATATGAAATGGACGAGCGACCAATAAAACAACATGTATTATGGGGTTGAATGCGTTTTGCTATTCACAAAATAAAACAAAAGCAGTCATGCAAATATCTGTTTTAACACAGCACAGCAAAATCAGTTGCACCATTCAATCCCGCTCGTCCAGACGGGGAGAATTCAATCATATTTATTCGATGCGACGTTTCTTATGGGATTTAATGAGCGACAACATTTTGACCCCAAACCGAGAGGATTCTGGGATGTTTGTGGTTTTTTTGTAATAACTCTGGAAGGAAACGTCGCAGACCCATCAAGGTGGTACTCGTACTGCTCGCCTCATCGAGAGGAATCCAAAGATATGAGTGCTTAAGCTATGGGATATGAAATGGACGAGCGACCAATAAAACAACATGTATTATGGGGTTGAATGCTTTTTGCTATTCACAAAATAAAACCAAAGCAGTAATGCAAATATCTGATTTAACACAGCACAGCAAAATCAGTTGCACCATTCAATTCTGCTCGTCCAGACGGGGAGAATTCAATCACATTTTTTCGATGCGACGTTTCTTATGGGATTGAATGAGCGACAACATTTTGACCCCAAACCGAGAGGATTCTGGGATGTTTGTGGTTTTTTGGTAACAACTCTGGAAGCAAACGTCGCAGACCCATCAAGGTGGTACTCGTACTGCTCGCCTCATCGAGTGGAATCCAAAGATAAGAGTGGTTAAGCTATGCGATATGAAATGGACGAGCGACCAATAAAACAACATGTATTATGGGGTTGAATGCGTTTTGCTATTCACAAAATAAAACAAAAGCAGTCATGCAAATATCTGTTTTAACACAGCACAGCAAAATCAGTTGCACCATTCAATCCCGCTCGTCCAGACGGGGAGAATTCAATCACATTTATTCGATGCGACGTTTCTTATGGGATTTAATGAGCGACAACATTTTGACCCCAAACCGGGAGGATTCTGGGATGTTTGTGGTTTTTTTGTAATAACTCTGGAAGGAAACGTCGCAGACCCATCAAGATGGTACTCGTACTGCTCGCCTCATCGAGTGGAATCTAAAGATATGAGTGCTTAAGCTATGGGATATGAAATGGACGAGCGACCAATAAAACAACATGTATTATGGGGTTGAATGCTTTTTGCTATTCACAAAATAAAACCAAATCAGTAATGCAAATATCTGATTTAACACAGCACAGCAAAATCAGTTGCACCATTCAATTCTGCTCGTCCAGACGGGGAGAATTCAATCACATTTTTTCGATGCGACGTTTCTTATGGGATTGAATGAGCGACAACATTTTGACCCCAAACCGAGAGGATTTTGGGATGTTTGTGGTTTTTTGGTAACAACTCTGGAAGGAAACGTCGCAGACCCATCAAGGTAGTACTCATACTGCTCGCCTCATCGAGTGGAATCCAAAGATATGAGTGGTTAAGCTATGGGATATGAAATGGACGAGCGACCAATAAAACAACATGTATTATGGGGTTGAATGCGTTTTGCTATTCACAAAATAAAACAAAAGCAGTCATGCAAATATCTGTTTTAACACAGCACAGCAAAATCAGTTGCACCATTCAATCCCGCTCGTCCAGACGGGGAGAATTCAATCATATTTATTCGATGCGACGTTTCTTATGGGATTTAATGAGCGACAACATTTTGACCCCAAACCGAGAGGATTCTGGGATGTTTGTGGTTTTTTTGTAATAACTCTGGAAGGAAACGTCGCAGACCCATCAGGGTGGTACTCGTACTGCTCGCCTCATCGAGAGGAATCCAAAGATATGAGTGTTTAAGCTATGGGATATGAAATGGACGAGCGACCAATAAAACAACATGTATTATGGGGTTGAATGCTTTTTGCTATTCACAAAATAAAACCAAAGCAGTAATGCAAATATCTGATTTAACACAGCACAGCAAAATCAGTTGCACCATTCAATTCTGCTCGTCCAGACGGGGAGAATTCAATCACATTTTTTCGATGCGACGTTTCTTATGGGATTGAATGAGCGACAACATTTTGACCCCAAACCGAGAGGATTTTGGGATGTTTGTGGTTTTTTGGTAACAACTCTGGAAGGAAACGTCGCAGACCCATCAAGGTAGTACTCATACTGCTCGCCTCATCGAGTGGAATCCAAAGATATGAGTGGTTAAGCTATGGGATATGAAATGGACGAGCGACCAATAAAACAACATGTATTATGGGGTTGAATGCGTTTTGCTATTCACAAAATAAAACAAAAGCAGTCATGCAAATATCTGTTTTAACACAGCACAGCAAAATCAGTTGCACCATGCAATCCCGCTCGTCCAGACGGGGAGAATTCAATCATATTTATTCGATGCGACGTTTCTTATGGGATTTAATGAGCGACAACATTTTGACCCCAAACCGAGAGGATTCTGGGATGTTTGTGGTTTTTTTGTAATAACTCTGGAAGGAAACGTCGCAGACCCATCAAGGTGGTACTCGTACTGCTCGCCTCATCGAGAGGAATCCAAAGATATGAGTGTTTAAGCTATGGGATATGAAATGGACGAGCGACCAATAAAACAACATGTATTATGGGGTTGAATGCTTTTTGCTATTCACAAAATAAAACCAAAGCAGTAATGCAAATATCTGATTTAACACAGCACAGCAAAATCAGTTGCACCATTCAATTCTGCTCGTCCAGACGGGGAGAATTCAATCACATTTTTTCGATGCGACGTTTCTTATGGGATTGAATGAGCGACAACATTTTGACCCCAAACCGAGAGGATTCTGGGATGTTTGTGTTTTTTTGGTAACAACTCTGGAAGCATACGTCGCAGTCCCATCAAGGTGGTACTCGTACTGCTCGCCTCATCGAGTGGAATCCAAAGATATGAGTGGTTAAGCTATGCGATATGAAATGGACGAGCGACCAATAAAACAACATGTATTATGGGGTTGAATGCGTTTTGCTATTCACAAAATAAAACAAAAGCAGTCATGCAAATATCTGTTTTAACACAGCACAGCAAAATCAGTTGCACCATTCAATCCCGCTCGTCCAGACGGGGAGAATTCAATCACATTTATTCGATGCGACGTTTCTTATGGGATTTAATGAGCGACAACATTTTGACCCCAAACCGGGAGGATTCTGGGATGTTTGTGGTTTTTTTGTAATAACTCTGGAAGGAAACGTCGCAGACCCATCAAGATGGTACTCGTACTGCTCGCCTCATCGAGTGGAATCTAAAGATATGAGTGCTTAAGCTATGGGATATGAAATGGACGAGCGACCAATAAAACAACATGTATTATGGGGTTGAATGCTTTTTGCTATTCACAAAATAAAACCAAATCAGTAATGCAAATATCTGATTTAACACAGCACAGCAAAATCAGTTGCACCATTCAATTCTGCTCGTCCAGACGGGGAGAATTCAATCACATTTTTTCGATGCGACGTTTCTTATGGGATTGAATGAGCGACAACATTTTGACCCCAAACCGAGAGGATTTTGGGATGTTTGTGGTTTTTTGGTAACAACTCTGGAAGGAAACGTCGCAGACCCATCAAGGTAGTACTCATACTGCTCGCCTCATCGAGTGGAATCCAAAGATATGAGTGGTTAAGCTATGGGATATGAAATGGACGAGCGACCAATAAAACAACATGTATTATGGGGTTGAATGCGTTTTGCTATTCACAAAATAAAACAAAAGCAGTCATGCAAATATCTGTTTTAACACAGCACAGCAAAATCAGTTGCACCATTCAATCCCGCTCGTCCAGACGGGGAGAATTCAATCATATTTATTCGATGCGACGTTTCTTATGGGATTTAATGAGCGACAACATTTTGACCCCAAACCGAGAGGATTCTGGGATGTTTGTGGTTTTTTTGTAATAACTCTGGAAGGAAACGTCGCAGACCCATCAAGGTGGTACTCGTACTGCTCGCCTCATCGAGAGGAATCCAAAGATATGAGTGTTTAAGCTATGGGATATGAAATGGACGAGCGACCAATAAAACAACATGTATTATGGGGTTGAATGCTTTTTGCTATTCACAAAATAAAACCAAAGCAGTAATGCAAATATCTGATTTAACACAGCACAGCAAAATCAGTTGCACCATTCAATTCTGCTCGTCCAGACGGGGAGAATTCAATCATATTTTTTCGATGCGACGTTTCTTATGGGATTGAATGAGCGACAACATTTTGACCCCAAACCGAGAGGATTCTGGGATGTTTGTGTTTTTTTGGTAACAACTCTGGAAGCATACGTCGCAGTCCCATCAAGGTGGTACTCGTACTGCTCGCCTCATCGAGTGGAATCCAAAGATATGAGTGGTTAAGCTATGCGATATGAAATGGACGAGCGACCAATAAAACAACATGTATTATGGGGTTGAATGCGTTTTGCTATTCACAAAATAAAACAAAAGCAGTCATGCAAATATCTGTTTTAACACAGCACAGCAAAATCAGTTGCACCATTCAATCCCGCTCGTCCAGACGGGGAGAATTCAATCACATTTATTCGATGCGACGTTTCTTATGGGATTTAATGAGCGACAACATTTTGACCCCAAACCGGGAGGATTCTGGGATGTTTGTGGTTTTTTTGTAATAACTCTGGAAGGAAACGTCGCAGACCCATCAAGATGGTACTCGTACTGCTCGCCTCATCGAGTGGAATCCAAAGATATGAGTGCTTAAGCTATGGGATATGAAATGGACGAGCGACCAATAAAACAACATGTATTATGGGGTTGAATGCTTTTTGCTATTCACAAAATAAAACCAAATCAGTAATGCAAATATCTGATTTAACACAGCACAGCAAAATCAGTTGCACCATTCAATTCTGCTCGTCCAGACGGGGAGAATTCAATCACATTTTTTCGATGCGACGTTTCTTATGGGATTGAATGAGCGACAACATTTTGACCCCAAACCGAGAGGATTCTGGGATGTTTGTGGTTTTTTGGTAACAACTCTGGAAGGAAACGTCGCAGACCCATCAAGGTGGTACTCGTACTGCTCGCCTCATCGAGTGGAATCCAAAGATATGAGTGGTTAAGCTATGCGATATGAAATGGACGAGCGACCAATAAAACAACATGTATTATGGGGTTGAATGCGTTTTGCTATTCACAAAATAAAACAAAAGCAGTCATGCAAATATCTGTTTTAACACAGCACAGCAAAATCAGTTGCACCATTCAATCCCGCTCGTCCAGACGGGGAGAATTCAATCACATTTATTCGATGCGACGTTTCTTATGGGATTTAATGAGCGACAACATTTTGACCCCAAACCGGGAGGATTCTGGGATGTTTGTGGTTTTTTTGTAATAACTCTGGAAGGAAACGTCGCAGACCCATCAAGGTGGTACTCGTACTGCTCGCCTCATCGAGTGGAATCCAAAGATATGAGTGCTTAAGCTATGGGATATGAAATGGACGAGCGACCAATAAAACAACATGTATTATGGGGTTGAATGCTTTTTGCTATTCACAAAATAAAACCAAAGCAGTAATGCAAATATCTGATTTAACACAGCACAGCAAAATCAGTTGCACCATTCAATTCTGCTCGTCCAGACGGGGAGAATTCAATCACATTTTTTCGATGCGACGTTTCTTATGGGATTGAATGAGCGACAACATTTTGACCCCAAACCGAGAGGATTCTGGGATGTTTGTGGTTTTTTTGTAATAACTCTGGAAGGAAACGTCGCAGACCCATCAAGGTAGTACTCGTACTGCTCGCCTCATCGAGAGGAATCCAAAGATATGAGTGGTTAAGCTATGGGATATGAAATGGACGAGCGACCAATAAAACAACTTTTATTATGGGGTTGAATGCTTTTTGCTATTCACAAAATAAAACAAATGCAGTCATGCAAATATCTGTTTTAACACAGCACAGCAAAAATCAGTTACACCATTCAATTCCGCTTGTCCAGACGGGGAGAATTCAATCACATTTATTCGATGCAACGTTTCTTATGGGATTTAATGAGCGACAACATTTTGACCCCAAACCGAGAGGATTCTGGGATGTTTGTGGTGTTTTTGTAATAACTCTGGAAGGAAACGTCGCAGACCCATTAAGGTGGTACTCGTACTGCTCGCCTCATCGAGAGGAATCCAAAGATATGAGTGCTTAAGCTATGGGATATGAAATGGACGAGCGACCAATAAAACAACATGTATTATGGGGTTGAATGCTTTTTGCTATTCACAAAATAAAACCAAAGCAGTAATGCAAATATCTGATTTAACACAGCACAGCAAAATCAGTTGCACCATTCAATTCTGCTCGTCCAGACGGGGAGAATTCAATCATATTTTTTCGATGCGACGTTTCTTATGGGATTGAATGAGCGACAACATTTTGACCCCAAACCGAGAGGATTCTGGGATGTTTGTGTTTTTTTGGTAACAACTCTGGAAGCATACGTCGCAGTCCCATCAAGGTGGTACTCGTACTGCTCGCCTCATCGAGTGGAATCCAAAGATATGAGTGGTTAAGCTATGCGATATGAAATGGACGAGCGACCAATAAAACAACATGTATTATGGGGTTGAATGCGTTTTGCTATTCACAAAATAAAACAAAAGCAGTCATGCAAATATCTGTTTTAACACAGCACAGCAAAATCAGTTGCACCATTCAATCCCGCTCGTCCAGACGGGGAGAATTCAATCACATTTATTCGATGCGACGTTTCTTATGGGATTTAATGAGCGACAACATTTTGACCCCAAACCGGGAGGATTCTGGGATGTTTGTGGTTTTTTTGTAATAACTCTGGAAGGAAACGTCGCAGACCCATCAAGATGGTACTCGTACTGCTCGCCTCATCGAGTGGAATCCAAAGATATGAGTGCTTAAGCTATGGGATATGAAATGGACGAGCGACCAATAAAACAACATGTATTATGGGGTTGAATGCTTTTTGCTATTCACAAAATAAAACCAAATCAGTAATGCAAATATCTGATTTAACACAGCACAGCAAAATCAGTTGCACCATTCAATTCTGCTCGTCCAGACGGGGAGAATTCAATCACATTTTTTCGATGCGACGTTTCTTATGGGATTGAATGAGCGACAACATTTTGACCCCAAACCGAGAGGATTCTGGGATGTTTGTGGTTTTTTGGTAACAACTCTGGAAGGAAACGTCGCAGACCCATCAAGGTGGTACTCGTACTGCTCGCCTCATCGAGTGGAATCCAAAGATATGAGTGGTTAAGCTATGCGATATGAAATGGACGAGCGACCAATAAAACAACATGTATTATGGGGTTGAATGCGTTTTGCTATTCACAAAATAAAACAAAAGCAGTCATGCAAATATCTGTTTTAACACAGCACAGCAAAATCAGTTGCACCATTCAATCCCGCTCGTCCAGACGGGGAGAATTCAATCACATTTATTCGATGCGACGTTTCTTATGGGATTTAATGAGCGACAACATTTTGACCCCAAACCGGGAGGATTCTGGGATGTTTGTGGTTTTTTTGTAATAACTCTGGAAGGAAACGTCGCAGACCCATCAAGGTGGTACTCGTACTGCTCGCCTCATCGAGTGGAATCCAAAGATATGAGTGCTTAAGCTATGGGATATGAAATGGACGAGCGACCAATAAAACAACATGTATTATGGGGTTGAATGCTTTTTGCTATTCACAAAATAAAACCAAAGCAGTAATGCAAATATCTGATTTAACACAGCACAGCAAAATCAGTTGCACCATTCAATTCTGCTCGTCCAGACGGGGAGAATTCAATCACATTTTTTCGATGCGACGTTTCTTATGGGATTGAATGAGCGACAACATTTTGACCCCAAACCGAGAGGATTCTGGGATGTTTGTGGTTTTTTTGTAATAACTCTGGAAGGAAACGTCGCAGACCCATCAAGGTAGTACTCGTACTGCTCGCCTCATCGAGAGGAATCCAAAGATATGAGTGGTTAAGCTATGGGATATGAAATGGACGAGCGACCAATAAAACAACTTTTATTATGGGGTTGAATGCTTTTTGCTATTCACAAAATAAAACAAATGCAGTCATGCAAATATCTGTTTTAACACAGCACAGCAAAAATCAGTTACACCATTCAATTCCGCTTGTCCAGACGGGGAGAATTCAATCACATTTATTCGATGCAACGTTTCTTATGGGATTTAATGAGCGACAACATTTTGACCCCAAACCGAGAGGATTCTGGGATGTTTGTGGTGTTTTTGTAATAACTCTGGAAGGAAACGTCGCAGACCCATTAAGGTGGTACTCGTACTGCTCGCCTCATCGAGAGGAATCCAAAGATATGAGTGCTTAAGCTATGGGATATGAAATGGACGAGCGACCAATAAAACAACATGTTTTATGGGGTTGAATGCTTTTTGCTATTCACAAAATAAAACCAAAGCAGTAATGCAAATATCTGATTTAACACAGCACAGCAAAATCAGTTGCACCATTCAATTCTGCTCGTCCAGACGGGGAGAATTCAATCACATTTTTTCGATGCGACGTTTCTTATGGGATTGAATGAGCGACAACATTTTGACCCCAAACCGAGAGGATTTTGGGATGTTTGTGGTTTTTTGGTAACAACTCTGGAAGGAAACGTCGCAGACCCATCAAGGTGGTACTCGTACTGCTCGCCTCATCGAGAGGAATCCAAAGATATGAGTGGTTAAGCTATGGGATATGAAATGGACGAGCGACCAATAAAACAACATGTATTATGGGGTTGAATGCTTTTTGCTATTCACAAAATAAAACCAAAGCAGTAATGCAAATATCTGATTTAACACAGCACAGCAAAATCAGTTGCACCATTCAATTCTGCTCGTACAGACGGGGAGAATTCAATCACATTTTTTCGATGCGACGTTTCTTATGGGATTGAATGAGCGACAACATTTTGACCCCAAACCGAGAGGATTCTGGGATGTTTGTGGTTTTTTGGTAACAACTCTGGAAGGAAACGTCGCAGACCCATCAAGGTGGTACTCGTACTGCTCGCCTCATCGAGTGGAATCCAAAGATATGAGTGGTTAAGCTATGCGATATGAAATGGACGAGCGACCAATAAAACAACATGTATTATGGGGTTGAATGCGTTTTGCTATTCACAAAATAAAACAAAAGCAGTCATGCAAATATCTGTTTTAACACAGCACAGCAAAATCAGTTGCACCATTCAATCCCGCTCGTCCAGACGGGGAGAATTCAATCACATTTATTCGATGCGACGTTTCTTATGGGATTTAATGAGCGACAACATTTTGACCCCAAACCGGGAGGATTCTGGGATGTTTGTGGTTTTTTTGTAATAACTCTGGAAGGAAACGTCGCAGACCCATCAAGGTGGTACTCGTACTGCTCGCCTCATCGAGTGGAATCCAAAGATATGAGTGCTTAAGCTATGGGATATGAAATGGACGAGCGACCAATAAAACAACATGTATTATGGGGTTGAATGCTTTTTGCTATTCACAAAATAAAACCAAAGCAGTAATGCAAATATCTGATTTAACACAGCACAGCAAAATCAGTTGCACCATTCAATTCTGCTCGTCCAGACGGGGAGAATTCAATCACATTTTTTCGATGCGACGTTTCTTATGGGATTGAATGAGCGACAACATTTTGACCCCAAACCGAGAGGATTCTGGGATGTTTGTGGTTTTTTTGTAATAACTCTGGAAGGAAACGTCGCAGACCCATCAAGGTGGTACTCGTACTGCTCGCCTCATCGAGAGGAATCCAAAGATATGAGTGGTTAAGCTATGGGATATGAAATGGACGAGCGACCAATAAAACAACTTTTATTATGGGGTTGAATGCTTTTTGCTATTCACAAAATAAAACAAATGCAGTCATGCAAATATCTGTTTTAACACAGCACAGCAAAAATCAGTTACACCATTCAATTCCGCTCGTCCAGACGGGGAGAATTCAATCACATTTATTCGATGCGACGTTTCTTATGGGATTTAATGAGCGACAACATTTTGACCCCAAACCGAGAGGATTCTGGGATGTTTGTGGTTTTTTTGTAATAACTCTGGAAGGAAACGTCGCAGACCCATCAAGGTGGTACTCGTACTGCTCGCCTCATCGAGAGGAATCCAAAGATATGAGTGCTTAAGCTATGGGATATGAAATGGACGAGCGACCAATAAAACAACATGTATTATGGGGTTGAATGCTTTTTGCTATTCACAAAATTAAACCAAAGCAGTAATGCAAATATCTGATTTAACACAGCACAGCAAAATCAGTTGCACCATTCAATTCTGCTCGTCCAGACGGGGAGAATTCAATCACATTTTTTCGATGCGACGTTTCTTATGGGATTGAATGAGCGACAACATTTTGACCCCAAACCGAGAGGATTCTGGGATGTTTGTGGTTTTTTGGTAACAACTCTGGAAGGAAACGTCGCAGACCCATCAAGGTGGTACTCGTACTGCTCGCCTTATCGAGTGGAATCCAAAGATATGAGTGGTTAAGCTATGCGATATGAAATGGACGAGCGACCAATAAAACAACATGTATTATGGGGTTGAATGCGTTTTGCTATTCACAAAATAAAACAAAAGCAGTCATGCAAATATCTGTTTTAACACAGCACAGCAAAATCAGTTGCACCATTCAATCCCGCTCGTCCAGACGGGGAGAATTCAATCACATTTATTCGATGCGACGTTTCTTATGGGATTTAATGAGCGACAACATTTTGACCCCAAACCGGGAGGATTCTGGGATGTTTGTGGTTTTTTTGTAATAACTCTGGAAGGAAACGTCGCAGACCCATCAAGGTGGTACTCGTACTGCTCGCCTCATCGAGTGGAATCCAAAGATATGAGTGCTTAAGCTATGGGATATGAAATGGACGAGCGACCAATAAAACAACATGTATTATGGGGTTGAATGCTTTTTGCTATTCACAAAATAAAACCAAAGCAGTAATGCAAATATCTGATTTAACACAGCACAGCAAAATCAGTTGCACCATTCAATTCTGCTCGTCCAGACGGGGAGAATTCAATCACATTTTTTCGATGCTACGTTTCTTATGGGATTGAATGAGCGACAACATTTTGACCCCAAACCGAGAGGATTCTGGGATGTTTGTGGTTTTTTGGTAACAACTCTGGAAGGAAACGTCGCAGACCCATCAAGGTGGTACTCGTACTGCTCGCCTCATCGAGTGGAATCCAAAGATATGAGTGGTTAAGCTATGCGATATGAAATGGACGAGCGACCAATAAAACAACATGTATTATGGGGTTGAATGCGTTTTGCTATTCACAAAATAAAACAAAAGCAGTCATGCAAATATCTGTTTTAACACAGCACAGCAAAATCAGTTGCACCATTCAATCCCGCTCGTCCAGACGGGGAGAATTCAATCACATTTATTCGATGCGACGTTTCTTATGGGATTTAATGAGCGACAACATTTTGACCCCAAACCGAGAGGATTCTGGGATGTTTGTGGTTTTTTGGTAACAACTCTGGAAGGAAACGTCGCAGACCCATCAAGGTGGTACTCGTACTGCTCGCCTTATCGAGTGGAATCCAAAGATATGAGTGGTTAAGCTATGCGATATGAAATGGACGAGCGACCAATAAAACAACATGTATTATGGGGTTGAATGCGTTTTGCTATTCACAAAATAAAACAAAAGCAGTCATGCAAATATCTGTTTTAACACAGCACAGCAAAATCAGTTGCACCATTCAATCCCGCTCGTCCAGACGGGGAGAATTCAATCACATTTATTCGATGCGACGTTTCTTATGGGATTTAATGAGCGACAACATTTTGACCCCAAACCGGGAGGATTCTGGGATGTTTGTGTTTTTTTTGTAATAACTCTGGAAGGAAACGTCGCAGACCCATCAAGGTGGTACTCGTACTGCTCGCCTCATCGAGTGGAATCCAAAGATATGAGTGCTTAAGCTATGGGATATGAAATGGACGAGCGACCAATAAAACAACATGTATTATGGGGTTGAATGCTTTTTGCTATTCACAAAATAAAACCAAAGCAGTAATGCAAATATCTGATTTAACACAGCACAGCAAAATCAGTTGCACCATTCAATTCTGCTCGTCCAGACGGGGAGAATTCAATCACATTTTTTCGATGCTACGTTTCTTATGGGATTGAATGAGCGACAACATTTTGACCCCAAACCGGGAGGATTCTGGGATGTTTGTGGTTTTTTTGTAATAACTCTGGAAGGAAACGTCGCAGACCCATCAAGGTGGTACTCGTACTGCTCGCCTCATCGAGAGGAATCCAAAGATATGAGTGGTTAAGCTATGGGATATGAAATGGACGAGCGACCAATAAAACAACTTTTATTATGGGGTTGAATGCTTTTTGCTATTCACAAAATAAAACAAATGCAGTCATGCAAATATCTGTTTTAACACAGCACAGCAAAAATCAGTTACACCATTCAATTCCGCTTGTCCAGACGGGGAGAATTCAATCACATTTATTCGATGCGACGTTTCTTATGGGATTTAATGAGCGACAACATTTTGACCCCAAACCGAGAGGATTCTGGGATGTTTGTGGTGTTTTTGTAATAACTCTGGAAGGAAACGTCGCAGACCCATTAAGGTGGTACTCGTACTGCTCGCCTCATCGAGAGGAATCCAAAGATATGAGTGCTTAAGCTATGGGATATGAAATGGACGAGCGACCAATAAAACAACATGTTTTATGGGGTTGAATGCTTTTTGCTATTCACAAAATAAAACCAAAGCAGTAATGCAAATATCTGATTTAACACAGCACAGCAAAATCAGTTGCACCATTCAATTCTGCTCGTCCAGACGGGGAGAATTCAATCACATTTTTTCGATGCGACGTTTCTTATGGGATTGAATGAGCGACAACATTTTGACCCCAAACCGAGAGGATTTTGGGATGTTTGTGGTTTTTTGGTAACAACTCTGGAAGGAAACGTCGCAGACCCATCAAGGTGGTACTCGTACTGCTCGCCTCATCGAGAGGAATCCAAAGATATGAGTGGTTAAGCTATGGGATATGAAATGGACGAGCGACCAATAAAACAACATGTATTATGGGGTTGAATGCTTTTTGCTATTCACAAAATAAAACCAAAGCAGTAATGCAAATATCTGATTTAACACAGCACAGCAAAATCAGTTGCACCATTCAATTCTGCTCGTACAGACGGGGAGAATTCAATCACATTTTTTCGATGCGACGTTTCTTATGGGATTGAATGAGCGACAACATTTTGACCCCAAACCGAGAGGATTCTGGGATGTTTGTGGTTTTTTGGTAACAACTCTGGAAGGAAACGTCGCAGACCCATCAAGGTGGTACTCGTACTGCTCGCCTCATCGAGTGGAATCCAAAGATATGAGTGGTTAAGCTATGCGATATGAAATGGACGAGCGACCAATAAAACAACATGTATTATGGGGTTGAATGCGTTTTGCTATTCACAAAATAAAACAAAAGCAGTCATGCAAATATCTGTTTTAACACAGCACAGCAAAATCAGTTGCACCATTCAATCCCGCTCGTCCAGACGGGGAGAATTCAATCACATTTATTCGATGCGACGTTTCTTATGGGATTTAATGAGCGACAACATTTTGACCCCAAACCGGGAGGATTCTGGGATGTTTGTGGTTTTTTTGTAATAACTCTGGAAGGAAACGTCGCAGACCCATCAAGGTGGTACTCGTACTGCTCGCCTCATCGAGTGGAATCCAAAGATATGAGTGCTTAAGCTATGGGATATGAAATGGACGAGCGACCAATAAAACAACATGTATTATGGGGTTGAATGCTTTTTGCTATTCACAAAATAAAACCAAAGCAGTAATGCAAATATCTGATTTAACACAGCACAGCAAAATCAGTTGCACCATTCAATTCTGCTCGTCCAGACGGGGAGAATTCAATCACATTTTTTCGATGCGACGTTTCTTATGGGATTGAATGAGCGACAACATTTTGACCCCAAACCGAGAGGATTCTGGGATGTTTGTGGTTTTTTTGTAATAACTCTGGAAGGAAACGTCGCAGACCCATCAAGGTGGTACTCGTACTGCTCGCCTCATCGAGAGGAATCCAAAGATATGAGTGGTTAAGCTATGGGATATGAAATGGACGAGCGACCAATAAAACAACTTTTATTATGGGGTTGAATGCTTTTTGCTATTCACAAAATAAAACAAATGCAGTCATGCAAATATCTGTTTTAACACAGCACAGCAAAAATCAGTTACACCATTCAATTCCGCTCGTCCAGACGGGGAGAATTCAATCACATTTATTCGATGCGACGTTTCTTATGGGATTTAATGAGCGACAACATTTTGACCCCAAACCGAGAGGATTCTGGGATGTTTGTGGTTTTTTTGTAATAACTCTGGAAGGAAACGTCGCAGACCCATCAAGGTGGTACTCGTACTGCTCGCCTCATCGAGAGGAATCCAAAGATATGAGTGCTTAAGCTATGGGATATGAAATGGACGAGCGACCAATAAAACAACATGTATTATGGGGTTGAATGCTTTTTGCTATTCACAAAATTAAACCAAAGCAGTAATGCAAATATCTGATTTAACACAGCACAGCAAAATCAGTTGCACCATTCAATTCTGCTCGTCCAGACGGGGAGAATTCAATCACATTTTTTCGATGCGACGTTTCTTATGGGATTGAATGAGCGACAACATTTTGACCCCAAACCGAGAGGATTCTGGGATGTTTGTGGTTTTTTGGTAACAACTCTGGAAGGAAACGTCGCAGACCCATCAAGGTGGTACTCGTACTGCTCGCCTTATCGAGTGGAATCCAAAGATATGAGTGGTTAAGCTATGCGATATGAAATGGACGAGCGACCAATAAAACAACATGTATTATGGGGTTGAATGCGTTTTGCTATTCACAAAATAAAACAAAAGCAGTCATGCAAATATCTGTTTTAACACAGCACAGCAAAATCAGTTGCACCATTCAATCCCGCTCGTCCAGACGGGGAGAATTCAATCACATTTATTCGATGCGACGTTTCTTATGGGATTTAATGAGCGACAACATTTTGACCCCAAACCGGGAGGATTCTGGGATGTTTGTGGTTTTTTTGTAATAACTCTGGAAGGAAACGTCGCAGACCCATCAAGGTGGTACTCGTACTGCTCGCCTCATCGAGTGGAATCCAAAGATATGAGTGCTTAAGCTATGGGATATGAAATGGACGAGCGACCAATAAAACAACATGTATTATGGGGTTGAATGCTTTTTGCTATTCACAAAATAAAACCAAAGCAGTAATGCAAATATCTGATTTAACACAGCACAGCAAAATCAGTTGCACCATTCAATTCTGCTCGTCCAGACGGGGAGAATTCAATCACATTTTTTCGATGCTACGTTTCTTATGGGATTGAATGAGCGACAACATTTTGACCCCAAACCGAGAGGATTCTGGGATGTTTGTGGTTTTTTGGTAACAACTCTGGAAGGAAACGTCGCAGACCCATCAAGGTGGTACTCGTACTGCTCGCCTCATCGAGTGGAATCCAAAGATATGAGTGGTTAAGCTATGCGATATGAAATGGACGAGCGACCAATAAAACAACATGTATTATGGGGTTGAATGCGTTTTGCTATTCACAAAATAAAACAAAAGCAGTCATGCAAATATCTGTTTTAACACAGCACAGCAAAATCAGTTGCACCATTCAATCCCGCTCGTCCAGACGGGGAGAATTCAATCACATTTATTCGATGCGACGTTTCTTATGGGATTTAATGAGCGACAACATTTTGACCCCAAACCGAGAGGATTCTGGGATGTTTGTGGTTTTTTGGTAACAACTCTGGAAGGAAACGTCGCAGACCCATCAAGGTGGTACTCGTACTGCTCGCCTCATCGAGTGGAATCCAAAGATATGAGTGCTTAAGCTATGGGATATGAAATGGACGAGCGACCAATAAAACAACATGTATTATGGGGTTGAATGCTTTTTGCTATTCACAAAATAAAACCAAAGCAGTAATGCAAATATCTGATTTAACACAGCACAGCAAAATCAGTTGCACCATTCAATTCTGCTCGTCCAGACGGGGAGAATTCAATCACATTTTTTCGATGCGACGTTTCTTATGGGATTGAATGAGCGACAACATTTTGACCCCAAACCGAGAGGATTCTGGGATGTTTGTGGTTTTTTGGTAACAACTCTGGAAGGAAACGTCGCAGACCCATCAAGGTGGTACTCGTACTGCTCGCCTCATCGAGTGGAATCCAAAGATATGAGTGGTTAAGCTATGCGATATGAAATGGACGAGCGACCAATAAAACAACATGTATTATGGGGTTGAATGCGTTTTGCTATTCACAAAATAAAACAAAAGCAGTCATGCAAATATCTGTTTTAACACAGCACAGCAAAATCAGTTGCACCATTCAATCCCGCTCGTCCAGACGGGGAGAATTCAATCACATTTATTCGATGCGACGTTTCTTATGGGATTTAATGAGCGACAACATTTTGACCCCAAACCGGGAGGATTCTGGGATGTTTGTGGTTTTTTTGTAATAACTCTGGAAGGAAACGTCGCAGACCCATCAAGGTGGTACTCGTACTGCTCGCCTCATCGAGTGGAATCCAAAGATATGAGTGCTTAAGCTATGGGATATGAAATGGACGAGCGACCATTAAAACAACATGTATTATGGGGTTGAATGCGTTTTGCTATTCACAAAATAAAACAAAAGCAGTCATGCAAATATCTGTTTTAACACAGCACAGCAAAATCAGTTGCACCATTCAATCCCGCTCGTCCAGACGGGGAGAATTCAATCATATTTATTCGATGCGACGTTTCTTATGGGATTTAATGAGCGACAACATTTTGACCCCAAACCGAGAGGATTCTGGGATGTTTGTGGTTTTTTTGTAATAACTCTGGAAGGAAACGTCGCAGACCCATCAAGGTGGTACTCGTACTGCTCGCCTCATCGAGCGGAATCCAAAGATATGAGTGCTTAAGCTATGGGATATGAAATGGACGAGCGACCAATAAAACAACATGTATTATGGGGTTGAATGCGTTTTGCTATTCACAAAATAAAACCAAAGCAGTAATGCAAATATCTGATTTAACACAGCACAGCAAAATCAGTTGCACCATTCAATTCTGCTCGTCCAGACGGGGAGAATTCAATCACATTTTTTCGATGCTACGTTTCTTATGGGATTGAATGAGCGACAACATTTTGACCCCAAACCGAGAGGATTCTGGGATGTTTGTGGTTTTTTGGTAACAACTCTGGAAGGAAACGTCGCAGACCCATCAAGGTGGTACTCGTACTGCTCGCCTCATCGAGTGGAATCCAAAGATATGAGTGGTTAAGCTATGCGATATGAAATGGACGAGCGACCAATAAAACAACATGTATTATGGGGTTGAATGCGTTTTGCTATTCACAAAATAAAACAAAAGCAGTCATGCAAATATCTGTTTTAACACAGCACAGCAAAATCAGTTGCACCATTCAATCCCGCTCGTCCAGACGGGGAGAATTCAATCACATTTATTCGATGCGACGTTTCTTATGGGATTTAATGAGCGACAACATTTTGACCCCAAACCGAGAGGATTCTGGGATGTTTGTGGTTTTTTGGTAACAACTCTGGAAGGAAACGTCGCAGACCCATCAAGGTGGTACTCGTACTGCTCGCCTCATCGAGTGGAATCCAAAGATATGAGTGCTTAAGCTATGGGATATGAAATGGACGAGCGACCAATAAAACAACATGTATTATGGGGTTGAATGCTTTTTGCTATTCACAAAATAAAACCAAAGCAGTAATGCAAATATCTGATTTAACACAGCACAGCAAAATCAGTTGCACCATTCAATTCTGCTCGTCCAGACGGGGAGAATTCAATCACATTTTTTCGATGCGACGTTTCTTATGGGATTGAATGAGCGACAACATTTTGACCCCAAACCGAGAGGATTCTGGGATGTTTGTGGTTTTTTGGTAACAACTCTGGAAGGAAACGTCGCAGACCCATCAAGGTGGTACTCGTACTGCTCGCCTCATCGAGTGGAATCCAAAGATATGAGTGGTTAAGCTATGCGATATGAAATGGACGAGCGACCAATAAAACAACATGTATTATGGGGTTGAATGCGTTTTGCTATTCACAAAATAAAACAAAAGCAGTCATGCAAATATCTGTTTTAACACAGCACAGCAAAATCAGTTGCACCATTCAATCCCGCTCGTCCAGACGGGGAGAATTCAATCACATTTATTCGATGCGACGTTTCTTATGGGATTTAATGAGCGACAACATTTTGACCCCAAACCGGGAGGATTCTGGGATGTTTGTGGTTTTTTTGTAATAACTCTGGAAGGAAACGTCGCAGACCCATCAAGGTGGTACTCGTACTGCTCGCCTCATCGAGTGGAATCCAAAGATATGAGTGCTTAAGCTATGGGATATGAAATGGACGAGCGACCATTAAAACAACATGTATTATGGGGTTGAATGCGTTTTGCTATTCACAAAATAAAACAAAAGCAGTCATGCAAATATCTGTTTTAACACAGCACAGCAAAATCAGTTGCACCATTCAATCCCGCTCGTCCAGACGGGGAGAATTCAATCATATTTATTCGATGCGACGTTTCTTATGGGATTTAATGAGCGACAACATTTTGACCCCAAACCGAGAGGATTCTGGGATGTTTGTGGTTTTTTTGTAATAACTCTGGAAGGAAACGTCGCAGACCCATCAAGGTGGTACTCGTACTGCTCGCCTCATCGAGCGGAATCCAAAGATATGAGTGCTTAAGCTATGGGATATGAAATGGACGAGCGACCAATAAAACAACATGTATTATGGGGTTGAATGCGTTTTGCTATTCACAAAATAAAACCAAAGCAGTAATGCAAATATCTGATTTAACACAGCACAGCAAAATCAGTTGCACCATTCAATTCTGCTCGTCCAGACGGGGAGAATTCAATCACATTTTTTCGATGCGACGTTTCTTATGGGATTGAATGAGCGACAACATTTTGACCCCAAACCGAGAGGATTCTGGGATGTTTGTGGTTTTTTGGTAACAACTCTGGAAGGAAACGTCGCAGACCCATCAAGGTGGTACTCGTACTGCTCGCCTCATCGAGTGGAATCCAACGATATGAGTGGTTAAGCTATGCGATATGAAATGGACGAGCGACCAATAAAACAACATGTATTATGGGGTTGAATGCGTTTTGCTATTCACAAAATAAAACAAAAGCAGTCATGCAAATATCTGTTTTAACACAGCACAGCAAAATCAGTTGCACCATTCAATCCCGCTCGTCCAGACGGGGAGAATTCAATCACATTTATTCGATGCGACGTTTCTTATGGGATTTAATGAGCGACAACATTTTGACCCCAAACAAAGAGGATTCTGGGATGTTTGTGGTTTTTTGGTAACAACTCTGGAAGGAAACGTCGCAGACCCATCAAGGTGGTACTCGTACTGCTCGCCTCATCGAGTGGAATCCAAAGATATGAGTGCTTAAGCTATGGGATATGAAATGGACGAGCGACCAATAAAACAACATGTATTATGGGGTTGAATGCATTTTGCTATTCACAAAATAAAACCAAAGCAGTAATGCAAATATCTGATTTAACACAGCACAGCAAAATCAGTTGCACCATTCAATTCTGCTCGTCCAGACGGGGAGAATTCAATCACATTTTTTCGATGCGACGTTTCTTATGGGATTGAATGAGCGACAACATTTTGACCCCAAACCGAGAGGATTCTGGGATGTTTGTGGTTTTTTGGTAACAACTCTGGAAGGAAACGTCGCAGACCCATCAAGGTGGTACTCGTACTGCTCGCCTCATCGAGTGGAATCCAAAGATATGAGTGGTTAAGCTATGGGATATGAAATGGACGAGCGACCAATAAAACAACATGTATTATGGGGTTGAATGCGTTTTGCTATTCACAAAATAAAACAAAAGCAGTCATGCAAATATCTGTTTTAACACAGCACAGCAAAATCAGTTGCACCATTCAATCCCGCTCGTCCAGACGGGGAGAATTCAATCACATTTATTCGATGCGACGTTTCTTATGGGATTTAATGAGCGACAACATTTTGACCCCAAACCGGGAGGATTCTGGGATGTTTGTGGTTTTTTTGTAATAACTCTGGAAGGAAACGTCGCAGACCCATCAAGGTGGTACTCGTACTGCTCGCCTCATCGAGTGGAATCCAAAGATATGAGTGCTTAAGCTATGGGATATGAAATGGACGAGCGACCATTAAAACAACATGTATTATGGGGTTGAATGCGTTTTGCTATTCACAAAATAAAACAAAAGCAGTCATGCAAATATCTGTTTTAACACAGCACAGCAAAATCAGTTGCACCATTCAATCCCGCTCGTCCAGACGGGGAGAATTCAATCATATTTATTCGATGCGACGTTTCTTATGGGATTTAATGAGCGACAACATTTTGACCCCAAACCGAGAGGATTCTGGGATGTTTGTGGTTTTTTTGTAATAACTCTGGAAGGAAACGTCGCAGACCCATCAAGGTGGTACTCGTACTGCTCGCCTCATCGAGCGGAATCCAAAGATATGAGTGCTTAAGCTATGGGATATGAAATGGACGAGCGACCAATAAAACAACATGTATTATGGGGTTGAATGCTTTTTGCTATTCACAAAATAAAACCAAAGCAGTAATGCAAATATCTGATTTAACACAGCACAGCAAAATCAGTTGCACCATTCAATTCTGCTCGTCCAGACGGGGAGAATTCAATCACATTTTTTCGATGCGACGTTTCTTATGGGATTGAATGAGCGACAACATTTTGACCCCAAACCGAGAGGATTCTGGGATGTTTGTGGTTTTTTGGTAACAACTCTGGAAGGAAACGTCGCAGACCCATCAAGGTGGTACTCGTACTGCTCGCCTCATCGAGTGGAATCCAACGATATGAGTGGTTAAGCTATGCGATATGAAATGGACGAGCGACCAATAAAACAACATGTATTATGGGGTTGAATGCGTTTTGCTATTCACAAAATAAAACAAAAGCAGTCATGCAAATATCTGTTTTAACACAGCACAGCAAAATCAGTTGCACCATTCAATCCCGCTCGTCCAGACGGGGAGAATTCAATCACATTTATTCGATGCGACGTTTCTTATGGGATTTAATGAGCGACAACATTTTGACCCCAAACCGGGAGGATTCTGGGATGTTTGTGGTTTTTTTGTAATAACTCTGGAAGGAAACGTCGCAGACCCATCAAGGTGGTACTCGTACTGCTCGCCTCATCGAGTGGAATCCAAAGATATGAGTGCTTAAGCTATGGGATATGAAATGGACGAGCGACCAATAAAACAACATGTATTATGGGGTTGAATGCTTTTTGCTATTCACAAAATAAAACCAAAGCAGTAATGCAAATATCTGATTTAACACAGCACAGCAAAATCAGTGGCACCATTCAATTCTGCTCGTCCAGACGGGGAGAATTCAATCACATTTTTTCGATGCGACGTTTCTTATGGGATTGAATGAGCGACAACATTTTGACCCCAAACCGAGAGGATTCTGGGATGTTTGTGGTTTTTTGGTAACAACTCTGGAAGGAAACGTCGCAGACCCATCAAGGTGGTACTCGTACTGCTCGCCTCATCGAGTGGAATCCAAAGATATGAGTGGTTAAGCTATGCGATATGAAATGGACGAGCGACCAATAAAACAACATGTATTATGGGGTTGAATGCGTTTTGCTATTCACAAAATAAAACAAAAGCAGTCATGCAAATATCTGTTTTAACACAGCACAGCAAAATCAGTTGCACCATTCAATCCCGCTCGTCCAGACGGGGAGAATTCAATCACATTCATTCGATGCGACGTTTCTTATGGGATTTAATGAGCGACAACATTTTGACCCCAAACCGGGAGGATTCTGGGATGTTTGTGGTTTTTTTGTAATAACTCTGGAAGGAAACGTCGCAGACCCATCAAGGTGGTACTCGTACTGCTCGCCTCATCGAGTGGAATCCAAAGATATGAGTGGTTAAGCTATGCGATATGAAATGGACGAGCGACCAATAAAACAACATGTATTATGGGGTTGAATGCGTTTTGCTATTCACAAAATAAAACAAAAGCAGTCATGCAAATATCTGTTTTAACACAGCACAGCAAAATCAGTTGCACCATTCAATCCCGCTCGTCCAGACGGGGAGAATTCAATCACATTTATTCGATGCGACGTTTCTTATGGGATTTAATGAGCGACAACATTTTGACCCCAAACCGAGAGGATTCTGGGATGTTTGTGGTTTTTTGGTAACAACTCTGGAAGGAAACGTCGCAGACCCATCAAGGTGGTACTCGTACTGCTCGCCTCATCGAGTGGAATCCAAAGATATGAGTGCTTAAGCTATGGGATATGAAATGGACGAGCGACCAATAAAACAACATGTATTATGGGGTTGAATGCTTTTTGCTATTCACAAAATAAAACCAAAGCAGTAATGCAAATATCTGATTTAACACAGCACAGCAAAATCAGTTGCACCATTCAATTCTGCTCGTCCAGACGGGGAGAATTCAATCACATTTTTTCGATGCGACGTTTCTTATGGGATTGAATGAGCGACAACATTTTGACCCCAAACCGAGAGGATTCTGGGATGTTTGTGGTTTTTTGGTAACAACTCTGGAAGGAAACGTCGCAGACCCATCAAGGTGGTACTCGTACTGCTCGCCTCATCGAGTGGAATCCAAAGATATGAGTGGTTAAGCTATGGGATATGAAATGGACGAGCGACCAATAAAACAACATGTATTATGGGGTTGAATGCGTTTTGCTATTCACAAAATAAAACAAAAGCAGTCATGCAAATATCTGTTTTAACACAGCACAGCAAAATCAGTTGCACCATTCAATCCCGCTCGTCCAGACGGGGAGAATTCAATCACATTTATTCGATGCGACGTTTCTTATGGGATTTAATGAGCGACAACATTTTGACCCCAAACCGGGAGGATTCTGGGATGTTTGTGGTTTTTTTGTAATAACTCTGGAAGGAAACGTCGCAGACCCATCAAGGTGGTACTCGTACTGCTCGCCTCATCGAGTGGAATCCAAAGATATGAGTGCTTAAGCTATGGGATATGAAATGGACGAGCGACCATTAAAACAACATGTATTATGGGGTTGAATGCGTTTTGCTATTCACAAAATAAAACAAAAGCAGTCATGCAAATATCTGTTTTAACACAGCACAGCAAAATCAGTTGCACCATTCAATCCCGCTCGTCCAGACGGGGAGAATTCAATCATATTTATTCGATGCGACGTTTCTTATGGGATTTAATGAGCGACAACATTTTGACCCCAAACCGAGAGGATTCTGGGATGTTTGTGGTTTTTTTGTAATAACTCTGGAAGGAAACGTCGCAGACCCATCAAGGTGGTACTCGTACTGCTCGCCTCATCGAGCGGAATCCAAAGATATGAGTGCTTAAGCTATGGGATATGAAATGGACGAGCGACCAATAAAACAACATGTATTATGGGGTTGAATGCTTTTTGCTATTCACAAAATAAAACCAAAGCAGTAATGCAAATATCTGATTTAACACAGCACAGCAAAATCAGTTGCACCATTCAATTCTGCTCGTCCAGACGGGGAGAATTCAATCACATTTTTTCGATGCGACGTTTCTTATGGGATTGAATGAGCGACAACATTTTGACCCCAAACCGAGAGGATTCTGGGATGTTTGTGGTTTTTTGGTAACAACTCTGGAAGGAAACGTCGCAGACCCATCAAGGTGGTACTCGTACTGCTCGCCTCATCGAGTGGAATCCAACGATATGAGTGGTTAAGCTATGCGATATGAAATGGACGAGCGACCAATAAAACAACATGTATTATGGGGTTGAATGCGTTTTGCTATTCACAAAATAAAACAAAAGCAGTCATGCAAATATCTGTTTTAACACAGCACAGCAAAATCAGTTGCACCATTCAATCCCGCTCGTCCAGACGGGGAGAATTCAATCACATTTATTCGATGCGACGTTTCTTATGGGATTTAATGAGCGACAACATTTTGACCCCAAACCGGGAGGATTCTGGGATGTTTGTGGTTTTTTTGTAATAACTCTGGAAGGAAACGTCGCAGACCCATCAAGGTGGTACTCGTACTGCTCGCCTCATCGAGTGGAATCCAAAGATATGAGTGCTTAAGCTATGGGATATGAAATGGACGAGCGACCAATAAAACAACATGTATTATGGGGTTGAATGCTTTTTGCTATTCACAAAATAAAACCAAAGCAGTAATGCAAATATCTGATTTAACACAGCACAGCAAAATCAGTGGCACCATTCAATTCTGCTCGTCCAGACGGGGAGAATTCAATCACATTTTTTCGATGCGACGTTTCTTATGGGATTGAATGAGCGACAACATTTTGACCCCAAACCGAGAGGATTCTGGGATGTTTGTGGTTTTTTGGTAACAACTCTGGAAGGAAACGTCGCAGACCCATCAAGGTGGTACTCGTACTGCTCGCCTCATCGAGTGGAATCCAAAGATATGAGTGGTTAAGCTATGCGATATGAAATGGACGAGCGACCAATAAAACAACATGTATTATGGGGTTGAATGCGTTTTGCTATTCACAAAATAAAACAAAAGCAGTCATGCAAATATCTGTTTTAACACAGCACAGCAAAATCAGTTGCACCATTCAATCCCGCTCGTCCAGACGGGGAGAATTCAATCACATTTATTCGATGCGACGTTTCTTATGGGATTTAATGAGCGACAACATTTTGACCCCAAACCGGGAGGATTCTGGGATGTTTGTGGTTTTTTTGTAATAACTCTGGAAGGAAACGTCGCAGACCCATCAAGGTGGTACTCGTACTGCTCGCCTCATCGAGTGGAATCCAAAGATATGAGTGCTTAAGCTATGGGATATGAAATGGACGAGCGACCAATAAAACAACATGTATTATGGGGTTGAATGCTTTTTGCTATTCACAAAATAAAACCAAAGCAGTAATGCAAATATCTGATTTAACACAGCACAGCAAAATCAGTTGCACCATTCAATTCTGCTCGTCCAGACGGGGAGAATTCAATCACATTTTTTTCGATGCGACGTTTCTTATGGGATTGAATGAGCGACAACATTTTGACCCCAAACCGAGAGGATTCTGGGATGTTTGTGGTTTTTTGGTAACAACTCTGGAAGGAAACGTCGCAGACCCATCAAGGTGGTACTCGTACTGCTCGCCTCATCGAGTGGAATCCAAAGATATGAGTGGTTAAGCTATGCGATATGAAATGGACGAGCGACCAATAAAACAACATGTATTATGGGGTTGAATGCGTTTTGCTATTCACAAAATAAAACAAAAGCAGTCATGCAAATATCTGTTTTAACACAGCACAGCAAAATCAGTTGCACCATTCAATCCCGCTCGTCCAGACGGGGAGAATTCAATCACATTTATTCGATGCGACGTTTCTTATGGGATTTAATGAGCGACAACATTTTGACCCCAAACCGGGAGGATTCTGGGATGTTTGTGGTTTTTTGGTAACAACTCTGGAAGGAAACGTCGCAGACCCATCAAGGTGGTACTCGTACTGCTCGCCTCATCGAGTGGAATCCAAAGATATGAGTGCTTAAGCTATGGGATATGAAATGGACGAGCGACCAATAAAACAACATGTATTATGGGGTTGAATGCTTTTTGCTATTCACAAAATAAAACCAAAGCAGTAATGCAAATATCTGATTTAACACAGCACAGCAAAATCAGTTGCACCATTCAATTCTGCTCGTCCAGACGGGGAGAATTCAATCACATTTTTTCGATGCGACGTTTCTTATGGGATTGAATGAGCGACAACATTTTGACCCCAAACCGAGAGGATTCTGGGATGTTTGTGGTTTTTTGGTAACAACTCTGGAAGGAAACGTCGCAGACCCATCAAGGTGGTACTCGTACTGCTCGCCTCATCGAGTGGAATCCAAAGATATGAGTGGTTAAGCTATGCGATATGAAATGGACGAGCGACCAATAAAACAACATGTATTATGGGGTTGAATGCGTTTTGCTATTCACAAAATAAAACAAAAGCAGTCATGCAAATATCTGTTTTAACACAGCACAGCAAAATCAGTTGCACCATTCAATCCCGCTCGTCCAGACGGGGAGAATTCAATCACATTTATTCGATGCGACGTTTCTTATGGGATTTAATGAGCGACAACATTTTGACCCCAAACCGGGAGGATTCTGGGATGTTTGTGGTTTTTTTGTAATAACTCTGGAAGGAAACGTCGCAGACCCATCAAGGTGGTACTCGTACTGCTCGCCTCATCGAGTGGAATCCAAAGATATGAGTGCTTAAGCTATGGGATATGAAATGGACGAGCGACCAATAAAACAACATGTATTATGGGGTTGAATGCTTTTTGCTATTCACAAAATAAAACCAAAGCAGTAATGCAAATATCTGATTTAACACAGCACAGCAAAATCAGTTGCACCATTCAATTCTGCTCGTCCAGACGGGGAGAATTCAATCACATTTTTTCGATGCGACGTTTCTTATGGGATTGAATGAGCGACAACATTTTGACCCCAAACCGGGAGGATTCTGGGATGTTTGTGGTTTTTTGGTAACAACTCTGGAAGGAAACGTCGCAGACCCATCAAGGTGGTACTCGTACTGCTCGCCTCATCGAGAGGAATCCAAAGATATGAGTGCTTAAGCTATGGGATATGAAATGGACGAGCGACCAATAAAACAACTTTTATTATGGGGTTGAATGCTTTTTGCTATTCACAAAATAAAACAAATGCAGTCATGCAAATATCTGTTTTAACACAGCACAGCAAAAATCAGTTACACCATTCAATTCCGCTCGTCCAGACGGGGAGAATTCAATCACATTTATTCGATGCGACGTTTCTTATGGGATTTAATGAGCGACAACATTTTGACCCCAAACCGAGAGGATTCTGGGATGTTTGTGGTTTTTTTGTAATAACTCTGGAAGGAAACGTCGCAGACCCATCAAGGTGGTACTCGTACTGCTCGCCTCATCGAGTGGAATCCAAAGATATGAGTGGTTAAGCTATGCGATATGAAATGGACGAGCGACCA
Source organism: Petromyzon marinus (assembly GCF_048934315.1). NCBI lineage: Eukaryota > Metazoa > Chordata > Hyperoartia > Petromyzontiformes > Petromyzontidae > Petromyzon > Petromyzon marinus. Next base: position 15,902,256 of record NC_133745.1, on the reverse strand, counting down.
ATAAAACAACATGTATTATGGGGTTGAATGCGTTTTGCTATTCACAAAATAAAACAAAAGCAGTCATGCAAATATCTGTTTTAACACAGCACAGCAAAATCAGTTGCACCATTCAATCCCGCTCGTCCAGACGGGGAGAATTCAATCACATTTATTCGATGCGACGTTTCTTATGGGATTTAATGAGCGACAACATTTTGACCCCAAACCGGGAGGATTCTGGGATGTTTGTGGTTTTTTTGTAATAACTCTGGAAGGAAACGTCGCAGACCCATCAAGGTGGTACTCGTACTGCTCGCCTCATCGAGTGGAATCCAAAGATATGAGTGCTTAAGCTATGGGATATGAAATGGACGAGCGACCATTAAAACAACATGTATTATGGGGTTGATTGCGTTTTGCTATTCACAAAATAAAACAAAAGCAGTCATGCAAATATCTGTTTTAACACAGCACAGCAAAATCAGTTGCACCATTCAATCCCGCTCGTCCAGACGGGGAGAATTCAATCATATTTATTCGATGCGACGTTTCTTATGGGATTTAATGAGCGACAACATTTTGACCCCAAACCGAGAGGATTCTGGGATGTTTGTGGTTTTTTTGTAATAACTCTGGAAGGAAACGTCGCAGACCCATCAAGGTGGTACTCGTACTGCTCGCCTCATCGAGCGGAATCCAAAGATATGAGTGCTTAAGCTATGGGATATGAAATGGACGAGCGACCAATAAAACAACATGTATTATGGGGTTGAATGCTTTTTGCTATTCACAAAATAAAACCAAAGCAGTCATGCAAATATCTGATTTAACACAGCACAGCAAAATCAGTTGCACCATTCAATTCTGCTCGTCCAGACGGGGAGAATTCAAGCACATTTTTTCGATGCGACGTTTCTTATGGGATTGAATGAGCGACAACATTTTGACCCCAAACCGAGAGGATTCTGGGATGTTTGTGGTTTTTTGGTAACAACTCTGGAAGGAAACGTCGCAGACCCATCAAGGTGGTACTCGTACTGCTCGCCTCATCGAGTGGAATCCAAAGATATGAGTGGTTAAGCTATGCGATATGAAATGGACGAGCGACCAATAAAACAACATGTATTATGGGGTTGAATGCGTTTTGCTATTCACAAAATAAAACAAAAGCAGTCATGCAAATATCTGTTTTAACACAGCACAGCAAAATCAGTTGCACCATTCAATCCCGCTCGTCCAGACGGGGAGAATTCAATCACATTTATTCGATGCGACGTTTCTTATGGGATTTAATGAGCGACAACATTTTGACCCCAAACCGGGAGGATTCTGGGATGTTTGTGGTTTTTTGGTAACAACTCTGGAAGGAAACGTCGCAGACCCATCAAGGTGGTACTCGTACTGCTCGCCTCATCGAGTGGAATCCAAAGATATGAGTGCTTAAGCTATGGGATATGAAATGGACGAGCGACCAATAAAACAACATGTATTATGGGGTTGAATGCTTTTTGCTATTCACAAAATAAAACCAAAGCAGTAATGCAAATATCTGATTTAACACAGCACAGCAAAATCAGTTGCACCATTCAATTCTGCTCGTCCAGACGGGGAGAATTCAATCACATTTTTTCGATGCGACGTTTCTTATGGGATTGAATGAGCGACAACATTTTGACCCCAAACCGAGAGGATTCTGGGATGTTTGTGGTTTTTTGGTAACAACTCTGGAAGGAAACGTCGCAGACCCATCAAGGTGGTACTCGTACTGCTCGCCTCATCGAGTGGAATCCAAAGATATGAGTGGTTAAGCTATGCGATATGAAATGGACGAGCGACCAATAAAACAACATGTATTATGGGGTTGAATGCGTTTTGCTATTCACAAAATAAAACAAAAGCAGTCATGCAAATATCTGTTTTAACACAGCACAGCAAAATCAGTTGCACCATTCAATCCCGCTCGTCCAGACGGGGAGAATTCAATCACATTTATTCGATGCGACGTTTCTTATGGGATTTAATGAGCGACAACATTTTGACCCCAAACCGAGAGGATTCTGGGATGTTTGTGGTTTTTTTGTAATAACTCTGGAAGGAAACGTCGCAGACCCATCAAGGTGGTACTCGTACTGCTCGCCTCATCGAGAGGAATCCAAAGATATGAGTGCTTAAGCTATGGGATATGAAATGGACGAGCGACCAATAAAACAACATGTATTATGGGGTTGAATGCTTTTTGCTATTCACAAAATAAAACAAAAGCAGTCATGCAAATATCTGATTTAACACAGCACAGCAAAATCAGTTGCACCATTCAATTCTGCTCGTCCAGACGGGGAGAATTCAAGCACATTTTTTCGATGCGACGTTTCTTATGGGATTGAATGAGCGACAACATTTTGACCCCAAACCGAGAGGATTCTGGGATGTTTGTGGTTTTTTGGTAACAACTCTGGAAGGAAACGTCGCAGACCCATCAAGGTGGTACTCGTACTGCTCGCCTCATCGAGTGGAATCCAAAGATATGAGTGGTTAAGCTATGCGATATGAAATGGACGAGCGACCAATAAAACAACATGTATTATGGGGTTGAATGCGTTTTGCTATTCACAAAATAAAACAAAAGCAGTCATGCAAATATCTGTTTTAACACAGCACAGCAAAATCAGTTGCACCATTCAATCCCGCTCGTCCAGACGGGGAGAATTCAATCACATTTATTCGATGCGACGTTTCTTATGGGATTTAATGAGCGACAACATTTTGACCCCAAACCGGGAGGATTCTGGGATGTTTGTGGTTTTTTGGTAACAACTCTGGAAGGAAACGTCGCAGACCCATCAAGGTGGTACTCGTACTGCTCGCCTCATCGAGTGGAATCCAAAGATATGAGTGCTTAAGCTATGGGATATGAAATGGACGAGCGACCAATAAAACAACATGTATTATGGGGTTGAATGCTTTTTGCTATTCACAAAATAAAACCAAAGCAGTAATGCAAATATCTGATTTAACACAGCACAGCAAAATCAGTTGCACCATTCAATTCTGCTCGTCCAGACGGGGAGAATTCAATCACATTTTTTCGATGCGACGTTTCTTATGGGATTGAATGAGCGACAACATTTTGACCCCAAACCGAGAGGATTCTGGGATGTTTGTGGTTTTTTGGTAACAACTCTGGAAGGAAACGTCGCAGACCCATCAAGGTGGTACTCGTACTGCTCGCCTCATCGAGTGGAATCCAAAGATATGAGTGGTTAAGCTATGCGATATGAAATGGACGAGCGACCAATAAAACAACATGTATTATGGGGTTGAATGCGTTTTGCTATTCACAAAATAAAACAAAAGCAGTCATGCAAATATCTGTTTTAACACAGCACAGCAAAATCAGTTGCACCATTCAATCCCGCTCGTCCAGACGGGGAGAATTCAATCACATTTATTCGATGCGACGTTTCTTATGGGATTTAATGAGCGACAACATTTTGACCCCAAACCGGGAGGATTCTGGGATGTTTGTGGTTTTTTTGTAATAACTCTGGAAGGAAACGTCGCAGACCCATCAAGGTGGTACTCGTACTGCTCGCCTCATCGAGTGGAATCCAAAGATATGAGTGCTTAAGCTATGGGATATGAAATGGACGAGCGACCAATAAAACAACATGTATTATGGGGTTGAATGCTTTTTGCTATTCACAAAATAAAACCAAAGCAGTAATGCAAATATCTGATTTAACACAGCACAGCAAAATCAGTTGCACCATTCAATTCTGCTCGTCCAGACGGGGAGAATTCAATCACATTTTTTCGATGCGACGTTTCTTATGGGATTGAATGAGCGACAACATTTTGACCCCAAACCGGGAGGATTCTGGGATGTTTGTGGTTTTTTGGTAACAACTCTGGAAGGAAACGTCGCAGACCCATCAAGGTGGTACTCGTACTGCTCGCCTCATCGAGTGGAATCCAAAGATATGAGTGCTTAAGCTATGGGATATGAAATGGACGAGCGACCAATAAAACAACATGTATTATGGGGTTGAATGCTTTTTGCTATTCACAAAATAAAACCAAAGCAGTAATGCAAATATCTGATTTAACACAGCACAGCAAAATCAGTTGCACCATTCAATTCTGCTCGTCCAGACGGGGAGAATTCAATCACATTTTTTCGATGCGACGTTTCTTATGGGATTGAATGAGCGACAACATTTTGACCCCAAACCGAGAGGATTCTGGGATGTTTGTGGTTTTTTGGTAACAACTCTGGAAGGAAACGTCGCAGACCCATCAAGGTGGTACTCGTACTGCTCGCCTCATCGAGTGGAATCCAAAGATATGAGTGGTTAAGCTATGCGATATGAAATGGACGAGCGACCAATAAAACAACATGTATTATGGGGTTGAATGCGTTTTGCTATTCACAAAATAAAACAAAAGCAGTCATGCAAATATCTGTTTTAACACAGCACAGCAAAATCAGTTGCACCATTCAATCCCGCTCGTCCAGACGGGGAGAATTCAATCACATTTATTCGATGCGACGTTTCTTATGGGATTTAATGAGCGACAACATTTTGACCCCAAACCGAGAGGATTCTGGGATGTTTGTGGTTTTTTTGTAATAACTCTGGAAGGAAACGTCGCAGACCCATCAAGGTGGTACTCGTACTGCTCGCCTCATCGAGAGGAATCCAAAGATATGAGTGCTTAAGCTATGGGATATGAAATGGACGAGCGACCAATAAAACAACATGTATTATGGGGTTGAATGCTTTTTGCTATTCACAAAATAAAACAAAAGCAGTCATGCAAATATCTGATTTAACACAGCACAGCAAAATCAGTTGCACCATTCAATTCTGCTCGTCCAGACGGGGAGAATTCAAGCACATTTTTTCGATGCGACGTTTCTTATGGGATTGAATGAGCGACAACATTTTGACCCCAAACCGAGAGGATTCTGGGATGTTTGTGGTTTTTTGGTAACAACTCTGGAAGGAAACGTCGCAGACCCATCAAGGTGGTACTCGTACTGCTCGCCTCATCGAGTGGAATCCAAAGATATGAGTGGTTAAGCTATGCGATATGAAATGGACGAGCGACCAATAAAACAACATGTATTATGGGGTTGAATGCGTTTTGCTATTCACAAAATAAAACAAAAGCAGTCATGCAAATATCTGTTTTAACACAGCACAGCAAAATCAGTTGCACCATTCAATCCCGCTCGTCCAGACGGGGAGAATTCAATCACATTTATTCGATGCGACGTTTCTTATGGGATTTAATGAGCGACAACATTTTGACCCCAAACCGGGAGGATTCTGGGATGTTTGTGGTTTTTTGGTAACAACTCTGGAAGGAAACGTCGCAGACCCATCAAGGTGGTACTCGTACTGCTCGCCTCATCGAGTGGAATCCAAAGATATGAGTGCTTAAGCTATGGGATATGAAATGGACGAGCGACCAATAAAACAACATGTATTATGGGGTTGAATGCTTTTTGCTATTCACAAAATAAAACCAAAGCAGTAATGCAAATATCTGATTTAACACAGCACAGCAAAATCAGTTGCACCATTCAATTCTGCTCGTCCAGACGGGGAGAATTCAATCACATTTTTTCGATGCGACGTTTCTTATGGGATTGAATGAGCGACAACATTTTGACCCCAAACCGAGAGGATTCTGGGATGTTTGTGGTTTTTTGGTAACAACTCTGGAAGGAAACGTCGCAGACCCATCAAGGTGGTACTCGTACTGCTCGCCTCATCGAGTGGAATCCAAAGATATGAGTGGTTAAGCTATGCGATATGAAATGGACGAGCGACCAATAAAACAACATGTATTATGGGGTTGAATGCGTTTTGCTATTCACAAAATAAAACAAAAGCAGTCATGCAAATATCTGTTTTAACACAGCACAGCAAAATCAGTTGCACCATTCAATCCCGCTCGTCCAGACGGGGAGAATTCAATCACATTTATTCGATGCGACGTTTCTTATGGGATTTAATGAGCGACAACATTTTGACCCCAAACCGGGAGGATTCTGGGATGTTTGTGGTTTTTTTGTAATAACTCTGGAAGGAAACGTCGCAGACCCATCAAGGTGGTACTCGTACTGCTCGCCTCATCGAGTGGAATCCAAAGATATGAGTGCTTAAGCTATGGGATATGAAATGGACGAGCGACCAATAAAACAACATGTATTATGGGGTTGAATGCTTTTTGCTATTCACAAAATAAAACCAAAGCAGTAATGCAAATATCTGATTTAACACAGCACAGCAAAATCAGTTGCACCATTCAATTCTGCTCGTCCAGACGGGGAGAATTCAATCACATTTTTTCGATGCGACGTTTCTTATGGGATTGAATGAGCGACAACATTTTGACCCCAAACCGAGAGGATTCTGGGATGTTTGTGGTTTTTTTGTAATAACTCTGGAAGGAAACGTCGCAGACCCATCAAGGTGGTACTCGTACTGCTCGCCTCATCGAGAGGAATCCAAAGATATGAGTGGTTAAGCTATGGGATATGAAATGGACGAGCGACCAATAAAACAACTTTTATTATGGGGTTGAATGCTTTTTGCTATTCACAAAATAAAACAAATGCAGTCATGCAAATATCTGTTTTAACACAGCACAGCAAAAATCAGTTACACCATTCAATTCCGCTCGTCCAGACGGGGAGAATTCAATCACATTTATTCGATGCGACGTTTCTTATGGGATTTAATGAGCGACAACATTTTGACCCCAAACCGAGAGGATTCTGGGATGTTTGTGGTTTTTTTGTAATAACTCTGGAAGGAAACGTCGCAGACCCATCAAGGTGGTACTCGTACTGCTCGCCTCATCGAGAGGAATCCAAAGATATGAGTGCTTAAGCTATGGGATATGAAATGGACGAGCGACCAATAAAACAACATGTATTATGGGGTTGAATGCTTTTTGCTATTCACAAAATAAAACAAAAGCAGTCATGCAAATATCTGATTTAACACAGCACAGCAAAATCAGTTGCACCATTCAATTCTGCTCGTCCAGACGGGGAGAATTCAATCACATTTTTTCGATGCGACGTTTCTTATGGGATTGAATGAGCGACAACATTTTGACCCCAAACCGAGAGGATTCTGGGATGTTTGTGGTTTTTTGGTAACAACTCTGGAAGGAAACGTCGCAGACCCATCAAGGTGGTACTCGTACTGCTCGCCTCATCGAGTGGAATCCAAAGATATGAGTGGTTAAGCTATGCGATATGAAATGGACGAGCGACCAATAAAACAACATGTATTATGGGGTTGAATGCGTTTTGCTATTCACAAAATAAAACAAAAGCAGTCATGCAAATATCTGTTTTAACACAGCACAGCAAAATCAGTTGCACCATTCAATCCCGCTCGTCCAGACGGGGAGAATTCAATCACATTTATTCGATGCGACGTTTCTTATGGGATTTAATGAGCGACAACATTTTGACCCCAAACCGGGAGGATTCTGGGATGTTTGTGGTTTTTTGGTAACAACTCTGGAAGGAAACGTCGCAGACCCATCAAGGTGGTACTCGTACTGCTCGCCTCATCGAGTGGAATCCAAAGATATGAGTGCTTAAGCTATGGGATATGAAATGGACGAGCGACCAATAAAACAACATGTATTATGGGGTTGAATGCTTTTTGCTATTCACAAAATAAAACCAAAGCAGTAATGCAAATATCTGATTTAACACAGCACAGCAAAATCAGTTGCACCATTCAATTCTGCTCGTCCAGACGGGGAGAATTCAATCACATTTTTTCGATGCGACGTTTCTTATGGGATTGAATGAGCGACAACATTTTGACCCCAAACCGAGAGGATTCTGGGATGTTTGTGGTTTTTTGGTAACAACTCTGGAAGGAAACGTCGCAGACCCATCAAGGTGGTACTCGTACTGCTCGCCTCATCGAGTGGAATCCAAAGATATGAGTGGTTAAGCTATGCGATATGAAATGGACGAGCGACCAATAAAACAACATGTATTATGGGGTTGAATGCGTTTTGCTATTCACAAAATAAAACAAAAGCAGTCATGCAAATATCTGTTTTAACACAGCACAGCAAAATCAGTTGCACCATTCAATCCCGCTCGTCCAGACGGGGAGAATTCAATCACATTTATTCGATGCGACGTTTCTTATGGGATTTAATGAGCGACAACATTTTGACCCCAAACCGGGAGGATTCTGGGATGTTTGTGGTTTTTTTGTAATAACTCTGGAAGGAAACGTCGCAGACCCATCAAGGTGGTACTCGTACTGCTCGCCTCATCGAGTGGAATCCAAAGATATGAGTGCTTAAGCTATGGGATATGAAATGGACGAGCGACCAATAAAACAACATGTATTATGGGGTTGAATGCTTTTTGCTATTCACAAAATAAAACCAAAGCAGTAATGCAAATATCTGATTTAACACAGCACAGCAAAATCAGTTGCACCATTCAATTCTGCTCGTCCAGACGGGGAGAATTCAATCACATTTTTTCGATGCGACGTTTCTTATGGGATTGAATGAGCGACAACATTTTGACCCCAAACCGGGAGGATTCTGGGATGTTTGTGGTTTTTTGGTAACAACTCTGGAAGGAAACGTCGCAGACCCATCAAGGTGGTACTCGTACTGCTCGCCTCATCGAGTGGAATCCAAAGATATGAGTGCTTAAGCTATGGGATATGAAATGGACGAGCGACCAATAAAACAACATGTATTATGGGGTTGAATGCTTTTTGCTATTCACAAAATAAAACCAAAGCAGTAATGCAAATATCTGATTTAACACAGCACAGCAAAATCAGTTGCACCATTCAATTCTGCTCGTCCAGACGGGGAGAATTCAATCACATTTTTTCGATGCGACGTTTCTTATGGGATTGAATGAGCGACAACATTTTGACCCCAAACCGAGAGGATTCTGGGATGTTTGTGGTTTTTTGGTAACAACTCTGGAAGGAAACGTCGCAGACCCATCAAGGTGGTACTCGTACTGCTCGCCTCATCGAGTGGAATCCAAAGATATGAGTGGTTAAGCTATGCGATATGAAATGGACGAGCGACCAATAAAACAACATGTATTATGGGGTTGAATGCGTTTTGCTATTCACAAAATAAAACAAAAGCAGTCATGCAAATATCTGTTTTAACACAGCACAGCAAAATCAGTTGCACCATTCAATCCCGCTCGTCCAGACGGGGAGAATTCAATCACATTTATTCGATGCGACGTTTCTTATGGGATTTAATGAGCGACAACATTTTGACCCCAAACCGAGAGGATTCTGGGATGTTTGTGGTTTTTTTGTAATAACTCTGGAAGGAAACGTCGCAGACCCATCAAGGTGGTACTCGTACTGCTCGCCTCATCGAGAGGAATCCAAAGATATGAGTGCTTAAGCTATGGGATATGAAATGGACGAGCGACCAATAAAACAACATGTATTATGGGGTTGAATGCTTTTTGCTATTCACAAAATAAAACAAAAGCAGTCATGCAAATATCTGATTTAACACAGCACAGCAAAATCAGTTGCACCATTCAATTCTGCTCGTCCAGACGGGGAGAATTCAAGCACATTTTTTCGATGCGACGTTTCTTATGGGATTGAATGAGCGACAACATTTTGACCCCAAACCGAGAGGATTCTGGGATGTTTGTGGTTTTTTGGTAACAACTCTGGAAGGAAACGTCGCAGACCCATCAAGGTGGTACTCGTACTGCTCGCCTCATCGAGTGGAATCCAAAGATATGAGTGGTTAAGCTATGCGATATGAAATGGACGAGCGACCAATAAAACAACATGTATTATGGGGTTGAATGCGTTTTGCTATTCACAAAATAAAACAAAAGCAGTCATGCAAATATCTGTTTTAACACAGCACAGCAAAATCAGTTGCACCATTCAATCCCGCTCGTCCAGACGGGGAGAATTCAATCACATTTATTCGATGCGACGTTTCTTATGGGATTTAATGAGCGACAACATTTTGACCCCAAACCGGGAGGATTCTGGGATGTTTGTGGTTTTTTGGTAACAACTCTGGAAGGAAACGTCGCAGACCCATCAAGGTGGTACTCGTACTGCTCGCCTCATCGAGTGGAATCCAAAGATATGAGTGCTTAAGCTATGGGATATGAAATGGACGAGCGACCAATAAAACAACATGTATTATGGGGTTGAATGCTTTTTGCTATTCACAAAATAAAACCAAAGCAGTAATGCAAATATCTGATTTAACACAGCACAGCAAAATCAGTTGCACCATTCAATTCTGCTCGTCCAGACGGGGAGAATTCAATCACATTTTTTCGATGCGACGTTTCTTATGGGATTGAATGAGCGACAACATTTTGACCCCAAACCGAGAGGATTCTGGGATGTTTGTGGTTTTTTGGTAACAACTCTGGAAGGAAACGTCGCAGACCCATCAAGGTGGTACTCGTACTGCTCGCCTCATCGAGTGGAATCCAAAGATATGAGTGGTTAAGCTATGCGATATGAAATGGACGAGCGACCAATAAAACAACATGTATTATGGGGTTGAATGCGTTTTGCTATTCACAAAATAAAACAAAAGCAGTCATGCAAATATCTGTTTTAACACAGCACAGCAAAATCAGTTGCACCATTCAATCCCGCTCGTCCAGACGGGGAGAATTCAATCACATTTATTCGATGCGACGTTTCTTATGGGATTTAATGAGCGACAACATTTTGACCCCAAACCGGGAGGATTCTGGGATGTTTGTGGTTTTTTTGTAATAACTCTGGAAGGAAACGTCGCAGACCCATCAAGGTGGTACTCGTACTGCTCGCCTCATCGAGTGGAATCCAAAGATATGAGTGCTTAAGCTATGGGATATGAAATGGACGAGCGACCAATAAAACAACATGTATTATGGGGTTGAATGCTTTTTGCTATTCACAAAATAAAACCAAAGCAGTAATGCAAATATCTGATTTAACACAGCACAGCAAAATCAGTTGCACCATTCAATTCTGCTCGTCCAGACGGGGAGAATTCAATCACATTTTTTCGATGCGACGTTTCTTATGGGATTGAATGAGCGACAACATTTTGACCCCAAACCGAGAGGATTCTGGGATGTTTGTGGTTTTTTTGTAATAACTCTGGAAGGAAACGTCGCAGACCCATCAAGGTGGTACTCGTACTGCTCGCCTCATCGAGAGGAATCCAAAGATATGAGTGGTTAAGCTATGGGATATGAAATGGACGAGCGACCAATAAAACAACTTTTATTATGGGGTTGAATGCTTTTTGCTATTCACAAAATAAAACAAATGCAGTCATGCAAATATCTGTTTTAACACAGCACAGCAAAAATCAGTTACACCATTCAATTCCGCTCGTCCAGACGGGGAGAATTCAATCACATTTATTCGATGCGACGTTTCTTATGGGATTTAATGAGCGACAACATTTTGACCCCAAACCGAGAGGATTCTGGGATGTTTGTGGTTTTTTTGTAATAACTCTGGAAGGAAACGTCGCAGACCCATCAAGGTGGTACTCGTACTGCTCGCCTCATCGAGAGGAATCCAAAGATATGAGTGCTTAAGCTATGGGATATGAAATGGACGAGCGACCAATAAAACAACATGTATTATGGGGTTGAATGCTTTTTGCTATTCACAAAATAAAACAAAAGCAGTCATGCAAATATCTGATTTAACACAGCACAGCAAAATCAGTTGCACCATTCAATTCTGCTCGTCCAGACGGGGAGAATTCAATCACATTTTTTCGATGCGACGTTTCTTATGGGATTGAATGAGCGACAACATTTTGACCCCAAACCGAGAGGATTCTGGGATGTTTGTGGTTTTTTGGTAACAACTCTGGAAGGAAACGTCGCAGACCCATCAAGGTGGTACTCGTACTGCTCGCCTCATCGAGTGGAATCCAAAGATATGAGTGGTTAAGCTATGCGATATGAAATGGACGAGCGACCAATAAAACAACATGTATTATGGGGTTGAATGCGTTTTGCTATTCACAAAATAAAACAAAAGCAGTCATGCAAATATCTGTTTTAACACAGCACAGCAAAATCAGTTGCACCATTCAATCCCGCTCGTCCAGACGGGGAGAATTCAATCACATTTATTCGATGCGACGTTTCTTATGGGATTTAATGAGCGACAACATTTTGACCCCAAACCGGGAGGATTCTGGGATGTTTGTGGTTTTTTGGTAACAACTCTGGAAGGAAACGTCGCAGACCCATCAAGGTGGTACTCGTACTGCTCGCCTCATCGAGTGGAATCCAAAGATATGAGTGCTTAAGCTATGGGATATGAAATGGACGAGCGACCAATAAAACAACATGTATTATGGGGTTGAATGCTTTTTGCTATTCACAAAATAAAACCAAAGCAGTAATGCAAATATCTGATTTAACACAGCACAGCAAAATCAGTTGCACCATTCAATTCTGCTCGTCCAGACGGGGAGAATTCAATCACATTTTTTCGATGCGACGTTTCTTATGGGATTGAATGAGCGACAACATTTTGACCCCAAACCGAGAGGATTCTGGGATGTTTGTGGTTTTTTGGTAACAACTCTGGAAGGAAACGTCGCAGACCCATCAAGGTGGTACTCGTACTGCTCGCCTCATCGAGTGTAATCCAAAGATATGAGTGGTTAAGCTATGCGATATGAAATGGACGAGCGACCAATAAAACAACATGTATTATGGGGTTGAATGCGTTTTGCTATTCACAAAATAAAACAAAAGCAGTCATGCAAATATCTGTTTTAACACAGCACAGCAAAATCAGTTGCACCATTCAATCCCGCTCGTCCAGACGGGGAGAATTCAATCACATTTATTCGAAGCGACGTTTCTTATGGGATTTAATGAGCGACAACATTTTGACCCCAAACCGGGAGGATTCTGGGATGTTTGTGGTTTTTTTGTAATAACTCTGGAAGGAAACGTCGCAGACCCATCAAGGTGGTACTCGTACTGCTCGCCTCATCGAGTGGAATCCAAAGATATGAGTGCTTAAGCTATGGGATATGAAATGGACGAGCGACCAATAAAACAACATGTATTATGGGGTTGAATGCTTTTTGCTATTCACAAAATAAAACCAAAGCAGTAATGCAAATATCTGATTTAACACAGCACAGCAAAATCAGTTGCACCATTCAATTCTGCTCGTCCAGACGGGGAGAATTCAATCACATTTTTTCGATGCGACGTTTCTTATGGGATTGAATGAGCGACAACATTTTGACCCCAAACCGAGAGGATTCTGGGATGTTTGTGGTTTTTTTGTAACAACTCTGGAAGGAAACGTCGCAGACCCATCAAGGTGGTACTCGTACTGCTCGCCTCATCGAGTGGAATCCAAAGATATGAGTGGTTAAGCTATGCGATATGAATTGGACGAGCGACCAATAAAACAACATGTATTATGGGGTTGAATGCGTTTTGCTATTCACAAAATAAAACAAAAGCAGTCATGCAAATATCTGTTTTAACACAGCACAGCAAAATCAGTTGCACCATTCAATCCCGCTCGTCCAGACGGGGAGAATTCAATCACATTTATTCGATGCGACGTTTCTTATGGGATTTAATGAGCGACAACATTTTGACCCCAAACCGGGAGGATTCTGGGATGTTTGTGGTTTTTTTGTAATAACTCTGGAAGGAAACGTCGCAGACCCATCAAGGTGGTACTCGTACTGCTCGCCTCATCGAGTGGAATCCAAAGATATGAGTGCTTAAGCTATGGGATATGAAATGGACGAGCGACCAATAAAACAACATGTATTATGGGGTTGAATGCTTTTTGCTATTCACAAAATAAAACCAAAGCAGTAATGCAAATATCTGATTTAACACAGCACAGCAAAATCAGTTGCACCATTCAATTCTGCTCGTCCAGACGGGGAGAATTCAATCACATTTTTTCGATGCGACGTTTCTTATGGGATTGAATGAGCGACAACATTTTGACCCCAAACCGAGAGGATTCTGGGATGTTTGTGGTTTTTTTGTAATAACTCTGGAAGGAAACGTCGCAGACCCATCAAGGTGGTACTCGTACTGCTCGCCTCATCGAGAGGAATCCAAAGATATGAGTGGTTAAGCTATGGGATATGAAATGGACGAGCGACCAATAAAACAACTTTTATTATGGGGTTGAATGCTTTTTGCTATTCACAAAATAAAACAAATGCAGTCATGCAAATATCTGTTTTAACACAGCACAGCAAAAATCAGTTACACCATTCAATTCCGCTCGTCCAGACGGGGAGAATTCAATCACATTTATTCGATGCGACGTTTCTTATGGGATTTAATGAGCGACAACATTTTGACCCCAAACCGAGAGGATTCTGGGATGTTTGTGGTTTTTTTGTAATAACTCTGGAAGGAAACGTCGCAGACCCATCAAGGTGGTACTCGTACTGCTCGCCTCATCGAGAGGAATCCAAAGATATGAGTGCTTAAGCTATGGGATATGAAATGGACGAGCGACCAATAAAACAACATGTATTATGGGGTTGAATGCTTTTTGCTATTCACAAAATAAAACCAAAGCAGTAATGCAAATATCTGATTTAACACAGCACAGCAAAATCAGTTGCACCATTCAATTCTGCTCGTCCAGACGGGGAGAATTCAATCACATTTTTTCGATGCGACGTTTCTTATGGGATTGAATGAGCGACAACATTTTGACCCCAAACCGAGAGGATTCTGGGATGTTTGTGGTTTTTTGGTAACAACTCTGGAAGGAAACGTCGCAGACCCATCAAGGTGGTACTCGTACTGCTCGCCTCATCGAGTGGAATCCAAAGATATGAGTGGTTAAGCTATGCGATATGAAATGGACGAGCGACCAATAAAACAACATGTATTATGGGGTTGAATGCGTTTTGCTATTCACAAAATAAAACAAAAGCAGTCATGCAAATATCTGTTTTAACACAGCACAGCAAAATCAGTTGCACCATTCAATCCCGCTCGTCCAGACGGGGAGAATTCAATCACATTTATTCGATGCGACGTTTCTTATGGGATTTAATGAGCGACAACATTTTGACCCCAAACCGGGAGGATTCTGGGATGTTTGTGGTTTTTTTGTAATAACTCTGGAAGAAAACGTCGCAGACCCATCAAGGTGGTACTCGTACTGCTCGCCTCATCGAGTGGAATCCAAAGATATGAGTGCTTAAGCTATGGGATATGAAATGGACGAGCGACCAATAAAACAACATGTATTATGGGGTTGAATGCTTTTTGCTATTCACAAAATAAAACCAAAGCAGTAATGCAAATATCTGATTTAACACAGCACAGCAAAATCAGTTGCACCATTCAATTCTGCTCGTACAGACGGGGAGAATTCAATCACATTTTTTCGATGCGACGTTTCTTATGGGATTGAATGAGCGACAACATTTTGACCCCAAACCGAGAGGATTCTGGGATGTTTGTGGTTTTTTGGTAACAACTCTGGAAGGAAACGTCGCAGACCCATCAAGGTGGTACTCGTACTGCTCGCCTCATCGAGTGGAATCCAAAGATATGAGTGGTTAAGCTATGCGATATGAAATGGACGAGCGACCAATAAAACAACATGTATTATGGGGTTGAATGCGTTTTGCTATTCACAAAATAAAACAAAAGCAGTCATGCAAATATCTGTTTTAACACAGCACAGCAAAATCAGTTGCACCATTCAATCCCGCTCGTCCAGACGGGGAGAATTCAATCACATTTATTCGATGCGACGTTTCTTATGGGATTTAATGAGCGACAACATTTTGACCCCAAACCGGGAGGATTCTGGGATGTTTGTGGTTTTTTGGTAACAACTCTGGAAGGAAACGTCGCAGACCCATCAAGGTGGTACTCGTACTGCTCGCCTCATCGAGTGGAATCCAAAGATATGAGTGCTTAAGCTATGGGATATGAAATGGACGAGCGACCAATAAAACAACATGTATTATGGGGTTGAATGCTTTTTGCTATTCACAAAATAAAACCAAAGCAGTAATGCAAATATCTGATTTAACACAGCACAGCAAAATCAGTTGCACCATTCAATTCTGCTCGTCCAGACGGGGAGAATTCAATCACATTTTTTCGATGCGACGTTTCTTATGGGATTGAATGAGCGACAACATTTTGACCCCAAACCGAGAGGATTCTGGGATGTTTGTGGTTTTTTTGTAATAACTCTGGAAGGAAACGTCGCAGACCCATCAAGGTGGTACTCGTACTGCTCGCCTCATCGAGAGGAATCCAAAGATATGAGTGGTTAAGCTATGGGATATGAAATGGACGAGCGACCAATAAAACAACTTTTATTATGGGGTTGAATGCTTTTTGCTATTCACAAAATAAAACAAATGCAGTCATGCAAATATCTGTTTTAACACAGCACAGCAAAAATCAGTTACACCATTCAATTCCGCTCGTCCAGACGGGGAGAATTGAATCACATTTATTCGATGCGACGTTTCTTATGGGATTTAATGAGCGACAACATTTTGACCCCAAACCGAGAGGATTCTGGGATGTTTGTGGTTTTTTTTGTAATAACTCTGGAAGGAAACGTCGCAGACCCATCAAGGTGGTACTCGTACTGCTCGCCTCATCGAGAGGAATCCAAAGATATGAGTGCTTAAGCTATGGGATATGAAATGGACGAGCGACCAATAAAACAACATGTATTATGGGGTTGAATGCTTTTTGCTATTCACAAAATAAAACCAAAGCAGTAATGCAAATATCTGATTTAACACAGCACAGCAAAATCAGTTGCACCATTCAATTCTGCTCGTCCAGACGGGGAGAATTCAATCACATTTTTTCGATGCGACGTTTCTTATGGGATTGAATGAGCGACAACATTTTGACCCCAAACCGAGAGGATTCTGGGATGTTTGTGGTTTTTTTGTAATAACTCTGGAAGGAAACGTCGCAGACCCATCAAGGTGGTACTCGTACTGCTCGCCTCATCGAGAGGAATCCAAAGATATGAGTGGTTAAGCTATGGGATATGAAATGGACGAGCGACCAATAAAACAACTTTTATTATGGGGTTGAATGCTTTTTGCTATTCACAAAATAAAACAAATGCAGTCATGCAAATATCTGTTTTAACACAGCACAGCAAAAATCAGTTACACCATTCAATTCCGCTCGTCCAGACGGGGAGAATTCAATCACATTTATTCGATGCGACGTTTCTTATGGGATTTAATGAGCGACAACATTTTGACCCCAAACCGAGAGGATTCTGGGATGTTTGTGGTTTTTTTGTAATAACTCTGGAAGGAAACGTCGCAGACCCATCAAGGTGGTACTCGTACTGCTCGCCTCATCGAGAGGAATCCAAAGATATGAGTGCTTAAGCTATGGGATATGAAATGGACGAGCGACCAATAAAACAACATGTATTATGGGGTTGAATGCTTTTTGCTATTCACAAAATAAAACAAAAGCAGTCATGCAAATATCTGATTTAACACAGCACAGCAAAATCAGTTGCACCATTCAATTCTGCTCGTCCAGACGGGGAGAATTCAATCACATTTTTTCGATGCGACGTTTCTTATGGGATTGAATGAGCGACAACATTTTGACCCCAAACCGAGAGGATTCTGGGATGTTTGTGGTTTTTTGGTAACAACTCTGGAAGGAAACGTCGCAGACCCATCAAGGTGGTACTCGTACTGCTCGCCTCATCGAGTGGAATCCAAAGATATGAGTGGTTAAGCTATGCGATATGAAATGGACGAGCGACCAATAAAACAACATGTATTATGGGGTTGAATGCGTTTTGCTATTCACAAAATAAAACAAAAGCAGTCATGCAAATATCTGTTTTAACACAGCACAGCAAAATCAGTTGCACCATTCAATCCCGCTCGTCCAGACGGGGAGAATTCAATCACATTTATTCGATGCGACGTTTCTTATGGGATTTAATGAGCGACAACATTTTGACCCCAAACCGGGAGGATTCTGGGATGTTTGTGGTTTTTTGGTAACAACTCTGGAAGGAAACGTCGCAGACCCATCAAGGTGGTACTCGTACTGCTCGCCTCATCGAGTGGAATCCAAAGATATGAGTGCTTAAGCTATGGGATATGAAATGGACGAGCGACCAATAAAACAACATGTATTATGGGGTTGAATGCTTTTTGCTATTCACAAAATAAAACCAAAGCAGTAATGCAAATATCTGATTTAACACAGCACAGCAAAATCAGTTGCACCATTCAATTCTGCTCGTCCAGACGGGGAGAATTCAATCACATTTTTTCGATGCGACGTTTCTTATGGGATTGAATGAGCGACAACATTTTGACCCCAAACCGAGAGGATTCTGGGATGTTTGTGGTTTTTTGGTAACAACTCTGGAAGGAAACGTCGCAGACCCATCAAGGTGGTACTCGTACTGCTCGCCTCATCGAGTGGAATCCAAAGATATGAGTGGTTAAGCTATGCGATATGAAATGGACGAGCGACCAATAAAACAACATGTATTATGGGGTTGAATGCGTTTTGCTATTCACAAAATAAAACAAAAGCAGTCATGCAAATATCTGTTTTAACACAGCACAGCAAAATCAGTTGCACCATTCAATCCCGCTCGTCCAGACGGGGAGAATTCAATCACATTTATTCGATGCGACGTTTCTTATGGGATTTAATGAGCGACAACATTTTGACCCCAAACCGGGAGGATTCTGGGATGTTTGTGGTTTTTTTGTAATAACTCTGGAAGGAAACGTCGCAGACCCATCAAGGTGGTACTCGTACTGCTCGCCTCATCGAGTGGAATCCAAAGATATGAGTGGTTAAGCTATGGGATATGAAATGGACGAGCGACCAATAAAACAACTTTTATTATGGGGTTGAATGCTTTTTGCTATTCACAAAATAAAACAAATGCAGTCATGCAAATATCTGTTTTAACACAGCACAGCAAAAATCAGTTACACCATTCAATTCCGCTCGTCCAGACGGGGAGAATTCAATCACATTTATTCGATGCGACGTTTCTTATGGGATTTAATGAGCGACAACATTTTGACCCCAAACCGAGAGGATTCTGGGATGTTTGTGGTTTTTTTGTAATAACTCTGGAAGGAAACGTCGCAGACCCATCAAGGTGGTACTCGTACTGCTCGCCTCATCGAGAGGAATCCAAAGATATGAGTGCTTAAGCTATGGGATATGAAATGGACGAGCGACCAATAAAACAACATGTATTATGGGGTTGAATGCTTTTTGCTATTCACAAAATAAAACCAAAGCAGTAATGCAAATATCTGATTTAACACAGCACAGCAAAATCAGTTGCACCATTCAATTCTGCTCGTCCAGACGGGGAGAATTCAATCACATTTTTTCGATGCGACGTTTCTTATGGGATTGAATGAGCGACAACATTTTGACCCCAAACCGAGAGGATTCTGGGATGTTTGTGGTTTTTTGGTAACAACTCTGGAAGGAAACGTCGCAGACCCATCAAGGTGGTACTCGTACTGCTCGCCTCATCGAGTGGAATCCAAAGATATGAGTGGTTAAGCTATGCGATATGAAATGGACGAGCGACCAATAAAACAACATGTATTATGGGGTTGAATGCGTTTTGCTATTCACAAAATAAAACAAAAGCAGTCATGCAAATATCTGTTTTAACACAGCACAGCAAAATCAGTTGCACCATTCAATCCCGCTCGTCCAGACGGGGAGAATTCAATCACATTTATTCGATGCGACGTTTCTTATGGGATTTAATGAGCGACAACATTTTGACCCCAAACCGGGAGGATTCTGGGATGTTTGTGGTTTTTTTGTAATAACTCTGGAAGAAAACGTCGCAGACCCATCAAGGTGGTACTCGTACTGCTCGCCTCATCGAGTGGAATCCAAAGATATGAGTGCTTAAGCTATGGGATATGAAATGGACGAGCGACCAATAAAACAACATGTATTATGGGGTTGAATGCTTTTTGCTATTCACAAAATAAAACCAAAGCAGTAATGCAAATATCTGATTTAACACAGCACAGCAAAATCAGTTGCACCATTCAATTCTGCTCGTACAGACGGGGAGAATTCAATCACATTTTTTCGATGCGACGTTTCTTATGGGATTGAATGAGCGACAACATTTTGACCCCAAACCGAGAGGATTCTGGGATGTTTGTGGTTTTTTGGTAACAACTCTGGAAGGAAACGTCGCAGACCCATCAAGGTGGTACTCGTACTGCTCGCCTCATCGAGTGGAATCCAAAGATATGAGTGGTTAAGCTATGCGATATGAAATGGACGAGCGACCAATAAAACAACATGTATTATGGGGTTGAATGCGTTTTGCTATTCACAAAATAAAACAAAAGCAGTCATGCAAATATCTGTTTTAACACAGCACAGCAAAATCAGTTGCACCATTCAATCCCGCTCGTCCAGACGGGGAGAATTCAATCACATTTATTCGATGCGACGTTTCTTATGGGATTTAATGAGCGACAACATTTTGACCCCAAACCGGGAGGATTCTGGGATGTTTGTGGTTTTTTGGTAACAACTCTGGAAGGAAACGTCGCAGACCCATCAAGGTGGTACTCGTACTGCTCGCCTCATCGAGTGGAATCCAAAGATATGAGTGCTTAAGCTATGGGATATGAAATGGACGAGCGACCAATAAAACAACATGTATTATGGGGTTGAATGCTTTTTGCTATTCACAAAATAAAACCAAAGCAGTAATGCAAATATCTGATTTAACACAGCACAGCAAAATCAGTTGCACCATTCAATTCTGCTCGTCCAGACGGGGAGAATTCAATCACATTTTTTCGATGCGACGTTTCTTATGGGATTGAATGAGCGACAACATTTTGACCCCAAACCGAGAGGATTCTGGGATGTTTGTGGTTTTTTTGTAATAACTCTGGAAGGAAACGTCGCAGACCCATCAAGGTGGTACTCGTACTGCTCGCCTCATCGAGAGGAATCCAAAGATATGAGTGGTTAAGCTATGGGATATGAAATGGACGAGCGACCAATAAAACAACTTTTATTATGGGGTTGAATGCTTTTTGCTATTCACAAAATAAAACAAATGCAGTCATGCAAATATCTGTTTTAACACAGCACAGCAAAAATCAGTTACACCATTCAATTCCGCTCGTCCAGACGGGGAGAATTCAATCACATTTATTCGATGCGACGTTTCTTATGGGATTTAATGAGCGACAACATTTTGACCCCAAACCGAGAGGATTCTGGGATGTTTGTGGTTTTTTTGTAATAACTCTGGAAGGAAACGTCGCAGACCCATCAAGGTGGTACTCGTACTGCTCGCCTCATCGAGAGGAATCCAAAGATATGAGTGCTTAAGCTATGGGATATGAAATGGACGAGCGACCAATAAAACAACATGTATTATGGGGTTGAATGCGTTTTGCTATTCACAAAATAAAACAAAAGCAGTCATGCAAATATCTGTTTTAACACAGCACAGCAAAATCAGTTGCACCATTCAATCCCGCTCGTCCAGACGGGGAGAATTCAATCACATTTATTCGATGCGACGTTTCTTATGGGATTTAATGAGCGACAACATTTTGACCCCAAACCGGGAGGATTCTGGGATGTTTGTGGTTTTTTGGTAACAACTCTGGAAGGAAACGTCGCAGACCCATCAAGGTGGTACTCGTACTGCTCGCCTCATCGAGTGGAATCCAAAGATATGAGTGCTTAAGCTATGGGATATGAAATGGACGAGCGACCAATAAAACAACATGTATTATGGGGTTGAATGCTTTTTGCTATTCACAAAATAAAACCAAAGCAGTAATGCAAATATCTGATTTAACACAGCACAGCAAAATCAGTTGCACCATTCAATTCTGCTCGTCCAGACGGGGAGAATTCAATCACATTTTTTCGATGCGACGTTTCTTATGGGATTGAATGAGCGACAACATTTTGACCCCAAACCGAGAGGATTCTGGGATGTTTGTGGTTTTTTTGTAATAACTCTGGAAGGAAACGTCGCAGACCCATCAAGGTGGTACTCGTACTGCTCGCCTCATCGAGAGGAATCCAAAGATATGAGTGGTTAAGCTATGGGATATGAAATGGACGAGCGACCAATAAAACAACTTTTATTATGGGGTTGAATGCTTTTTGCTATTCACAAAATAAAACAAATGCAGTCATGCAAATATCTGTTTTAACACAGCACAGCAAAAATCAGTTACACCATTCAATTCCGCTCGTCCAGACGGGGAGAATTCAATCACATTTATTCGATGCGACGTTTCTTATGGGATTTAATGAGCGACAACATTTTGACCCCAAACCGAGAGGATTCTGGGATGTTTGTGGTTTTTTTGTAATAACTCTGGAAGGAAACGTCGCAGACCCATCAAGGTGGTACTCGTACTGCTCGCCTCATCGAGAGGAATCCAAAGATATGAGTGCTTAAGCTATGGGATATGAAATGGACGAGCGACCAATAAAACAACATGTATTATGGGGTTGAATGCTTTTTGCTATTCACAAAATAAAACAAAAGCAGTCATGCAAATATCTGATTTAACACAGCACAGCAAAATCAGTTGCACCATTCAATTCTGCTCGTCCAGACGGGGAGAATTCAATCACATTTTTTCGATGCGACGTTTCTTATGGGATTGAATGAGCGACAACATTTTGACCCCAAACCGAGAGGATTCTGGGATGTTTGTGGTTTTTTGGTAACAACTCTGGAAGGAAACGTCGCAGACCCATCAAGGTGGTACTCGTACTGCTCGCCTCATCGAGTGGAATCCAAAGATATGAGTGGTTAAGCTATGCGATATGAAATGGACGAGCGACCAATAAAACAACATGTATTATGGGGTTGAATGCGTTTTGCTATTCACAAAATAAAACAAAAGCAGTCATGCAAATATCTGTTTTAACACAGCACAGCAAAATCAGTTGCACCATTCAATCCCGCTCGTCCAGACGGGGAGAATTCAATCACATTTATTCGATGCGACGTTTCTTATGGGATTTAATGAGCGACAACATTTTGACCCCAAACCGGGAGGATTCTGGGATGTTTGTGGTTTTTTGGTAACAACTCTGGAAGGAAACGTCGCAGACCCATCAAGGTGGTACTCGTACTGCTCGCCTCATCGAGTGGAATCCAAAGATATGAGTGCTTAAGCTATGGGATATGAAATGGACGAGCGACCAATAAAACAACATGTATTATGGGGTTGAATGCTTTTTGCTATTCACAAAATAAAACCAAAGCAGTAATGCAAATATCTGATTTAACACAGCACAGCAAAATCAGTTGCACCATTCAATTCTGCTCGTCCAGACGGGGAGAATTCAATCACATTTTTTCGATGCGACGTTTCTTATGGGATTGAATGAGCGACAACATTTTGACCCCAAACCGAGAGGATTCTGGGATGTTTGTGGTTTTTTTGTAATAACTCTGGAAGGAAACGTCGCAGACCCATCAAGGTGGTACTCGTACTGCTCGCCTCATCGAGAGGAATCCAAAGATATGAGTGGTTAAGCTATGGGATATGAAATGGACGAGCGACCAATAAAACAACTTTTATTATGGGGTTGAATGCTTTTTGCTATTCACAAAATAAAACAAATGCAGTCATGCAAATATCTGTTTTAACACAGCACAGCAAAAATCAGTTACACCATTCAATTCCGCTCGTCCAGACGGGGAGAATTCAATCACATTTATTCGATGCGACGTTTCTTATGGGATTTAATGAGCGACAACATTTTGACCCCAAACCGAGAGGATTCTGGGATGTTTGTGGTTTTTTTGTAATAACTCTGGAAGGAAACGTCGCAGACCCATCAAGGTGGTACTCGTACTGCTCGCCTCATCGAGAGGAATCCAAAGATATGAGTGCTTAAGCTATGGGATATGAAATGGACGAGCGACCAATAAAACAACATGTATTATGGGGTTGAATGCGTTTTGCTATTCACAAAATAAAACAAAAGCAGTCATGCAAATATCTGTTTTAACACAGCACAGCAAAATCAGTTGCACCATTCAATCCCGCTCGTCCAGACGGGGAGAATTCAATCACATTTATTCGATGCGACGTTTCTTATGGGATTTAATGAGCGACAACATTTTGACCCCAAACCGGGAGGATTCTGGGATGTTTGTGGTTTTTTGGTAACAACTCTGGAAGGAAACGTCGCAGACCCATCAAGGTGGTACTCGTACTGCTCGCCTCATCGAGTGGAATCCAAAGATATGAGTGCTTAAGCTATGGGATATGAAATGGACGAGCGACCAATAAAACAACATGTATTATGGGGTTGAATGCTTTTTGCTATTCACAAAATAAAACCAAAGCAGTAATGCAAATATCTGATTTAACACAGCACAGCAAAATCAGTTGCACCATTCAATTCTGCTCGTCCAGACGGGGAGAATTCAATCACATTTTTTCGATGCGACGTTTCTTATGGGATTGAATGAGCGACAACATTTTGACCCCAAACCGAGAGGATTCTGGGATGTTTGTGGTTTTTTTGTAATAACTCTGGAAGGAAACGTCGCAGACCCATCAAGGTGGTACTCGTACTGCTCGCCTCATCGAGAGGAATCCAAAGATATGAGTGGTTAAGCTATGGGATATGAAATGGACGAGCGACCAATAAAACAACTTTTATTATGGGGTTGAATGCTTTTTGCTATTCACAAAATAAAACAAATGCAGTCATGCAAATATCTGTTTTAACACAGCACAGCAAAAATCAGTTACACCATTCAATTCCGCTCGTCCAGACGGGGAGAATTCAATCACATTTATTCGATGCGACGTTTCTTATGGGATTTAATGAGCGACAACATTTTGACCCCAAACCGAGAGGATTCTGGGATGTTTGTGGTTTTTTTGTAATAACTCTGGAAGGAAACGTCGCAGACCCATCAAGGTGGTACTCGTACTGCTCGCCTCATCGAGAGGAATCCAAAGATATGAGTGCTTAAGCTATGGGATATGAAATGGACGAGCGACCAATAAAACAACATGTATTATGGGGTTGAATGCTTTTTGCTATTCACAAAATAAAACAAAAGCAGTCATGCAAATATCTGATTTAACACAGCACAGCAAAATCAGTTGCACCATTCAATTCTGCTCGTCCAGACGGGGAGAATTCAATCACATTTTTTCGATGCGACGTTTCTTATGGGATTGAATGAGCGACAACATTTTGACCCCAAACCGAGAGGATTCTGGGATGTTTGTGGTTTTTTGGTAACAACTCTGGAAGGAAACGTCGCAGACCCATCAAGGTGGTACTCGTACTGCTCGCCTCATCGAGTGGAATCCAAAGATATGAGTGGTTAAGCTATGCGATATGAAATGGACGAGCGACCAATAAAACAACATGTATTATGGGGTTGAATGCGTTTTGCTATTCACAAAATAAAACAAAAGCAGTCATGCAAATATCTGTTTTAACACAGCACAGCAAAATCAGTTGCACCATTCAATCCCGCTCGTCCAGACGGGGAGAATTCAATCACATTTATTCGATGCGACGTTTCTTATGGGATTTAATGAGCGACAACATTTTGACCCCAAACCGGGAGGATTCTGGGATGTTTGTGGTTTTTTGGTAACAACTCTGGAAGGAAACGTCGCAGACCCATCAAGGTGGTACTCGTACTGCTCGCCTCATCGAGTGGAATCCAAAGATATGAGTGCTTAAGCTATGGGATATGAAATGGACGAGCGACCAATAAAACAACATGTATTATGGGGTTGAATGCTTTTTGCTATTCACAAAATAAAACCAAAGCAGTAATGCAAATATCTGATTTAACACAGCACAGCAAAATCAGTTGCACCATTCAATTCTGCTCGTCCAGACGGGGAGAATTCAATCACATTTTTTCGATGCGACGTTTCTTATGGGATTGAATGAGCGACAACATTTTGACCCCAAACCGAGAGGATTCTGGGATGTTTGTGGTTTTTTGGTAACAACTCTGGAAGGAAACGTCGCAGACCCATCAAGGTGGTACTCGTACTGCTCGCCTCATCGAGTGGAATCCAAAGATATGAGTGGTTAAGCTATGCGATATGAAATGGACGAGCGACCAATAAAACAACATGTATTATGGGGTTGAATGCGTTTTGCTATTCACAAAATAAAACAAAAGCAGTCATGCAAATATCTGTTTTAACACAGCACAGCAAAATCAGTTGCACCATTCAATCCCGCTCGTCCAGACGGGGAGAATTCAATCACATTTATTCGATGCGACGTTTCTTATGGGATTTAATGAGCGACAACATTTTGACCCCAAACCGGGAGGATTCTGGGATGTTTGTGGTTTTTTTGTAATAACTCTGGAAGGAAACGTCGCAGACCCATCAAGGTGGTACTCGTACTGCTCGCCTCGACGAGTGGAATCCAAAGATATGAGTGCTTAAGCTATGGGATATGAAATGGACGAGCGACCAATAAAACAACATGTATTATGGGGTTGAATGCTTTTTGCTATTCACAAAATAAAACCAAAGCAGTAATGCAAATATCTGATTTAACACAGCACAGCAAAATCAGTTGCACCATTCAATTCTGCTCGTCCAGACGGGGAGAATTCAATCACATTTTTTCGATGCGACGTTTCTTATGGGATTGAATGAGCGACAACATTTTGACCCCAAACCGAGAGGATTCTGGGATGTTTGTGGTTTTTTGGTAACAACTCTGGAAGGAAACGTCGCAGACCCATCAAGGTGGTACTCGTACTGCTCGCCTCATCGAGTGGAATCCAAAGATATGAGTGGTTAAGCTATGCGATATGAAATGGACGAGCGACCAATAAAACAACATGTATTATGGGGTTGAATGCGTTTTGCTATTCACAAAATAAAACAAAAGCAGTCATGCAAATATCTGTTTTAACACAGCACAGCAAAATCAGTTGCACCATTCAATCCCGCTCGTCCAGACGGGGAGAATTCAATCACATTTATTCGATGCGACGTTTCTTATGGGATTTAATGAGCGACAACATTTTGACCCCAAACCGGGAGGATTCTGGGATGTTTGTGGTTTTTTTGTAATAACTCTGGAAGGAAACGTCGCAGACCCATCAAGGTGGTACTCGTACTGCTCGCCTCATCGAGTGGAATCCAAAGATATGAGTGCTTAAGCTATGGGATATGAAATGGACGAGCGACCAATAAAACAACATGTATTATGGGGTTGAATGCTTTTTGCTATTCACAAAATAAAACCAAAGCAGTAATGCAAATATCTGATTTAACACAGCACAGCAAAATCAGTTGCACCATTCAATTCTGCTCGTCCAGACGGGGAGAATTCAATCACATTTTTTCGATGCGACGTTTCTTATGGGATTGAATGAGCGACAACATTTTGACCCCAAACCGAGAGGATTCTGGGATGTTTGTGGTTTTTTTGTAATAACTCTGGAAGGAAACGTCGCAGACCCATCAAGGTGGTACTCGTACTGCTCGCCTCATCGAGAGGAATCCAAAGATATGAGTGGTTAAGCTATGGGATATGAAATGGACGAGCGACCAATAAAACAACTTTTATTATGGGGTTGAATGCTTTTTGCTATTCACAAAATAAAACAAATGCAGTCATGCAAATATCTGTTTTAACACAGCACAGCAAAAATCAGTTACACCATTCAATTCCGCTCGTCCAGACGGGGAGAATTCAATCACATTTATTCGATGCGACGTTTCTTATGGGATTTAATGAGCGACAACATTTTGACCCCAAACCGAGAGGATTCTGGGATGTTTGTGGTTTTTTTGTAATAACTCTGGAAGGAAACGTCGCAGACCCATCAAGGTGGTACTCGTACTGCTCGCCTCATCGAGAGGAATCCAAAGATATGAGTGCTTAAGCTATGGGATATGAAATGGACGAGCGACCAATAAAACAACATGTATTATGGGGTTGAATGCTTTTTGCTATTCACAAAATAAAACCAAAGCAGTAATGCAAATATCTGATTTAACACAGCACAGCAAAATCAGTTGCACCATTCAATTCTGCTCGTCCAGACGGGGAGAATTCAATCACATTTTTTCGATGCGACGTTTCTTATGGGATTGAATGAGCGACAACATTTTGACCCCAAACCGAGAGGATTCTGGGATGTTTGTGGTTTTTTGGTAACAACTCTGGAAGGAAACGTCGCAGACCCATCAAGGTGGTACTCGTACTGCTCGCCTCATCGAGTGGAATCCAAAGATATGAGTGGTTAAGCTATGCGATATGAAATGGACGAGCGACCAATAAAACAACATGTATTATGGGGTTGAATGCGTTTTGCTATTCACAAAATAAAACCAAAGCAGTAATGCAAATATCTGATTTAACACAGCACAGCAAAATCAGTTGCACCATTCAATCCCGCTCGTCCAGACGGGGAGAATTCAATCACATTTATTCGATGCGACGTTTCTTATGGGATTTAATGAGCGACAACATTTTGACCCCAAACCGGGAGGATTCTGGGATGTTTGTGGTTTTTTTGTAATAACTCTGGAAGGAAACGTCGCAGACCCATCAAGGTGGTACTCGTACTGCTCGCCTCATCGAGTGGAATCCAAAGATATGAGTGCTTAAGCTATGGGATATGAAATGGACGAGCGACCAATAAAACAACATGTATTATGGGGTTGAATGCTTTTTGCTATTCACAAAATAAAACCAAAGCAGTAATGCAAATATCTGATTTAACACAGCACAGCAAAATCAGTTGCACCATTCAATTCTGCTCGTCCAGACGGGGAGAATTCAATCACATTTTTTCGATGCTACGTTTCTTATGGGATTGAATGCGCGACAACATTTTGACCCCAAACCGAGAGGATTCTGGGATGTTTGTGGTGTTTTGGTAACAACTCTGGAAGGAAACGTCGCAGACCCATCAAGGTGGTACTCGTACTGCTCGCCTCATCGAGTGGAATCCAAAGATATGAGTGGTTAAGCTATGCGATATGAAATGGACGAGCGACCAATAAAACAACATGTATTATGGGGTTGAATGCGTTTTGCTATTCACAAAATAAAACAAAAGCAGTCATGCAAATATCTGTTTTAACACAGCACAGCAAAATCAGTTGCACCATTCAATCCCGCTCGTCCAGACGGGGAGAATTCAATCACATTTATTCGATGCGACGTTTCTTATGGGATTTAATGAGCGACAACATTTTGACCCCAAACCGGGAGGATTCTGGGATGTTTGTGGTTTTTTGGTAACAACTCTGGAAGGAAACGTCGCAGACCCATCAAGGTGGTACTCGTACTGCTCGCCTCATCGAGTGGAATCCAAAGATATGAGTGCTTAAGCTATGGGATATGAAATGGACGAGCGACCAATAAAACAACATGTATTATGGGGTTGAATGCTTTTTGCTATTCACAAAATAAAACCAAAGCAGTAATGCAAATATCTGATTTAACACAGCACAGCAAAATCAGTTGCACCATTCAATTCTGCTCGTCCAGACGGGGAGAATTCAATCACATTTTTTCGATGCGACGTTTCTTATGGGATTGAATGAGCGACAACATTTTGACCCCAAACCGAGAGGATTCTGGGATGTTTGTAGTTTTTTGGTAACAACTCTGGAAGGAAACGTCGCAGACCCATCAAGGTGGTACTCGTACTGCTCGCCTCATCGAGTGGAATCCCAAGATATGAGTGGTTAAGCTATGCGATATGAAATGGACGAGCGACCAATAAAACAACATGTATTATGGGGTTGAATGCGTTTTGCTATTCACAAAATAAAACAAAAGCAGTCATGCAAATATCTGTTTTAACACAGCACAGCAAAATCAGTTGCACCATTCAATCCCGCTCGTCCAGACGGGGAGAATTCAATCACATTTATTCGATGCGACGTTTCTTATGGGATTTAATGAGCGACAACATTTTGACCCCAAACCGGGAGGATTCTGGGATGTTTGTGGTTTTTTTGTAATAACTCTGGAAGGAAACGTCGCAGACCCATCAAGGTGGTACTCGTACTGCTCGCCTCATCGAGTGGAATCCAAAGATATGAGTGCTTAAGCTATGGGATATGAAATGGACGAGCGACCATTAAAACAACATGTATTATGGGGTTGAATGCGTTTTGCTATTCACAAAATAAAACAAAAGCAGTCATGCAAATATCTGTTTTAACACAGCACAGTAAAATCAGTTGCACCATTCAATCCCGCTCGTCCAGACGGGGAGAATTCAATCATATTTATTCGATGCGACGTTTCTTATGGGATTTAATGAGCGACAACATTTTGACCCCAAACCGAGAGGATTCTGGGATGTTTGTGGTTTTTTTGTAATAACTCTGGAAGGAAACGTCGCAGACCCATCAAGGTGGTACTCGTACTGCTCGCCTCATCGAGCGGAATCCAAAGATATGAGTGCTTAAGCTATGGGATATGAAATGGACGAGCGACCAATAAAACAACATGTATTATGGGGTTGAATGCTTTTTGCTATTCACAAAATAAAACCAAAGCAGTAATGCAAATATCTGATTTAACACAGCACAGCAAAATCAGTTGCACCATTCAATTCTGCTCGTCCAGACGGGGAGAATTCAATCACATTTTTTCGATGCGACGTTTCTTATGGGATTGAATGAGCGACAACATTTTGACCCCAAACCGAGAGGATTCTGGGATGTTTGTGGTTTTTTGGTAACAACTCTGGAAGGAAACGTCGCAGACCCATCAAGGTGGTACTCGTACTGCTCGCCTCATCGAGTGGAATCCAAAGATATGAGTGGTTAAGCTATGCGATATGAAATGGACGAGCGACCAATAAAACAACATGTATTATGGGGTTGAATGCGTTTTGCTATTCACAAAATAAAACAAAAGCAGTCATGCAAATATCTGTTTTAACACAGCACAGCAAAATCAGTTGCACCATTCAATCCCGCTCGTCCAGACGGGGAGAATTCAATCACATTTATTCGATGCGACGTTTCTTATGGGATTTAATGAGCGACAACATTTTGACCCCAAACCGGGAGGATTCTGGGATGTTTGTGGTTTTTTTGTAATAACTCTGGAAGGAAACGTCGCAGACCCATCAAGGTGGTACTCGTACTGCTCGCCTCATCGAGTGGAATCCAAAGATATGAGTGCTTAAGCTATGGGATATGAAATGGACGAGCGACCAATAAAACAACATGTATTATGGGGTTGAATGCTTTTTGCTATTCACAAAATAAAACCAAAGCAGTAATGCAAATATCTGATTTAACACAGCACAGCAAAATCAGTTGCACCATTCAATTCTGCTCGTCCAGACGGGGAGAATTCAATCACATTTATTCGATGCGACGTTTCTTATGGGATTTAATGAGCGACAACATTTTGACCCCAAACCGGGAGGATTCTGGGATGTTTGTGGTTTTTTTGTAATAACTCTGGAAGGAAACGTCGCAGACCCATCAAGGTGGTACTCGTACTGCTCGCCTCATCGAGTGGAATCCAAAGATATGAGTGCTTAAGCTATGGGATATGAAATGGACGAGCGACCAATAAAACAACATGTATTATGGGGTTGAATGCTTTTTGCTATTCACAAAATAAAACCAAAGCAGTAATGCAAATATCTGATTTAACACAGCACAGCAAAATCAGTTGCACCATTCAATTCTGCTCGTCCAGACGGGGAGAATTCAATCACATTTATTCGATGCGACGTTTCTTATGGGATTTAATGAGCGACAACATTTTGACCCCAAACCGGGAGGATTCTGGGATGTTTGTGGTTTTTTGGTAACAACTCTGGAAGGAAACGTCGCAGACCCATCAAGGTGGTACTCGTACTGCTCGCCTCATCGAGTGGAATCCAAAGATATGAGTGCTTAAGCTATGGGATATGAAATGGACGAGCGACCAATAAAACAACATGTATTATGGGGTTGAATGCTTTTTGCTATTCACAAAATAAAACCAAAGCAGTAATGCAAATATCTGATTTAACACAGCACAGCAAAATCAGTTGCACCATTCAATTCTGCTCGTCCAGACGGGGAGAATTCAATCACATTTTTTCGATGCGACGTTTCTTATGGGATTGAATGAGCGACAACATTTTGACCCCAAACCGAGAGGATTCTGGGATGTTTGTAGTTTTTTGGTAACAACTCTGGAAGGAAACGTCGCAGACCCATCAAGGTGGTACTCGTACTGCTCGCCTCATCGAGTGGAATCCCAAGATATGAGTGGTTAAGCTATGCGATATGAAATGGACGAGCGACCAATAAAACAACATGTATTATGGGGTTGAATGCGTTTTGCTATTCACAAAATAAAACAAAAGCAGTCATGCAAATATCTGTTTTAACACAGCACAGCAAAATCAGTTGCACCATTCAATCCCGCTCGTCCAGACGGGGAGAATTCAATCACATTTATTCGATGCGACGTTTCTTATGGGATTTAATGAGCGACAACATTTTGACCCCAAACCGGGAGGATTCTGGGATGTTTGTGGTTTTTTTGTAATAACTCTGGAAGGAAACGTCGCAGACCCATCAAGGTGGTACTCGTACTGCTCGCCTCATCGAGTGGAATCCAAAGATATGAGTGCTTAAGCTATGGGATATGAAATGGACGAGCGACCAATAAAACAACATGTATTATGGGGTTGAATGCTTTTTGCTATTCACAAAATAAAACCAAAGCAGTAATGCAAATATCTGATTTAACACAGCACAGCAAAATCAGTTGCACCATTCAATTCTGCTCGTCCAGACGGGGAGAATTCAATCACATTTATTCGATGCGACGTTTCTTATGGGATTTAATGAGCGACAACATTTTGACCCCAAACCGGGAGGATTCTGGGATGTTTGTGGTTTTTTTGTAATAACTCTGGAAGGAAACGTCGCAGACCCATCAAGGTGGTACTCGTACTGCTCGCCTCATCGAGTGGAATCCAAAGATATGAGTGCTTAAGCTATGGGATATGAAATGGACGAGCGACCAATAAAACAACATGTATTATGGGGTTGAATGCTTTTTGCTATTCACAAAATAAAACCAAAGCAGTAATGCAAATATCTGATTTAACACAGCACAGCAAAATCAGTTGCACCATTCAATTCTGCTCGTCCAGACGGGGAGAATTCAATCACATTTATTCGATGCGACGTTTCTTATGGGATTTAATGAGCGACAACATTTTGACCCCAAACCGGGAGGATTCTGGGATGTTTGTGGTTTTTTGGTAACAACTCTGGAAGGAAACGTCGCAGACCCATCAAGGTGGTACTCGTACTGCTCGCCTCATCGAGTGGAATCCAAAGATATGAGTGCTTAAGCTATGGGATATGAAATGGACGAGCGACCAATAAAACAACATGTATTATGGGGTTGAATGCTTTTTGCTATTCACAAAATAAAACCAAAGCAGTAATGCAAATATCTGATTTAACACAGCACAGCAAAATCAGTTGCACCATTCAATTCTGCTCGTCCAGACGGGGAGAATTCAATCACATTTTTTCGATGCGACGTTTCTTATGGGATTGAATGAGCGACAACATTTTGACCCCAAACCGAGAGGATTCTGGGATGTTTGTAGTTTTTTGGTAACAACTCTGGAAGGAAACGTCGCAGACCCATCAAGGTGGTACTCGTACTGCTCGCCTCATCGAGTGGAATCCCAAGATATGAGTGGTTAAGCTATGCGATATGAAATGGACGAGCGACCAATAAAACAACATGTATTATGGGGTTGAATGCGTTTTGCTATTCACAAAATAAAACAAAAGCAGTCATGCAAATATCTGTTTTAACACAGCACAGCAAAATCAGTTGCACCATTCAATCCCGCTCGTCCAGACGGGGAGAATTCAATCACATTTATTCGATGCGACGTTTCTTATGGGATTTAATGAGCGACAACATTTTGACCCCAAACCGGGAGGATTCTGGGATGTTTGTGGTTTTTTTGTAATAACTCTGGAAGGAAACGTCGCAGACCCATCAAGGTGGTACTCGTACTGCTCGCCTCATCGAGTGGAATCCAAAGATATGAGTGCTTAAGCTATGGGATATGAAATGGACGAGCGACCAATAAAACAACATGTATTATGGGGTTGAATGCTTTTTGCTATTCACAAAATAAAACCAAAGCAGTAATGCAAATATCTGATTTAACACAGCACAGCAAAATCAGTTGCACCATTCAATTCTGCTCGTCCAGACGGGGAGAATTCAATCACATTTTTTCGATGCGACGTTTCTTATGGGATTGAATGAGCGACAACATTTTGACCCCAAACCGAGAGGATTCTGGGATGTTTGTGGTTTTTTTGTAATAACTCTGGAAGGAAACGTCGCAGACCCATCAAGGTGGTACTCGTACTGCTCGCCTCATCGAGAGGAATCCAAAGATATGAGTGGTTAAGCTATGGGATATGAAATGGACGAGCGACCAATAAAACAACTTTTATTATGGGGTTGAATGCTTTTTGCTATTCACAAAATAAAACAAATGCAGTCATGCAAATATCTGTTTTAACACAGCACAGCAAAAATCAGTTACACCATTCAATTCCGCTCGTCCAGACGGGGAGAATTCAATCACATTTATTCGATGCGACGTTTCTTATGGGATTTAATGAGCGACAACATTTTGACCCCAAACCGAGAGGATTCTGGGATGTTTGTGGTTTTTTTGTAATAACTCTGGAAGGAAACGTCGCAGACCCATCAAGGTGGTACTCGTACTGCTCGCCTCATCGAGAGGAATCCAAAGATATGAGTGCTTAAGCTATGGGATATGAAATGGACGAGCGACCAATAAAACAACATGTATTATGGGGTTGAATGCTTTTTGCTATTCACAAAATAAAACCAAAGCAGTAATGCAAATATCTGATTTAACACAGCACAGCAAAATCAGTTGCACCATTCAATTCTGCTCGTCCAGACGGGGAGAATTCAATCACATTTTTTCGATGCGACGTTTCTTATGGGATTGAATGAGCGACAACATTTTGACCCCAAACCGAGAGGATTCTGGGATGTTTGTGGTTTTTTGGTAACAACTCTGGAAGGAAACGTCGCAGACCCATCAAGGTGGTACTCGTACTGCTCGCCTCATCGAGTGGAATCCAAAGATATGAGTGCTTAAGCTATGGGATATGAAATGGACGAGCGACCAATAAAACAACATGTATTATGGGGTTGAATGCTTTTTGCTATTCACAAAATAAAACCAAAGCAGTAATGCAAATATCTGATTTAACACAGCACAGCAAAATCAGTTGCACCATTCAATTCTGCTCGTCCAGACGGGGAGAATTCAATCACATTTTTTCGATGCTACGTTTCTTATGGGATTGAATGAGCGACAACATTTTGACCCCAAACCGAGAGGATTCTGGGATGTTTGTGGTTTTTTGGTAACAACTCTGGAAGGAAACGTCGCAGACCCATCAAGGTGGTACTCGTACTGCTCGCCTCATCGAGTGGAATCCAAAGATATGAGTGGTTAAGCTATGCGATATGAAATGGACGAGCGACCAATAAAACAACATGTATTATGGGGTTGAATGCGTTTTGCTATTCACAAAATAAAACAAAAGCAGTCATGCAAATATCTGTTTTAACACAGCACAGCAAAATCAGTTGCACCATTCAATCCCGCTCGTCCAGACGGGGAGAATTCAATCACATTTATTCGATGCGACGTTTCTTATGGGATTTAATGAGCGACAACATTTTGACCCCAAACCGGGAGGATTCTGGGATGTTTGTGGTTTTTTGGTAACAACTCTGGAAGGAAACGTCGCAGACCCATCAAGGTGGTACTCGTACTGCTCGCCTCATCGAGTGGAATCCAAAGATATGAGTGCTTAAGCTATGGGATATGAAATGGACGAGCGACCAATAAAACAACATGTATTATGGGGTTGAATGCTTTTTGCTATTCACAAAATAAAACCAAAGCAGTAATGCAAATATCTGATTTAACACAGCACAGCAAAATCAGTTGCACCATTCAATTCTGCTCGTCCAGACGGGGAGAATTCAATCACATTTTTTCGATGCGACGTTTCTTATGGGATTGAATGAGCGACAACATTTTGACCCCAAACCGAGAGGATTCTGGGATGTTTGTGGTTTTTTTGTAATAACTCTGGAAGGAAACGTCGCAGACCCATCAAGGTGGTACTCGTACTGCTCGCCTCATCGAGTGGAATCCAAAGATATGAGTGCTTAAGCTATGGGATATGAAATGGACGAGCGACCATTAAAACAACATGTATTATGGGGTTGAATGCGTTTTGCTATTCACAAAATAAAACAAAAGCAGTCATGCAAATATCTGTTTTAACACAGCACAGTAAAATCAGTTGCACCATTCAATCCCGCTCGTCCAGACGGGGAGAATTCAATCATATTTATTCGATGCGACGTTTCTTATGGGATTTAATGAGCGACAACATTTTGACCCCAAACCGAGAGGATTCTGGGATGTTTGTGGTTTTTTTGTAATAACTCTGGAAGGAAACGTCGCAGACCCATCAAGGTGGTACTCGTACTGCTCGCCTCATCGAGCGGAATCCAAAGATATGAGTGCTTAAGCTATGGGATATGAAATGGACGAGCGACCAATAAAACAACATGTATTATGGGGTTGAATGCTTTTTGCTATTCACAAAATAAAACCAAAGCAGTAATGCAAATATCTGATTTAACACAGCACAGCAAAATCAGTTGCACCATTCAATTCTGCTCGTCCAGACGGGGAGAATTCAATCACATTTTTTCGATGCGACGTTTCTTATGGGATTGAATGAGCGACAACATTTTGACCCCAAACCGAGAGGATTCTGGGATGTTTGTGG
Organism: Petromyzon marinus; assembly: GCF_048934315.1. Classification (NCBI taxonomy): domain Eukaryota; kingdom Metazoa; phylum Chordata; class Hyperoartia; order Petromyzontiformes; family Petromyzontidae; genus Petromyzon; species Petromyzon marinus. The sequence goes on along the minus strand of NC_133745.1, from coordinate 15,865,245 downwards.
TTTTTTGGTAACAACTCTGGAAGGAAACGTCGCAGACCCATCAAGGTGGTACTCGTACTGCTCGCCTCATCGAGTGGAATCCAAAGATATGAGTGGTTAAGCTATGCGATATGAAATGGACGAGCGACCAATAAAACAACATGTATTATGGGGTTGAATGCGTTTTGCTATTCACAAAATAAAACAAAAGCAGTCATGCAAATATCTGTTTTAACACAGCACAGCAAAATCAGTTGCACCATTCAATCCCGCTCGTCCAGACGGGGAGAATTCAATCACATTTATTCGATGCGACGTTTCTTATGGGATTTAATGAGCGACAACATTTTGACCCCAAACCGGGAGGATTCTGGGATGTTTGTGGTTTTTTTGTAATAACTCTGGAAGGAAACGTCGCAGACCCATCAAGGTGGTACTCGTACTGCTCGCCTCATCGAGTGGAATCCAAAGATATGAGTGCTTAAGCTATGGGATATGAAATGGACGAGCGACCAATAAAACAACATGTATTATGGGGTTGAATGCTTTTTGCTATTCACAAAATAAAACCAAAGCAGTAATGCAAATATCTGATTTAACACAGCACAGCAAAATCAGTTGCACCATTCAATTCTGCTCGTCCAGACGGGGAGAATTCAATCACATTTATTCGATGCGACGTTTCTTATGGGATTTAATGAGCGACAACATTTTGACCCCAAACCGGGAGGATTCTGGGATGTTTGTGGTTTTTTGGTAACAACTCTGGAAGGAAACGTCGCAGACCCATCAAGGTGGTACTCGTACTGCTCGCCTCATCGAGTGGAATCCAAAGATATGAGTGCTTAAGCTATGGGATATGAAATGGACGAGCGACCAATAAAACAACATGTATTATGGGGTTGAATGCTTTTTGCTATTCACAAAATAAAACCAAAGCAGTAATGCAAATATCTGATTTAACACAGCACAGCAAAATCAGTTGCACCATTCAATTCTGCTCGTCCAGACGGGGAGAATTCAATCACATTTTTTCGATGCGACGTTTCTTATGGGATTGAATGAGCGACAACATTTTGACCCCAAACCGAGAGGATTCTGGGATGTTTGTAGTTTTTTGGTAACAACTCTGGAAGGAAACGTCGCAGACCCATCAAGGTGGTACTCGTACTGCTCGCCTCATCGAGTGGAATCCCAAGATATGAGTGGTTAAGCTATGCGATATGAAATGGACGAGCGACCAATAAAACAACATGTATTATGGGGTTGAATGCGTTTTGCTATTCACAAAATAAAACAAAAGCAGTCATGCAAATATCTGTTTTAACACAGCACAGCAAAATCAGTTGCACCATTCAATCCCGCTCGTCCAGACGGGGAGAATTCAATCACATTTATTCGATGCGACGTTTCTTATGGGATTTAATGAGCGACAACATTTTGACCCCAAACCGGGAGGATTCTGGGATGTTTGTGGTTTTTTTGTAATAACTCTGGAAGGAAACGTCGCAGACCCATCAAGGTGGTACTCGTACTGCTCGCCTCATCGAGTGGAATCCAAAGATATGAGTGCTTAAGCTATGGGATATGAAATGGACGAGCGACCAATAAAACAACATGTATTATGGGGTTGAATGCTTTTTGCTATTCACAAAATAAAACCAAAGCAGTAATGCAAATATCTGATTTAACACAGCACAGCAAAATCAGTTGCACCATTCAATTCTGCTCGTCCAGACGGGGAGAATTCAATCACATTTTTTCGATGCGACGTTTCTTATGGGATTGAATGAGCGACAACATTTTGACCCCAAACCGAGAGGATTCTGGGATGTTTGTGGTTTTTTTGTAATAACTCTGGAAGGAAACGTCGCAGACCCATCAAGGTGGTACTCGTACTGCTCGCCTCATCGAGAGGAATCCAAAGATATGAGTGGTTAAGCTATGGGATATGAAATGGACGAGCGACCAATAAAACAACTTTTATTATGGGGTTGAATGCTTTTTGCTATTCACAAAATAAAACAAATGCAGTCATGCAAATATCTGTTTTAACACAGCACAGCAAAAATCAGTTACACCATTCAATTCCGCTCGTCCAGACGGGGAGAATTCAATCACATTTATTCGATGCGACGTTTCTTATGGGATTTAATGAGCGACAACATTTTGACCCCAAACCGAGAGGATTCTGGGATGTTTGTGGTTTTTTTGTAATAACTCTGGAAGGAAACGTCGCAGACCCATCAAGGTGGTACTCGTACTGCTCGCCTCATCGAGAGGAATCCAAAGATATGAGTGCTTAAGCTATGGGATATGAAATGGACGAGCGACCAATAAAACAACATGTATTATGGGGTTGAATGCTTTTTGCTATTCACAAAATAAAACCAAAGCAGTAATGCAAATATCTGATTTAACACAGCACAGCAAAATCAGTTGCACCATTCAATTCTGCTCGTCCAGACGGGGAGAATTCAATCACATTTTTTCGATGCGACGTTTCTTATGGGATTGAATGAGCGACAACATTTTGACCCCAAACCGAGAGGATTCTGGGATGTTTGTGGTTTTTTGGTAACAACTCTGGAAGGAAACGTCGCAGACCCATCAAGGTGGTACTCGTACTGCTCGCCTCATCGAGTGGAATCCAAAGATATGAGTGCTTAAGCTATGGGATATGAAATGGACGAGCGACCAATAAAACAACATGTATTATGGGGTTGAATGCTTTTTGCTATTCACAAAATAAAACCAAAGCAGTAATGCAAATATCTGATTTAACACAGCACAGCAAAATCAGTTGCACCATTCAATTCTGCTCGTCCAGACGGGGAGAATTCAATCACATTTTTTCGATGCTACGTTTCTTATGGGATTGAATGAGCGACAACATTTTGACCCCAAACCGAGAGGATTCTGGGATGTTTGTGGTTTTTTGGTAACAACTCTGGAAGGAAACGTCGCAGACCCATCAAGGTGGTACTCGTACTGCTCGCCTCATCGAGTGGAATCCAAAGATATGAGTGGTTAAGCTATGCGATATGAAATGGACGAGCGACCAATAAAACAACATGTATTATGGGGTTGAATGCGTTTTGCTATTCACAAAATAAAACAAAAGCAGTCATGCAAATATCTGTTTTAACACAGCACAGCAAAATCAGTTGCACCATTCAATCCCGCTCGTCCAGACGGGGAGAATTCAATCACATTTATTCGATGCGACGTTTCTTATGGGATTTAATGAGCGACAACATTTTGACCCCAAACCGGGAGGATTCTGGGATGTTTGTGGTTTTTTGGTAACAACTCTGGAAGGAAACGTCGCAGACCCATCAAGGTGGTACTCGTACTGCTCGCCTCATCGAGTGGAATCCAAAGATATGAGTGCTTAAGCTATGGGATATGAAATGGACGAGCGACCAATAAAACAACATGTATTATGGGGTTGAATGCTTTTTGCTATTCACAAAATAAAACCAAAGCAGTAATGCAAATATCTGATTTAACACAGCACAGCAAAATCAGTTGCACCATTCAATTCTGCTCGTCCAGACGGGGAGAATTCAATCACATTTTTTCGATGCGACGTTTCTTATGGGATTGAATGAGCGACAACATTTTGACCCCAAACCGAGAGGATTCTGGGATGTTTGTAGTTTTTTGGTAACAACTCTGGAAGGAAACGTCGCAGACCCATCAAGGTGGTACTCGTACTGCTCGCCTCATCGAGTGGAATCCCAAGATATGAGTGGTTAAGCTATGCGATATGAAATGGACGAGCGACCAATAAAACAACATGTATTATGGGGTTGAATGCGTTTTGCTATTCACAAAATAAAACAAAAGCTGTCATGCAAATATCTGTTTTAACACAGCACAGCAAAATCAGTTGCACCATTCAATCCCGCTCGTCCAGACGGGGAGAATTCAATCACATTTATTCGATGCGACGTTTCTTATGGGATTTAATGAGCGACAACATTTTGACCCCAAACCGGGAGGATTCTGGGATGTTTGTGTTTTTTTTGTAATAACTCTGGAAGGAAACGTCGCAGACCCATCAAGGTGGTACTCGTACTGCTCGCCTCATCGAGTGGAATCCAAAGATATGAGTGCTTAAGCTATGGGATATGAAATGGACGAGCGACCATTAAAACAACATGTATTATGGGGTTGAATGCGTTTTGCTATTCACAAAATAAAACAAAAGCAGTCATGCAAATATCTGTTTTAACACAGCACAGTAAAATCAGTTGCACCATTCAATCCCGCTCGTCCAGACGGGGAGAATTCAATCATATTTATTCGATGCGACGTTTCTTATGGGATTTAATGAGCGACAACATTTTGACCCCAAACCGAGAGGATTCTGGGATGTTTGTGGTTTTTTTGTAATAACTCTGGAAGGAAACGTCGCAGACCCATCAAGGTGGTACTCGTACTGCTCGCCTCATCGAGCGGAATCCAAAGATATGAGTGCTTAAGCTATGGGATATGAAATGGACGAGCGACCAATAAAACAACATGTATTATGGGGTTGAATGCTTTTTGCTATTCACAAAATAAAACCAAAGCAGTAATGCAAATATCTGATTTAACACAGCACAGCAAAATCAGTTGCACCATTCAATTCTGCTCGTCCAGACGGGGAGAATTCAATCACATTTTTTCGATGCGACGTTTCTTATGGGATTGAATGAGCGACAACATTTTGACCCCAAACCGAGAGGATTCTGGGATGTTTGTGGTTTTTTGGTAACAACTCTGGAAGGAAACGTCGCAGACCCATCAAGGTGGTACTCGTACTGCTCGCCTCATCGAGTGGAATCCAAAGATATGAGTGGTTAAGCTATGCGATATGAAATGGACGAGCGACCAATAAAACAACATGTATTATGGGGTTGAATGCGTTTTGCTATTCACAAAATAAAACAAAAGCAGTCATGCAAATATCTGTTTTAACACAGCACAGCAAAATCAGTTGCACCATTCAATCCCGCTCGTCCAGACGGGGAGAATTCAATCACATTTATTCGATGCGACGTTTCTTATGGGATTTAATGAGCGACAACATTTTGACCCCAAACCGAGAGGATTCTGGGATGTTTGTGGTTTTTTTGTAATAACTCTGGAAGGAAACGTCGCAGACCCATCAAGGTGGTACTCGTACTGCTCGCCTCATCGAGCGGAATCCAAAGATATGAGTGCTTAAGCTATGGGATATGAAATGGACGAGCGACCAATAAAACAACATGTATTATGGGGTTGAATGCTTTTTGCTATTCACAAAATAAAACCAAAGCAGTAATGCAAATATCTGATTTAACACAGCACAGCAAAATCAGTTGCACCATTCAATTCTGCTCGTCCAGACGGGGAGAATTCAATCACATTTTTTCGATGCGACGTTTCTTATGGGATTGAATGAGCGACAACATTTTGACCCCAAACCGAGAGGATTCTGGGATGTTTGTGGTTTTTTGGTAACAACTCTGGAAGGAAACGTCGCAGACCCATCAAGGTGGTACTCGTACTGCTCGCCTCATCGAGTGGAATCCAAAGATATGAGTGGTTAAGCTATGCGATATGAAATGGACGAGCGACCAATAAAACAACATGTATTATGGGGTTGAATGCGTTTTGCTATTCACAAAATAAAACAAAAGCAGTCATGCAAATATCTGTTTTAACACAGCACAGCAAAATCAGTTGCACCATTCAATCCCGCTCGTCCAGACGGGGAGAATTCAATCACATTTATTCGATGCGACGTTTCTTATGGGATTTAATGAGCGACAACATTTTGACCCCAAACCGGGAGGATTCTGGGATGTTTGTGGTTTTTTGGTAACAACTCTGGAAGGAAACGTCGCAGACCCATCAAGGTGGTACTCGTACTGCTCGCCTCATCGAGTGGAATCCAAAGATATGAGTGCTTAAGCTATGGGATATGAAATGGACGAGCGACCAATAAAACAACATGTATTATGGGGTTGAATGCTTTTTGCTATTCACAAAATAAAACCAAAGCAGTAATGCAAATATCTGATTTAACACAGCACAGCAAAATCAGTTGCACCATTCAATTCTGCTCGTCCAGACGGGGAGAATTCAATCACATTTTTTCGATGCGACGTTTCTTATGGGATTGAATGAGCGACAACATTTTGACCCCAAACCGAGAGGATTCTGGGATGTTTGTAGTTTTTTGGTAACAACTCTGGAAGGAAACGTCGCAGACCCATCAAGGTGGTACTCGTACTGCTCGCCTCATCGAGTGGAATCCCAAGATATGAGTGGTTAAGCTATGCGATATGAAATGGACGAGCGACCAATAAAACAACATGTATTATGGGGTTGAATGCGTTTTGCTATTCACAAAATAAAACAAAAGCAGTCATGCAAATATCTGTTTTAACACAGCACAGCAAAATCAGTTGCACCATTCAATCCCGCTCGTCCAGACGGGGAGAATTCAATCACATTTATTCGATGCGACGTTTCTTATGGGATTTAATGAGCGACAACATTTTGACCCCAAACCGGGAGGATTCTGGGATGTTTGTGGTTTTTTTGTAATAACTCTGGAAGGAAACGTCGCAGACCCATCAAGGTGGTACTCGTACTGCTCGCCTCATCGAGTGGAATCCAAAGATATGAGTGCTTAAGCTATGGGATATGAAATGGACGAGCGACCATTAAAACAACATGTATTATGGGGTTGAATGCGTTTTGCTATTCACAAAATAAAACAAATGCAGTCATGCAAATATCTGTTTTAACACAGCACAGCAAAATCAGTTGCACCATTCAATCCCGCTCGTCCAGACGGGGAGAATTCAATCATATTTATTCGATGCGACGTTTCTTATGGGATTTAATGAGCGACAACATTTTGACCCCAAACCGAGAGGATTCTGGGATGTTTGTGGTTTTTTTGTAATAACTCTGGAAGGAAACGTCGCAGACCCATCAAGGTGGTACTCGTACTGCTCGCCTCATCGAGCGGAATCCAAAGATATGAGTGCTTAAGCTATGGGATATGAAATGGACGAGCGACCAATAAAACAACATGTATTATGGGGTTGAATGCTTTTTGCTATTCACAAAATAAAACCAAAGCAGTAATGCAAATATCTGATTTAACACAGCACAGCAAAATCAGTTGCACCATTCAATTCTGCTCGTCCAGACGGGGAGAATTCAATCACATTTTTTCGATGCAACGTTTCTTATGGGATTGAATGAGCGACAACATTTTGACCCCAAACCGAGAGGATTCTGGGATGTTTGTGGTTTTTTGGTAACAACTCTGGAAGGAAACGTCGCAGACCCATCAAGGTGGTACTCGTACTGCTCGCCTCATCGAGTGGAATCCAAAGATATGAGTGGTTAAGCTATGCGATATGAAATGGACGAGCGACCAATAAAACAACATGTATTATGGGGTTGAATGCGTTTTGCTATTCACAAAATAAAACAAAAGCAGTCATGCAAATATCTGTTTTAACACAGCACAGCAAAATCAGTTGCACCATTCAATCCCGCTCGTCCAGACGGGGAGAATTCAATCACATTTATTCGATGCGACGTTTCTTATGGGATTTAATGAGCGACAACATTTTGACCCCAAACCGGGAGGATTCTGGGATGTTTGTGGTTTTTTTGTAATAACTCTGGAAGGAAACGTCGCAGACCCATCAAGGTGGTACTCGTACTGCTCGCCTCATCGAGTGGAATCCAAAGATATGAGTGCTTAAGCTATGGGATATGAAATGGACGAGCGACCAATAAAACAACATGTATTATGGGGTTGAATGCTTTTTGCTATTCACAAAATAAAACCAAAGCAGTAATGCAAATATCTGATTTAACACAGCACAGCAAAATCAGTTGCACCATTCAATTCTGCTCGTCCAGACGGGGAGAATTCAATCACATTTTTTCGATGCGACGTTTCTTATGGGATTGAATGAGCGACAACATTTTGACCCCAAACCGAGAGGATTCTGGGATGTTTGTGGTTTTTTGGTAACAACTCTGGAAGGAAACGTCGCAGACCCATCAAGGTGGTACTCGTACTGCTCGCCTCATCGAGTGGAATCCAAAGATATGAGTGGTTAAGCTATGCGATATGAAATGGACGAGCGACCAATAAAACAACATGTATTATGGGGTTGAATGCGTTTTGCTATTCACAAAATAAAACAAAAGCAGTCATGCAAATATCTGTTTTAACACAGCACAGCAAAATCAGTTGCACCATTCAATCCCGCTCGTCCAGACGGGGAGAATTCAATCACATTTATTCGATGCGACGTTTCTTATGGGATTTAATGAGCGACAACATTTTGACCCCAAACCGGGAGGATTCTGGGATGTTTGTGGTTTTTTTGTAATAACTCTGGAAGGAAACGTCGCAGACCCATCAAGGTGGTACTCGTACTGCTCGCCTCATCGAGTGGAATCCAAAGATATGAGTGCTTAAGCTATGGGATATGAAATGGACGAGCGACCAATAAAACAACATGTATTATGGGGTTGAATGCTTTTTGCTATTCACAAAATAAAACCAAAGCAGTAATGCAAATATCTGATTTAACACAGCACAGCAAAATCAGTTGCACCATTCAATTCTGCTCGTCCAGACGGGGAGAATTCAATCACATTTTTTCGATGCGACGTTTCTTATGGGATTGAATGAGCGACAACATTTTGACCCCAAACCGAGAGGATTCTGGGATGTTTGTGGTTTTTTGGTAACAACTCTGGAAGGAAACGTCGCAGACCCATCAAGGTGGTACTCGTACTGCTCGCCTCATCGAGTGGAATCCAAAGATATGAGTGGTTAAGCTATGCGATATGAAATGGACGAGCGACCAATAAAACAACATGTATTATGGGGTTGAATGCGTTTTGCTATTCACAAAATAAAACAAAAGCAGTCATGCAAATATCTGTTTTAACACAGCACAGCAAAATCAGTTGCACCATTCAATCCCGCTCGTCCAGACGGGGAGAATTCAATCACATTTATTCGATGCGACGTTTCTTATGGGATTTAATGAGCGACAACATTTTGACCCCAAACCGGGAGGATTCTGGGATGTTTGTGGTTTTTTTGTAATAACTCTGGAAGGAAACGTCGCAGACCCATCAAGGTGGTACTCGTACTGCTCGCCTCATCGAGTGGAATCCAAAGATATGAGTGCTTAAGCTATGGGATATGAAATGGACGAGCGACCAATAAAACAACATGTATTATGGGGTTGAATGCTTTTTGCTATTCACAAAATAAAACCAAAGCAGTAATGCAAATATCTGATTTAACACAGCACAGCAAAATCAGTTGCACCATTCAATTCTGCTCGTCCAGACGGGGAGAATTCAATCACATTTTTTCGATGCGACGTTTCTTATGGGATTGAATGAGCGACAACATTTTGACCCCAAACCGAGAGGATTCTGGGATGTTTGTGGTTTTTTTGTAATAACTCTGGAAGGAAACGTCGCAGACCCATCAAGGTGGTACTCGTACTGCTCGCCTCATCGAGAGGAATCCAAAGATATGAGTGGTTAAGCTATGGGATATGAAATGGACGAGCGACCAATAAAACAACTTTTATTATGGGGTTGAATGCTTTTGCTATTCACAAAATAAAACAAATGCAGTCATGCAAATATCTGTTTTAACACAGCACAGCAAAAATCAGTTACACCATTCAATTCCGCTCGTCCAGACGGGGAGAATTCAATCACATTTATTCGATGCGACGTTTCTTATGGGATTGAATGAGCGACAACATTTTGACCCCAAACCGAGAGGATTCTGGGATGTTTGTGGTTTTTTGGTAACAACTCTGGAAGGAAACGTCGCAGACCCATCAAGATGGTACTCGTACTGCTCGCCTCATCGAGTGGAATCCAAAGATATGAGTGGTTAAGCTATGCGATATGAAATGGACGAGCGACCAATAAAACAACATGTATTATGGGGTTGAATGCGTTTTGCTATTCACAAAATAAAACAAAAGCAGTCATGCAAATATCTGTTTTAACACAGCACAGCAAAATCAGTTGCACCATTCAATCCCGCTCGTCCAGACGGGGAGAATTCAATCACATTTATTCGATGCGACGTTTCTTATGGGATTTAATGAGCGACAACATTTTGACCCCAAACCGGGAGGATTCTGGGATGTTTGTGGTTTTTTTGTAATAACTCTGGAAGGAAACGTCGCAGACCCATCAAGGTGGTACTCGTACTGCTCGCCTCATCGAGTGGAATCCAAAGATATGAGTGCTTAAGCTATGGGATATGAAATGGACGAGCGACCAATAAAACAACATGTATTATGGGGTTGAATGCTTTTTGCTATTCACAAAATAAAACCAAAGCAGTAATGCAAATATCTGATTTAACACAGCACAGCAAAATCAGTTGCACCATTCAATTCTGCTCGTCCAGACGGGGAGAATTCAATCACATTTTTTCGATGCGACGTTTCTTATGGGATTGAATGAGCGACAACATTTTGACCCCAAACCGAGAGGATTCTGGGATGTTTGTGGTTTTTTGGTAACAACTCTGGAAGGAAACGTCGCAGACCCATCAAGGTGGTACTCGTACTGCTCGCCTCATCGAGTGGAATCCAAAGATATGAGTGGTTAAGCTATGCGATATGAAATGGACGAGCGACCAATAAAACAACATGTATTATGGGGTTGAATGCGTTTTGCTATTCACAAAATAAAACAAAAGCAGTCATGCAAATATCTGTTTTAACACAGCACAGCAAAATCAGTTGCACCATTCAATCCCGCTCGTCCAGACGGGGAGAATTCAATCACATTTATTCGATGCGACGTTTCTTATGGGATTTAATGAGCGACAACATTTTGACCCCAAACCGGGAGGATTCTGGGATGTTTGTGGTTTTTTTGTAATAACTCTGGAAGGAAACGTCGCAGACCCATCAAGGTGGTACTCGTACTGCTCGCCTCATCGAGTGGAATCCAAAGATATGAGTGCTTAAGCTATGGGATATGAAATGGACGAGCGACCAATAAAACAACATGTATTATGGGGTTGAATGCTTTTTGCTATTCACAAAATAAAACCAAAGCAGTAATGCAAATATCTGATTTAACACAGCACAGCAAAATCAGTTGCACCATTCAATTCTGCTCGTCCAGACGGGGAGAATTCAATCACATTTTTTCGATGCGACGTTTCTTATGGGATTGAATGAGCGACAACATTTTGACCCCAAACCGAGAGGATTCTGGGATGTTTGTGGTTTTTTGGTAACAACTCTGGAAGGAAACGTCGCAGACCCATCAAGGTGGTACTCGTACTGCTCGCCTCATCGAGTGGAATCCAAAGATATGAGTGGTTAAGCTATGCGATATGAAATGGACGAGCGACCAATAAAACAACATGTATTATGGGGTTGAATGCGTTTTGCTATTCACAAAATAAAACAAAAGCAGTCATGCAAATATCTGTTTTAACACAGCACAGCAAAATCAGTTGCACCATTCAATCCCGCTCGTCCAGACGGGGAGAATTCAATCACATTTATTCGATGCGACGTTTCTTATGGGATTTAATGAGCGACAACATTTTGACCCCAAACCGGGAGGATTCTGGGATGTTTGTGGTTTTTTTGTAATAACTCTGGAAGGAAACGTCGCAGACCCATCAAGGTGGTACTCGTACTGCTCGCCTCATCGAGTGGAATCCAAAGATATGAGTGCTTAAGCTATGGGATATGAAATGGACGAGCGACCAATAAAACAACATGTATTATGGGGTTGAATGCTTTTTGCTATTCACAAAATAAAACCAAAGCAGTAATGCAAATATCTGATTTAACACAGCACAGCAAAATCAGTTGCACCATTCAATTCTGCTCGTCCAGACGGGGAGAATTCAATCACATTTTTTCGATGCGACGTTTCTTATGGGATTGAATGAGCGACAACATTTTGACCCCAAACCGAGAGGATTCTGGGATGTTTGTGGTTTTTTTGTAATAACTCTGGAAGGAAACGTCGCAGACCCATCAAGGTGGTACTCGTACTGCTCGCCTCATCGAGAGGAATCCAAAGATATGAGTGGTTAAGCTATGGGATATGAAATGGACGAGCGACCAATAAAACAACTTTTATTATGGGGTTGAATGCTTTTTGCTATTCACAAAATAAAACAAATGCAGTCATGCAAATATCTGTTTTAACACAGCACAGCAAAAATCAGTTACACCATTCAATTCCGCTCGTCCAGACGGGGAGAATTCAATCACATTTATTCGATGCGACGTTTCTTATGGGATTTAATGAGCGACAACATTTTGACCCCAAACCGAGAGGATTCTGGGATGTTTGTGGTTTTTTGGTAACAACTCTGGAAGGAAACGTCGCAGACCCATCACGATGGTACTCGTACTGCTCGCCTCATCGAGTGGAATCCAAAGATATGAGTGGTTAAGCTATGCGATATGAAATGGACGAGCGACCAATAAAACAACATGTATTATGGGGTTGAATGCGTTTTGCTATTCACAAAATAAAACAAAAGCAGTCATGCAAATATCTGTTTTAACACAGCACAGCAAAATCAGTTGCACCATTCAATCCCGCTCGTCCAGACGGGGAGAATTCAATCACATTTATTCGATGCGACGTTTCTTATGGGATTTAATGAGCGACAACATTTTGACCCCAAACCGGGAGGATTCTGGGATGTTTGTGGTTTTTTTGTAATAACTCTGGAAGGAAACGTCGCAGACCCATCAAGGTGGTACTCGTACTGCTCGCCTCATCGAGTGGAATCCAAAGATATGAGTGCTTAAGCTATGGGATATGAAATGGACGAGCGACCAATAAAACAACATGTATTATGGGGTTGAATGCTTTTTGCTATTCACAAAATAAAACCAAAGCAGTAATGCAAATATCTGATTTAACACAGCACAGCAAAATCAGTTGCACCATTCAATTCTGCTCGTCCAGACGGGGAGAATTCAATCACATTTTTTCGATGCGACGTTTCTTATGGGATTGAATGAGCGACAACATTTTGACCCCAAACCGAGAGGATTCTGGGATGTTTGTGGTTTTTTGGTAACAACTCTGGAAGGAAACGTCGCAGACCCATCAAGGTGGTACTCGTACTGCTCGCCTCATCGAGTGGAATCCAACGATATGAGTGGTTAAGCTATGCGATATGAAATGGACGAGCGACCAATAAAACAACATGTATTATGGGGTTGAATGCGTTTTGCTATTCACAAAATAAAACAAAAGCAGTCTTGCAAATATCTGTTTTAACACAGCACAGCAAAATCAGTTGCACCATTCAATCCCGCTCGTCCAGACGGGGAGAATTCAATCACATTTATTCGATGCGACGTTTCTTATGGGATTTAATGAGCGACAACATTTTGACCCCAAACCGGGAGGATTCTGGGATGTTTGTGGTTTTTTTGTAATAACTCTGGAAGGAAACGTCGCAGACCCATCAAGGTGGTACTCGTACTGCTCGCCTCATCGAGTGGAATCCAAAGATATGAGTGCTTAAGCTATGGGATATGAAATGGACGAGCGACCAATAAAACAACATGTATTATGGGGTTGAATGCTTTTTGCTATTCACAAAATAAAACCAAAGCAGTAATGCAAATATCTGATTTAACACAGCACAGCAAAATCAGTTGCACCATTCAATTCTGCTCGTCCAGACGGGGAGAATTCAATCACATTTTTTCGATGCGACGTTTCTTATGGGATTGAATGAGCGACAACATTTTGACCCCAAACCGAGAGGATTCTGGGATGTTTGTGGTTTTTTGGTAACAACTCTGGAAGGAAACGTCGCAGACCCATCAAGGTGGTACTCGTACTGCTCGCCTCATCGAGTGGAATCCAAAGATATGAGTGGTTAAGCTATGCGATATGAAATGGACGAGCGACCAATAAAACAACATGTATTATGGGGTTGAATGCGTTTTGCTATTCACAAAATAAAACAAAAGCAGTCATGCAAATATCTGTTTTAACACAGCACAGCAAAATCAGTTGCACCATTCAATCCCGCTCGTCCAGACGGGGAGAATTCAATCACATTTATTCGATGCGACGTTTCTTATGGGATTTAATGAGCGACAACATTTTGACCCCAAACCGGGAGGATTCTGGGATGTTTGTGGTTTTTTTGTAATAACTCTGGAAGGAAACGTCGCAGACCCATCAAGGTGGTACTCGTACTGCTCGCCTCATCGAGTGGAATCCAAAGATATGAGTGCTTAAGCTATGGGATATGAAATGGACGAGCGACCAATAAAACAACATGTATTATGGGGTTGAATGCTTTTTGCTATTCACAAAATAAAACCAAAGCAGTAATGCAAATATCTGATTTAACACAGCACAGCAAAATCAGTTGCACCATTCAATTCTGCTCGTCCAGACGGGGAGAATTCAATCACATTTTTTCGATGCGACGTTTCTTATGGGATTGAATGAGCGACAACATTTTGACCCCAAACCGAGAGGATTCTGGGATGTTTGTGGTTTTTTTGTAATAACTCTGGAAGGAAACGTCGCAGACCCATCAAGGTGGTACTCGTACTGCTCGCCTCATCGAGAGGAATCCAAAGATATGAGTGGTTAAGCTATGGGATATGAAATGGACGAGCGACCAATAAAACAACTTTTATTATGGGGTTGAATGCTTTTTGCTATTCACAAAATAAAACAAATGCAGTCATGCAAATATCTGTTTTAACACAGCACAGCAAAAATCAGTTACACCATTCAATTCCGCTCGTCCAGACGGGGAGAATTCAATCACATTTATTCGATGCGACGTTTCTTATGGGATTTAATGAGCGACAACATTTTGACCCCAAACCGAGAGGATTCTGGGATGTTTGTGGTTTTTTGGTAACAACTCTGGAAGGAAACGTCGCAGACCCATCACGATGGTACTCGTACTGCTCGCCTCATCGAGTGGAATCCAAAGATATGAGTGGTTAAGCTATGCGATATGAAATGGACGAGCGACCAATAAAACAACATGTATTATGGGGTTGAATGCGTTTTGCTATTCACAAAATAAAACAAAAGCAGTCATGCAAATATCTGTTTTAACACAGCACAGCAAAATCAGTTGCACCATTCAATCCCGCTCGTCCAGACGGGGAGAATTCAATCACATTTATTCGATGCGACGTTTCTTATGGGATTTAATGAGCGACAACATTTTGACCCCAAACCGGGAGGATTCTGGGATGTTTGTGGTTTTTTTGTAATAACTCTGGAAGGAAACGTCGCAGACCCATCAAGGTGGTACTCGTACTGCTCGCCTCATCGAGTGGAATCCAAAGATATGAGTGCTTAAGCTATGGGATATGAAATGGACGAGCGACCAATAAAACAACATGTATTATGGGGTTGAATGCTTTTTGCTATTCACAAAATAAAACCAAAGCAGTAATGCAAATATCTGATTTAACACAGCACAGCAAAATCAGTTGCACCATTCAATTCTGCTCGTCCAGACGGGGAGAATTCAATCACATTTTTTCGATGCGACGTTTCTTATGGGATTGAATGAGCGACAACATTTTGACCCCAAACCGAGAGGATTCTGGGATGTTTGTGGTTTTTTGGTAACAACTCTGGAAGGAAACGTCGCAGACCCATCAAGGTGGTACTCGTACTGCTCGCCTCATCGAGTGGAATCCAAAGATATGAGTGGTTAAGCTATGCGATATGAAATGGACGAGCGACCAATAAAACAACATGTATTATGGGGTTGAATGCGTTTTGCTATTCACAAAATAAAACAAAAGCAGTCATGCAAATATCTGTTTTAACACAGCACAGCAAAATCAGTTGCACCATTCAATCCCGCTCGTCCAGACGGGGAGAATTCAATCACATTTATTCGATGCGACGTTTCTTATGGGATTTAATGAGCGACAACATTTTGACCCCAAACCGGGAGGATTCTGGGATGTTTGTGGTTTTTTTGTAATAACTCTGGAAGGAAACGTCGCAGACCCATCAAGGTGGTACTCGTACTGCTCGCCTCATCGAGTGGAATCCAAAGATATGAGTGCTTAAGCTATGGGATATGAAATGGACGAGCGACCAATAAAACAACATGTATTATGGGGTTGAATTCTTTTTGCTATTCACAAAATAAAACCAAAGCAGTAATGCAAATATCTGATTTAACACAGCACAGCAAAATCAGTTGCACCATTCAATTCTGCTCGTCCAGACGGGGAGAATTCAATCACATTTTTTCGATGCGACGTTTCTTATGGGATTGAATGAGCGACAACATTTTGACCCCAAACCGAGAGGATTCTGGGATGTTTGTGGTTTTTTTGTAATAACTCTGGAAGGAAACGTCGCAGACCCATCAAGGTGGTACTCGTACTGCTCGCCTCATCGAGAGGAATCCAAAGATATGAGTGGTTAAGCTATGGGATATGAAATGGACGAGCGACCAATAAAACAACTTTTATTATGGGGTTGAATGCTTTTTGCTATTCACAAAATAAAACAAATGCAGTCATGCAAATATCTGTTTTAACACAGCACAGCAAAAATCAGTTACACCGTTCAATTCCGCTCGTCCAGACGGGGAGAATTCAATCACATTTATTCGATGCGACGTTTCTTATGGGATTTAATGAGCGACAACATTTTGACCCCAAACCGAGAGGATTCTGGGATGTTTGTGGTGTTTTTGTAATAACTCTGGAAGGAACCGTCGCAGACCCATCAAGGTGGTACTCGTACTGCTCGCCTCATCGAGAGGAATCCAAAGATATGAGTGCTTAAGCTATGGGATATGAAATGGACGAGCGACCAATAAAACAACATGTTTTATGGGGTTGAATGCTTTTTGCTATTCACAAAATAAAACCAAAGCAGTAATGCAAATATCTGATTTAACACAGCACAGCAAAATCAGTTGCACCATTCAATTCTGCTCGTCCAGACGGGGAGAATTCAATCACATTTTTTCGATGCGACGTTTCTTATGGGATTGAATGAGCGACAACATTTTGACCCCAAACCGAGAGGATTCTGGGATGTTTGTGGTTTTTTGGTAACAACTCTGGAAGGAAACGTCGCAGACCCATCAAGGTGGTACTCGTACTGCTCGCCTCATCGAGTGGAATCCAAAGATATGAGTGGTTAAGCTATGCGATATGAAATGGACGAGCGACCAATAAAACAACATGTATTATGGGGTTGAATGCGTTTTGCTATTCACAAAATAAAACAAAAGCAGTCATGCAAATATCTGTTTTAACACAGCACAGCAAAATCAGTTGCACCATTCAATCCCGCTCGTTCAGACGGGGAGAATTCAATCACATTTATTCGATGCGACGTTTCTTATGGGATTTAATGAGCGACAACATTTTGACCCCAAACCGGGAGGATTCTGGGATGTTTGTGGTTTTTTTGTAATAACTCTGGAAGGAAACGTCGCAGACCCATCAAGGTGGTACTCGTACTGCTCGCCTCATCGAGTGGAATCCAAAGATATGAGTGCTTAAGCTATGGGATATGAAATGGACGAGCGACCAATAAAACAACATGTATTATGGGGTTGAATGCTTTTTGCTATTCACAAAATAAAACCAAAGCAGTAATGCAAATATCTGATTTAACACAGCACAGCAAAATCAGTTGCACCATTCAATTCTGCTCGTCCAGACGGGGAGAATTCAATCACATTTTTTCGATGCAACGTTTCTTATGGGATTGAATGAGCGACAACATTTTGACCCCAAACCGAGAGGATTCTGGGATGTTTGTGGTTTTTTTGTAATAACTCTGGAAGGAAACGTCGCAGACCCATCAAGGTGGTACTCGTACTGCTCGCCTCATCGAGAGGAATCCAAAGATATGAGTGGTTAAGCTATGGGATATGAAATGGACGAGCGACCAATAAAACAACTTTTATTATGGGGTTGAATGCTTTTTGCTATTCACAAAATAAAACAAATGCAGTCATGCAAATATCTGTTTTAACACAGCACCGCAAAAATCAGTTACACCGTTCAATTCCGCTCGTCCAGACGGGGAGAATTCAATCACATTTATTCGATGCGACGTTTCTTATGGAATTTAATGAGCGACAACATTTTGACCCCAAACCGAGAGGATTCTGGGATGTTTGTGGTGTTTTTGTAATAACTCTAGAAGGAAACGTCGCAGACCCATCAAGGTGGTACTCGTACTGCTCGCCTCATCGAGAGGAATCCAAAGATATGAGTGCTTAAGCTATGGGATATGAAATGGACGAGCGACCAATAAAACAACATGTTTTATGGGGTTGAATGCTTTTTGCTATTCACAAAATAAAACCAAAGCAGTAATGCAAATATCTGATTTAACACAGCACAGCAAAATCAGTTGCACCATTCAATTCTGCTCGTCCAGACGGGGAGAATTCAATCACATTTTTTCGATGCGACGTTTCTTATGGGATTGAATGAGCGACAACATTTTGACCCCAAACCGAGAGGATTCTGGGATGTTTGTGGTTTTTTGGTAACAACTCTGGAAGGAAACGTCGCAGACCCATCACGATGGTACTCGTACTGCTCGCCTCATCGAGTGGAATCCAAAGATATGAGTGGTTAAGCTATGCGATATGAAATGGACGAGCGACCAATAAAACAACATGTAATATGGGGTTGAATGCGTTTTGCTATTCACAAAATAAAACAAAAGCAGTCATGCAAATATCTGTTTTAACACAGCACAGCAAAATCAGTTGCACCATTCAATCCCGCTCGTCCAGACGGGGAGAATTCAATCACATTTATTCGATGCGACGTTTCTTATGGGATTTAATGAGCGACAACATTTTGACCCCAAACCGGGAGGATTCTGGGATGTTTGTGGTTTTTTTGTAATAACTCTGGAAGGAAACGTCGCAGACCCATCAAGGTGGTACTCGTACTGCTCGCCTCATCGAGTGGAATCCAAAGATATGAGTGCTTAAGCTATGGGATATGAAATGGACGAGCGACCAATAAAACAACATGTATTATGGGGTTGAATGCGTTTTGCTATTCACAAAATAAAACAAAAGCAGTCATGCAAATATCTGTTTTAACACAGCACAGCAAAATCAGTTGCACCATTCAATCCCGCTCGTTCAGACGGGGAGAATTCAATCACATTTATTCGATGCGACGTTTCTTATGGGATTTAATGAGCGACAACATTTTGACCCCAAACCGGGAGGATTCTGGGATGTTTGTGGTTTTTTTGTAATAACTCTGGAAGGAAACGTCGCAGACCCATCAAGGTGGTACTCGTACTGCTCGCCTCATCGAGTGGAATCCAAAGATATGAGTGCTTAAGCTATGGGATATGAAATGGACGAGCGACCAATAAAACAACATGTATTATGGGGTTGAATGCTTTTTGCTATTCACAAAATAAAACCAAAGCAGTAATGCAAATATCTGATTTAACACAGCACAGCAAAATCAGTTGCACCATTCAATTCTGCTCGTCCAGACGGGGAGAATTCAATCACATTTTTTCGATGCAACGTTTCTTATGGGATTGAATGAGCGACAACATTTTGACCCCAAACCGAGAGGATTCTGGGATGTTTGTGGTTTTTTTGTAATAACTCTGGAAGGAAACGTCGCAGACCCATCAAGGTGGTACTCGTACTGCTCGCCTCATCGAGAGGAATCCAAAGATATGAGTGGTTAAGCTATGGGATATGAAATGGACGAGCGACCAATAAAACAACTTTTATTATGGGGTTGAATGCTTTTTGCTATTCACAAAATAAAACAAATGCAGTCATGCAAATATCTGTTTTAACACAGCACCGCAAAAATCAGTTACACCGTTCAATTCCGCTCGTCCAGACGGGGAGAATTCAATCACATTTATTCGATGCGACGTTTCTTATGGAATTTAATGAGCGACAACATTTTGACCCCAAACCGAGAGGATTCTGGGATGTTTGTGGTGTTTTTGTAATAACTCTAGAAGGAAACGTCGCAGACCCATCAAGGTGGTACTCGTACTGCTCGCCTCATCGAGAGGAATCCAAAGATATGAGTGCTTAAGCTATGGGATATGAAATGGACGAGCGACCAATAAAACAACATGTTTTATGGGGTTGAATGCTTTTTGCTATTCACAAAATAAAACCAAAGCAGTAATGCAAATATCTGATTTAACACAGCACAGCAAAATCAGTTGCACCATTCAATTCTGCTCGTCCAGACGGGGAGAATTCAATCACATTTTTTCGATGCGACGTTTCTTATGGGATTGAATGAGCGACAACATTTTGACCCCAAACCGAGAGGATTCTGGGATGTTTGTGGTTTTTTGGTAACAACTCTGGAAGGAAACGTCGCAGATCCATCACGATGGTACTCGTACTGCTCGCCTCATCGAGTGGAATCCAAAGATATGAGTGGTTAAGCTATGCGATATGAAATGGACGAGCGACCAATAAAACAACATGTAATATGGGGTTGAATGCGTTTTGCTATTCACAAAATAAAACAAAAGCAGTCATGCAAATATCTGTTTTAACACAGCACAGCAAAATCAGTTGCACCATTCAATCCCGCTCGTCCAGACGGGGAGAATTCAATCACATTTATTCGATGCGACGTTTCTTATGGGATTTAATGAGCGACAACATTTTGACCCCAAACCGGGAGGATTCTGGGATGTTTGTGGTTTTTTTGTAATAACTCTGGAAGGAAACGTCGCAGACCCATCAAGGTGGTACTCGTACTGCTCGCCTCATCGAGTGGAATCCAAAGATATGAGTGCTTAAGCTATGGGATATGAAATGGACGAGCGACCAATAAAACAACATGTATTATGGGGTTGAATGCTTTTTGCTATTCACAAAATAAAACCAAAGCAGTAATGCAAATATCTGATTTAACACAGCACAGCAAAATCAGTTGCACCATTCAATTCTGCTCGTCCAGACGGGGAGAATTCAATCACATTTTTTCGATGCGACGTTTCTTATGGGATTGAATGAGCGACAACATTTTGACCCCAAACCGAGAGGATTCTGGGATGTTTGTGGTTTTTTGGTAACAACTCTGGAAGGAAACGTCGCAGACCCATCAAGGTGGTACTCGTACTGCTCGCCTCATCGAGTGGAATCCAAAGATATGAGTGGTTAAGCTATGCGATATGAAATGGACGAGCGACCAATAAAACAACATGTAATATGGGGTTGAATGCGTTTTGCTATTCACAAAATAAAACAAAAGCAGTCATGCAAATATCTGTTTTAACACAGCACAGCAAAATCAGTTGCACCATTCAATCCCGCTCGTCCAGACGGGGAGAATTCAATCACATTTATTCGATGCGACGTTTCTTAGGGGATTTAATGAGCGACAACATTTTGACCCCAAACCGGGAGGATTCTGGGATGTTTGTGGTTTTTTTGTAATAACTCTGGAAGGAAACGTCGCAGACCCATCAAGGTGGTACTCGTACTGCTCGCCTCATCGAGTGGAATCCAAAGATATGAGTGCTTAAGCTATGGGATATGAAATGGACGAGCGACCAATAAAACAACATGTATTATGGGGTTGAATGCTTTTTGCTATTCACAAAATAAAACCAAAGCAGTAATGCAAATATCTGATTTAACACAGCACAGCAAAATCAGTTGCACCATTCAATTCTGCTCGTCCAGACGGGGAGAATTCAATCACATTTTTTCGATGCGACGTTTCTTATGGGATTGAATGAGCGACAACATTTTGATCCCAAACCGAGAGGATTCTGGGATGTTTGTGGTTTTTTTGTAATAACTCTGGAAGGAAACGTCGCAGACCCATCAAGGTGGTACTCGTACTGCTCGCCTCATCGAGAGGAATCCAAAGATATGAGTGGTTAAGCTATGGGATATGAAATGGACGAGCGACAAATAAAACAACTTTTATTATGGGGTTGAATGCTTTTTGCTATTCACAAAATAAAACAAATGCAGTCATGCAAATATCTGTTTTAACACAGCACAGCAAAAATCAGTTACACCGTTCAATTCCGCTCGTCCAGACGGGGAGAATTCAATCACATTTATTCGATGCGACGTTTCTTATGGGATTTAATGAGCGACAACATTTTGACCCCAAACCGAGAGGATTCTGGGATGTTTGTGGTGTTTTTGTAATAACTCTAGAAGGAAACGTCGCAGACCCATCAAGGTGGTACTCGTACTGCTCGCCTCATCGAGAGGAATCCAAAGATATGAGTGCTTAAGCTATGGGATATGAAATGGACGAGCGACCAATAAAACAACATGTTTTATGGGGTTGAATGCTTTTTGCTATTCACAAAATAAAACCAAAGCAGTAATGCAAATATCTGATTTAACACAGCACAGCAAAATCAGTTGCACCATTCAATTCTGCTCGTCCAGACGGGGAGAATTCAATCACATTTTTTCGATGCGACGTTTCTTATGGGATTGAATGAGCGACAACATTTTGACCCCAAACCGAGAGGATTCTGGGATGTTTGTGGTTTTTTGGTAACAACTCTGGAAGGAAACGTCGCAGACCCATCACGATGGTACTCGTACTGCTCGCCTCATCGAGTGGAATCCAAAGATATGAGTGGTTAAGCTATGCGATATGAAATGGACGAGCGACCAATAAAACAACATGTAATATGGGGTTGAATGCGTTTTGCTATTCACAAAATAAAACAAAAGCAGTCATGCAAATATCTGTTTTAACACAGCACAGCAAAATCAGTTGCACCATTCAATCCCGCTCGTCCAGACGGGGAGAATTCAATCACATTTATTCGATGCGACGTTTCTTATGGGATTTAATGAGCGACAACATTTTGACCCCAAACCGGGAGGATTCTGGGATGTTTGTGGTTTTTTTGTAATAACTCTGGAAGGAAACGTCGCAGACCCATCAAGGTGGTACTCGTACTGCTCGCCTCATCGAGTGGAATCCAAAGATATGAGTGCTTAAGCTATGGGATATGAAATGGACGAGCGACCAATAAAACAACATGTATTATGGGGTTGAATGCTTTTTGCTATTCACAAAATAAAACCAAAGCAGTAATGCAAATATCTGATTTAACACAGCACAGCAAAATCAGTTGCACCATTCAATTCTGCTCGTCCAGACGGGGAGAATTCAATCACATTTTTTCGATGCGACGTTTCTTATGGGATTGAATGAGCGACAACATTTTGACCCCAAACCGAGAGGATTCTGGGATGTTTGTGGTTTTTTGGTAACAACTCTGGAAGGAAACGTCGCAGACCCATCAAGGTGGTACTCGTACTGCTCGCCTCATCGAGTGGAATCCAAAGATATGAGTGGTTAAGCTATGCGATATGAAATGGACGAGCGACCAATAAAACAACATGTAATATGGGGTTGAATGCGTTTTGCTATTCACAAAATAAAACAAAAGCAGTCATGCAAATATCTGTTTTAACACAGCACAGCAAAATCAGTTGCACCATTCAATCCCGCTCGTCCAGACGGGGAGAATTCAATCACATTTATTCGATGCGACGTTTCTTATGGGATTTAATGAGCGACAACATTTTGACCCCAAACCGGGAGGATTCTGGGATGTTTGTGGTTTTTTTGTAATAACTCTGGAAGGAAACGTCGCAGACCCATCAAGGTGGTACTCGTACTGCTCGCCTCATCGAGTGGAATCCAAAGATATGAGTGCTTAAGCTATGGGATATGAAATGGACGAGCGACCAATAAAACAACATGTATTATGGGGTTGAATGCTTTTTGCTATTCACAAAATAAAACCAAAGCAGTAATGCAAATATCTGATTTAACACAGCACAGCAAAATCAGTTGCACCATTCAATTCTGCTCGTCCAGACGGGGAGAATTCAATCACATTTTTTCGATGCGACGTTTCTTATGGGATTGAATGAGCGACAACATTTTGACCCCAAACCGAGAGGATTCTGGGATGTTTGTGGTTTTTTTGTAATAACTCTGGAAGGAAACGTCGCAGACCCATCAAGGTGGTACTCGTACTGCTCGCCTCATCGAGAGGAATCCAAAGATATGAGTGGTTAAGCTATGGGATATGAAATGGACGAGCGACCAATAAAACAACTTTTATTATGGGGTTGAATGCTTTTTGCTATTCACGAAATAAAACAAATGCAGTCATGCAAATATCTGTTTTAACACAGCACAGCAAAAATCAGTTACACCGTTCAATTCCGCTCGTCCAGACGGGGAGAATTCAATCACATTTATTCGATGCGACGTTTCTTATGGGATTTAATGAGCGACAACATTTTGACCCCAAACCGAGAGGATTCTGGGATGTTTGTGGTGTTTTTGTAATAACTCTGGAAGGAAACGTCGCAGACCCATCAAGGTGGTACTCGTACTGCTCGCCTCATCGAGAGGAATCCAAAGATATGAGTGCTTAAGCTATGGGATATGAAATGGACGAGCGACCAATAAAACAACATGTTTTATGGGGTTGAATGCTTTTTGCTATTCACAAAATAAAACCAAAGCAGTAATGCAAATATCTGATTTAACACAGCACAGCAAAATCAGTTGCACCATTCAATTCTGCTCGTCCAGACGGGGAGAATTCAATCACATTTTTTCGATGCGACGTTTCTTATGGGATTTAATGAGCGACAACATTTTGACCCCAAACCGAGAGGATTCTGGGATGTTTGTGGTTTTTTTGTAATAACTCTGGAAGGAAACGTCGCAGACCCATCAAGGTGGTACTCGTACTGCTCGCCTCATCGAGTGGAATCCAAAGATATGAGTGCTTAAGCTATGGGATATGAAATGGACGAGCGACCAATAAAACAACATGTATTATGGGGTTGAATGCTTTTTGCTATTCACAAAATAAAACCAAAGCAGTAATGCAAATATCTGATTTAACACAGCACAGCAAAATCAGTTGCACCATTCAATTCTGCTCGTCCAGACGGGGAGAATTCAATCACATTTTTTCGATGCGACGTTTCTTATGGGATTGAATGAGCGACAACATTTTGACCCCAAACCGAGAGGATTCTGGGATGTTTGTGGTTTTTTGGTAACAACTCTGGAAGGAAACGTCGCAGACCCATCAAGGTGGTACTCGTACTGCTCGCCTCATCGAGTGGAATCCAAAGATATGAGTGGTTAAGCTATGCGATATGAAATGGACGAGCGACCAATAAAACAACATGTAATATGGGGTTGAATGCGTTTTGCTATTCACAAAATAAAACAAAAGCAGTCATGCAAATATCTGTTTTAACACAGCACAGCAAAATCAGTTGCACCATTCAATCCCGCTCGTCCAGACGGGGAGAATTCAATCACATTTATTCGATGCGACGTTTCTTAGGGGATTTAATGAGCGACAACATTTTGACCCCAAACCGGGAGGATTCTGGGATGTTTGTGGTTTTTTTGTAATAACTCTGGAAGGAAACGTCGCAGACCCATCAAGGTGGTACTCGTACTGCTCGCCTCATCGAGTGGAATCCAAAGATATGAGTGCTTAAGCTATGGGATATGAAATGGACGAGCGACCAATAAAACAACATGTATTATGGGGTTGAATGCTTTTTGCTATTCACAAAATAAAACCAAAGCAGTAATGCAAATATCTGATTTAACACAGCACAGCAAAATCAGTTGCACCATTCAATTCTGCTCGTCCAGACGGGGAGAATTCAATCACATTTTTTCGATGCGACGTTTCTTATGGGATTGAATGAGCGACAACATTTTGACCCCAAACCGAGAGGATTCTGGGATGTTTGTGGTTTTTTTGTAATAACTCTGGAAGGAAACGTCGCAGACCCATCAAGGTGGTACTCGTACTGCTCGCCTCATCGAGAGGAATCCAAAGATATGAGTGTTTAAGCTATGGGATATGAAATGGACGAGCGACCAATAAAACAACTTTTATTATGGGGTTGAATGCTTTTTGCTATTCACAAAATAAAACAAATGCAGTCATGCAAATATCTGTTTTAACACAGCACAGCAAAAATCAGTTACACCGTTCAATTCCGCTCGTCCAGACGGGGAGAATTCAATCACATTTATTCGATGCGACGTTTCTTATGGGATTTAATGAGCGACAACATTTTGACCCCAAACCGAGAGGATTCTGGGATGTTTGTGGTGTTTTTGTAATAACTCTAGAAGGAAACGTCGCAGACCCATCAAGGTGGTACTCGTACTGCTCGCCTCATCGAGAGGAATCCAAAGATATGAGTGCTTAAGCTATGGGATATGAAATGGACGAGCGACCAATAAAACAACATGTTTTATGGGGTTGAATGCTTTTTGCTATTCACAAAATAAAACCAAAGCAGTAATGCAAATATCTGATTTAACACAGCACAGCAAAATCAGTTGCACCATTCAATTCTGCTCGTCCAGACGGGGAGAATTCAATCACATTTTTTCGATGCGACGTTTCTTATGGGATTGAATGAGCGACAACATTTTGACCCCAAACCGAGAGGATTCTGGGATGTTTGTGGTTTTTTGGTAACAACTCTGGAAGGAAACGTCGCAGACCCATCACGATGGTACTCGTACTGCTCGCCTCATCGAGTGGAATCCAAAGATATGAGTGGTTAAGCTATGCGATATGAAATGGACGAGCGACCAATAAAACAACATGTAATATGGGGTTGAATGCGTTTTGCTATTCACAAAATAAAACAAAAGCAGTCATGCAAATATCTGTTTTAACACAGCACAGCAAAATCAGTTGCACCATTCAATCCCGCTCGTCCAGACGGGGAGAATTCAATCACATTTATTCGATGCGACGTTTCTTATGGGATTTAATGAGCGACAACATTTTGACCCCAAACCGGGAGGATTCTGGGATGTTTGTGGGTTTTTTGTAATAACTCTGGAAGGAAACGTCGCAGACCCATCAAGGTGGTACTCGTACTGCTCGCCTCATCGAGTGGAATCCAAAGATATGAGTGCTTAAGCTATGGGATATGAAATGGACGAGCGACCAATAAAACAACATGTATTATGGGGTTGAATGCTTTTTGCTATTCACAAAATAAAACCAAAGCAGTAATGCAAATATCTGATTTAACACAGCACAGCAAAATCAGTTGCACCATTCAATTCTGCTCGTCCAGACGGGGAGAATTCAATCACATTTTTTCGATGCGACGTTTCTTATGGGATTGAATGAGCGACAACATTTTGACCCCAAACCGAGAGGATTCTGGGATGTTTGTGGTTTTTTGGTAACAACTCTGGAAGGAAACGTCGCAGACCCATCAAGGTGGTACTCGTACTGCTCGCCTCATCGAGTGGAATCCAAAGATATGAGTGGTTAAGCTATGCGATATGAAATGGACGAGCGACCAATAAAACAACATGTAATATGGGGTTGAATGCGTTTTGCTATTCACAAAATAAAACAAAAGCAGTCATGCAAATATCTGTTTTAACACAGCACAGCAAAATCAGTTGCACCATTCAATCCCGCTCGTCCAGACGGGGAGAATTCAATCACATTTATTCGATGCGACGTTTCTTAGGGGATTTAATGAGCGACAACATTTTGACCCCAAACCGGGAGGATTCTGGGATGTTTGTGGTTTTTTTGTAATAACTCTGGAAGGAAACGTCGCAGACCCATCAAGGTGGTACTCGTACTGCTCGCCTCATCGAGTGGAATCCAAAGATATGAGTGCTTAAGCTATGGGATATGAAATGGACGAGCGACCAATAAAACAACATGTATTATGGGGTTGAATGCTTTTTGCTATTCACAAAATAAAACCAAAGCAGTAATGCAAATATCTGATTTAACACAGCACAGCAAAATCAGTTGCACCATTCAATTCTGCTCGTCCAGACGGGGAGAATTCAATCACATTTTTTCGATGCGACGTTTCTTATGGGATTGAATGAGCGACAACATTTTGACCCCAAACCGAGAGGATTCTGGGATGTTTGTGGTTTTTTGGTAACAACTCTGGAAGGAAACGTCGCAGACCCATCAAGGTGGTACTCGTACTGCTCGCCTCATCGAGTGGAATCCAAAGATATGAGTGGTTAAGCTATGCGATATGAAATGGACGAGCGACCAATAAAACAACATGTATTATGGGGTTGAATGCGTTTTGCTATTCACAAAATAAAACAAAAGCAGTCATGCAAATATCTGTTTTAACACAGCACAGCAAAATCAGTTGCACCATTCAATCCCGCTCGTCCAGACGGGGAGAATTCAATCACATTTATTCGATGCGACGTTTCTTATGGGATTTAATGAGCGACAACATTTTGACCCCAAACCGGGAGGATTCTGGGATGTTTGTGGTTTTTTTGTAATAACTCTGGAAGGAAACGTCGCAGACCCATCAAGGTGGTACTCGTACTGCTCGCCTCATCGAGTGGAATCCAAAGATATGAGTGCTTAAGCTATGGGATATGAAATGGACGAGCGACCAATAAAACAACATGTATTATGGGGTTGAATGCTTTTTGCTATTCACAAAATAAAACCAAAGCAGTAATGCAAATATCTGATTTAACACAGCACAGCAAAATCAGTTGCACCATTCAATTCTGCTCGTCCAGACGGGGAGAATTCAATCACATTTTTTCGATGCGACGTTTCTTATGGGATTGAATGAGCGACAACATTTTGACCCCAAACCGAGAGGATTCTGGGATGTTTGTGGTTTTTTTGTAATAACTCTGGAAGTAAACGTCGCAGACCCATCAAGGTGGTACTCGTACTGCTCGCCTCATCGAGAGGAATCCAAAGATATGAGTGGTTAAGCTATGGGATATGAAATGGACGAGCGACCAATAAAACAACTTTTATTATGGGGTTGAATGCTTTTTGCTATTCACGAAATAAAACAAATGCAGTCATGCAAATATCTGTTTTAACACAGCACAGCAAAAATCAGTTACACCGTTCAATTCCGCTCGTCCAGACGGGGAGAATTCAATCACATTTATTCGATGCGACGTTTCTTATGGGATTTAATGAGCGACAACATTTTGACCCCAAACCGAGAGGATTCTGGGATGTTTGTGGTGTTTTTGTAATAACTCTGGAAGGAAACGTCGCAGACCCATCAAGGTGGTACTCGTACTGCTCGCCTCATCGAGAGGAATCCAAAGATATGAGTGCTTAAGCTATGGGATATGAAATGGACGAGCGACCAATAAAACAACATGTTTTATGGGGTTGAATGCTTTTTGCTATTCACAAAATAAAACCAAAGCAGTAATGCAAATATCTGATTTAACACAGCACAGCAAAATCAGTTGCACCATTCAATTCTGCTCGTCCAGACGGGGAGAATTCAATCACATTTTTTTGATGCGACGTTTCTTATGGGATTGAATGAGCGACAACATTTTGACCCCAAACCGAGAGGATTCTGGGATGTTTGTGGTTTTTTGGTAACAACTCTGGAAGGAAACGTCGCAGACCCATCAAGGTGGTACTCGTACTGCTCGCCTCATCGAGTGGAATCCAAAGATATGAGTGGTTAAGCTATGCGATATGAAATGGACGAGCGACCAATAAAACAACATGTATTATGGGGTTGAATGCGTTTTGCTATTCACAAAATAAAACAAAAGCAGTCATGCAAATATCTGTTTTAACACAGCACAGCAAAATCAGTTGCACCATTCAATCCCGCTCGTCCAGACGGGGAGAATTCAATCACATTTATTCAATGCGACGTTTCTTATGGGATTTAATGAGCGACAACATTTTGACCCCAAACCGGGAGGATTCTGGGATGTTTGTGGTTTTTTTGTAATAACTCTGGAAGGAAACGTCGCAGACCCATCAAGGTGGTACTCGTACTGCTCGCCTCATCGAGTGGAATCCAAAGATATGAGTGCTTAAGCTATGGGATATGAAATGGACGAGCGACCAATAAAACAACATGTATTATGGGGTTGAATGCTTTTTGCTATTCACAAAATAAAACCAAAGCAGTAATGCAAATATCTGATTTAACACAGCACAGCAAAATCAGTTGCACCATTCAATTCTGCTCGTCCAGACGGGGAGAATTCAATCACATTTTTTCGATGCGACGTTTCTTATGGGATTGAATGAGCGACAACATTTTGACCCCAAACCGAGAGGATTCTGGGATGTTTGTGGTTTTTTTGTAATAACTCTGGAAGGAAACGTCGCAGACCCATCAAGGTGGTACTCGTACTGCTCGCCTCATCGAGAGGAATCCAAAGATATGAGTGGTTAAGCTATGGGATATGAAATGGACGAGCGACCAATAAAACAACTTTTATTATGGGGTTGAATGCTTTTTGCTATTCACGAAATAAAACAAATGCAGTCATGCAAATATCTGTTTTAACACAGCACAGCAAAAATCAGTTACACCGTTCAATTCCGCTCGTCCAGACGGGGAGAATTCAATCACATTTATTCGATGCGACGTTTCTTATGGGATTTAATGAGCGACAACATTTTGACCCCAAACCGAGAGGATTCTGGGATGTTTGTGGTGTTTTTGTAATAACTCTGGAAGGAAACGTCGCAGACCCATCAAGGTGGTACTCGTACTGCTCGCCTCATCGAGAGGAATCCAAAGATATGAGTGCTTAAGCTATGGGATATGAAATGGACGAGCGACCAATAAAACAACATGTTTTATGGGGTTGAATGCTTTTTGCTATTCACAAAATAAAACCAAAGCAGTAATGCAAATATCTGATTTAACACAGCACAGCAAAATCAGTTGCACCATTCAATTCTGCTCGTCCAGACGGGGAGAATTCAATCACATTTTTTCGATGCGACGTTTCTTATGGGATTGAAAGAGCGACAACATTTTGACCCCAAACCGAGAGGATTCTGGGATGTTTGTGGTTTTTTGGTAACAACTCTGGAAGGAAACGTCGCAGACCCATCAAGGTGGTACTCGTACTACTCGCCTCATCGAGTGGAATCCAAAGATATGAGTGGTTAAGCTATGCGATATGAAATGGACGAGCGACCAATAAAACAACATGTATTATGGGGTTGAATGCGTTTTGCTATTCACAAAATAAAACAAAAGCAGTCATGCAAATATCTGTTTTAACACAGCACAGCAAAATCAGTTGCACCATTCAATCCCGCTCGTCCAGACGGGGAGAATTCAATCACATTTATTCAATGCGACGTTTCTTATGGGATTTAATGAGCGACAACATTTTGACCCCAAACCGGGAGGATTCTGGGATGTTTGTGGTTTTTTTGTAATAACTCTGGAAGGAAACGTCGCAGACCCATCAAGGTGGTACTCGTACTGCTCGCCTCATCGAGTGGAATCCAAAGATATGAGTGCTTAAGCTATGGGATATGAAATGGACGAGCGACCAATAAAACAACATGTATTATGGGGTTGAATGCTTTTTGCTATTCACAAAATAAAACCAAAGCAGTAATGCAAATATCTGATTTAACACAGCACAGCAAAATCAGTTGCACCATTCAATTCTGCTCGTCCAGACGGGGAGAATTCAATCACATTTTTTCGATGCGACGTTTCTTATGGGATTGAATGAGCGACAACATTTTGACCCCAAACCGAGAGGATTCTGGGATGTTTGTGGTTTTTTTGTAATAACTCTGGAAGGAAACGTCGCAGACCCATCAAGGTGGTACTCGTACTGCTCGCCTCATCGAGAGGAATCCAAAGATATGAGTGGTTAAGCTATGGGATATGAAATGGACGAGCGACCAATAAAACAACTTTTATTATGGGGTTGAATGCTTTTTGCTATTCACGAAATAAAACAAATGCAGTCATGCAAATATCTGTTTTAACACAGCACAGCAAAAATCAGTTACACCGTTCAATTCCGCTCGTCCAGACGGGGAGAATTCAATCACATTTATTCGATGCGACGTTTCTTATGGGATTTAATGAGCGACAACATTTTGACCCCAAACCGAGAGGATTCTGGGATGTTTGTGGTGTTTTTGTAATAACTCTGGAAGGAAACGTCGCAGACCCATCAAGGTGGTACTCGTACTGCTCGCCTCATCGAGAGGAATCCAAAGATATGAGTGCTTAAGCTATGGGATATGAAATGGACGAGCGACCAATAAAACAACATGTTTTATGGGGTTGAATGCTTTTTGCTATTCACAAAATAAAACCAAAGCAGTAATGCAAATATCTGATTTAACACAGCACAGCAAAATCAGTTGCACCATTCAATTCTGCTCGTCCAGACGGGGAGAATTCAATCACATTTTTTCGATGCGACGTTTCTTATGGGATTGAATGAGCGACAACATTTTGACCCCAAACCGAGAGGATTCTGGGATGTTTGTGGTTTTTTGGTAACAACTCTGGAAGGAAACGTCGCAGACCCATCAAGGTGGTACTCGTACTGCTCGCCTCATCGAGTGGAATCCAAAGATATGAGTGGTTAAGCTATGCGATATGAAATGGACGAGCGACCAATAAAACAACATGTATTATGGGGTTGAATGCGTTTTGCTATTCACAAAATAAAACAAAAGCAGTCATGCAAATATCTGTTTTAACACAGCACAGCAAAATCAGTTGCACCATTCAATCCCGCTCGTCCAGACGGGGAGAATTCAATCACATTTATTCAATGCGACGTTTCTTATGGGATTTAATGAGCGACAACATTTTGACCCCAAACCGGGAGGATTCTGGGATGTTTGTGGTTTTTTTGTAATAACTCTGGAAGGAAACGTCGCAGACCCATCAAGGTGGTACTCGTACTGCTCGCCTCATCGAGTGGAATCCAAAGATATGAGTGCTTAAGCTATGGGATATGAAATGGACGAGCGACCAATAAAACAACATGTATTATGGGGTTGAATGCTTTTTGCTATTCACAAAATAAAACCAAAGCAGTAATGCAAATATCTGATTTAACACAGCACAGCAAAATCAGTTGCACCATTCAATTCTGCTCGTCCAGACGGGGAGAATTCAATCACATTTTTTCGATGCGACGTTTCTTATGGGATTGAATGAGCGACAACATTTTGACCCCAAACCGAGAGGATTCTGGGATGTTTGTGGTTTTTTTGTAATAACTCTGGAAGGAAACGTCGCAGACCCATCAAGGTGGTACTCGTACTGCTCGCCTCATCGAGAGGAATCCAAAGATATGAGTGGTTAAGCTATGGGATATGAAATGGACGAGCGACCAATAAAACAACTTTTATTATGGGGTTGAATGCTTTTTGCTATTCACAAAATAAAACAAATGCAGTCATGCAAATATCTGTTTTAACACAGCACAGCAAAAATCAGTTACACCGTTCAATTCCGCTCGTCCAGACGGGGAGAATTCAATCACATTTATTCGATGCGACGTTTCTTATGGGATTTAATGAGCGACAACATTTTGACCCCAAACCGAGAGGATTCTGGGATGTTTGTGGTGTTTTTGTAATAACTCTAGAAGGAAACGTCGCAGACCCATCAAGGTGGTACTCGTACTGCTCGCCTCATCGAGAGGAATCCAAAGATATGAGTGCTTAAGCTATGGGATATGAAATGGACGAGCGACCAATAAAACAACATGTTTTATGTGGTTGAATGCTTTTTGCTATTCACAAAATAAAACCAAAGCAGTAATGCAAATATCTGATTTAACACAGCACAGCAAAATCAGTTGCACCATTCAATTCTGCTCGTCCAGACGGGGAGAATTCAATCACATTTTTTCGATGCGACGTTTCTTATGGGATTGAATGAGCGACAACATTTTGACCCCAAACCGAGAGGATTCTGGGATGTTTGTGGTTTTTTGGTAACAACTCTGGAAGGAAACGTCGCAGACCCATCACGATGGTACTCGTACTGCTCGCCTCATCGAGTGGAATCCAAAGATATGAGTGGTTAAGCTATGCGATATGAAATGGACGAGCGACCAATAAAACAACATGTATTATGGGGTTGAATGCGTTTTGCTATTCACAAAATAAAACAAAAGCAGTCATGCAAATATCTGTTTTAACACAGCACAGCAAAATCAGTTGCACCATTCAATCCCGCTCGTCCAGACGGGGAGAATTCAATCACATTTATTCGATGCGACGTTTCTTATGGGATTTAATGAGCGACAACATTTTGACCCCAAACCGGGAGGATTCTGGGATGTTTGTGGTTTTTTTGTAATAACTCTGGAAGGAAACGTCGCAGACCCATCAAGGTGGTACTCGTACTGCTCGCCTCATCGAGTGGAATCCAAAGATATGAGTGCTTAAGCTATGGGATATGAAATGGACGAGCGACCAATAAAACAACATGTATTATGGGGTTGAATGCTTTTTGCTATTCACAAAATAAAACCAAAGCAGTAATGCAAATATCTGATTTAACACAGCACAGCAAAATCAGTTGCACCATTCAATTCTGCTCGTCCAGACGGGGAGAATTCAATCACATTTTTTCGATGCGACGTTTCTTATGGGATTGAATGAGCGACAACATTTTGACCCCAAACCGAGAGGATTCTGGGATGTTTATGGTTTTTTGGTAACAACTCTGGAAGAAAACGTCGCAGACCCATCAAGGTGGTACTCGTACTGCTCGCCTCATCGAGTGGAATCCAAAGATATGAGTGGTTAAGCTATGCGATATGAAATGGACGAGCGACCAATAAAACAACATGTATTATGGGGTTGAATGCGTTTTGCTATTCACAAAATAAAACAAAAGCAGTCATGCAAATATCTGTTTTAACACAGCACAGCAAAATCAGTTGCACCATTCAATCCCGCTCGTCCAGACGGGGAGAATTCAATCACATTTATTCGATGCGACGTTTCTTATGGGATTTAATGAGCGACAACATTTTGACCCCAAACCGGGAGGATTCTGGGATGTTTGTGGTTTTTTTGTAATAACTCTGGAAGGAAACGTCGCAGACCCATCAAGGTGGTACTCGTACTGCTCGCCTCATCGAGTGGAATCCAAAGATATGAGTGGTTAAGCTATGCGATATGAAATGGACGAGCGACCAATAAAACAACATGTATTATGGGGTTGAATGCTTTTTGCTATTCACAAAATAAAACAAATGCAGTCATGCAAATATCTGTTTTAACACAGCACAGCAAAAATCAGTTACACCATTCAATTCCGCTCGTCCAGACGGGGAGAATTCAATCACATTTATTCGATGCGACGTTTCTTATGGGATTTAATGAGCGACAACATTTTGACCCCAAACCGAGAGGATTCTGGGATGTTTGTGGTGTTTTTGTAATAACTCTGGAAGGAAACGTCGCAGACCCATCAAGGTGGTACTCGTACTGCTCGCCTCATCGAGAGGAATCCAAAGATATGAGTGCTTAAGCTATGGGATATGAAATGGACGAGCGACCAATAAAACAACTTTTATTATGGGGTTGAATGCTTTTTGCTATTCACAAAATAAAACAAATGCAGTCATGCAAATATCTGTTTTAACACAGCACAGCAAAAATCAGTTACACCATTCAATTCCGCTCGTCCAGACGGGGAGAATTCAATCACATTTATTCGATGCGACGTTTCTTATGGGATTTAATGAGCGACAACATTTTGACCCCAAACCGAGAGGATTCTGGGATGTTTGTGGTGTTTTTGTAATAACTCTGGAAGGAAACGTCGCAGACCCATCAAGGTGGTACTCGTACTGCTCGCCTCATCGAGAGGAATCCAAAGATATGAGTGCTTAAGCTATGGGATATGAAATGGACGAGCGACCAATAAAACAACATGTTTTATGGGGTTGAATGCTTTTTGCTATTCACAAAATAAAACCAAAGCAGTAATGCAAATATCTGATTTAACACAGCACAGCAAAATCAGTTGCACCATTCAATTCTGCTCGTCCAGACGGGGAGAATTCAATCACATTTTTTCGATGCGACGTTTCTTATGGGATTGAATGAGCGACAACATTTTGACCCCAAACCGAGAGGATTCTGGGATGTTTGTGGTTTTTTGGTAATAACTCTGGAAGGAAACGTCGCAGACCCATCAAGATGGTACTCGTACTGCTCGCCTCATCGAGAGGAATCCAAAGATATGAGTGCTTAAGCTATGGGATATGAAATGGACGAGCGACCAATAAAACAACATGTTTTATGGGGTTGAATGCTTTTTGCTATTCACAAAATAAAACCAAAGCAGTAATGCAAATATCTGATTTAACACAGCACAGCAAAATCAGTTGCACCATTCAATTCTGCTCGTCCAGACGGGGAGAATTCAATCACATTTTTTCGATGCGACGTTTCTTATGGGATTGAATGAGCGACAACATTTTGACCCCAAACCGAGAGGATTCTGGGATGTTTGTGGTTTTTTGGTAATAACTCTGGAAGGAAACGTCGCAGACCCATCAAGGTGGTACTCGTACTGCTCGCCTCATCGAGAGGAATCCAAAGATATGAGTGCTTAAGCTATGGGATATGAAATGGACGAGCGACCAATAAAACAACATGTTTTATGGGGTTGAATGCTTTTTGCTATTCACAAAATAAAACCAAAGCAGTAATGCAAATATCTGATTTAACACAGCACAGCAAAATCAGTTGCACCATTCAATTCTGCTCGTCCAGACGGGGAGAATTCAATCACATTTTTTCGATGCGACGTTTCTTATGGGATTGAATGAGCGACAACATTTTGACCCCAAACCGAGAGGATTCTGGGATGTTTGTGGTTTTTTGGTAACAACTCTGGAAGGAAACGTCGCAGACCCATCAAGGTGGTACTCGTACTGCTCGCCTCATCGAGTGGAATCCAAAGATATGAGTGGTTAAGCTATGCGATATGAAATGGACGAGCGACCAATAAAACAACATGTATTATGGGGTTGAATGCGTTTTGCTATTCACAAAATAAAACAAAAGCAGTCATGCAAATATCTGTTTTAACACAGCACAGCAAAATCAGTTGCACCATTCAATCCCGCTCGTCCAGACGGGGAGAATTCAATCACATTTATTCAATGCGACGTTTCTTATGGGATTTAATGAGCGACAACATTTTGACCCCAAACCGGGAGGATTCTGGGATGTTTGTGGTTTTTTTGTAATAACTCTGGAAGGAAACGTCGCAGACCCATCAAGGTGGTACTCGTACTGCTCGCCTCATCGAGTGGAATCCAAAGATATGAGTGGTTAAGCTATGCGATATGAAATGGACGAGCGACCAATAAAACAACATGTATTATGGGGTTGAATGCGTTTTGCTATTCACAAAATAAAACAAAAGCAGTCATGCAAATATCTGTTTTAACACAGCACAGCAAAATCAGTTGCACCATTCAATCCCGCTCGTCCAGACGGGGAGAATTCAATCACATTTATTCAATGCGACGTTTCTTATGGGATTTAATGAGCGACAACATTTTGACCCCAAACCGGGAGGATTCTGGGATGTTTGTGGTTTTTTTGTAATAACTCTGGAAGGAAACGTCGCAGACCCATCAAGGTGGTACTCGTACTGCTCGCCTCATCGAGTGGAATCCAAAGATATGAGTGCTTAAGCTATGGGATATGAAATGGACGAGCGACCAATAAAACAACATGTATTATGGGGTTGAATGCTTTTTGCTATTCACAAAATAAAACAAATGCAGTCATGCAAATATCTGTTTTAACACAGCACAGCAAAAATCAGTTACACCGTTCAATTCCGCTCGTCCAGACGGGGAGAATTCAATCACATTTATTCGATGCGACGTTTCTTATGGGATTTAATGAGCGACAACATTTTGACCCCAAACCGAGAGGATTCTGGGATGTTTGTGGTGTTTTTGTAATAACTCTGGAAGGAAACGTCGCAGACCCATCAAGGTGGTACTCGTACTGCTCGCCTCATCGAGAGGAATCCAAAGATATGAGTGCTTAAGCTATGCGATATGAAATGGACGAGCGACCAATAAAACAACATGTATTATGGGGTTGAATGCGTTTTGCTATTCACAAAATAAAACAAAAGCAGTCATGCAAATATCTGTTTTAACACAGCACAGCAAAATCAGTTGCACCATTCAATCCCGCTCGTCCAGACGGGGAGAATTCAATCACATTTATTCAATGCGACGTTTCTTATGGGATTTAATGAGCGACAACATTTTGACCCCAAACCGGGAGGATTCTGGGATGTTTGTGGTTTTTTTGTAATAACTCTGGAAGGAAACGTCGCAGACCCATCAAGGTGGTACTCGTACTGCTCGCCTCATCGAGTGGAATCCAAAGATATGAGTGCTTAAGCTATGGGATATGAAATGGACGAGCGACCAATAAAACAACATGTATTATGGGGTTGAATGCTTTTTGCTATTCACAAAATAAAACCAAAGCAGTAATGCAAATATCTGATTTAACACAGCACAGCAAAATCAGTTGCACCATTCAATTCTGCTCGTCCAGACGGGGAGAATTCAATCACATTTTTTCGATGCGACGTTTCTTATGGGATTGAATGAGCGACAACATTTTGACCCCAAACCGAGAGGATTCTGGGATGTTTGTGGTTTTTTTGTAATAACTCTGGAAGGAAACGTCGCAGACCCATCAAGGTGGTACTCGTACTGCTCGCCTCATCGAGAGGAATCCAAAGATATGAGTGGTTAAGCTATGGGATATGAAATGGACGAGCGACCAATAAAACAACTTTTATTATGGGGTTGAATGCTTTTTGCTATTCACAAAATAAAACAAATGCAGTCATGCAAATATCTGTTTTAACACAGCACAGCAAAAATCAGTTACACCGTTCAATTCCGCTCGTCCAGACGGGGAGAATTCAATCACATTTATTCGATGCGACGTTTCTTATGGGATTTAATGAGCGACAACATTTTGACCCCAAACCGAGAGGATTCTGGGATGTTTGTGGTGTTTTTGTAATAACTCTGGAAGGAAACGTCGCAGACCCATCAAGGTGGTACTCGTACTGCTCGCCTCATCGAGAGGAATCCAAAGATATGAGTGCTTAAGCTATGGGATATGAAATGGACGAGCGACCAATAAAACAACATGTTTTATGGGGTTGAATGCTTTTTGCTATTCACAAAATAAAACCAAAGCAGTAATGCAAATATCTGATTTAACACAGCACAGCAAAATCAGTTGCACCATTCAATTCTGCTCGTCCAGACGGGGAGAATTCAATCACATTTTTTCGATGCGACGTTTCTTATGGGATTGAATGAGCGACAACATTTTGACCCCAAACCGAGAGGATTCTGGGATGTTTGTGGTTTTTTGGTAATAACTCTGGAAGGAAACGTCGCAGACCCATCAAGGTGGTACTCGTACTGCTCGCCTCATCGAGAGGAATCCAAAGATATGAGTGCTTAAGCTATGGGATATGAAATGGACGAGCGACCAATAAAACAACATGTTTTATGGGGTTGAATGCTTTTTGCTATTCACAAAATAAAACCAAAGCAGTAATGCAAATATCTGATTTAACACAGCACAGCAAAATCAGTTGCACCATTCAATTCTGCTCGTCCAGACGGGGAGAATTCAATCACATTTTTTCGATGCGACGTTTCTTATGGGATTGAATGAGCGACAACATTTTGACCCCAAACCGAGAGGATTCTGGGATGTTTGTGGTTTTTTTGTAATAACTCTGGAAGGAAACGTCGCAGACCCATCAAGGTGGTACTCGTACTGCTCGCCTCATCGAGAGGAATCCAAAGATATGAGTGGTTAAGCTATGGGATATGAAATGGACGAGCGACCAATAAAACAACTTTTATTATGGGGTTGAATGCTTTTTGCTATTCACGAAATAAAACAAATGCAGTCATGCAAATATCTGTTTTAACACAGCACAGCAAAAATCAGTTACACCGTTCAATTCCGCTCGTCCAGACGGGGAGAATTCAATCACATTTATTCGATGCGACGTTTCTTATGGGATTGAATGAGCGACAACATTTTGACCCCAAACCGAGAGGATTCTGGGATGTTTGTGGTTTTTTTGTAATAACTCTGGAAGGAAACGTCGCAGACCCATCAAGGTGGTACTCGTACTGCTCGCCTCATCGAGAGGAATCCAAAGATATGAGTGGTTAAGCTATGGGATATGAAATGGACGAGCGACCAATAAAACAACTTTTATTATGGGGTTGAATGCTTTTTGCTATTCACAAAATAAAACAAATGCAGTCATGCAAATATCTGTTTTAACACAGCACAGCAAAAATCAGTTACACCGTTCAATTCCGCTCGTCCAGACGGGGAGAATTCAATCACATTTATTCGATGCGACGTTTCTTATGGGATTTAATGAGCGACAACATTTTGACCCCAAACCGAGAGGATTCTGGGATGTTTGTGGTGTTTTTGTAATAACTCTGGAAGGAAACGTCGCAGACCCATCAAGGTGGTACTCGTACTGCTCGCCTCATCGAGAGGAATCCAAAGATATGAGTGCTTAAGCTATGGGATATGAAATGGACGAGCGACCAATAAAACAACATGTTTTATGGGGTTGAATGCTTTTTGCTATTCACAAAATAAAACCAAAGCAGTAATGCAAATATCTGATTTAACACAGCACAGCAAAATCAGTTGCACCATTCAATTCTGCTCGTCCAGACGGGGAGAATTCAATCACATTTTTTCGATGCGACGTTTCTTATGGGATTGAATGAGCGACAACATTTTGACCCCAAACCGAGAGGATTCTGGGATGTTTGTGGTTTTTTGGTAATAACTCTGGAAGGAAACGTCGCAGACCCATCAAGGTGGTACTCGTACTGCTCGCCTCATCGAGAGGAATCCAAAGATATGAGTGCTTAAGCTATGGGATATGAAATGGACGAGCGACCAATAAAACAACATGTTTTATGGGGTTGAATGCTTTTTGCTATTCACAAAATAAAACCAAAGCAGTAATGCAAATATCTGATTTAACACAGCACAGCAAAATCAGTTGCACCATTCAATTCTGCTCGTCCAGACGGGGAGAATTCAATCACATTTTTTCGATGCGACGTTTCTTATGGGATTGAATGAGCGACAACATTTTGACCCCAAACCGAGAGGATTCTGGGATGTTTGTGGTTTTTTGGTAATAACTCTGGAAGGAAACGTCGCAGACCCATCAAGGTGGTACTCGTACTGCTCGCCTCATCGAGAGGAATCCAAAGATATGAGTGCTTAAGCTATGGGATATGAAATGGACGAGCGACCAATAAAACAACATGTTTTATGGGGTTGAATGCTTTTTGCTATTCACAAAATAAAACCAAAGCAGTAATGCAAATATCTGATTTAACACAGCACAGCAAAATCAGTTGCACCATTCAATTCTGCTCGTCCAGACGGGGAGAATTCAATCACATTTTTTCGATGCGACGTTTCTTATGGGATTGAATGAGCGACAACATTTTGACCCCAAACCGAGAGGATTCTGGGATGTTTGTGGTTTTTTGGTAATAACTCTGGAAGGAAACGTCGCAGACCCATCAAGGTGGTACTCGTACTGCTCGCCTCATCGAGAGGAATCCAAAGATATGAGTGCTTAAGCTATGGGATATGAAATGGACGAGCGACCAATAAAACAACATGTTTTATGGGGTTGAATGCTTTTTGCTATTCACAAAATAAAACCAAAGCAGTAATGCAAATATCTGATTTAACACAGCACAGCAAAATCAGTTGCACCATTCAATTCTGCTCGTCCAGACGGGGAGAATTCAATCACATTTTTTCGATGCGACGTTTCTTATGGGATTGAATGAGCGACAACATTTTGACCCCAAACCGAGAGGATTCTGGGATGTTTGTGGTTTTTTGGTAACAACTCTGGAAGGAAACGTCGCAGACCCATCAAGGTGGTACTCGTACTGCTCGCCTCATCGAGTGGAATCCAAAGATATGAGTGGTTAAGCTATGCGATATGAAATGGACGAGCGACCAATAAAACAACATGTATTATGGGGTTGAATGCGTTTTGCTATTCACAAAATAAAACAAAAGCAGTCATGCAAATATCTGTTTTAACACAGCACAGCAAAATCAGTTGCACCATTCAATCCCGCTCGTCCAGACGGGGAGAATTCAATCACATTTATTCAATGCGACGTTTCTTATGGGATTTAATGAGCGACAACATTTTGACCCCAAACCGGGAGGATTCTGGGATGTTTGTGGTTTTTTTGTAATAACTCTGGAAGGAAACGTCGCAGACCCATCAAGGTGGTACTCGTACTGCTCGCCTCATCGAGTGGAATCCAAAGATATGAGTGCTTAAGCTATGGGATATGAAATGGACGAGCGACCAATAAAACAACATGTATTATGGGGTTGAATGCTTTTTGCTATTCACAAAATAAAACCAAAGCAGTAATGCAAATATCTGATTTAACACAGCACAGCAAAATCAGTTGCACCATTCAATTCTGCTCGTCCAGACGGGGAGAATTCAATCACATTTTTTCGATGCGACGTTTCTTATGGGATTGAATGAGCGACAACATTTTGACCCCAAACCGAGAGGATTCTGGGATGTTTGTGGTTTTTTTGTAATAACTCTGGAAGGAAACGTCGCAGACCCATCAAGGTGGTACTCGTACTGCTCGCCTCATCGAGAGGAATCCAAAGATATGAGTGGTTAAGCTATGGGATATGAAATGGACGAGCGACCAATAAAACAACTTTTATTATGGGGTTGAATGCTTTTTGCTATTCACAAAATAAAACAAATGCAGTCATGCAAATATCTGTTTTAACACAGCACAGCAAAAATCAGTTACACCGTTCAATTCCGCTCGTCCAGACGGGGAGAATTCAATCACATTTATTCGATGCGACGTTTCTTATGGGATTTAATGAGCGACAACATTTTGACCCCAAACCGAGAGGATTCTGGGATGTTTGTGGTGTTTTTGTAATAACTCTAGAAGGAAACGTCGCAGACCCATCAAGGTGGTACTCGTACTGCTCGCCTCATCGAGAGGAATCCAAAGATATGAGTGCTTAAGCTATGGGATATGAAATGGACGAGCGACCAATAAAACAACATGTTTTATGTGGTTGAATGCTTTTTGCTATTCACAAAATAAAACCAAAGCAGTAATGCAAATATCTGATTTAACACAGCACAGCAAAATCAGTTGCACCATTCAATTCTGCTCGTCCAGACGGGGAGAATTCAATCACATTTTTTCGATGCGACGTTTCTTATGGGATTGAATGAGCGACAACATTTTGACCCCAAACCGAGAGGATTCTGGGATGTTTGTGGTTTTTTGGTAACAACTCTGGAAGGAAACGTCGCAGACCCATCACGATGGTACTCGTACTGCTCGCCTCATCGAGTGGAATCCAAAGATATGAGTGGTTAAGCTATGCGATATGAAATGGACGAGCGACCAATAAAACAACATGTATTATGGGGTTGAATGCGTTTTGCTATTCACAAAATAAAACAAAAGCAGTCATGCAAATATCTGATTTAACACAGCACAGCAAAATC
Organism: Petromyzon marinus; assembly: GCF_048934315.1. NCBI lineage: Eukaryota > Metazoa > Chordata > Hyperoartia > Petromyzontiformes > Petromyzontidae > Petromyzon > Petromyzon marinus. Next base: position 15,821,678 of record NC_133745.1, on the reverse strand, counting down.
AGTTGCACCATTCAATCCCGCTCGTCCAGACGGGGAGAATTCAATCACATTTATTCGATGCGACGTTTCTTATGGGATTTAATGAGCGACAACATTTTGACCCCAAACCGAGAGGATTCTGGGATGTTTGTGGTGTTTTTGTAATAACTCTGGAAGGAAACGTCGCAGACCCATCAAGGTGGTACTCGTACTGCTCGCCTCATCGAGAGGAATCCAAAGATATGAGTGCTTAAGCTATGGGATATGAAATGGACGAGCGACCAATAAAACAACATGTTTTATGGGGTTGAATGCTTTTTGCTATTCACAAAATAAAACCAAAGCAGTAATGCAAATATCTGATTTAACACAGCACAGCAAAATCAGTTGCACCATTCAATTCTGCTCGTCCAGACGGGGAGAATTCAATCACATTTTTTCGATGCGACGTTTCTTATGGGATTGAATGAGCGACAACATTTTGACCCCAAACCGAGAGGATTCTGGGATGTTTGTGGTTTTTTGGTAATAACTCTGGAAGGAAACGTCGCAGACCCATCAAGGTGGTACTCGTACTGCTCGCCTCATCGAGAGGAATCCAAAGATATGAGTGCTTAAGCTATGGGATATGAAATGGACGAGCGACCAATAAAACAACATGTTTTATGGGGTTGAATGCTTTTTGCTATTCACAAAATAAAACCAAAGCAGTAATGCAAATATCTGATTTAACACAGCACAGCAAAATCAGTTGCACCATTCAATTCTGCTCGTCCAGACGGGGAGAATTCAATCACATTTTTTCGATGCGACGTTTCTTATGGGATTGAATGAGTGACAACATTTTGACCCCAAACCGAGAGGATTCTGGGATGTTTGTGGTTTTTTGGTAATAACTCTGGAAGGAAACGTCGCAGACCCATCAAGGTGGTACTCGTACTGCTCGCCTCATCGAGAGGAATCCAAAGATATGAGTGCTTAAGCTATGGGATATGAAATGGACGAGCGACCAATAAAACAACATGTTTTATGGGGTTGAATGCTTTTTGCTATTCACAAAATAAAACCAAAGCAGTAATGCAAATATCTGATTTAACACAGCACAGCAAAATCAGTTGCACCATTCAATTCTGCTCGTCCAGACGGGGAGAATTCAATCACATTTTTTCGATGCGACGTTTCTTATGGGATTGAATGAGCGACAACATTTTGACCCCAAACCGAGAGGATTCTGGGATGTTTGTGGTTTTTTGGTAATAACTCTGGAAGGAAACGTCGCAGACCCATCAAGGTGGTACTCGTACTGCTCGCCTCATCGAGAGGAATCCAAAGATATGAGTGCTTAAGCTATGGGATATGAAATGGACGAGCGACCAATAAAACAACATGTTTTATGGGGTTGAATGCTTTTTGCTATTCACAAAATAAAACCAAAGCAGTAATGCAAATATCTGATTTAACACAGCACAGCAAAATCAGTTGCACCATTCAATTCTGCTCGTCCAGACGGGGAGAATTCAATCACATTTTTTCGATGCGACGTTTCTTATGGGATTGAATGAGCGACAACATTTTGACCCCAAACCGAGAGGATTCTGGGATGTTTGTGGTTTTTTGGTAACAACTCTGGAAGGAAACGTCGCAGACCCATCAAGGTGGTACTCGTACTGCTCGCCTCATCGAGTGGAATCCAAAGATATGAGTGGTTAAGCTATGCGATATGAAATGGACGAGCGACCAATAAAACAACATGTATTATGGGGTTGAATGCGTTTTGCTATTCACAAAATAAAACAAAAGCAGTCATGCAAATATCTGTTTTAACACAGCACAGCAAAATCAGTTGCACCATTCAATCCCGCTCGTCCAGACGGGGAGAATTCAATCACATTTATTCAATGCGACGTTTCTTATGGGATTTAATGAGCGACAACATTTTGACCCCAAACCGGGAGGATTCTGGGATGTTTGTGGTTTTTTTGTAATAACTCTGGAAGGAAACGTCGCAGACCCATCAAGGTGGTACTCGTACTGCTCGCCTCATCGAGTGGAATCCAAAGATATGAGTGCTTAAGCTATGGGATATGAAATGGACGAGCGACCAATAAAACAACATGTATTATGGGGTTGAATGCTTTTTGCTATTCACAAAATAAAACCAAAGCAGTAATGCAAATATCTGATTTAACACAGCACAGCAAAATCAGTTGCACCATTCAATTCTGCTCGTCCAGACGGGGAGAATTCAATCACATTTTTTCGATGCGACGTTTCTTATGGGATTGAATGAGCGACAACATTTTGACCCCAAACCGAGAGGATTCTGGGATGTTTGTGGTTTTTTTGTAATAACTCTGGAAGGAAACGTCGCAGACCCATCAAGGTGGTACTCGTACTGCTCGCCTCATCGAGAGGAATCCAAAGATATGAGTGGTTAAGCTATGGGATATGAAATGGACGAGCGACCAATAAAACAACTTTTATTATGGGGTTGAATGCTTTTTGCTATTCACAAAATAAAACAAATGCAGTCATGCAAATATCTGTTTTAACACAGCACAGCAAAAATCAGTTACACCGTTCAATTCCGCTCGTCCAGACGGGGAGAATTCAATCACATTTATTCGATGCGACGTTTCTTATGGGATTTAATGAGCGACAACATTTTGACCCCAAACCGAGAGGATTCTGGGATGTTTGTGGTGTTTTTGTAATAACTCTAGAAGGAAACGTCGCAGACCCATCAAGGTGGTACTCGTACTGCTCGCCTCATCGAGAGGAATCCAAAGATATGAGTGCTTAAGCTATGGGATATGAAATGGACGAGCGACCAATAAAACAACATGTTTTATGTGGTTGAATGCTTTTTGCTATTCACAAAATAAAACCAAAGCAGTAATGCAAATATCTGATTTAACACAGCACAGCAAAATCAGTTGCACCATTCAATTCTGCTCGTCCAGACGGGGAGAATTCAATCACATTTTTTCGATGCGACGTTTCTTATGGGATTGAATGAGCGACAACATTTTGACCCCAAACCGAGAGGATTCTGGGATGTTTGTGGTTTTTTGGTAACAACTCTGGAAGGAAACGTCGCAGACCCATCACGATGGTACTCGTACTGCTCGCCTCATCGAGTGGAATCCAAAGATATGAGTGGTTAAGCTATGCGATATGAAATGGACGAGCGACCAATAAAACAACATGTATTATGGGGTTGAATGCGTTTTGCTATTCACAAAATAAAACAAAAGCAGTCATGCAAATATCTGTTTTAACACAGCACAGCAAAATCAGTTGCACCATTCAATCCCGCTCGTCCAGACGGGGAGAATTCAATCACATTTATTCGATGCGACGTTTCTTATGGGATTTAATGAGCGACAACATTTTGACCCCAAACCGGGAGGATTCTGGGATGTTTGTGGTTTTTTTGTAATAACTCTGGAAGGAAACGTCGCAGACCCATCAAGGTGGTACTCGTACTGCTCGCCTCATCGAGTGGAATCCAAAGATATGAGTGCTTAAGCTATGGGATATGAAATGGACGAGCGACCAATAAAACAACATGTATTATGGGGTTGAATGCTTTTTGCTATTCACAAAATAAAACCAAAGCAGTAATGCAAATATCTGATTTAACACAGCACAGCAAAATCAGTTGCACCATTCAATTCTGCTCGTCCAGACGGGGAGAATTCAATCACATTTTTTCGATGCGACGTTTCTTATGGGATTGAATGAGCGACAACATTTTGACCCCAAACCGAGAGGATTCTGGGATGTTTATGGTTTTTTGGTAACAACTCTGGAAGAAAACGTCGCAGACCCATCAAGGTGGTACTCGTACTGCTCGCCTCATCGAGTGGAATCCAAAGATATGAGTGGTTAAGCTATGCGATATGAAATGGACGAGCGACCAATAAAACAACATGTATTATGGGGTTGAATGCGTTTTGCTATTCACAAAATAAAACAAAAGCAGTCATGCAAATATCTGTTTTAACACAGCACAGCAAAATCAGTTGCACCATTCAATCCCGCTCGTCCAGACGGGGAGAATTCAATCACATTTATTCGATGCGACGTTTCTTATGGGATTTAATGAGCGACAACATTTTGACCCCAAACCGGGAGGATTCTGGGATGTTTGTGGTTTTTTTGTAATAACTCTGGAAGGAAACGTCGCAGACCCATCAAGGTGGTACTCGTACTGCTCGCCTCATCGAGTGGAATCCAAAGATATGAGTGGTTAAGCTATGCGATATGAAATGGACGAGCGACCAATAAAACAACATGTATTATGGGGTTGAATGCTTTTTGCTATTCACAAAATAAAACAAATGCAGTCATGCAAATATCTGTTTTAACACAGCACAGCAAAAATCAGTTACACCATTCAATTCCGCTCGTCCAGACGGGGAGAATTCAATCACATTTATTCGATGCGACGTTTCTTATGGGATTTAATGAGCGACAACATTTTGACCCCAAACCGAGAGGATTCTGGGATGTTTGTGGTGTTTTTGTAATAACTCTGGAAGGAAACGTCGCAGACCCATCAAGGTGGTACTCGTACTGCTCGCCTCATCGAGAGGAATCCAAAGATATGAGTGCTTAAGCTATGGGATATGAAATGGACGAGCGACCAATAAAACAACTTTTATTATGGGGTTGAATGCTTTTTGCTATTCACAAAATAAAACAAATGCAGTCATGCAAATATCTGTTTTAACACAGCACAGCAAAAATCAGTTACACCATTCAATTCCGCTCGTCCAGACGGGGAGAATTCAATCACATTTATTCGATGCGACGTTTCTTATGGGATTTAATGAGCGACAACATTTTGACCCCAAACCGAGAGGATTCTGGGATGTTTGTGGTGTTTTTGTAATAACTCTGGAAGGAAACGTCGCAGACCCATCAAGGTGGTACTCGTACTGCTCGCCTCATCGAGAGGAATCCAAAGATATGAGTGCTTAAGCTATGGGATATGAAATGGACGAGCGACCAATAAAACAACATGTTTTATGGGGTTGAATGCTTTTTGCTATTCACAAAATAAAACCAAAGCAGTAATGCAAATATCTGATTTAACACAGCACAGCAAAATCAGTTGCACCATTCAATTCTGCTCGTCCAGACGGGGAGAATTCAATCACATTTTTTCGATGCGACGTTTCTTATGGGATTGAATGAGCGACAACATTTTGACCCCAAACCGAGAGGATTCTGGGATGTTTGTGGTTTTTTGGTAACAACTCTGGAAGGAAACGTCGCAGACCCATCAAGGTGGTACTCGTACTGCTCGCCTCATCGAGTGAAATCCAAAGATATGAGTGGTTAAGCTATGCGATATGAAATGGACGAGCGACCAATAAAACAACATGTATTATGGGGTTGAATGCGTTTTGCTATTCACAAAATAAAACAAAAGCAGTCATGCAAATATCTGTTTTAACACAGCACAGCAAAATCAGTTGCACCATTCAATCCCGCTCGTCCAGACGGGGAGAATTCAATCACATTTATTCGATGCGACGTTTCTTATGGGATTAAATGAGCGACAACATTTTGACCCCAAACCGGGAGGATTCTGGGATGTTTGTGGTTTTTTTGTAATAACTCTGGAAGGAAACGTCGCTGACCCATCAAGGTGGTACTCGTACTGCTCGCCTCATCGAGTGGAATCCAACGATATGAGTGCTTAAGCTATGGGATATGAAATGGACGAGCGACCAATAAAACAACATGTATTATGGGGTTGAATGCTTTTTGCTATTCACAAAATAAAACCAAAGCGGTAATGCAAATATCTGATTTAACACAGCACAGCAAAATCAGTTGCACCATTCAATTCTGCTCGTCCAGACGGGGAGAATTCAATCACATTTTTTCGATGCGACGTTTCTTATGGGATTTAATGAACGACAACATTTTGACCCCAAACCGAGAGGATTCTGGGATGTTTGTGGTTTTTTTGTAATAACTCTGGAAGGAAACGTCGCAGACCCATCAAGGTGGTACTCGTACTGCTCGCCTCATCGAGTGGAATCCAAAGATATGAGTGGTTAAGCTATGCGATATGAAATGGACGAGCGACCAATAAAACAACATGTATTATGGGGTTGAATGTGTTTTGCTATTCACAAAATAAAACAAAAGCAGTCATGCAAATATCTGCTTTAACACAGCACAGCAAAATCAGTTGCACCATTCAATCCCGCTCGTCCAGACGGGGAGAATTCAATCACATTTATTCGATGCGACGTTTCTTATGGGATTTAATGAGCGACAACATTTTGACCCCAAACCGAGAGGATTCTGGGATGTTTGTGGTTTTTTTGTAATAACTCTGGAAGGAAACGTCGCAGACCCATCAAGGTGGTACTCGTACTGCTCGCCTCATCGAGAGGAATCCAAAGATATGAGTGCTTAAGCTATGGGATATGAAATGGACGAGCGACCAATAAAACAACTTTTATTATGGGGTTGAATGCTTTTTGCTATTCACAAAATAAAACAAAAGCAGTCATGCAAATATCTGTTTTAACACAGCACAGCAAAAATCAGTTACACCATTCAATTCCGCTCGTCCAGACGGGGAGAATTCAATCACATTTATTCGATGCGACGTTTCTTATGGGATTTAATGAGCGACAACATTTTGACCCCAAACCGAGAGGATTCTGGGATGTTTGTGGTGTTTTTGTAATAACTCTGGAAGGAAACGTCGCAGACCCATCAAGGTGGTACTCGTACTGCTCGCCTCATCGAGTGGAATCCAAAGATATGAGTGCTTAAGCTATGGGATATGAAATGGACGAGCGACCAATAAAACAACTTTTATTATGGGGTTGAATGCTTTTTGCTATTCACAAAATAAAACAAATGCAGTCATGCAAATATCTGTTTTAACACAGCACAGCAAAAATCAGTTACACCATTCAATTCCGCTCGTCCAGACGGGGAGAATTCAATCACATTTATTCGATGCGACGTTTCTTATGGGATTTAATGAGCGACAACATTTTGACCCCAAACCGAGAGGATTCTGGGATGTTTGTGGTGTTTTTGTAATAACTCTGGAAGGAAACGTCGCAGACCCATCAAGGTGGTACTCGTACTGCTCGACTCATCCAGAGGAATCCAAAGATATGAGTGCTTAAGCTATGGGATATGAAACGGACGAGCGACCAATAAAACAACATGTATTATGGGGTTGAATGCTTTTTGCTATTCACAAAATAAAACCAAAGCAGTAATGCAAATATCTGATTTAACACAGCACAGCAAAATCAGTTGCACCATTCAATTCTGCTCGTCCAGACGGGGAGAATTCAATCACATTTTTTCGATGCGACGTTTCTTATGGGATTGAATGAGCGACAACATTTTGACCCCAAACCGAGAGGATTTTGGGATGTTTGTGGTTTTTTGGTAACAACTCTGGAAGGAAACGTCGCAGACCCATCAAGGTGGTACTCGTACTGCTCGCCTCATCGAGTGGAATCCAAAGATATGAGTGGTTAAGCTATGCGATATGAAATGGACGAGCGACCAATAAAACAACTTTTATTATGGGGTTGAATGCGTTTTGCTATTCACAAAATAAAACAAAAGCAGTCATGCAAATATCTGTTTTAACACAGCACAGCTAAATCAGTTGCACCATTCAATCCCGCTCGTCCAGACGGGGAGAATTCAATCACATTTATTCGATGCGACGTTTCTTATGGGATTAAATGAGCGACAACATTTTGACCCCAAACCGGGAGGATTCTGGGATGTTTGTGGTTTTTTTGTAATAACTCTGGAAGGAAACGTCGCTGACCCATCAAGGTGGTACTCGTACTGCTCGCCTCATCGAGTGGAATCCAAAGATATGAGTGCTTAAGCTATGGGATATGAAATGGACGAGCGACCAATAAAACAACATGTATTATGGGGTTGAATGCTTTTTGCTATTCACAAAATAAAACAAAAGCGGTAATGCAAATATCTGATTTAACACAGCACAGCAAAATCAGTTGCACCATTCAATCCCGCTCGTCCAGACGGGGAGAATTCAATCACATTTATTCGATGCGACGTTTCTTATGGGATTAAATGAGCGACAACATTTTGACCCCAAACCGGGAGGATTCTGGGATGTTTGTGGTTTTTTTGTAATAACTCTGGAAGGAAACGTCGCTGACCCATCAAGGTGGTACTCGTACTGCTCGCCTCATCGAGTGGAATCCAAAGATATGAGTGCTTAAGCTATGCGATATGAAATGGACGAGCGACCAATAAAACAACTTTTATTATGGGGTTGAATGCTTTTTGCTATTCACAAAATAAAACAAATGCAGTCATGCAAATATCTGCTTTAACACAGCACAGCAAAATCAGTTGCACCATTCAATCCCGCTCGTCCAGACGGGGAGAATTCAATCACATTTATTCGATGCGACGTTTCTTATGGGATTTAATGAGCGACAACATTTTGACCCCAAACCGAGAGGATTCTGGGATGTTTGTGGTGTTTTTGTAATAACTCTGGAAGGAAACGTCGCAGACCCATCAAGGTGGTACTCGTACTGCTCGCCTCATCGAGAGGAATCCAAAGATATGAGTGCTTAAGCTATGGGATATGAAATGGACGAGCGACCAATAAAACAACATGTATTATGGGGTTGAATGCTTTTTGCTATTCACAAAATAAAACAAAAGCAGTCATGCAAATATCTGTTTTAACACAGCACAGCAAAAATCAGTTACACCATTCAATTCCGCTCGTCCAGACGGGGAGAATTCAATCACATTTATTCGATGCGACGTTTCTTATGGGATTTAATGAGCGACAACATTTTGACCCCAAACCGAGAGGATTCTGGGATGTTTGTGGTGTTTTTGTAATAACTCTGGAAGGAAACGTCGCAGACCCATCAAGGTGGTACTCGTACTGCTCGCCTCATCGAGTGGAATCCAAAGATATGAGTGCTTAAGCTATGGGATATGAAATGGACGAGCGACCAATAAAACAACTTTTATTATGGGGTTGAATGCTTTTTGCTATTCACAAAATAAAACAAATGCAGTCATGCAAATATCTGTTTTAACACAGCACAGCAAAAATCAGTTACACCATTCAATTCCGCTCGTCCAGACGGGGAGAATTCAATCACATTTATTCGATGCGACGTTTCTTATGGGATTTAATGAGCGACAACATTTTGACCCCAAACCGAGAGGATTCTGGGATGTTTGTGGTGTTTTTGTAATAACTCTGGAAGGAAACGTCGCAGACCCATCAAGGTGGTACTCGTACTGCTCGACTCATCCAGAGGAATCCAAAGATATGAGTGCTTAAGCTATGGGATATGAAACGGACGAGCGACCAATAAAACAACATGTATTATGGGGTTGAATGCTTTTTGCTATTCACAAAATAAAACCAAAGCAGTAATGCAAATATCTGATTTAACACAGCACAGCAAAATCAGTTGCACCATTCAATTCTGCTCGTCCAGACGGGGAGAATTCAATCACATTTTTTCGATGCGACGTTTCTTATGGGATTGAATGAGCGACAACATTTTGACCCCAAACCGAGAGGATTTTGGGATGTTTGTGGTTTTTTGGTAACAACTCTGGAAGGAAACGTCGCAGACCCATCAAGGTGGTACTCGTACTGCTCGCCTCATCGAGTGGAATCCAAAGATATGAGTGGTTAAGCTATGCGATATGAAATGGACGAGCGACCAATAAAACAACATGTATTATGGGGTTGAATGCGTTTTGCTATTCACAAAATAAAACAAAAGCAGTCATGCAAATATCTGTTTTAACACAGCACAGCTAAATCAGTTGCACCATTCAATCCCGCTCGTCCAGACGGGGAGAATTCAATCACATTTATTCGATGCGACGTTTCTTATGGGATTAAATGAGCGACAACATTTTGACCCCAAACCGGGAGGATTCTGGGATGTTTGTGGTTTTTTTGTAATAACTCTGGAAGGAAACGTCGCTGACCCATCAAGGTGGTACTCGTACTGCTCGCCTCATCGAGTGGAATCCAAAGATATGAGTGCTTAAGCTATGGGATATGAAATGGACGAGCGACCAATAAAACAACATGTATTATGGGGTTGAATGCTTTTTGCTATTCACAAAATAAAACAAAAGCGGTAATGCAAATATCTGATTTAACACAGCACAGCAAAATCAGTTGCACCATTCAATCCCGCTCGTCCAGACGGGGAGAATTCAATCACATTTATTCGATGCGACGTTTCTTATGGGATTAAATGAGCGACAACATTTTGACCCCAAACCGGGAGGATTCTGGGATGTTTGTGGTTTTTTTGTAATAACTCTGGAAGGAAACGTCGCTGACCCATCAAGGTGGTACTCGTACTGCTCGCCTCATCGAGTGGAATCCAAAGATATGAGTGCTTAAGCTATGCGATATGAAATGGACGAGCGACCAATAAAACAACTTTTATTATGGGGTTGAATGCTTTTTGCTATTCACAAAATAAAACAAATGCAGTCATGCAAATATCTGCTTTAACACAGCACAGCAAAATCAGTTGCACCATTCAATCCCGCTCGTCCAGACGGGGAGAATTCAATCACATTTATTCGATGCGACGTTTCTTATGGGATTTAATGAGCGACAACATTTTGACCCCAAACCGAGAGGATTCTGGGATGTTTGTGGTGTTTTTGTAATAACTCTGGAAGGAAACGTCGCAGACCCATCAAGGTGGTACTCGTACTGCTCGACTCATCGAGAGGAATCCAAAGATATGAGTGCTTAAGCTATGGGATATGAAATGGACGAGCGACCAATAAAACAACATGTATTATGGGGTTGAATGCTTTTTGCTATTCACAAAATAAAACCAAAGCAGTAATGCAAATATCTGATTTAACACAGCACAGCAAAATCAGTTGCACCATTCAATTCCGCTCGTCCAGATGGGGAGAATTCAATCACATTTTTTCGATGCGACGTTTCTTATGGGATTGAATGAGCGACAACATTTTGACCCCAAACTGAGAGGATTTTGGGATGTTTGTGGTTTTTTGGTAACAACTCTGGAAGGAAACGTCGCAGACCCATCAAGGTGGTACCCATACTGCTCGGCTCATCGAGTGGAATCCAAAGATATGAGTGGTTAAGCTATGGGATATGAAATGGACGAGCGACCAATAAAACAACATGTATTATGGGGTTGAATGCGTTTTGCTATTCACAAAATAAAACAAAAGCAGTCATGCAAATATCTGCTTTAACACAGCACAGCAAAATCAGTTGCACCATTCAATCCCGCTCGTCCAGACGGGGAGAATTCAATCACATTTATTCGATGCGACGTTTCTTATGGGATTTAATGAGCGACAACATTTTGACCCCAAACCGAGAGGATTCTGGGATGTTTGTGGTGTTTTTGTAATAACTCTGGAAGGAAACGTCGCAGACCCATCAAGATGGTACTCGTACTGCTCGACTCATCGAGAGGAATCCAAAGATATGAGTGCTTAAGCTATGGGATATGAAATGGACGAGCGACCAATAAAACAACATGTATTATGGGGTTGAATGCTTTTTGCTATTCACAAAATAAAACCAAAGCAGTAATGCAAATATCTGATTTAACACAGCACAGCAAAATCAGTTGCACCATTCAATTCCGCTCGTCCAGACGGGGAGAATTCAATCACATTTTTTCGATGCGACGTTTCTTATGGGATTGAATGAGCGACAACATTTTGACCCCAAACCGAGAGGATTTTGGGATGTTTGTGGTTTTTTGGTAACAACTCTGGAAGGAAACGTCGCAGACCCATCAAGGTGGTACTCGTACTGCTCGCCTCATCGAGAGGAATCCAAAGATATGAGTGCTTAAGCTATGGGATATGAAATGGACGAGCGACCAATAAAACAACATGTATTATGGGGTTGAATGCTTTTTGCTATTCACAAAATAAAACAAAAGCAGTCATGCAAATATCTGTTTTAACACAGCACAGCAAAAATCAGTTACACCATTCAATTCCGCTCGTCCAGACGGGGAGAATTCAATCACATTTATTCGATGCGACGTTTCTTATGGGATTTAATGAGCGACAACATTTTGACCCCAAACCGAGAGGATTCTGGGATGTTTGTGGTGTTTTTGTAATAACTCTGGAAGGAAACGTCGCAGACCCATCAAGGTGGTACTCGTACTGCTCGCCTCATCGAGTGGAATCCAAAGATATGAGTGCTTAAGCTATGGGATATGAAATGGACGAGCGACCAATAAAACAACTTTTATTATGGGGTTGAATGCTTTTTGCTATTCACAAAATAAAACAAATGCAGTCATGCAAATATCTGTTTTAACACAGCACAGCAAAAATCAGTTACACCATTCAATTCCGCTCGTCCAGACGGGGAGAATTCAATCACATTTATTCGATGCGACGTTTCTTATGGGATTTAATGAGCGACAACATTTTGACCCCAAACCGAGAGGATTCTGGGATGTTTGTGGTGTTTTTGTAATAACTCTGGAAGGAAACGTCGCAGACCCATCAAGGTGGTACTCGTACTGCTCGACTCATCCAGAGGAATCCAAAGATATGAGTGCTTAAGCTATGGGATATGAAACGGACGAGCGACCAATAAAACAACATGTATTATGGGGTTGAATGCTTTTTGCTATTCACAAAATAAAACCAAAGCAGTAATGCAAATATCTGATTTAACACAGCACAGCAAAATCAGTTGCACCATTCAATTCTGCTCGTCCAGACGGGGAGAATTCAATCACATTTTTTCGATGCGACGTTTCTTATGGGATTGAATGAGCGACAACATTTTGACCCCAAACCGAGAGGATTTTGGGATGTTTGTGGTTTTTTGGTAACAACTCTGGAAGGAAACGTCGCAGACCCATCAAGGTGGTACTCGTACTGCTCGCCTCATCGAGTGGAATCCAAAGATATGAGTGGTTAAGCTATGCGATATGAAATGGACGAGCGACCAATAAAACAACATGTATTATGGGGTTGAATGCGTTTTGCTATTCACAAAATAAAACAAAAGCAGTCATGCAAATATCTGTTTTAACACAGCACAGCTAAATCAGTTGCACCATTCAATCCCGCTCGTCCAGACGGGGAGAATTCAATCACATTTATTCGATGCGACGTTTCTTATGGGATTAAATGAGCGACAACATTTTGACCCCAAACCGGGAGGATTCTGGGATGTTTGTGGTTTTTTTGTAATAACTCTGGAAGGAAACGTCGCTGACCCATCAAGGTGGTACTCGTACTGCTCGCCTCATCGAGTGGAATCCAAAGATATGAGTGCTTAAGCTATGGGATATGAAATGGACGAGCGACCAATAAAACAACATGTATTATGGGGTTGAATGCTTTTTGCTATTCACAAAATAAAACAAAAGCAGTCATGCAAATATCTGATTTAACACAGCACAGCAAAATCAGTTGCACCATTCAATCCCGCTCGTCCAGACGGGGAGAATTCAATCACATTTATTCGATGCGACGTTTCTTATGGGATTTAATGAGCGACAACATTTTGACCCCAAACCGAGAGGATTCTGGGATGTTTGTGGTTTTTTTGTAATAACTCTGGAAGGAAACGTCGCAGACCCATCAAGGTGGTACTCGTACTGCTCGCCTCATCGAGAGGAATCCAAAGATATGAGTGCTTAAGCTATGGGATATGAAATGGACGAGCGACCAATAAAACAACTTTTATTATGGGGTTGAATGCTTTTTGCTATTCACAAAATAAAACAAAAGCAGTCATGCAAATATCTGTTTTAACACAGCACAGCAAAAATCAGTTACACCATTCAATTCCGCTCGTCCAGACGGGGAGAATTCAATCACATTTATTCGATGCGACGTTTCTTATGGGATTTAATGAGCGACAACATTTTGACCCCAAACCGAGAGGATTCTGGGATGTTTGTGGTGTTTTTGTAATAACTCTGGAAGGAAACGTCGCAGACCCATCAAGGTGGTACTCGTACTGCTCGACTCATCCAGAGGAATCCAAAGATATGAGTGCTTAAGCTATGGGATATGAAACGGACGAGCGACCAATAAAACAACATGTATTATGGGGTTGAATGCTTTTTGCTATTCACAAAATAAAACCAAAGCAGTAATGCAAATATCTGATTTAACACAGCACAGCAAAATCAGTTGCACCATTCAATTCTGCTCGTCCAGACGGGGAGAATTCAATCACATTTTTTCGATGCGACGTTTCTTATGGGATTGAATGAGCGACAACATTTTGACCCCAAACCGAGAGGATTTTGGGATGTTTGTGTTTTTTTGGTAACAACTCTGGAAGGAAACGTCGCAGACCCATCAAGGTGGTACTCGTACTGCTCGCCTCATCGAGTGGAATCCAAAGATATGAGTGGTTAAGCTATGCGATATGAAATGGACGAGCGACCAATAAAACAACATGTATTATGGGGTTGAATGCGTTTTGCTATTCACAAAATAAAACAAAAGCAGTCATGCAAATATCTGTTTTAACACAGCACAGCTAAATCAGTTGCACCATTCAATCCCGCTCGTCCAGACGGGGAGAATTCAATCACATTTATTCGATGCGACGTTTCTTATGGGATTAAATGAGCGACAACATTTTGACCCCAAACCGGGAGGATTCTGGGATGTTTGTGGTTTTTTTGTAATAACTCTGGAAGGAAACGTCGCTGACCCATCAAGGTGGTACTCGTACTGCTCGCCTCATCGAGTGGAATCCAAAGATATGAGTGCTTAAGCTATGGGATATGAAATGGACGAGCGACCAATAAAACAACATGTATTATGGGGTTGAATGCTTTTTGCTATTCACAAAATAAAACAAAAGCGGTAATGCAAATATCTGATTTAACACAGCACAGCAAAATCAGTTGCACCATTCAATCCCGCTCGTCCAGACGGGGAGAATTCAATCACATTTATTCGATGCGACGTTTCTTATGGGATTTAATGAGCGACAACATTTTGACCCCAAACCGAGAGGATTCTGGGATGTTTGTGGTTTTTTTGTAATAACTCTGGAAGGAAACGTCGCAGACCCATCAAGGTGGTACTCGTACTGCTCGCCTCATCGAGAGGAATCCAAAGATATGAGTGCTTAAGCTATGGGATATGAAATGGACGAGCGACCAATAAAACAACTTTTATTATGGGGTTGAATGCTTTTTGCTATTCACAAAATAAAACAAAAGCAGTCATGCAAATATCTGTTTTAACACAGCACAGCAAAAATCAGTTACACCATTCAATTCCGCTCGTCCAGACGGGGAGAATTCAATCACATTTATTCGATGCGACGTTTCTTATGGGATTTAATGAGCGACAACATTTTGACCCCAAACCGAGAGGATTCTGGGATGTTTGTGGTGTTTTTGTAATAACTCTGGAAGGAAACGTCGCAGACCCATCAAGGTGGTACTCGTACTGCTCGCCTCATCGAGTGGAATCCAAAGATATGAGTGCTTAAGCTATGGGATATGAAATGGACGAGCGACCAATAAAACAACTTTTATTATGGGGTTGAATGCTTTTTGCTATTCACAAAATAAAACAAATGCAGTCATGCAAATATCTGTTTTAACACAGCACAGCAAAAATCAGTTACACCATTCAATTCCGCTCGTCCAGACGGGGAGAATTCAATCACATTTATTCGATGCGACGTTTCTTATGGGATTTAATGAGCGACAACATTTTGACCCCAAACCGAGAGGATTCTGGGATGTTTGTGGTGTTTTTGTAATAACTCTGGAAGGAAACGTCGCAGACCCATCAAGGTGGTACTCGTACTGCTCGACTCATCCAGAGGAATCCAAAGATATGAGTGCTTAAGCTATGGGATATGAAACGGACGAGCGACCAATAAAACAACATGTATTATGGGGTTGAATGCTTTTTGCTATTCACAAAATAAAACCAAAGCAGTAATGCAAATATCTGATTTAACACAGCACAGCAAAATCAGTTGCACCATTCAATTCTGCTCGTCCAGACGGGGAGAATTCAATCACATTTTTTCGATGCGACGTTTCTTATGGGATTGAATGAGCGACAACATTTTGACCCCAAACCGAGAGGATTTTGGGATGTTTGTGGTTTTTTGGTAACAACTCTGGAAGGAAACGTCGCAGACCCATCAAGGTGGTACTCGTACTGCTCGCCTCATCGAGTGGAATCCAAAGATATGAGTGGTTAAGCTATGCGATATGAAATGGACGAGCGACCAATAAAACAACTTTTATTATGGGGTTGAATGCGTTTTGCTATTCACAAAATAAAACAAAAGCAGTCATGCAAATATCTGTTTTAACACAGCACAGCTAAATCAGTTGCACCATTCAATCCCGCTCGTCCAGACGGGGAGAATTCAATCACATTTATTCGATGCGACGTTTCTTATGGGATTAAATGAGCGACAACATTTTGACCCCAAACCGGGAGGATTCTGGGATGTTTGTGGTTTTTTTGTAATAACTCTGGAAGGAAACGTCGCTGACCCATCAAGGTGGTACTCGTACTGCTCGCCTCATCGAGTGGAATCCAAAGATATGAGTGCTTAAGCTATGGGATATGAAATGGACGAGCGACCAATAAAACAACATGTATTATGGGGTTGAATGCTTTTTGCTATTCACAAAATAAAACAAAAGCGGTAATGCAAATATCTGATTTAACACAGCACAGCAAAATCAGTTGCACCATTCAATCCCGCTCGTCCAGACGGGGAGAATTCAATCACATTTATTCGATGCGACGTTTCTTATGGGATTAAATGAGCGACAACATTTTGACCCCAAACCGGGAGGATTCTGGGATGTTTGTGGTTTTTTTGTAATAACTCTGGAAGGAAACGTCGCTGACCCATCAAAGTGGTACTCGTACTGCTCGCCTCATCGAGTGGAATCCAAAGATATGAGTGCTTAAGCTATGCGATATGAAATGGACGAGCGACCAATAAAACAACTTTTATTATGGGGTTGAATGCTTTTTGCTATTCACAAAATAAAACAAATGCAGTCATGCAAATATCTGCTTTAACACAGCACAGCAAAATCAGTTGCACCATTCAATCCCGCTCGTCCAGACGGGGAGAATTCAATCACATTTATTCGATGCGACGTTTCTTATGGGATTTAATGAGCGACAACATTTTGACCCCAAACCGAGAGGATTCTGGGATGTTTGTGGTGTTTTTGTAATAACTCTGGAAGGAAACGTCGCAGACCCATCAAGGTGGTACTCGTACTGCTCGCCTCATCGAGAGGAATCCAAAGATATGAGTGCTTAAGCTATGGGATATGAAATGGACGAGCGACCAATAAAACAACATGTATTATGGGGTTGAATGCTTTTTGCTATTCACAAAATAAAACAAAAGCAGTCATGCAAATATCTGTTTTAACACAGCACAGCAAAAATCAGTTACACCATTCAATTCCGCTCGTCCAGACGGGGAGAATTCAATCACATTTATTCGATGCGACGTTTCTTATGGGATTTAATGAGCGACAACATTTTGACCCCAAACCGAGAGGATTCTGGGATGTTTGTGGTGTTTTTGTAATAACTCTGGAAGGAAACGTCGCAGACCCATCAAGGTGGTACTCGTACTGCTCGCCTCATCGAGTGGAATCCAAACATATGAGTGCTTAAGCTATGGGATATGAAATGGACGAGCGACCAATAAAACAACTTTTATTATGGGGTTGAATGCTTTTTGCTATTCACAAAATAAAACAAATGCAGTCATGCAAATATCTGTTTTAACACAGCACAGCAAAAATCAGTTACACCATTCAATTCCGCTCGTCCAGACGGGGAGAATTCAATCACATTTATTCGATGCGACGTTTCTTATGGGATTTAATGAGCGACAACATTTTGACCCCAAACCGAGAGGATTCTGGGATGTTTGTGGTGTTTTTGTAATAACTCTGGAAGGAAACGTCGCAGACCCATCAAGGTGGTACTCGTACTGCTCGACTCATCCAGAGGAATCCAAAGATATGAGTGCTTAAGCTATGGGATATGAAACGGACGAGCGACCAATAAAACAACATGTATTATGGGGTTGAATGCTTTTTGCTATTCACAAAATAAAACCAAAGCAGTAATGCAAATATCTGATTTAACACAGCACAGCAAAATCAGTTGCACCATTCAATTCTGCTCGTCCAGACGGGGAGAATTCAATCACATTTTTTCGATGCGACGTTTCTTATGGGATTGAATGAGCGACAACATTTTGACCCCAAACCGAGAGGATTTTGGGATGTTTGTGGTTTTTTGGTAACAACTCTGGAAGGAAACGTCGCAGACCCATCAAGGTGGTACTCGTACTGCTCGCCTCATCGAGTGGAATCCAAAGATATGAGTGGTTAAGCTATGCGATATGAAATGGACGAGCGACCAATAAAACAACATGTATTATGGGGTTGAATGCGTTTTGCTATTCACAAAATAAAACAAAAGCAGTCATGCAAATATCTGTTTTAACACAGCACAGCTAAATCAGTTGCACCATTCAATCCCGCTCGTCCAGACGGGGAGAATTCAATCACATTTATTCGATGCGACGTTTCTTATGGGATTAAATGAGCGACAACATTTTGACCCCAAACCGGGAGGATTCTGGGATGTTTGTGGTTTTTTTGTAATAACTCTGGAAGGAAACGTCGCTGACCCATCAAGGTGGTACTCGTACTGCTCGCCTCATCGAGTGGAATCCAAAGATATGAGTGCTTAAGCTATGGGATATGAAATGGACGAGCGACCAATAAAACAACATGTATTATGGGGTTGAATGCTTTTTGCTATTCACAAAATAAAACAAAAGCGGTAATGCAAATATCTGATTTAACACAGCACAGCAAAATCAGTTGCACCATTCAATCCCGCTCGTCCAGACGGGGAGAATTCAATCACATTTATTCGATGCGACGTTTCTTATGGGATTAAATGAGCGACAACATTTTGACCCCAAACCGGGAGGATTCTGGGATGTTTGTGGTTTTTTTGTAATAACTCTGGAAGGAAACGTCGCTGACCCATCAAGGTGGTACTCGTACTGCTCGCCTCATCGAGTGGAATCCAAAGATATGAGTGCTTAAGCTATGCGATATGAAATGGACGAGCGACCAATAAAACAACTTTTATTATGGGGTTGAATGCTTTTTGCTATTCACAAAATAAAACAAATGCAGTCATGCAAATATCTGCTTTAACACAGCACAGCAAAATCAGTTGCACCATTCAATCCCGCTCGTCCAGACGGGGAGAATTCAATCACATTTATTCGATGCGACGTTTCTTATGGGATTTAATGAGCGACAACATTTTGACCCCAAACCGAGAGGATTCTGGGATGTTTGTGGTGTTTTTGTAATAACTCTGGAAGGAAACGTCGCAGACCCATCAAGGTGGTACTCGTACTGCTCGACTCATCGAGAGGAATCCAAAGATATGAGTGCTTAAGCTATGGGATATGAAATGGACGAGCGACCAATAAAACAACATGTATTATGGGGTTGAATGCTTTTTGCTATTCACAAAATAAAACCAAAGCAGTAATGCAAATATCTGATTTAACACAGCACAGCAAAATCAGTTGCACCATTCAATTCCGCTCGTCCAGATGGGGAGAATTCAATCACATTTTTTCGATGCGACGTTTCTTATGGGATTGAATGAGCGACAACATTTTGACCCCAAACTGAGAGGATTTTGGGATGTTTGTGGTTTTTTGGTAACAACTCTGGAAGGAAACGTCGCAGACCCATCAAGGTGGTACCCATACTGCTCGCCTCATCGAGTGGAATCCAAAGATATGAGTGGTTAAGCTATGGGATATGAAATGGACGAGCGACCAATAAAACAACATGTATTATGGGGTTGAATGCGTTTTGCTATTCACAAAATAAAACAAAAGCAGTCATGCAAATATCTGCTTTAACACAGCACAGCAAAATCAGTTGCACCATTCAATCCCGCTCGTCCAGACGGGGAGAATTCAATCACATTTATTCGATGCGACGTTTCTTATGGGATTTAATGAGCGACAACATTTTGACCCCAAACCGAGAGGATTCTGGGATGTTTGTGGTGTTTTTGTAATAACTCTGGAAGGAAACGTCGCAGACCCATCAAGATGGTACTCGTACTGCTCGACTCATCGAGAGGAATCCAAAGATATGAGTGCTTAAGCTATGGGATATGAAATGGACGAGCGACCAATAAAACAACATGTATTATGGGGTTGAATGCTTTTTGCTATTCACAAAATAAAACCAAAGCAGTAATGCAAATATCTGATTTAACACAGCACAGCAAAATCAGTTGCACCATTCAATTCCGCTCGTACAGACGGGGAGAATTCAATCACATTTTTTCGATGCGACGTTTCTTATGGGATTGAATGAGCGACAACATTTTGACCCCAAACCGAGAGGATTTTGGGATGTTTGTGGTTTTTTGGTAACAACTCTGGAAGGAAACGTCGCAGACCCATCAAGGTGGTACTCGTACTGCTCGCCTCATCGAGAGGAATCCAAAGATATGAGTGCTTAAGCTATGGGATATGAAATGGACGAGCGACCAATAAAACAACATGTATTATGGGGTTGAATGCTTTTTGCTATTCACAAAATAAAACAAAAGCAGTCATGCAAATATCTGTTTTAACACAGCACAGCAAAAATCAGTTACACCATTCAATTCCGCTCGTCCAGACGGGGAGAATTCAATCACATTTATTCGATGCGACGTTTCTTATGGGATTTAATGAGCGACAACATTTTGACCCCAAACCGAGAGGATTCTGGGATGTTTGTGGTGTTTTTGTAATAACTCTGGAAGGAAACGTCGCAGACCCATCAAGGTGGTACTCGTACTGCTCGCCTCATCGAGTGGAATCCAAAGATATGAGTGCTTAAGCTATGGGATATGAAATGGACGAGCGACCAATAAAACAACTTTTATTATGGGGTTGAATGCTTTTTGCTATTCACAAAATAAAACAAATGCAGTCATGCAAATATCTGTTTTAACACAGCACAGCAAAAATCAGTTACACCATTCAATTCCGCTCGTCCAGACGGGGAGAATTCAATCACATTTATTCGATGCGACGTTTCTTATGGGATTTAATGAGCGACAACATTTTGACCCCAAACCGAGAGGATTCTGGGATGTTTGTGGTGTTTTTGTAATAACTCTGGAAGGAAACGTCGCAGACCCATCAAGGTGGTACTCGTACTGCTCGACTCATCCAGAGGAATCCAAAGATATGAGTGCTTAAGCTATGGGATATGAAACGGACGAGCGACCAATAAAACAACATGTATTATGGGGTTGAATGCTTTTTGCTATTCACAAAATAAAACCAAAGCAGTAATGCAAATATCTGATTTAACACAGCACAGCAAAATCAGTTGCACCATTCAATTCTGCTCGTCCAGACGGGGAGAATTCAATCACATTTTTTCGATGCGACGTTTCTTATGGGATTGAATGAGCGACAACATTTTGACCCCAAACCGAGAGGATTTTGGGATGTTTGTGGTTTTTTGGTAACAACTCTGGAAGGAAACGTCGCAGACCCATCAAGGTGGTACTCGTACTGCTCGCCTCATCGAGTGGAATCCAAAGATATGAGTGGTTAAGCTATGCGATATGAAATGGACGAGCGACCAATAAAACAACATGTATTATGGGGTTGAATGCGTTTTGCTATTCACAAAATAAAACAAAAGCAGTCATGCAAATATCTGTTTTAACACAGCACAGCTAAATCAGTTGCACCATTCAATCCCGCTCGTCCAGACGGGGAGAATTCAATCACATTTATTCGATGCGACGTTTCTTATGGGATTAAATGAGCGACAACATTTTGACCCCAAACCGGGAGGATTCTGGGATGTTTGTGGTTTTTTTGTAATAACTCTGGAAGGAAACGTCGCTGACCCATCAAGGTGGTACTCGTACTGCTCGCCTCATCGAGTGGAATCCAAAGATATGAGTGCTTAAGCTATGGGATATGAAATGGACGAGCGACCAATAAAACAACATGTATTATGGGGTTGAATGCTTTTTGCTATTCACAAAATAAAACAAAAGCGGTAATGCAAATATCTGATTTAACACAGCACAGCAAAATCAGTTGCACCATTCAATCCCGCTCGTCCAGACGGGGAGAATTCAATCACATTTATTCGATGCGACGTTTCTTATGGGATTAAATGAGCGACAACATTTTGACCCCAAACCGGGAGGATTCTGGGATGTTTGTGGTTTTTTTGTAATAACTCTGGAAGGAAACGTCGCTGACCCATCAAGGTGGTACTCGTACTGCTCGCCTCATCGAGTGGAATCCAAAGATATGAGTGCTTAAGCTATGCGATATGAAATGGACGAGCGACCAATAAAACAACTTTTATTATGGGGTTGAATGCTTTTTGCTATTCACAAAATAAAACAAATGCAGTCATGCAAATATCTGCTTTAACACAGCACAGCAAAATCAGTTGCACCATTCAATCCCGCTCGTCCAGACGGGGAGAATTCAATCACATTTATTCGATGCGACGTTTCTTATGGGATTTAATGAGCGACAACATTTTGACCCCAAACCGAGAGGATTCTGGGATGTTTGTGGTGTTTTTGTAATAACTCTGGAAGGAAACGTCGCAGACCCATCAAGGTGGTACTCGTACTGCTCGACTCATCGAGAGGAATCCAAAGATATGAATGCTTAAGCTATGGGATATGAAATGGACGAGCGACCAATAAAACAACATGTATTATGGGGTTGAATGCTTTTTGCTATTCACAAAATAAAACCAAAGCAGTAATGCAAATATCTGATTTAACACAGCACAGCAAAATCAGTTGCACCATTCAATTCCGCTCGTCCAGATGGGGAGAATTCAATCACATTTTTTCGATGCGACGTTTCTTATGGGATTGAATGAGCGACAACATTTTGACCCCAAACTGAGAGGATTTTGGGATGTTTGTGGTTTTTTGGTAACAACTCTGGAAGGAAACGTCGCAGACCCATCAAGGTGGTACCCATACTGCTCGCCTCATCGAGTGGAATCCAAAGATATGAGTGGTTAAGCTATGGGATATGAAATGGACGAGCGACCAATAAAACAACATGTATTATGGGGTTGAATGCGTTTTGCTATTCACAAAATAAAACAAAAGCAGTCATGCAAATATCTGCTTTAACACAGCACAGCAAAATCAGTTGCACCATTCAATCCCGCTCGTCCAGACGGGGAGAATTCAATCACATTTATTCGATGCGACGTTTCTTATGGGATTTAATGAGCGACAACATTTTGACCCCAAACCGAGAGGATTCTGGGATGTTTGTGGTGTTTTTGTAATAACTCTGGAAGGAAACGTCGCAGACCCATCAAGATGGTACTCGTACTGCTCGACTCATCGAGAGGAATCCAAAGATATGAGTGCTTAAGCTATGGGATATGAAATGGACGAGCGACCAATAAAACAACATGTATTATGGGGTTGAATGCTTTTTGCTATTCACAAAATAAAACCAAAGCAGTAATGCAAATATCTGATTTAACACAGCACAGCAAAATCAGTTGCACCATTCAATTCCGCTCGTCCAGACGGGGAGAATTCAATCACATTTTTTCGATGCGACGTTTCTTATGGGATTGAATGAGCGACAACATTTTGACCCCAAACCGAGAGGATTTTGGGATGTTTGTGGTTTTTTGGTAACAACTCTGGAAGGAAACGTCGCAGACCCATCAAGGTGGTACCCATACTGCTCGCCTCATCGAGTGGAATCCAAAGATATGAGTGGTTAAGCTATGGGATATGAAATGGACGAGCGACCAATAAAACAACATGTATTATGGGGTTGAATGCGTTTTGCTATTCACAAAATAAAACAAAAGCAGTCATGCAAATATCTGCTTTAACACAGCACAGCAAAATCAGTTGCACCATTCAATCCCGCTCGTCCAGACGGGGAGAATTCAATCACATTTATTCGATGCGACGTTTCTTATGGGATTTAATGAGCGACAACATTTTGACCCCAAACCGAGAGGATTCTGGGATGTTTGTGGTTTTTTTGTAATAACTCTGGAAGGAAACGTCGCAGACCCATCAAGGTGGTACTCGTACTGCTCGCCTCATCGAGAGGAATCCAAAGATATGAGTGCTTAAGCTATGGGATATGAAATGGACGAGCGACCAATAAAACAACTTTTATTATGGGGTTGAATGCTTTTTGCTATTCACAAAATAAAACAAATGCAGTCATGCAAATATCTGTTTTAACACAGCACAGCAAAAATCAGTTACACCATTCAATTCCGCTTGTCCAGACGGGGAGAATTCAATCACATTTATTCGATGCGACGTTTCTTATGGGATTTAATGAGCGACAACATTTTGACCCCAAACCGAGAGGATTCTGGGATGTTTGTGGTGTTTTTGTAATAACTCTGGAAGGAAACGTCGCAGACCCATCAAGGTGGTACTCGTACTGCTCGCCTCATCGAGAGGAATCCAAAGATATGAGTGCTTAAGCTATGGGATATGAAATGGACGAGCGACCAATAAAACAACTTTTATTATGGGGTTGAATGCTTTTTGCTATTCACAAAATAAAACAAATGCAGTCATGCAAATATCTGTTTTAACACAGCACAGCAAAAATCAGTTACACCATTCAATTCCGCTCGTCCAGACGGGGAGAATTCAATCACATTTATTCGATGCGACGTTTCTTATGGGATTTAATGAGCGACAACATTTTGACCCCAAACCGAGAGGATTCTGGGATGTTTGTGGTGTTTTTGTAATAACTCTGGAAGGAAACGTCGCAGACCCATCAAGGTGGTACTCGTACTGCTCGACTCATCGAGAGGAATCCAAAGATATGAGTGCTTAAGCTATGGGATATGAAACGGACGAGCGACCAATAAAACAACATGTATTATGGGGTTGAATGCTTTTTGCTATTCACAAAATAAAACCAAAGCAGTAATGCAAATATCTGATTTAACACAGCACAGCAAAATCAGTTGCACCATTCAATTCTGCTCGTCCAGACGGGGAGAATTCAATCACATTTTTTCGATGCGACGTTTCTTATGGGATTGAATGAGCGACAACATTTTGACCCCAAACCGAGAGGATTTTGGGATGTTTGTGTTTTTTTGGTAACAACTCTGGAAGGAAACGTCGCAGACCCATCAAGGTGGTACTCGTACTGCTCGCCTCATCGAGAGGAATCCAAAGATATGAGTGCTTAAGCTATGGGATATGAAATGGACGAGCGACCAATAAAACAACATGTTTTATGGGGTTGAATGCTTTTTGCTATTCACAAAATAAAACCAAAGCAGTAATGCAAATATCTGATTTAACACAGCACAGCAAAATCAGTTGCACCATTCAATTCTGCTCGTCCAGACGGGGAGAATTCAATCACATTTTTTCGATGCGACGTTTCTTATGGGATTGAATGAGCGACAACATTTTGACCCCAAACCGAGAGGATTCTGGGATGTTTGTGGTTTTTTGGTAACAACTCTGGAAGGAAACGTCGCAGACCCATCAAGGTGGTACTCGTACTGCTCGCCTCATCGAGAGGAATCCAAAGATATGAGTGGTTAAGCTATGGGATATGAAATGGACGAGCGACCAATAAAACAACTTTTATTATGGGGTTGAATGCTTTTTGCTATTCACGAAATAAAACAAATGCAGTCATGCAAATATCTGTTTTAACACAGCACAGCAAAAATCAGTTACACCGTTCAATTCCGCTCGTCCAGACGGGGAGAATTCAATCACATTTATTCGATGCGACGTTTCTTATGGGATTTAATGAGCGACAACATTTTGACCCCAAACCGAGAGGATTCTGGGATGTTTGTGGTGTTTTTGTAATAACTCTGGAAGGAAACGTCGCAGACCCATCAAGGTGGTACTCGTACTGCTCGCCTCATCGAGAGGAATCCAAAGATATGAGTGCTTAAGCTATGGGATATGAAATGGACGAGCGACCAATAAAACAACATGTTTTATGGGGTTGAATGCTTTTTGCTATTCACAAAATAAAACCAAAGCAGTAATGCAAATATCTGATTTAACACAGCACAGCAAAATCAGTTGCACCATTCAATTCTGCTCGTCCAGACGGGGAGAATTCAATCACATTTTTTCGATGCGACGTTTCTTATGGGATTGAATGAGCGACAACATTTTGACCCCAAACCGAGAGGATTCTGGGATGTTTGTGGTTTTTTGGTAACAACTCTGGAAGGAAACGTCGCAGACCCATCAAGGTGGTACTCGTACTGCTCGCCTCATCGAGTGGAATCCAAAGATATGAGTGGTTAAGCTATGCGATATGAAATGGACGAGCGACCAATAAAACAACATGTATTATGGGGTTGAATGCGTTTTGCTATTCACAAAATAAAACAAAAGCAGTCATGCAAATATCTGTTTTAACACAGCACAGCAAAATCAGTTGCACCATTCAATCCCGCTCGTCCAGACGGGGAGAATTCAATCACATTTATTCGATGCGACGTTTCTTATGGGATTTAATGAGCGACAACATTTTGACCCCAAACCGGGAGGATTCTGGGATGTTTGTGGTTTTTTTGTAATAACTCTGGAAGGAAACGTCGCAGACCCATCAAGGTGGTACTCGTACTGCTCGCCTCATCGAGTGGAATCCAAAGATATGAGTGCTTAAGCTATGGGATATGAAATGGACGAGCGACCAATAAAACAACATGTATTATGGGGTTGAATGCTTTTTGCTATTCACAAAATAAAACCAAAGCAGTAATGCAAATATCTGATTTAACACAGCACAGCAAAATCAGTTGCACCATTCAATTCTGCTCGTCCAGACGGGGAGAATTCAATCACATTTTTTCGATGCGACGTTTCTTATGGGATTGAATGAGCGACAACATTTTGACCCCAAACCGAGAGGATTCTGGGATGTTTGTGGTTTTTTTGTAATAACTCTGGAAGGAAACGTCGCAGACCCATCAAGGTGGTACTCGTACTGCTCGCCTCATCGAGAGGAATCCAAAGATATGAGTGCTTAAGCTATGGGATATGAAATGGACGAGCGACCAATAAAACAACTTTTATTATGGGGTTGAATGCTTTTTGCTATTCACAAAATAAAACAAATGCAGTCATGCAAATATCTGTTTTAACACAGCACAGCAAAAATCAGTTACACCGTTCAATTCCGCTCGTCCAGACGGGGAGAATTCAATCACATTTATTCGATGCGACGTTTCTTATGGGATTTAATGAGCGACAACATTTTGACCCCAAACCGAGAGGATTCTGGGATGTTTGTGGTGTTTTTGTAATAACTCTAGAAGGAAACGTCGCAGACCCATCAAGGTGGTACTCGTACTGCTCGCCTCATCGAGAGGAATCCAAAGATATGAGTGCTTAAGCTATGGGATATGAAATGGACGAGCGACCAATAAAACAACATGTTTTATGTGGTTGAATGCTTTTTGCTATTCACAAAATAAAACCAAAGCAGTAATGCAAATATCTGATTTAACACAGCACAGCAAAATCAGTTGCACCATTCAATTCTGCTCGTCCAGACGGGGAGAATTCAATCACATTTTTTCGATGCGACGTTTCTTATGGGATTGAATGAGCGACAACATTTTGACCCCAAACCGAGAGGATTCTGGGATGTTTGTGGTTTTTTGGTAACAACTCTGGAAGGAAACGTCGCAGACCCATCACGATGGTACTCGTACTGCTCGCCTCATCGAGTGGAATCCAAAGATATGAGTGGTTAAGCTATGCGATATGAAATGGACGAGCGACCAATAAAACAACATGTATTATGGGGTTGAATGCGTTTTGCTATTCACAAAATAAAACAAAAGCAGTCATGCAAATATCTGTTTTAACACAGCACAGCAAAATCAGTTGCACCATTCAATCCCGCTCGTCCAGACGGGGAGAATTCAATCACATTTATTCGATGCGACGTTTCTTATGGGATTTAATGAGCGACAACATTTTGACCCCAAACCGGGAGGATTCTGGGATGTTTGTGGTTTTTTTGTAATAACTCTGGAAGGAAACGTCGCAGACCCATCAAGGTGGTACTCGTACTGCTCGCCTCATCGAGTGGAATCCAAAGATATGAGTGCTTAAGCTATGGGATATGAAATGGACGAGCGACCAATAAAACAACATGTATTATGGGGTTGAATGCTTTTTGCTATTCACAAAATAAAACCAAAGCAGTAATGCAAATATCTGATTTAACACAGCACAGCAAAATCAGTTGCACCATTCAATTCTGCTCGTCCAGACGGGGAGAATTCAATCACATTTTTTCGATGCGACGTTTCTTATGGGATTGAATGAGCGACAACATTTTGACCCCAAACCGAGAGGATTCTGGGATGTTTATGGTTTTTTGGTAACAACTCTGGAAGAAAACGTCGCAGACCCATCAAGGTGGTACTCGTACTGCTCGCCTCATCGAGTGGAATCCAAAGATATGAGTGGTTAAGCATTGCGATATGAAATGGACGAGCGACCAATAAAACAACATGTATTATGGGGTTGAATGCGTTTTGCTATTCACAAAATAAAACAAAAGCAGTCATGCAAATATCTGTTTTAACACAGCACAGCAAAATCAGTTGCACCATTCAATCCCGCTCGTCCAGACGGGGAGAATTCAATCACATTTATTCGATGCGACGTTTCTTATGGGATTTAATGAGCGACAACATTTTGACCCCAAACCGGGAGGATTCTGGGATGTTTGTGGTTTTTTTGTAATAACTCTGGAAGGAAACGTCGCAGACCCATCAAGGTGGTACTCGTACTGCTCGCCTCATCGAGTGGAATCCAAAGATATGAGTGGTTAAGCTATGCGATATGAAATGGACGAGCGACCAATAAAACAACATGTATTATGGGGTTGAATGCGTTTTGCTATTCACAAAATAAAACAAAAGCAGTCATGCAAATATCTGTTTTAACACAGCACAGCAAAATCAGTTGCACCATTCAATCCCGCTCGTCCAGACGGGGAGAATTCAATCACATTTATTCGATGCGACGTTTCTTATGGGATTTAATGAGCGACAACATTTTGACCCCAAACCGGGAGGATTCTGGGATGTTTGTGGTTTTTTTGTAATAACTCTGGAAGGAAACGTCGCAGACCCATCAAGGTGGTACTCGTACTGCTCGCCTCATCGAGTGGAATCCAAAGATATGAGTGCTTAAGCTATGGGATATGAAATGGACGAGCGACCAATAAAACAACATGTATTATGGGGTTGAATGCTTTTTGCTATTCACAAAATAAAACCAAAGCAGTAATGCAAATATCTGATTTAACACAGCACAGCAAAATCAGTTGCACCATTCAATTCTGCTCGTCCAGACGGGGAGAATTCAATCACATTTTTTCGATGCGACGTTTCTTATGGGATTGAATGAGCGACAACATTTTGACCCCAAACCGAGAGGATTCTGGGATGTTTGTGGTGTTTTTGTAATAACTCTGGAAGGAAACGTCGCAGACCCATCAAGGTGGTACTCGTACTGCTCGCCTCATCGAGAGGAATCCAAAGATATGAGTGCTTAAGCTATGGGATATGAAATGGACGAGCGACCAATAAAACAACTTTTATTATGGGGTTGAATGCTTTTTGCTATTCACAAAATAAAACAAATGCAGTCATGCAAATATCTGTTTTAACACAGCACAGCAAAAATCAGTTACACCATTCAATTCCGCTCGTCCAGACGGGGAGAATTCAATCACATTTATTCGATGCGACGTTTCTTATGGGATTTAATGAGCGACAACATTTTGACCCCAAACCGAGAGGATTCTGGGATGTTTGTGGTGTTTTTGTAATAACTCTGGAAGGAAACGTCGCAGACCCATCAAGGTGGTACTCGTACTGCTCGCCTCATCGAGAGGAATCCAAAGATATGAGTGCTTAAGCTATGGGATATGAAATGGACGAGCGACCAATAAAACAACATGTTTTATGGGGTTGAATGCTTTTTGCTATTCACAAAATAAAACCAAAGCAGTAATGCAAATATCTGATTTAACACAGCACAGCAAAATCAGTTGCACCATTCAATTCTGCTCGTCCAGACGGGGAGAATTCAATCACATTTTTTCGATGCGACGTTTCTTATGGGATTGAATGAGCGACAACATTTTGACCCCAAACCGAGAGGATTCTGGGATGTTTGTGGTTTTTTGGTAACAACTCTGGAAGGAAACGTCGCAGACCCATCAAGGTGGTACTCGTACTGCTCGCCTCATCGAGTGGAATCCAAAGATATGAGTGGTTAAGCTATGCGATATGAAATGGACGAGCGACCAATAAAACAACATGTATTATGGGGTTGAATGCGTTTTGCTATTCACAAAATAAAACAAAAGCAGTCATGCAAATATCTGTTTTAACACAGCACAGCAAAATCAGTTGCACCATTCAATCCCGCTCGTCCAGACGGGGAGAATTCAATCACATTTATTCGATGCGACGTTTCTTATGGGATTAAATGAGCGACAACATTTTGACCCCAAACCGGGAGGATTCTGGGATGTTTGTGGTTTTTTTGTAATAACTCTGGAAGGAAACGTCGCTGACCCATCAAGGTGGTACTCGTACTGCTCGCCTCATCGAGTGGAATCCAACGATATGAGTGCTTAAGCTATGGGATATGAAATGGACGAGCGACCAATAAAACAACATGTATTATGGGGTTGAATGCTTTTTGCTATTCACAAAATAAAACCAAAGCGGTAATGCAAATATCTGATTTAACACAGCACAGCAAAATCAGTTGCACCATTCAATTCTGCTCGTCCAGACGGGGAGAATTCAATCACATTTTTTCGATGCGACGTTTCTTATGGGATTTAATGAACGACAACATTTTGACCCCAAACCGAGAGGATTCTGGGATGTTTGTGGTTTTTTTGTAATAACTCTGGAAGGAAACGTCGCAGACCCATCAAGGTGGTACTCGTACTGCTCGCCTCATCGAGTGGAATCCAAAGATATGAGTGGTTAAGCTATGCGATATGAAATGGACGAGCGACCAATAAAACAACATGTATTATGGGGTTGAATGTGTTTTGCTATTCACAAAATAAAACAAAAGCAGTCATGCAAATATCTGCTTTAACACAGCACAGCAAAATCAGTTGCACCATTCAATCCCGCTCGTCCAGACGGGGAGAATTCAATCACATTTATTCGATGCGACGTTTCTTATGGGATTTAATGAGCGACAACATTTTGACCCCAAACCGAGAGGATTCTGGGATGTTTGTGGTTTTTTTGTAATAACTCTGGAAGGAAACGTCGCAGACCCATCAAGGTGGTACTCGTACTGCTCGCCTCATCGAGAGGAATCCAAAGATATGAGTGCTTAAGCTATGGGATATGAAATGGACGAGCGACCAATAAAACAACTTTTATTATGGGGTTGAATGCTTTTTGCTATTCACAAAATAAAACAAATGCAATCATGCAAATATCTGTTTTAACACAGCACAGCAAAAATCAGTTACACCATTCAATTCCGCTCGTCCAGACGGGGAGAATTCAATCACATTTATTCAATGCGACGTTTCTTATGGGATTTAATGAGCGACAACATTTTGACCCCAAACCGAGAGGATTCTGGGATGTTTGTGGTGTTTTTGTAATAACTCTGGAAGGAAACGTCGCAGACCCATCAAGGTGGTACTCGTACTGCTCGCCTCATCGAGTGGAATCCAAAGATATGAGTGCTTAAGCTATGGGATATGAAATGGACGAGCGACCAATAAAACAACTTTTATTATGGGGTTGAATGCTTTTTGCTATTCACAAAATAAAACAAATGCAGTCATGCAAATATCTGTTTTAACACAGCACAGCAAAAATCAGTTACACCATTCAATTCCGCTCGTCCAGACGGGGAGAATTCAATCACATTTATTCGATGCGACGTTTCTTATGGGATTTAATGAGCGACAACATTTTGACCCCAAACCGAGAGGATTCTGGGATGTTTGTGGTGTTTTTGTAATAACTCTGGAAGGAAACGTCGCAGACCCATCAAGGTGGTACTCGTACTGCTCGACTCATCCAGAGGAATCCAAAGATATGAGTGCTTAAGCTATGGGATATGAAACGGACGAGCGACCAATAAAACAACATGTATTATGGGGTTGAATGCTTTTTGCTATTCACAAAATAAAACCAAAGCAGTAATGCAAATATCTGATTTAACACAGCACAGCAAAATCAGTTGCACCATTCAATTCTGCTCGTCCAGACGGGGAGAATTCAATCACATTTTTTCGATGCGACGTTTCTTATGGGATTGAATGAGCGACAACATTTTGACCCCAAACCGAGAGGATTTTGGGATGTTTGTGGTTTTTTGGTAACAACTCTGGAAGGAAACGTCGCAGACCCATCAAGGTGGTACTCGTACTGCTCGCCTCATCGAGTGGAATCCAAAGATATGAGTGGTTAAGCTATGCGATATGAAATGGACGAGCGACCAATAAAACAACATGTATTATGGGGTTGAATGCGTTTTGCTATTCACAAAATAAAACAAAAGCAGTCATGCAAATATCTGTTTTAACACAGCACAGCTAAATCAGTTGCACCATTCAATCCCGCTCGTCCAGACGGGGAGAATTCAATCACATTTATTCGATGCGACGTTTCTTATGGGATTAAATGAGCGACAACATTTTGACCCCAAACCGGGAGGATTCTGGGATGTTTGTGGTTTTTTTGTAATAACTCTGGAAGGAAACGTCGCTGACCCATCAAGGTGGTACTCGTACTGCTCGCCTCATCGAGTGGAATCCAAAGATATGAGTGCTTAAGCTATGGGATATGAAATGGACGAGCGACCAATAAAACAACATGTATTATGGGGTTGAATGCTTTTTGCTATTCACAAAATAAAACCAAAGCGGTAATGCAAATATCTGATTTAACACAGCACAGCAAAATCAGTTGCACCATTCAATCCCGCTCGTCCAGACGGGGAGAATTCAATCACATTTATTCGATGCGACGTTTCTTATGGGATTAAATGAGCGACAACATTTTGACCCCAAACCGGGAGGATTCTGGGATGTTTGTGGTTTTTTTGTAATAACTCTGGAAGGAAACGTCGCTGACCCATCAAGGTGGTACTCGTACTGCTCGCCTCATCGAGTGGAATCCAAAGATATGAGTGCTTAAGCTATGCGATATGAAATGGACGAGCGACCAATAAAACAACTTTTATTATGGGGTTGAATGCTTTTTGCTATTCACAAAATAAAACAAATGCAGTCATGCAAATATCTGCTTTAACACAGCACAGCAAAATCAGTTGCACCATTCAATCCCGCTCGTCCAGACGGGGAGAATTCAATCACATTTATTCGATGCGACGTTTCTTATGGGATTTAATGAGCGACAACATTTTGACCCCAAACCGAGAGGATTCTGGGATGTTTGTGGTGTTTTTGTAATAACTCTGGAAGGAAACGTCGCAGACCCATCAAGGTGGTACTCGTACTGCTCGACTCATCGAGAGGAATCCAAAGATATGAGTGCTTAAGCTATGGGATATGAAATGGACGAGCGACCAATAAAACAACTTTTATTATGGGGTTGAATGCTTTTTGCTATTCACAAAATAAAACAAATGCAGTCATGCAAATATCTGTTTTAACACAGCACAGCAAAATCAGTTGCACCATTCAATCCCGCTCGTCCAGACGGGGAGAATTCAATCACATTTATTCGATGCGACGTTTCTTATGGGATTTAATGAGCGACAACATTTTGACCCCAAACCGGGAGGATTCTGGGATGTTTGTGGTTTTTTTGTAATAACTCTGGAAGGAAACGTCGCAGACCCATCAAGGTGGTACTCGTACTGCTCGCCTCATCGAGTGGAATCCAAAGATATGAGTGGTTAAGCTATGCGATATGAAATGGACGAGCGACCAATAAAACAACATGTATTATGGGGTTGAATGCTTTTTGCTATTCACAAAATAAAACAAATGCAGTCATGCAAATATCTGTTTTAACACAGCACAGCAAAAATCAGTTACACCATTCAATTCCGCTCGTCCAGACGGGGAGAATTCAATCACATTTATTCGATGCGACGTTTCTTATGGGATTTAATGAGCGACAACATTTTGACCCCAAACCGAGAGGATTCTGGGATGTTTGTGGTGTTTTTGTAATAACTCTGGAAGGAAACGTCGCAGACCCATCAAGGTGGTACTCGTACTGCTCGCCTCATCGAGAGGAATCCAAAGATATGAGTGCTTAAGCTATGGGATATGAAATGGACGAGCGACCAATAAAACAACTTTTATTATGGGGTTGAATGCTTTTTGCTATTCACAAAATAAAACAAATGCAGTCATGCAAATATCTGTTTTAACACAGCACAGCAAAAATCAGTTACACCATTCAATTCCGCTCGTCCAGACGGGGAGAATTCAATCACATTTATTCGATGCGACGTTTCTTATGGGATTTAATGAGCGACAACATTTTGACCCCAAACCGAGAGGATTCTGGGATGTTTGTGGTGTTTTTGTAATAACTCTGGAAGGAAACGTCGCAGACCCATCAAGGTGGTACTCGTACTGCTCGCCTCATCGAGAGGAATCCAAAGATATGAGTGCTTAAGCTATGGGATATGAAATGGACGAGCGACCAATAAAACAACATGTTTTATGGGGTTGAATGCTTTTTGCTATTCACAAAATAAAACCAAAGCAGTAATGCAAATATCTGATTTAACACAGCACAGCAAAATCAGTTGCACCATTCAATTCTGCTCGTCCAGACGGGGAGAATTCAATCACATTTTTTCGATGCGACGTTTCTTATGGGATTGAATGAGCGACAACATTTTGACCCCAAACCGAGAGGATTCTGGGATGTTTGTGGTTTTTTGGTAACAACTCTGGAAGGAAACGTCGCAGACCCATCAAGGTGGTACTCGTACTGCTCGCCTCATCGAGTGGAATCCAAAGATATGAGTGGTTAAGCTATGCGATATGAAATGGACGAGCGACCAATAAAACAACATGTATTATGGGGTTGAATGCGTTTTGCTATTCACAAAATAAAACAAAAGCAGTCATGCAAATATCTGTTTTAACACAGCACAGCAAAATCAGTTGCACCATTCAATCCCGCTCGTCCAGACGGGGAGAATTCAATCACATTTATTCGATGCGACGTTTCTTATGGGATTAAATGAGCGACAACATTTTGACCCCAAACCGGGAGGATTCTGGGATGTTTGTGGTTTTTTTGTAATAACTCTGGAAGGAAACGTCGCTGACCCATCAAGGTGGTACTCGTACTGCTCGCCTCATCGAGTGGAATCCAACGATATGAGTGCTTAAGCTATGGGATATGAAATGGACGAGCGACCAATAAAACAACATGTATTATGGGGTTGAATGCTTTTTGCTATTCACAAAATAAAACCAAAGCGGTAATGCAAATATCTGATTTAACACAGCACAGCAAAATCAGTTGCACCATTCAATTCTGCTCGTCCAGACGGGGAGAATTCAATCACATTTTTCGATGCGACGTTTCTT
Source organism: Petromyzon marinus (assembly GCF_048934315.1). Classification (NCBI taxonomy): domain Eukaryota; kingdom Metazoa; phylum Chordata; class Hyperoartia; order Petromyzontiformes; family Petromyzontidae; genus Petromyzon; species Petromyzon marinus. Next base: position 15,785,911 of record NC_133745.1, on the reverse strand, counting down.
ATGGGATTTAATGAACGACAACATTTTGACCCCAAACCGAGAGGATTCTGGGATGTTTGTGGTTTTTTTGTAATAACTCTGGAAGGAAACGTCGCAGACCCATCAAGGTGGTACTCGTACTGCTCGCCTCATCGAGTGGAATCCAAAGATATGAGTGGTTAAGCTATGCGATATGAAATGGACGAGCGACCAATAAAACAGCATGTATTATGGGGTTGAATGTGTTTTGCTATTCACAAAATAAAACAAAAGCAGTCATGCAAATATCTGCTTTAACACAGCACAGCAAAATCAGTTGCACCATTCAATCCCGCTCGTCCAGACGGGGAGAATTCAATCACATTTATTCGATGCGACGTTTCTTATGGGATTTAATGAGCGACAACATTTTGACCCCAAACCGAGAGGATTCTGGGATGTTTGTGGTTTTTTTGTAATAACTCTGGAAGGAAACGTCGCAGACCCATCAAGGTGGTACTCGTACTGCTCGCCTCATCGAGAGGAATCCAAAGATATGAGTGCTTAAGCTATGGGATATGAAATGGACGAGCGACCAATAAAACAACTTTTATTATGGGGTTGAATGCTTTTTGCTATTCACAAAATAAAACAAATGCAGTCATGCAAATATCTGTTTTAACACAGCACAGCAAAAATCAGTTACACCATTCAATTCCGCTCGTCCAGACGGGGAGAATTCAATCACATTTATTCGATGCGACGTTTCTTATGGGATTTAATGAGCGACAACATTTTGACCCCAAACCGAGAGGATTCTGGGATGTTTGTGGTGTTTTTGTAATAACTCTGGAAGGAAACGTCGCAGACCCATCAAGGTGGTACTCGTACTGCTCGCCTCATCGAGTGGAATCCAAAGATATGAGTGCTTAAGCTATGGGATATGAAATGGACGAGCGACCAATAAAACAACTTTTATTATGGGGTTGAATGCTTTTTGCTATTCACAAAATAAAACAAATGCAGTCATGCAAATATCTGTTTTAACACAGCACAGCAAAAATCAGTTACACCATTCAATTCCGCTCGTCCAGACGGGGAGAATTCAATCACATTTATTCGATGCGACGTTTCTTATGGGATTTAATGAGCGACAACATTTTGACCCCAAACCGAGAGGATTCTGGGATGTTTGTGGTGTTTTTGTAATAACTCTGGAAGGAAACGTCGCAGACCCATCAAGGTGGTACTCGTACTGCTCGACTCATCCAGCAGAATCCAAAGATATGAGTGCTTAAGCTATGGGATATGAAACGGACGAGCGACCAATAAAACAACATGTATTATGGGGTTGAATGCTTTTTGCTATTCACAAAATAAAACCAAAGCAGTAATGCAAATATCTGATTTAACACAGCACAGCAAAATCAGTTGCACCATTCAATTCTGCTCGTCCAGACGGGGAGAATTCAATCACATTTTTTCGATGCGACGTTTCTTATGGGATTGAATGAGCGACAACATTTTGACCCCAAACCGAGAGGATTTTGGGATGTTTGTGGTTTTTTGGTAACAACTCTGGAAGGAAACGTCGCAGACCCATCAAGGTGGTACTCGTACTGCTCGCCTCATCGAGTGGAATCCAAAGATATGAGTGGTTAAGCTATGCGATATGAAATGGACGAGCGACCAATAAAACAACATGTATTATGGGGTTGAATGCGTTTTGCTATTCACAAAATAAAACAAAAGCAGTCATGCAAATATCTGTTTTAACACAGCACAGCTAAATCAGTTGCACCATTCAATCCCGCTCGTCCAGACGGGGAGAATTCAATCACATTTATTCGATGCGACGTTTCTTATGGGATTAAATGAGCGACAACATTTTGACCCCAAACCGGGAGGATTCTGGGATGTTTGTGGTTTTTTTGTAATAACTCTGGAAGGAAACGTCGCTGACCCATCAAGGTGGTACTCGTACTGCTCGCCTCATCGAGTGGAATCCAAAGATATGAGTGCTTAAGCTATGGGATATGAAATGGACGAGCGACCAATAAAACAACATGTATTATGGGGTTGAATGCTTTTTGCTATTCACAAAATAAAACAAAAGCGGTAATGCAAATATCTGATTTAACACAGCACAGCAAAATCAGTTGCACCATTCAATCCCGCTCGTCCAGACGGGGAGAATTCAATCACATTTATTCGATGCGACGTTTCTTATGGGATTAAATGAGCGACAACATTTTGACCCCAAACCGGGAGGATTCTGGGATGTTTGTGGTTTTTTTGTAATAACTCTGGAAGGAAACGTCGCTGACCCATCAAGGTGGTACTCGTACTGCTCGCCTCATCGAGTGGAATCCAAAGATATGAGTGCTTAAGCTATGCGATATGAAATGGACGAGCGACCAATAAAACAACTTTTATTATGGGGTTGAATGCTTTTTGCTATTCACAAAATAAAACAAATGCAGTCATGCAAATATCTGCTTTAACACAGCACAGCAAAATCAGTTGCACCATTCAATCCCGCTCGTCCAGACGGGGAGAATTCAATCACATTTATTCGATGCGACGTTTCTTATGGGATTTAATGAGCGACAACATTTTGACCCCAAACCGAGAGGATTCTGGGATGTTTGTGGTGTTTTTGTAATAACTCTGGAAGGAAACGTCGCAGACCCATCAAGGTGGTACTCGTACTGCTCGACTCATCGAGAGGAATCCAAAGATATGAGTGCTTAAGCTATGGGATATGAAATGGACGAGCGACCAATAAAACAACATGTATTATGGGGTTGAATGCTTTTTGCTATTCACAAAATAAAACCAAAGCAGTAATGCAAATATCTGATTTAACACAGCACAGCAAAATCAGTTGCACCATTCAATTCCGCTCGTCCAGACGGGGAGAATTCAATCACATTTTTTCGATGCGACGTTTCTTATGGGATTGAATGAGCGACAACATTTTGACCCCAAACTGAGAGGATTTTGGGATGTTTGTGGTTTTTTGGTAACAACTCTGGAAGGAAACGTCGCAGACCCATCAAGGTGGTACCCATACTGCTCGCCTCATCGAGTGGAATCCAAAGATATGAGTGGTTAAGCTATGGGATATGAAATGGACGAGCGACCAATAAAACAACATGTATTATGGGGTTGAATGCGTTTTGCTATTCACAAAATAAAACAAAAGCAGTCATGCAAATATCTGCTTTAACACAGCACAGCAAAATCAGTTGCACCATTCAATCCCGCTCGTCCAGACGGGGAGAATTCAATCACTTTTATTCGATGCGACGTTTCTTATGGGATTTAATGAGCGACAACATTTTGACCCCAAACCGAGAGGATTCTGGGATGTTTGTGGTGTTTTTGTAATAACTCTGGAAGGAAACGTCGCAGACCCATCAAGGTGGTACTCGTACTGCTCGACTCATCGAGAGGAATCCAAAGATATGAGTGCTTAAGCTATGGGATATGAAATGGACGAGCGACCAATAAAACAACATGTATTATGGGGTTGAATGCTTTTTGCTATTCACAAAATAAAACCAAAGCAGTAATGCAAATATCTGATTTAACACAGCACAGCAAAATCAGTTGCACCATTCAATTCCGCTCGTCCAGACGGGGAGAATTCAATCACATTTTTTCGATGCGACGTTTCTTATGGGATTGAATGAGCGACAACATTTTGACCCCAAACCGAGAGGATTTTGGGATGTTTGTGGTTTTTTGGTAACAACTCTGGAAGGAAACGTCGCAGACCCATCAAGGTGGTACCCATACTGCTCGCCTCATCGAGTGGAATCCAAAGATATGAGTGGTTAAGCTATGGGATATGAAATGGACGAGCGACCAATAAAACAACATGTATTATGGGGTTGAATGCGTTTTGCTATTCACAAAATAAAACAAAAGCAGTCATGCAAATATCTGCTTTAACACAGCACAGCAAAATCAGTCGCACCATTCAATCCCGCTCGTCCAGACGGGGAGAATTCAATCACATTTATTCGATGCGACGTTTCTTATGGGATTTAATGAGCGACAACATTTTGACCCCAAACCGAGAGGATTCTGGGATGTTTGTGGTTTTTTTGTAATAACTCTGGAAGGAAACGTCGCAGACCCATCAAGGTGGTACTCGTACTGCTCGCCTCATCGAGAGGAATCCAAAGATATGAGTGCTTAAGCTATGGGATATGAAATGGACGAGCGACCAATAAAACAACTTTTATTATGGGGTTGAATGCTTTTTGCTATTCACAAAATAAAACAAATGCAGTCATGCAAATATCTGTTTTAACACAGCACAGCAAAAATCAGTTACACCATTCAATTCCGCTCGTCCAGACGGGGAGAATTCAATCACATTTATTCGATGCGACGTTTCTTATGGGATTTAATGAGCGACAACATTTTGACCCCAAACCGAGAGGATTCTGGGATGTTTGTGGTGTTTTTGTAATAACTCTGGAAGGAAACGTCGCAGACCCATCAAGGTGGTACTCGTACTGCTCGCCTCATCGAGAGGAATCCAAAGATATGAGTGCTTAAGCTATGGGATATGAAATGGACGAGCGACCAATAAAACAACTTTTATTATGGGGTTGAATGCTTTTTGCTATTCACAAAATAAAACAAATGCAGTCATGCAAATATCTGTTTTAACACAGCACAGCAAAAATCAGTTACACCATTCAATTCCGCTCGTCCAGACGGGGAGAATTCAATCACATTTATTCGATGCGACGTTTCTTATGGGATTTAATGAGCGACAACATTTTGACCCCAAACCGAGAGGATTCTGGGATGTTTGTGGTGTTTTTGTAATAACTCTGGAAGGAAACGTCGCAGACCCATCAAGGTGGTACTCGTACTGCTCGACTCATCGAGAGGAATCCAAAGATATGAGTGCTTAAGCTATGGGATATGAAACGGACGAGCGACCAATAAAACAACATGTATTATGGGGTTGAATGCTTTTTGCTATTCACAAAATAAAACCAAAGCAGTAATGCAAATATCTGATTTAACACAGCACAGCAAAATCAGTTGCACCATTCAATTCTGCTCGTCCAGACGGGGAGAATTCAATCACATTTTTTCGATGCGACGTTTCTTATGGGATTGAATGAGCGACAACATTTTGACCCCAAACCGAGAGGATTTTGGGATGTTTGTGTTTTTTTGGTAACAACTCTGGAAGGAAACGTCGCAGACCCATCAAGGTGGTACTCGTACTGCTCGCCTCATCGAGAGGAATCCAAAGATATGAGTGCTTAAGCTATGGGATATGAAATGGACGAGCGACCAATAAAACAACATGTTTTATGGGGTTGAATGCTTTTTGCTATTCACAAAATAAAACCAAAGCAGTAATGCAAATATCTGATTTAACACAGCACAGCAAAATCAGTTGCACCATTCAATTCTGCTCTTCCAGACGGGGAGAATTCAATCACATTTTTTCGATGCGACGTTTCTTATGGGATTGAATGAGCGACAACATTTTGACCCCAAACCGAGAGGATTCTGGGATGTTTGTGGTTTTTTGGTAACAACTCTGGAAGGAAACGTCGCAGACCCATCAAGGTGGTACTCGTACTGCTCGCCTCATCGAGTGGAATCCAAAGATATGAGTGGTTAAGCTATGCGATATGAAATGGACGAGCGACCAATAAAACAACATGTAATATGGGGTTGAATGCTTTTTGCTATTCACAAAATAAAACAAAAGCAGTCATGCAAATATCTGTTTTAACACAGCACAGCAAAATCAGTTGCACCATTTAATCCCGCTCGTCCAGACGGGGAGAATTCAATCACATTTATTCGATGCGACGTTTCTTATGGGATTTAATGAGCGACAACATTTTGACCCCAAACCGGGAGGATTCTGGGAAGTTTGTGGTTTTTTGGTAATAACTCTGGAAGGAAACGTCGCAGACCCATCAAGGTGGTACTCGTACTGCTCGCCTCATCGAGAGGAATCCAAAGATATGAGTGGTTAAGCTATGGGATATAAAATGGACGAGCAACCAATCAAACAACATGTTGTTGTATATGTGGGTGTGTGAAAATTGATGAAAAATAATTAAAATTAAATGAAATTCGAAATTTGCATTATTAATCCAAAATTATGTTAATTCGTGTAATTATGCGTATAACTATGCTAATTAGAGAGGTAATAGTATTAATTTATACGAGTGGGTGTAGTTGTGTTCATGATAGCCTTTATGATAATCAGGCCCCGCCTCGTTGACGAGGTGGGGTTATCAATCAGGATAACGCAATCAATCGTGTGCAGTTACGCTAGTGTCAATTCGGCCTCGTTGTCTAACTTCGTATTATTGATCAGCATAATACAATGATTCTCGCTTTAACACTCTCCGAGTGTTCATATTTTAGGTCCCAAGTTCATATCATTCGCTTTAAAGTTTAATGAGTGTGGATTGGTGTCTTTATAGTTTAGGTTCCCATGTTCATATCGTTCGCTTTAGTTTAATGAGTGTGTATTGGTGTGTTTATAGTTTAGGTTCCCGAGTTCCTATCTCGTCGCAGGATACAGATCTTATGCAAAAATTTCAGGAAAGAATCACACGACCACTTCTGTATTAATCAATTTATTTTCTAATTAAACCTTAACTATAATATGTATGTGAACTCTCAATCTCGGAACTTCAACACAGTATCCACACGGTATCAAGACAGTATCATCAACGACTGTACGATTTCACTTTGATAACACATGGACCCCGCATAAAGCGATTGCTGTTAGTGAGAGAGAGAGTCAGGACATACAAATACTATGCTACACAAAAGCTTATACATTATAATATGAACGATCATTATGCTTGAAATGGTCAGCACATTATCACAGGCGATTGATTAACATGCAACGGTATTCATATAAAAAGACAATCAAACAGTTATTATTTCCAAAGGCATAAATGTAACAACAGATCCACCGGACAGACTATAAGATTACCGAAATGGCTTAGTGTGAGGGTATGCGGCGGAACATGTTATCTCACGGGAGATTAATTAATTACTTAATTCGTGAATAAGATTGTATGATCAGAAAATCGGTTTAGCACGATTCCTCCCCGGGAGCGTAGCTCCGTGGCGAAGGTGCCAAGGGTTAATTAGTATTGATGGATCGGTTGGTAACTTATGCGATTAGAAGCACAGTCCAAAACAAAATATTAAAGAGGGAAATTATGAATATACTTATAAACGACGGACTGTTGTAACACGGTTGATGCTTCCACAGTCAGATGGTTCACGGACTTGAGTGTTCGCTTCTGGTTAAGGACCCGTGTAGGTTTGAGTGATATGAATTGTTTTGAATAGTCAGTGTTTGGAATTAATTATTTGTGTTGCCATACGCTGAAGTTGGCATCGCTTGTAGTAGAAGTAGCCTCGCTCCCTTTAGAGCGGTGAGGTGTGTGGGAGTGCATCATACGTATCGCCGCCCTCCTCCACGCAGCAGCCAGCCTCTGTCCACGGGGGAGAGTTGCTTGATCGCTCTCAGTTCTACTCAGTGGACACCTCTCTCCACTGCTGGATGAGCTGCGCGATCACGCTCGTGCTGGTTCGCTGACAGCAGTTTATCTCCGCTGTTGGATGATCTGCATCGACACGCTCCCTCTCTCTCTCTGTGTGGAGAACTCGAACGTACTCGCTGCTGGTTTGCTGAAAGCAGGTTTCTCTCCGCTGCTGGATGACTCAGGTCGCACGCGCTCGTACTGGTTCTCTAACAGCAGGTTTTTCTCCACTGCTGGATGACTCCAGTCGCACGTACTCTTGCTCTGGTTTGCAGAAGCTCTTGCTTGGTGCATCGGTCGATCTGCAGCTGGACTCAATGTAAATTAAACTTTCAGCAATGCTCTGTCTTTCAGCTCTTGGAAATCGCACTAGGTGACGCCTCACTACCCTGCGAGTCTTGCCAACGTCAGTGGGTAGCGACGGGGCCACTTTGGCTTCTGCTCGCCGCCCCCTGCTCTGCAGCTCGCCGGCTGGCGACCTGTTGCTCTCGTTCCCGATTGGAACTGCTCCTGAACCGACTCGCTGGTCGAACTCCCCGCGTTCCGACCTCCTCCGAGTCGAAGTCCCCGAGTTCCGACCCCCCTGGTCGAACTCTTCCGAGTTGCTCCTCCGAGTCGAACTGTCTCCCGAGAGTCGACCCCCCGGTCGAACTCTGGTGAGCCGACCCCCCCCCCCCCCCCCCCGGTCGAACTCTGGTAAGTTGCTCCTCCGAGTTCCTCTTTTTATGCCCAAAAATCCCTTCACTCGGATCCTGCCCACAAGGCGGGGTTTCTTTCGATTTTTGCTGTGTCAGGATTTGTCCGTATGTATCTGCGTCCGTGTGTGTGTCCGTACGTGTGTCAGTGTGTGTCCTTGTGCATCACCCACGGTATATTCCGTTGTCATACTCCTACCATAAAACCCACAAGTAAAACAATCAAATGTTATCAATTGTCTTGAAGGCGCTTCTCTGTCTGGGTGCACAACCTGGAGGGAGGGCTGATATTCCCTCCGACTTTCACCGACGCACAGAGAAATGGTTAAAAAGTTTTAAGTTAACATTTCACTTCCTCAGAGTTCCACAGTTATGATTCTGTATTAGTCCAAGGTCTGGGTCAGCTTCCCGTTGTGGTGTTTGACTCGTGTTTCCCCGAGCGTATACACACTCCTACCCCGCGCTGCGGGGATACAAAGACGGCCGGGATCTTCCTTTCTCTCCGACCCTGGGTTTAACATCGCCCTTTGCTTACGTTGCAGTTTTGCTGTGCGCTTGCATTTCTTTTCCTCTCTACTCTTACTTTAACCCGGCTTATTATTTGCGTATGGGTGGATTAGAGCATTCATGTTGACTTAGGAAAACCTGAGTGTTAGGCTTCGGGTCAAGTCGTATAGAAATTATTAAAATATGTATATACATTTCATATTAAATTAATAGACGGGTGATGGTTACATTGACGTAGCTTGTGGCAGGGTTCAATTGAAGTGGGTATGAAGATCAATAACTTTAGCCTACCCTGTCGTTAAATTCCGACTTTAAGTTACTTTAATAGTAATGCAGAACCAATTAGCTTTTTTGACTTAACTAGATCTAGGCTAACGCAACCTCCCAGTGACCCTGGCTTTGTGTTTACGTCAGCCCCTTGCAATCCGCTGCGCTCGGCTCTCTATCTGCTCCCTCTGACCCTGGGAGGGCTCTGAACGTCAAAATCGTGTTAGTGGGTCAAGGTAAATATGACCTCCACATGCCATGCTGAGGCCTGGTTTGGTGTTTTTATTCATTATTAAAATTAAAAGAAACAATAGAAATATGTATCTATATGTATTGAAAAATTACTTGTTAATATTAAGATGGAAAGGGGGGCATATACAACAGGTGTGGCGGGGGGTGGAGGGTGGTGTGGTGGGGTGGAGGGTGGTGAGGCGGGGTGGGGTGGAGGGTGGTGTGGCAGGGTCGGGTGGAGGGTGGTGTGGCGAAGTGGGGTGGAGGGTGGTGTGGCGGGGTGGAGGGTGGTGTGGTGGAGGGTGGTGGGGTGGAGGGTGGAGGGGTGGAGGGTGGTGGGGTGGAGGGGTGGAGGGTGGTGGGGTGGAGGGTGGTGTGGTGGTGGGTGGTGGGGTGGAGGGTGGTGTGGTGGAGGGTGGTGTGGTGGAGGGTGGTGGGGTGGAGGGTGGAGGGGTGGAGGGTGGTGGGGTGGAGGGGTGGAGGGTGGTGTGGTGGTGGGTGGTGGGGTGGAGGGTGGTGTGGTGGTGGGTGGTGGGGTGGAGGGTGGTGTGGTGGAGGGTGGTGTGGTGGAGGGTGGTGTGGTGGAGGGTGGTGTGGTGGAGGGTGGTGGGGTGGAGGGTGGAGGGGTGGAGGGTGGTGGGGTGGAGGGGTGGAGGGTGGTGTGGTGGTGGGTGGTGGGGTGGTGGGTGGTGGGGTGGAGGGTGGTGGGGTGGAGGGTGGTGGGGTGGAGGGGTGGTGGGGTGGAGGGTGGTGTGGTGGAGGGTGGTGGGGTGGAGGGTGGAGGGGTGGAGGGTGGTGGGGTGGAGGGGTGGAGGGGTGGAGGGTGGTGTGGTGGTGGGGTGGTGGGTGGTGGGGTGGAGGGTGGTAGGGTGGAGGGTGGTGGGGTGGTGGGGTGGTGGGGTGGAGGGTGGTGGGGAGTGGGGCACATCGTCATGGTGTGGGGTGAGGAGCATCGTGTTGGTTGAGGATGAGGAGTATAGTGATGGTGGAGAGTTATGCGGATAGTGATGGTGTTTCAAGTTTCATTTATTTAGGTATAGCCCTGTGAGCCATGCGGCTCTTAAGTCGGGTGCAACCGCAACCAACAAAATATGAATACAGAACATCCCAAAGCGACGACGCGCAACAGAAACATCCTGGAATAAACCAGGACATATTCCACACACACAAAAAACGTATTAAAACGCTGTGTGCAAAAATCACAATGTGGTGCAAGCCAACAACAACAACTATAAGACAAATTTTGATTTTGATTGTTTATATATATTTTATTATTTTGTTGTTTCCCTTCAACGTGACTTTACCGAAAGAGCTAAGAATATGAACTATAAGACAATTTAGATTAACCATATGTTTTTAAATCACCAAAAAAAAGCTATAAAAAACAATGTAACAACAGTAATCTTAGGAACTGTAATTTTAAATTTAACAATAAACGATATACATAACACTGACGACAAAAACCTGCAGCCATAACTGGCAGCACGACACTCCCAGTGTATGATGTGTGAGTGAGTCAGCAGCAGCGTGAGTGAGTGTATGATGTGCGAGTCACTGTATGATGGTTGAGTCCGTATTAGGTTGAGTGAGTGTATGATGTGTGAGTCAGCGTACGATGTGTTAGTCAGCACATGATGAGTGAGTCAGTGTATGATGTGCGAGTCAGTGTATGATGTGTGAGTGAGTCAGCAGCAGCGTGAGTGTATGATGTGTGAGTCAGCGCACAATGTGTTAGTCAGCGCATGATGAGTGAGTCAGTGTATGATGTGTGAGTGAGTCAGCGGCAGTGTGAGTGAGTGAATAATGTGCTAGTGAGCCAGCACACGATGAGTGAACCTGTGTATGATGAGTGAATGGGTCAGTGGTTGTGCGAGTGTATGATGTGTGAGTGAGTAAGCGCATGATGAGCGAGTCAGTGCATGATGTGTGAGGGAGTCAGTGTATGATGTATGAGAAAGTCAATGTCGGCTCCCTCTGCTCGCGCGTCGCCCCCCCCCTCCGGCTCCGTCGCCCCCCTCCCCCAGCTCCATCGGCCCTCCCTTGGCTCCGTCGCCCCCCCCCCCGGCTCCGTCGCCCCCCCCGGCTCCGTCGCCCCCTCCGCCCCCGTCGGCCCCCCCCCGGCCACCTCGGCTCCATCACCTCCTTCTGTCGGCTCCCTCGGCCCCCTCACAAACGGCCCCGCCAGCCCCTGCTCGGAGTGCGGCCCGGGAACGCCCCGGGAGCGCACGCGCGCCTCAGGCGGCCATCTTGGATTCGTCTTCTTGGTCTTTGTCGAGGATGGGTTGGATAGTGATGGTAAGGGGTGGGGCGAAAAGCGATTGTTGTGGGTGGGGAAGATAGTGATGGTGGGGGGGATGGGCATATAGTAATATTTGGGCGTGTGGCGAATCGTGATGGTGCAGGTTCAGGTGGATAGTGATGGTGAGGGGTGGGTGGATTGTGATGGGGGAGATTGAGGAGGGTAGTGATGGTGAAGGGTGAGGCGGATAGGAATGGTAAGGGGTGGGGTTAATAGTGATTGTGGTGGGTGGGGCAGATCGTGATGGCGGTGGGATGGGCGTATAGTAATGACGGTGGGTGGGGCAGATTGTGATGTTGGGGGGTTGGGTGGATCGTGATGTTGCGGCGTTTGTTGGATAGTGATTGTGGGGTTTGGGGCGGATAGTGATGGTAGGGGGTCGGGCGGATTGTGATGGTAGTGGCTGGGTTGGATAGTGATGGTGAGGGGTGGTGAATAGTGATGTTAGGGGGGGGGGGGGGGCGGATAGTGATGGTGAGGAGTGAGGCGGATCGTGATGGGGAAGGGTGAGGCGGATTGTATTGGTAAGGGGTGGGGCTAATAGTGATTGTAGTTGGTCGGGCAGATCGTGATGGTGGGGGGATGGGTGTATAGTAATGGTGGTGGGGGGGGATAGTGGGGATGAGGCGTTCGTTGATGGTGGTGGATGGGGCAGATTGTGATGGTGGGGGATGGGTGGATAGTGATGTTGCGGGGCTGGTTGGATGGTGATTGTGGGGTTTGGGGCGGATAGTGATGGTGGAGGGCACACCGAATAGTGATGATGGGGGTTGGGGCTTACTGTGAAGGTGGGGGGTGAGTGGATGGTGATGGTGGAGGGTGGTTTGGAGAGTGATGGTGGGGGGTGAGATGGTCGGGCAGGATGGAGGGGAGGCGGGGAGAAGATTTTCAGACGAAAATCTTCTCCCCGTGGCAGCGCCTCTTCTTGCTGAGTGAAGGCCTCCCGCAAAAGTCATTATAATATGAGAGGTTGACTCTCAGGTGGCCTCCCACTTCGTAGCCCTGCTCCTCGGCCACGAAGGAGGGGCAAGTCCTCTGGGCCCGCGTCATCACCCCCACCGGAGCTCGGGGACGCTTTGTGGGACGAGCCAAGCAGCTGCTGCTGTTGGGTCCAGCTGCTTTTTTCTGCCGGCGTCGTTGAGGTGACTTCTTGGCTGCTTCCATCTCGAGCCAGATGTCCTTAACAGCCGCCGCCTCCCAGAACCCGACTGTAGGAACTGGCGCAGGGTCGACCTGAGATAACTGAGGCCCGCACAGGCCCAGGCAGCAACAGCAGCTGCACAGCTGTTCATATCCCAGCAGGGGATTCTCGGCTGTCAGGAGGCAGGCGTCGTGGAGGAGGTGGTGGTACTCTGTTGACTCCGCTCCTTCACAGGATTCTGGGGGATGAGTGAGACCTAGGGCACAGTAGGGGGATGTCATCAGCACTGGGCAGTACCTGGACCGTACCCTTAATTATCATCATGCAAGTACTCACATTCGTCATTCAGTCATCCACGTCAACATTCTATGATCATTGTACTTAAACGTCGGCTGCACCCTCAGAATTGCATGGAAAGCTTGTGAGAGGAGCACACGGACCTTGGAATATGTACGACCCAAAGACATCATTGCGAGGGTGACCTTGGCTAGGCAACGCATCTAGACGGCCATGTCATCAATGTTTTTTTTGTAATTATATACTAATTATATTTTATATCAAAGTAATTGTAGTGTAAATTTTGATTTAAAGCTTTCGTGACTGCAGTAATTCATATTCTTAGCACTTTCGGTAAAGTCACATTGAAGGGAAACAATAAAATAATAAAATATATAAAACAATAAAAATTTTCATGACGTTTCGACCATAACACTAATGGTCATCATCAGGTGTAAAAAACCAACGGCAAGAAACATTTGAAAGAAGTGGCGGTTTGCATTTATGTATTTATTTTTAAACGGTGTATTTATTTATAAAAAAAAACACGTTAGCACCACGGGCAGCGATTTGGCAGTTTATTTAGAAGGACGAGTCCATCTATGTTCTGAAAACGTGAACACAAAGCAGACCTTAAACACGGTAGGACCAACACCTCGGCCGTGGCAGATCATTGATATAATTCAGTAGGCTCACATGACATTGACTTCTCCAAGACAGAGGTTCTTTGTAAGCCATCTGGCTACCATGAGAGATTCGTTCATGAGGCTATCCACATATACAAGCATAGAGACAATTTCAACCGAGAAGATGGATTCTGGCTTAGCAATCATTGGAAGGATTTGATTAACCATTTCAGGTCTTAATTGATTGTTCACGCTTACAGTGGCTTTCAGACAGCATACATTAATTTTTCGTCTCCCCCCTCCTCTTTTCAGAACATAGATGGACTCGTCCTTCTAAATAAACTGCCAAATCGCTGCCCGTGGTGCTAACGGGTTTTTTTAAAATGAATAAATACACCGTTTAAAAATAAATACATAAATGCAAACCGCCAATTCTTTCAAATGTTTCTTGCCGTTGGTTTTTCACACCTGATGACCATTTGTGTTATGGTTGAAACGTCGTGAGAATTTTTATTGTTTTATATATTTTATTATTTTATTGTTTCCCTTCAACGTGACTTTACCGAAAGAGCTAAGAATATATAATTGTAGTGTTCTACGATGGGGGCGGAGCCTGCAGAAGACGGGGGCGGGGCCACATAGGCCGTGGCAGTGACGTCACCAGAGGGCGGGGCTCAAGGCCTGGACCGTTGGCGACAGTTGGAGCGGGGTGGCAGTTGCCATGGCTACCCGGGTTTGTTGTTGCCCACCCACATCGCTATAATAAAGACTTTACTTGTTTACTTAGCGCTCGTTTATCATTGATTTACTTATTTATCGTTACCGAGACTATCCTTATGACTTAATTACTTGTTAAATAGATAGCAACTCGTCACGTTCTTTAGAAGGAAAACCAAAGAGGCAAATTTACACATAAGTGCTTCTGGCAGATGTGGCCACAGGCCAAAGAGACACGCACATTGATGTACTCATCGTCGGTATTAAATTATTGTTTACTATCGATCAAGGACGGGCACGTCAAAGTTATTTGAGGAAAGTGAGTGGTGGTGCTGATTGGTACTCGCTATGAGCACCTGCCCCTAGTCTGTTACGGCTACACGGGGGGTTTCTGTCCTTGTCTCTGGTCAGAATCAGAATCTGAATCTATATTCATACTGGAGGAATACGATGAACTATACAGCTCGTTTTCAAAGATGTTCAGTACCTTGGTTCGCCTCGTAGTCTGCGACCACTTCGGCCCAAGCGGCTGTGGAGGGGGACTTCGCAGGCTTCTCAGAATCCGGAGTCGAAAGGGAGGGAACGGGGGGGAGGCGGAGGAAGAAAATCGTGAAGCGTGTCGCTAAGCATGCTCCTCATATACAGCTACAGAGACGAAGATCCCCCTGGCAGCCTTGGACCAGTGCTGTGCTGAAGAGCAGCACGGCACACCACGCCTGGCCACCTTTGTCTCCCCTATGCTGATGTTTTCAACGGGGGCTCTTTACATAGGTGATGTTTTAACACGTTGAATCAGATACTGTAATCGTTTTGAGTCTGAGTAGACAAAGAGGAGGCCCATGACTTTTTCACTAAATACCAACCACCGTGGAATATAAATTCGCGCTACTCCTCTAGCGACACAACAGCCCTGCCTACTCCCCACACAGGAATCTACACACACACACAGCAACACTCGCTCCACTCACCATGTCAATATCTTTTCGTGCAATATTCTCGTATGAGGTCATCATTTGGAAATCTTGAGCATCGCAAGAACGCAGCTCTCTGCTCAACGCCTCTGCTCAAAATGGCAGTTAGGACCACGTGACATCGGTTAGGGCCTCGTGACGGCGCGTCGGACAACTCGTTGCGAGGCAACTGGCGATTTGGGTGACGTCACGGCGAGTCACGTGCTCCTTGGTACACGAATCAGAGAGGAACCCAGCACACGAACCACTCACACGCGCCTCGCGCACCCTTCTGAACAGACTCTTGGTAGAAGGTGCACACACACACCCCAACAAATACACTTCGTATAACACGCGTGAATACGAATGTAAATAGATGTTCCATTGTCCGAATATTTATTTCAGATACCGACGTACAAATTAATTAGAATATGTATTTATACTGGAGAAATCCAATCAATAACTCACAAACCACCCACCCACCCTCTCAAGTTCTCAAGCATACAATAACCCATTCGCCAAGCCGTGCTGGCCTTCACAGATGCTTGCTCACAGCACCTGCCCTAATAATCTGTTAGGGCTGTTGGGGGGTAGGTGCTGCGGGATCTGTGTCTTTGTGTGGGCTGGTGAATGTGGGGAGCGGTAGTGTCGTGATTAACGCACTTCGCCACGAAGCCGGCCAATCAGTTCGATTCCCGCTCACGGCAAATACAAGTGACGATTGTCTGAATCGGTTATTGGCCTCGCTAATTCAGCCTGAAATCAACACGTTGTGTAAACATCACGACTAGGGAAACAAATGCGGCCGGGGATGGTGTTGGTCACTTATGCCCTCGTGTACCGTGCCGTTCTTCATAGGTAGTCGCTAACAGTACCTGCCCCAACATTCTGTTAAGGCTACACGGGGGATCTTTGTCTTTGTTTGTGAAAGTGTGGGGAGCGGTGGTGCAACGGTTAGCGCGCTGCGAACCTGGAGATCAGAGATCTCTGGCGCAGAGCGCGCTCTCATTGGTCAGTGGAGTCGTGACGTGATGCTAAGAGAGCGTGTTGATTGGGGTCGTCAGCTTGCAAAGGGCTCGATGCTGGAGCCGTGTTCATAACAAACTCGACGCTCGTGGTTTGTATCATTGCAGAATGCCGCATCAAAGTCAAGTGGCTATGAGCTGCTTTGGTGTCCTTAAGTGCTGCTCCTTTCTCAAGAAAATACCCTTCCAAAAAAAGATACTCGATTAAAACCACGAGAGACCGTGCAGTGGTTGTTTTGGCACCATTCAGTATACATCATCTAAATAAGATGTTAATCTTTGAAACTGCACATTTTTTAAGATGTAATAACGAGGTCATAACAAGTGTCAGATGTAAAACCTCTTTCCATTGTTTGGATTTCACTTCCCCATAATTCGGGTGCAAATTATCGCAACATTCAAATATCGTGTACAGAATATGCTCTTTGTTGAGACCACGAATGAAATAGATTTTACTGCATGGTTGTTCGAAACCATGACTCTGAAATCGTTTTGGTACACAACTATGCACTGCGAAAACCTACCGACAGAAAACATGTTTTTGTAACCAAACGCTCAATGCTGAGAGCGTTTGGTTATGAAAATATTTGTGCGAGTGTGCTGCACGGGACTTTGCCTTGGCTCGAGATTAACCACCGGTCTTGCCACGTCCAGACATGGTGAGGACGACGAGGACACATTGAAAAGGAGACTCGGGCTGGTGTACTTCAACTTATTTATTTCGTTGTCACCGCTCGTACATTACAGCAACACTCAT
Organism: Petromyzon marinus; assembly: GCF_048934315.1. Classification (NCBI taxonomy): domain Eukaryota; kingdom Metazoa; phylum Chordata; class Hyperoartia; order Petromyzontiformes; family Petromyzontidae; genus Petromyzon; species Petromyzon marinus. The sequence goes on along the minus strand of NC_133745.1, from coordinate 15,768,894 downwards.
CATCAAACCAACCCAGTTCCACGTTTTTCAGCCACTTTTAAACCTCTTCTCCACCAATTACCTTTCTCCCACTTCTCGCTCTTTCCCGATCCGCTCTCCGCACCAATCCGATCCGAGTGTCAACCACTCACTCATCAGATTGCGTTTCGTGCACGTCGTGCTCACACCCCGATCTCTCTTCCCCGCCCGAGCGTGCCGCGTGCGTGACGTGGTGATCCCTGACCTCCGACCCTTGATGCGTTAGGCATGCGTGATGTCGAGTGCGGAAGGTATGCGTGCTGTTTGTGTTGTGCGAGTGTGTGAGGATGGGTGACACATCCTCTATATCACCGCTTTCTCGGTTGAGACAGAGCCCTCCTCGGCTACTGCAGCTGCTGCAGTAGCAGCAGACGGCGCCTCACGCAACCGCGCATCGCTCGCGACTCCCGAGCAGAGCGCGCGGCTGCGATTCTACGAGAAGAAGAGCCCGGTCCACTCTCACGAGGAACTGGCGCGCAACATCAAAACACGTTTCGGGCAATTACCCTTCCCAAAGCACTCTATAATCAGATCGGCACAGCCGCAGAGAACGCAGGAGGGACGCGATATTGTGAGGGACGTGGGCCCCTGGCTCCCCCTCCGGGGGAGGGTTGATCTCGGGAGAGCTGCAGGTTCCGGACTCCTCGCTCATGTGAGAGTCGCCGCTATCCAACTGCTCACTCGTGGGGAGAGGGCTGCCGCTCCCCAGCTCCTCTCCTCGCGCTGGAGCCCCTCGGGTCCGCAGGTTCTGTTTGGGGGGCATAGCTCGGGGCTGGCGCATGGCTGCCTGGAATCAATATGTCGCTTCTCAGCCACTCAAACGCGACGTATCCGTTCACACAACCCCACGCACCACTCGCACGCGCTGAAGAGGGGGTCAGAGGGCAATGACGTCCTTCGCACACGCGTTGCCACCGAGGGCGGGCAATGGAGATTGTTTAAAGGGCTGTAGGGATAATCCCACGTGTACCCAGGCGAGTCCACCGTCGCTCACCGCGGGCACACGCTAAACAAAGGCAGTATGGATAATTGTGCGTGTACGCCGCCTGTCTACCTAACGCACACATTAAACACAAGGGCGGATGAGTAACCTCCCGTGCCCCTGTACGAGTCCGCCGCCGCTCGCCACACACACACGCTAATCACGAGCTATGCGCAGGGGCGAGCTCAAACACGTGGGTAAATACACACTCGCGCACAAACACAGGGTACGACGCAGGAACCCCGGTCGGGCCCGCACACAATGGCCGCCTCAACAGAGTTACCCACGTGCAAATCCCCGTACCACGACGAGCGGACTCACACCACCATGTGCCCGTTCCACACTCGCAGAAACCACATAACAAGGTTTGTTGATCACTGACGATTTATTCCTGGCGTGTCTGTGGGCTACTATTACCCGAGTCAGTCCGAGTCAGCAGGGCAGGTTTAACCTATCTCCCGATGGTCTAAAGCTGATCTACCTCGTCCCCTTGGAGTGAAACTCCCCACTCTCGCTTTCGTACTCACGTTCCGCCTGCGATGCGTGGGCCGTCGCGGAGAGACGAGGCTGCACGAGGTTCTTGCGGGGAGCGGGGCCTGGCTTCGCTGAGACTCGTCCCACGGACGACCCAGTGGCCGGCAAGCTGACTGCTCCGATCGCTCATTTGAGGAGAACGCGAACCCCCATCGTCGCTCTCCTCTCCCATTTTATCCCTCTCTACATCAAAGGTCTGCCCGGCTAACCCGCGATACCCCACCGCCATTGGTGCGCCCACCTCGGTGCCTTCACAGACGTCTGCTTCCCTCTCTACCCATCAACAGGGGCCGCCGTTGGGCCATTGCCATTGGCCACGGCGTGCAAGCGTACTTTTCCGGCCAATCGGATGCTTCCCCTGGTGCTCGTGTGGACCTAACCGCGGTGACTGAGTAGCCTTATCGTGAGCATGCAATTGCACGTCAATTCACGGCTCTGTGGTGTAATTCAACCTGGGGGAAGTCGGCCAATTCCCTGGCCCCAGGAAACCGTGAGGGATGTCCCTACGAAGAAGGCCCCTGGGTGAAAACCTGGAGGCCAGGTGACTTCCCCACGAGGTCCTACGTGGGGGGTGTGTGTGTTGTGTGTGCTCATTTTGGGGATGGTGAGGGAGAAGCAGCTTCGGCCTGCACGCTCTCCCGTGGTGGCGTTGCAGGCATGGCCCCGACGGAGCGGCTTCGCTGCTATGGCACCACATAGCCCGCCGAGGTGCCAGTCTCCGTCCTGGGTTGACTGGAGCATCTCGCCTGGGTTGCCCCCACGAGGTAGCGCCGCGGGGTCGGCGGGACTCGCCCGGCCCTCGTGGCTGGCCTCGGGGGTGGTGGCTCCGTCTTTTGGGCTTTTAGCGGCGGTCTCTTCCTCCATTCCAATGGCTCCTCTCGTCCCTCGGCACCTGTGGGCTGGGGAACAAACTCAGAGGCAGCAGGGTTTAGGTGCCATCGTCCCCGCCCCCCCTGGCCTGGGCCGTGACCCCTCGGGGCCGAGCATGGAGGGTGTTGGGACCCCGGGATTTCGGGGTACCCAAACTGCGGGGTTCTCCCTCGCTGGGGCTGCCTTCCATGGTTTTAATTGGCGGACGTTGACCACCATCTCTCGGCCCCTGTCTCCGCCGTGAATCAGCACCGTCCAGGGGGAGATCTGCCGCCCCACGGTCCAGGGTCCGCGCCAGTAGGTGGTCAGTTTCCCCAGCTGTCCAGCCCCGACACGAGGGGTGTATAGCCACACCTTAGAGCCCGCCGAGTAGAAGGGGGGCTCCATAAGGGGTCGGGCGCCCTGCTCTTGGTGCCGATGCGCGGCCTCTCCTTGTGGGTAGGCCCCGCCCCGGGCCCCTCGCAGAGTCTCCATCAGGTGCTCCACGGGGCGGCTCCCCTCATCCCGTTGCAGTGGGGGAACGCCGAACAGCAGATCTGCAGGTAGACGAGACTCACGGCCACACATCATTAGGAACAGGGTCTGTCCCGTAGACGTGTGTACTGTGGTGGCGTAGGAGAACAGGGCATAGGGGAGGTGTTCGTCCCAGTCCTGCTGAGTTGCGGCCACCATGCATTTGAGCTTCCCAGCTAAGGTCTGGTTCATACGCTCCACCATACCGTTCACCTGGGGGTGCTACGCCGTGGTTCGGTCCTTCTGGATTCCGAACTCGCGGCACAGCGCCTGAAACAGCTCTGCCTCGAACTCACTACCTTGCTCGGTAATGACCCATTCGGAGATCCCGTGCTTAAGTACGTAGTGCTCCACGAATGCCCAGACCACCACAAGAGCCGTCTTATCGGGGATGGCCACCGCCACGGGATAGCGTGCGAAATACTCTACCGGTGGGATCGCGGAAATGGCCCCTGTAGGTCGATCCCAACCAGCTGGTTTGTCCGACTGACGCGGAACGGCCTCAGGGGTACCTGATATTGTGCCGGTTTCGGCCCGCATTGCTGACACGCGCGGTAGTCCTGTACCCAGGCGGCCACGTCTTGCACCAATTTGGGCCAGAGATATTGGCGACGCAGGGTCTCCCGAGTGCGCCGTTCCCCATCATGGCCCCCGAGCAGGTGGTCGTGCACCAGCCATAGCAGCTGGGGTCGCACCTGGGAGGGAACACAGATGCACCCTCTTACCACCCCGTTCTGCACACACAACCGGGCATACAAACCACTCCAGGGTCCTGGTAGGGTGCTCTTCTTCTCCCGCAGGGCCACTTCCACTGCCGCCAGATCCGGGTCCCGTTGCTGGGTCTGTCTCAACTGCTCGTCGTCCAGGCCCGGGAAGGCGCAGCCGACGTCCTCTTGGATCCGCCCGGTCAGGGTGGGGCAGTCCGTCGGCTCCTTCTGTAGGGGTCTCCGCGGCGCATACTGCACTCTCTCTCGCGAGAGGGGGGTTAGTCTCAGTGCGCTCCCGGGGGGGCGTTGCCTGTTGGCAGCGTCCCCCATGAAGCATGGGCAGGCCTCCTCTGCCCTCGTCTCGGCGCACACCATGGGCTGCCTCGACAAGGTGTCCACATTTTCGTGCATCCGCCCAGCCCGGTACTCGATCTGCAGGTTGTATTCCTGCAGCTGCGCCAGCCATCGGGCCATCTGCCCCTGCGATTTCTTGAATGTGAGATGGAGCTGCAGAGCATAATGGTCACTCCGCACCCGACATTTTCTGCCATACAAATACGGCCAGAACTGTTTACATGTGAAGATCACGGCATACAGTTCCTGACGGGTCACGCAATAGTTCAGCTCGGCCCTGCTCAGGGTCCAGCTGGCGTATGCGATGGCCCGTTCCATCCCATCCTGCACCTGTGACAACACCGTGCCCAGCTCATAGCTGCAGGCATCGGTGTCCAAAATCAAATCGGTGGAAAAATCCGGGAAAGCCAGGGTGGGGGTATGGGTGAGGTGGTCTTTGAGGGTGGTGAAGGCCGTCAGGCGGCCTCCGTCCACTGATAAGGGTTCTTAGGGGAAGTGAGTTGGGTGAGGGGGCGTGCAATCTCGCTGAATCCCTTTACAAATCGACGATAATAGGTGGCGTGCCCCAAGAATGACCTGATCTCCGTCAGGTTCCTTGGCCATGGCCATTCCACTATGGCGCGTACCTTCTCCGGATCGGTGCGCAACCCTGCCTCGCTGATTCGGTGTCCAAGGTACCCCACCTCGTGCTGCGCAACATAACACTTACGTGGCTTGAGTTTGAGATGGGCTGCTCGCAGTCACTGGAACACCTCTCATAACCTGGACCAGTCCTCAGACAGAGATATACTGAACACTATCACGTCAACCAGGTAAATTAGGCACTGTTCCCACTGCAAGCCCCGCATCACCAGCTCCATCAACCACTGGAACGTCGCAGGCACATTAGTGAGTCCGAACGGGAGTATCCGAAACTCAAACAGTCCCATCGGTTTGGTAAATGCAGTCTTTGGCCGATCCTCCTCCGCCATATCCACCTGCCAGTACCCGGATGCTAGATCGAGGGTGGAAAAATACCACGCCACCGCGAGGCTGTCAAAGGTGTCATCGATGCGGGGGATGGGGAAGGCATCGCCGAGGGTGACTGCGTTCAACTTTCGGTAATCAACACAAAATCGGGTCGACCCATCCTTTTTCATCACCAGTACCACCGGGGCAGACCAGGGGATCGCTGAGGGTAGGATTATGTTATCTCGGAGCATTTCCACGATGGCCTCTTTAATCTGGGCCCGTTCAGGCGCGCCCACTCGGTATGCGGGGAGTTTAATTGGTCGGGCGGCACCGGTGTCAATTTGGTGCTTAACAAGGTCAGTCCGGCCCACATCCGAATCGTGCTCACTGAACACGTCGGCGTCATCGCTCATGAAAACGTTTATTCTGAGCTCCTGGTTTAGCCCCGAATGAGTGGCATCAAACAGTATTTTACAATAAAATATTGATCCCAATGCAGTACACCATATCGACGTGAAATTGGCAGGTGCACTCACTGGATGAGACGAAGTGTAAAAAGCGACCCATCCAGATACAACAATGCAAAAGCCTACAACACCTGGTATTCCCAGGCAGTCTCCCATCCAAGTACTAACCAGGCTCGACTCTGCTTAGCTTCCGAGATCAGACGAGATCGGGCGCATTCAGGGTGATATGGTCGTAGGCCATGCTTGGAAAGACCTGTCGCACATTCAGATGTATAAAACAATCAACATTCAACTATACTTCTGGAGGTCATCGCTCATAAAACCTTTATTCTGAGCTCCTGGTTGAGCCCCGAAAGAGTGGCATCAAACATTATTTTACGATAAAATATTGATCCCAATGCAGTACACCATATCGACGTGAAATTGGCACGTGCACTCACTGGATGAGTCGAAGTGTAAAAAGCGACCCATCCAGATCCAAAAATACAAAATCCTACAACACCTGGTGTTCCTAGGCAGTCTGCCATCCAAGTACTCACCATGCTCAACCCTGCTTAGCTTCCGAGATCAGACGAGATTGGGCGCATTCAGGGTGATATGGTCGTAGGCCATGCTTGCACACACCTGTCACACATTCAGATGTATAAAACAATTAAAGTTCAACTATATTTCTGGAAATCATCGCTCATGAATACGTATATTCTGAGCTCCTGGTTGAGCCCCGAATAAGTGGCATCAAACAGTCTGGATGAGTCGAAGTGTAAAAAGCGACCCATCCAGATATAACAATGCAAAAGCCTACAACACCAGGTATTCCCAGGCAGTCTCGCATCCAAGTACTAACCAGGCTCGACCCTGCTTAGCTTCCGAGATCAGATGAGTTCGGGCGCATTCAGGGTGATATGGACGTAGGCCGTGCTTGCAGAGACCTGTCGAACACTCATATGTATAAAACAATCAACATTCAACTATACTACTGGAGGTCATCGCTCATGAAAACGTTTATTCTGAGCTCCTGGTTTAGCCCCGAAAGAGTGGCATCAAACAGTATTTTACGAGAAAATATTGATCCCAATGCAGTACACCATATCGACGTGAAATTGGCAGATGCACTCACTGGATGAGTGGAAGTGTAAAAAGCGACCCATCCAGATCCAAATATACAAAAGCCTACAACACCTGGTATTCCCAGGCAGTCTCCCATCCAAGTACTAACCAGACTCGACCGTGCTTAGCTTCCGAGATCAGACGAGATCGGGCGCATTCAGGGTGATATGGTTGTAGGCCATGCTTGGAAAGACCTGTCGCACATTCAGATGTATAAAACAATCAACATTCAACATAACTTCTGGAGGTCATCGCTCAAAAAATCTTTATACTGGTAGGAACGAAGTTGTAAACTGAGTGTACCAGCCTGCAATAGATTAATGTGTCCGTACGTCCGTCCGTCCCCTTTCAATACTTTAACGAAGTGAAATCTCGTGCTGTTGGGTGTATAAAATCAGTAATAGACAGCGCAGAGACTTGTCCTACCAGCCCACCCTGCAGGGACCTGTTTCTGAGCTCCTGGTTGAGCCCCGAAAGAGTGGCATCAAACATTATTTTACAAGAAAATATTGATCCCAATGCAGTACACCATATCGACGTGAAATTGGCAGGGGCACTCACTGGATGAGTCGAAGTGTAAAAAGCGAGCCATCCAGATCCAAGTAAACAAGAGCCTACAACACCTGGTATTCCCAGGCAGTCTCCCATCCAAGCACTAACCAGACTCGACCCTGCTTAGTTTCCGAGATCAGACGAGATCGGGCGCATTCAGGGTGATATGGTCGTAGGCCATGCTTGCAAAGACCTGTCGCACATTCAGATGTATAAAACAATCAACATTCAACTATACTTTTGGAGGTCATCGCTCATAAAACCTTTATTCTGTGCTCCTGGTTGATCCCCAAAAGAGTGGCATCAAACAGTCTGGATGACTTGATTCGAAGCTTTCGTGACTGCAAGAATTACTCTTTGTTTTTTTCGGTAAAGTCACGTATAAATAAAAAATAATAAAATAACAATAGCATACGACGTTTCGGTTGCAACACAAGCAGCCATCATCAGGTACAGAAGAGCTAAATTTACGAGAGAGAGGAAACACATAACCCCAGATGTATATACAGACACCCAAGTAGGGGGGAACTAATACAGATACAACAGGGTACAACAGAGAGAGAAGCATACCAAACAATCAGGGTTTAGCATAATTTGGAAACCATATAAAGCAACACAGACGGTCGGTCAAAACACAATTAACGCATAGTCTGGTTGATTACGCTATTTCAAAGATTGTTAAATTGCAAGTTAAGTATGAAATTTAAAATACAGACTGCGCACACACACACATAGACATCCAAGTAGAGTGAACCAGCACAGACACGCACACAGTGAAGTCGCCTTAAATAGGCAGAGAAGGTGAGGCTGAGAGACAATGGGACAAATTAGCATGAGGTATGCATGGAACAAAGGGGGCACGGCAGCACACACTCGGAAACACCAAGGCCCACACACAGGCAGAGACAGCACAGAGACACAAATCCAAGCCAAGACACAAAGGCAGATGCACAAGCAGAGACAACACAAAGACACAGACCTAATACCTCCCTTAGAGGTGGTTCAGACTTGATTCGAAGCTTTCGTGACTGCAAGAATTACTCTTTGTTTTTTTCGGTAAAGTCACGTATAAATAAAAAATAATAAAATAACAATAGCGTACGACGTTTCGGTTGCAACACAAGCAGCCATCATCAGGTACAGAAGAGCTAAATTTACGAGAGAGAGGAAACACATAACCCCAGATGTATATACAGACACCCAAGTAGGGGGCGTGGATGGAGTGGGGGGTGAGAGTGGATGGTGTCGCGGTGAGAGTGGATGGTGTCGGGGTGAGTATGGATGTTGGAGAGGTGATCGTGGCTGGTGTACGAGTGAGCGTGGATGGTGTAGGGGTGAGCGTGGCTGGTGTAGGGGTGAGCGTGGATGTTGTAGGGGTGAGAGTGGATGTTGCAGGAGTGAGCGTAGATGGTGTAGGGGGTGAGCGTGGAGGTTGTAAAGGTGAGCGTGGAGGTTGTAAAGGTGAGCGTGGATGGTGTAGGAGTGAGCGTGGATGTTGTAGGGGTGAGAGTGGATGGTGTCGCGGTGAGAGTGGATGGTGTCGGGGTGAGTATGGATGTTGGAGAGGTGAGCGTGGATGGTGTAGGAGTGAGCGTGAATGTTGCAGGAGTGAGCGTGGATGTTGTAGGGGTGAGCGTGGATGGTGTAGGGGTGAGAGTGGATGTTATATGAGTGAGCATGGACATTGTAGATGTGAGTGTGGATGGTATAGGGGAAAGCGTGGATGGCGTAGTGGTGAGCGTGGATGGTGTAGGGGTGAGCGTGGATGTTGTTAGAGGTGAGCGTGGATGGTGTAAGGGTGAGCGTGGCTATTGTAGGGGTGAGCGTGGATGTTGTAGGGGTGAGTGTGGATGGTGTAGGGGTGAGCGTGGATGTTGCCGGAGTGAGCGTGGGTGTTGTAGGCGTAAACGTGGATGGTGTAGTGGTGAGCGTGGATGGCGTAGTGGTGAGCGTGGATGGTGTAGGGGTGAGCGTGGATGTTGTAGAGGTGAGCGTGGATGGTGTAAGGGTGAGCATGGCTATTGTAGGGGTGAGCGTGGATGGTGTATTGGTGAGCGTGGATGGTGTAGGGGTGAGCGTGGATGGTGTAGTGGTGAGCGTGGATGGCGTAGTGGTGAGCGTGGATGGTGTAGGGGTGAGCGTGGATGTTGTAGAGGTGAGCGTGGATGGTGTAAGGGTGAGCGTGGCTATTGTAGGGGTGAGCGTGGATGGTGTAGGGGGTGAGCGTGGGGGTTGTAAAGGTGAGCATGGATGGTGTAGGAGTGAGCGTGGATGTTGTAGGGGTGAGAGTGAATGGGGTTGGGGTGGGCGTGGATGGTGTTGGGGTGAGTGTGGATGTTGGAGAGGTGAGCGTGGCTGGTGTAGGAGTGAGCGTGGATGGTGTAGGGGTGAGCGTGGATGGTATAGGGGTGAGCGTGGATGTTGTAGGGGTGAGAGTGGATGTTGCAAGAGTGAGCGTAGATGGTGTAGGGGGTGAGCGTGGAGGTTGTAAAGGTGAGCGTGGATGGTGTAGGAGTGAGCGTGGGTGTTGTAGGGGTGAGAGTGGATGGGGTTGGGTGTGGCGTGGATAGTGTTGGGGTGAGAGTGGATGGTGTCGGGGTGAGAGTGGATGGTGTCGGGGTGAGTATGGATGTTGGAGAGGTGAGCGTGGATGGTGTAGGGGTGAGCGTGGATGTTGCAGGAGTGAGCGTGGATGTTGTAGGGGTGAGCTTCGATGGTGTAGGGGTGAGAGTGGATGTTGTAAAGGTGAGCGTGGATGGTGTAGGGGTGAGAGTGGATGTTGTATGAGTGAGCATGGACGGTGTAGATGTGAGTGTGGATGGTATAGGGGAAAGCGTGGATGGTGTAGTGGTGAGCGTGGATGGTGTAGGGGTGAGCGTGGATGTTGTAGAGGTGAGCGTGGATGGTGTAGGGGTGAGCGTGGCTATTGTAGGGGTGAGCGTGGATGTTGCAGGAGTGAGCGTGGATATTGCATGAGAGAGCGTGGATGTTGAAGGGGTGAGTGTGGATGGTGTAGGGGTGAGAGTGGATGTTGTATGAGTGAGCATGGAGAGTGTAGATGTGAGTGTGGATGGTATAGGGGAAAGCGTGGATGGTGTAGTGGTGAGCGTGGATGGTGTAGGGGTGAGCGTGGATGTTGTAGAGGTGAGCGTGGATGGTGTAGGGGTGAGCGTGGCTATTGTAGGGGTGAGCGTGGATGTTGCAGGAGTGAGGTGGATTTTGTATGAGAGAGCGTGGATGTTGAAGGGGTGAGTGTGGATGGTGTAGGGGTGAGCGTGGATGTTGGAGGAGTGAGCGTGGATGATGTAGGAGTGAGCGTAGATGGTGTAGGGGGTGAGCGTGGAGGTTGTAAAGGTGAGCATGGATGGTGTAGGAGTGAGCGTAGATGGTGTAGGGGGTGAGCGTGGAGGTTGTAAAGGTGAGCATGGATGGTGTAGGAGTGAGCGTGGATGTTGTAGGGGTGAGAGTGAATGGGGTTGGGGTGGGCGTGGATGGTGTTGGGGTGAGTGTAGATGTTGGCGAGGTGAGCGTGGATGTTGCAGGGGTGCGCGTGGATGTTGCAGGAGTGAGCGTGGATGTTGTAGGGGTGAGCGTGGATGATGTAGGGGTGAGCATGGACGTTGTAAAGGTGAGCATGGATGATGTAGGAGTGAGCGTAGATGGTGTAGGGGGTGAGCGTGGAGGTTGTAAAGGTGAGCATGGATGGTGTAGGAGTGAGCGTGGATGTTGTAGGGGTGAGAGTGAATGGGGTTGGGGTGGGCGTGGATGGTGTTGGGGTGGGCGTGGATGGTGTTGGGGTGAGTGTGGATGTTGGCGAGGTGAGCGTTGATGTTGCAGGGGTGAGCGTGGATGTTGCAGGAGTGAGCGTGGATGTTGTAGGGGTGAGCGTGGATGGTGTAGGGGTGAGAGTGGATGTTGTAATGGTGAGCGTGGATGGTGTTGGGGTGAGAGTGGATGTTGTATGAGTGAGCATGGACGGTGTAGAGGTGAGTGTGGATGGTATAGGGGAAAGCATGGATGGTGTAGTGGTGAGCGTGGATGGTGTAGGGGTGAGCGTGGATGGTATAGGGGTGAGCGTGGATGGTGTAGGTGTGAGCGTGGATGGTGTAGGAGTGAGCGTGGACATTGTAAAGGTGAGCGTGGACAGTGTAGCGGTGAGCGTGGACGTTGTAGAGGTGAACGTGGATGTTGTAGGGGTGAGCGTGGATGTTGTAGGGGTGAGGGTGGATGGTGTAGGGGTGAGCGTGGATGTTGTAGAAGTGAGCGTAGATGGTGTAGGAGTGAGGGTGGATGTTGTAGCGGTGAGCGTGGATGGTGTTGGGGTGAGGGTGGATGTTGTAGGGGTGAGCGTGGATGTTGTCGGGGTGAGGGTGGATGGTGTAGGGGTGAGTGTGGATGTTGTAGAGGTGAGCGTGCATTGTGTAGGAGTGAGCGTGGATGGTGTAGGGGTGAGCGTCGATGGTATAGGGGTGAGCGTGGATGTTGTAGGGGTGAGAGTGGATGTTGCAGGAGTGAGCGTAGATGGTGTAGGGGGTGAGCGTGGAGGTTGTAAAGGTGAGCGTGGAGGTTGTAAAGGTGAGCGTGGATGGTGTAGGAGTGAGCGTGGATGTTGTAGGGGTGAGAGTGGATGGGGTTGGATGTGGCGTGGATGGTGTTGGGGTGAGAGTGGATTGTGTTGGGGTGAGAGTGGATGGTGTTGGGGTGAGAGTGGATGGTGTCGGGGTGAGAGTGGATGTTGGAGAGGTGAGCGTGGATGGTGTAGGGGTGAGCGTGGATGTTGCAGGAGTGAGCGTGGATGTTGTAGGGGTGAGCGTGGATGGTGTAGGGGTGAGAGTGGATGTTGTAAAGGTGAGCGTGGATGGTGTGGGGGTGAGAGTGGATGTTGTATGAGTGAGCATGGACGGTGTAGATGTGTGGATGGTATAGGGGAAAGCGTGGATGGTGTAGTGGTGAGCGTGGATGGTGTAGGGGTGAGCGTGGATGTTGAAGGGGTGAGTGTGGATGGTGTAGGGGTGAGCGTGGATGGTGTAGGGGTGAGCGTGGATGTTGTAGAGGCGAGCGTGGATGGTGTAAGGGTGAGCGTGGCTATTGTAGGGGTGAGCGTGGATAGTGTAGGGGTGAGCGTGGATGTTGTAGGGGTGAGCGTGGATGGTGTAGGCGTGAGCGTGGATGGTATAGGAGTGAGCGTGGACATTGTAAAGGTGAGCGTGGATGGTGTTGGGGTGAGCGTGGATGTTGCAGGAGTGAGCGTGGATGGTGTAGGGGTGAGCGTGGATGGTGTTGGGGTGAGGGTGGATGTTGTAGAGGTGAGCGTGGATGGTGTAGGGGTGAGTGTGGATGTTGTATGAGTGAGCATGGACGTTGTAGATGTGAGTGTAGATGGTATAGGGGAAAGCGTGGATGGTGTAGTGGTGAGTGTGGATGGTGTAGGGGTGAGCGTGGATGTTGCAGGAGTGAGCGTGGGTGTTGTAGGAGAAAACGAGGATGGTGTAGGGGTGAGCGTGGATGGTGTAGGGGTGAGCGTGGACGTTGTAAAGGTGAGCATGGATGATGTAGGAGTGAGTGTAGATGGTGTAGGGGGTGAGCGTGGAGGTTGTAAAGGTGAGCATGGATGGTGTATGAGTGAGCGTGGATGTTGTAGGGGTGAGAGTGAATGGGGTTGGGGTGGGCGTGGATGGTGTTGGGGTGAGTATGGATGTTGGCGTGGTGAGCATTGATGTTACAGGGGTGAGCGTGGATGTTGTAGGGGTGAGAGTGGATGTTGGAAAGGTGAGCGTGGATGGTGGAGGGGTGAGAGTGGATGTTGTATGAGTGAGCATGGAAGGTGTAGAGGTGAGTGTCGATGGTATAGGGGAAAGCATGGATGGTGTAGTGGTGAGCGTGGATGGTGTAGGGGTGAGAGTGGATTTGGTGGGGGTGAGCGTGGATGTGGTAGGGGTGAGCGTGGAAGGTGTAGGGGTGAGCGTGGATGGTGTAGGAGTGAGCATGGATGGTGTAGGGGTGAGCGTGGGTGGTGGAGTGGTGAGCGTGGATGGTGTAGGGGTGAGCGTGGATGGTGTAGGAGTGAGCGTGGACATTGTAAAGGTGAGCGTGGACGGTGTAGGGGTGAGCGTGGACGTTGTAGGGGTGAACGTAGATGTTGTAGGGGTGAGCGGGGATGTTGTAGGGGTGAGGGTGGATGTTGTAGCGATGAGCGTGGATGGTGTTGGGGTGAGGGTGGATGTTGTAGGGGTGAGCGTGGATGTTGTAGGGGTGAGCGTGGATGGTGCAGGGGTGAGCGTGGATGGTGCAGGGGTGAGCGTGGATGTTGCAGGAGTGAGCATGGATTTTGTATGAGAGAGCGTGGATGTTGTAGGGGTGAGTGTGGGTGTTGTATGCGTAAACGTGGATGGTGTAGGGGTGAGCGTGGACGTTGTAAAGGTGAGCATGGATGATGTAGGAGTGAGCGTAGATGGTGTAGGGGGTGAGCGTGGAGGTTGTAAATGTGAGCGTGGAGGTTGTAAAGGTGAGCGTGGATGGTGTAGGAGTGAGCGTGGATGTTGTAGGGGTGAGAGTGGATGGTGTCGGGGTGAGAGTGGATGGTGTCGGGGTGAGTATGGATGTTGGAGAGGTGAGCGTGGATGGTGTAGGGGTGAGCGTGGATGGTATAGGGGTGAGCGTGGATGTTGCAGGAGTGAGCGTGGATGTTGTAGGGGTGAGCGTGGATGGTGTAGGGGTGAAAGTGGATGTTGTAAAGGTGAGCGTGGATGGTGTAGGGGTGAGCGTGGCTATTGTAGGGGTGAGCGTGGATGGCGTAGGTGTGAGCGTGGATGTTGCAGGAGTGAGCGTGGATTTTGTATGAGAGAGCGTGGATGTTTAAGGAGCGAGTGTGGATGGTGTAGGGGTGAGCGTGGATGGTGTAGGGGTGAGCGTGGATGTTGCAGGAGTGAACGTGGGTGTTTTGTAGGAGTAAACGTGGATGGTGTAGGGGTGAGCGTGGATGGTGTAGGGGTGAGTGTGGACGTTGTAAAGGTGAGCATTGATGATGTAGGAGTGAGCGTAGATGGTGTAGGGGGTGAGCGTGGATGTTGCAGGGGTGAGCGTGGATATTGCAGGAGTGAGCGTGAATGTTGTAGGCGTGAGCGTGGATGGTGTAGGGGTGAGCGTGGCTATTGTAGGGGTGAGCGTGGAAGGTGTAGGGGTGAGCTTGGATGGTGTAGGAGTGAGCGTGGATGGTGTAGGGGTGAGCGTGGATGGTGTAGGGGTGAGCGTAGATGGTGTAGGGGGTGAGCGTGGAGGTTGTAAAGGTGAACGTGGATGTTGTAGGGGTGAGAGTGGATGGGGTTGCGGTGGGCGTGGATGGTGTGGGGGGTGAGAGTGGATGGTGTCGGGGTGAGAGTGGATGGTGTCGGGGTGAGTATGGATGTTGGAGAGGTGAGCGTGGATGGTGTAGGGGTGAGCGTGGATGGTATAGGGGTGAGCGTGGATGTTGCAGGAGTGAGCGTGGATGTTGTAGGGGTGAGCGTGGATGGTGTAGGGGTGAGAGTGGATGTTGTAAAGGTGAGCGTGGATGGTGTAGGGGTGAGAGTGGATCTTGTATGAGTGAGCATGGACGGTGTAGATGTGAGTGTGGATGGTATAGGGGAAAGCGTGGATGGTGTAGTGGTGAGCGTGGATGGTGTAGGGGTGAGCGTGGATGTTGTAGAGGCGAGCGTGGATGGTGTAAGGGTGAGCGTGGCTATTGTAGGGGTGAGCGTGGATGGTGTAGGGGTGAGCGTGGATGGTGTAGGGGTGAGAGTGGATGTTGTAAAGGTGAGCGTGGATGGTGTAGGGGTGAGAGTGGATGTTGTATGAGTGAGCATGGACGGTGTAGATGTGAGTGTGGATGGTATAGGGGAAAGCGTGGATGGTGTAGTGGTGAGCGTGGATGGTGTAGGGGTGAAAGTGGATGTTGTAAAGGTGAGCGTGGATGGTGTAGGGGTGAGCGTGGCTATTGTAGGGGTGAGCGTGGATGGCGTAGGTGTGAGCGTGGATGTTGCAGGAGTGAGCGTGGATTTTGTATGAGAGAGCGTGGATGTTTAAGGAGCGAGTGTGGATGGTGTAGGGGTGAGCGTGGATGGTGTAGGGGTGAGCGTGGATGTTGCAGGAGTGAACGTGGGTGTTTTGTAGGAGTAAACGTGGATGGTGTAGGGGTGAGCGTGGATGGTGTAGGGGTGAGTGTGGACGTTGTAAAGGTGAGCATTGATGATGTAGGAGTGAGCGTAGATGGTGTAGGGGGTGAGCGTGGATGTTGCAGGGGTGAGCGTGGATATTGCAGGAGTGAGCGTGAATGTTGTAGGCGTGAGCGTGGATGGTGTAGGGGTGAGCGTGGCTATTGTAGGGGTGAGCGTGGAAGGTGTAGGGGTGAGCTTGGATGGTGTAGGAGTGAGCGTGGATGGTGTAGGGGTGAGCGTGGATGGTGTAGGGGTGAGCGTAGATGGTGTAGGGGGTGAGCGTGGAGGTTGTAAAGGTGAGCGTGGATGTTGTAGGGGTGAGAGTGGATGGGGTTGCGGTGGGCGTGGATGGTGTGGGGGGTGAGAGTGGATGGTGTCGGGGTGAGAGTGGATGGTGTCGGGGTGAGTATGGATGTTGGAGAGGTGAGCGTGGATGGTGTAGGGGTGAGCGTGGATGGTATAGGGGTGAGCGTGGATGTTGCAGGAGTGAGCGTGGATGTTGTAGGGGTGAGCGTGGATGGTGTAGGGGTGAGAGTGGATGTTGTAAAGGTGAGCGTGGATGGTGTAGGGGTGAGAGTGGATCTTGTATGAGTGAGCATGGACGGTGTAGATGTGAGTGTGGATGGTATAGGGGAAAGCGTGGATGGTGTAGTGGTGAGCGTGGATGGTGTAGGGGTGAGCGTGGATGTTGTAGAGGCGAGCGTGGATGGTGTAAGGGTGAGCGTGGCTATTGTAGGGGTGAGCGTGGATGGTGTAGGGGTGAGCGTGGATGGTGTAGGGGTGAGAGTGGATGTTGTAAAGGTGAGCGTGGATGGTGTAGGGGTGAGAGTGGATGTTGTATGAGTGAGCATGGACGGTGTAGATGTGAGTGTGGATGGTATAGGGGAAAGCGTGGATGGTGTAGTGGTGAGCGTGGATGGTGTAGGGGTGAGCGTGGATGTTGTAGAGGCGAGCGTGGATGGTGTAAGGGTGAGCGTGGCTATTGTAGGGGTGAGCGTGGATGTTGTAGGGGTGAGCGTGGATGGTGTAGGGGTGAGAGTGGATGTTGTAAAGGTGAGCGTGGATGGTGTAGGGGTGAGAGTGGATGTTGTATGAGTGAGCATGGACGGTGTAGATGTGAGTGTGGATGGTATAGGGGAAAGCGTGGATGGTGTAGTGGTGAGCGTGGATGGTGTAGGGGTGAGCGTGGATGTTGTAGAGGCGAGCGTGGATGGTGTAAGGGTGAGCGTGGCTATTGTAGGGGTGAGCGTGGATGGTGTAGGGGTGAGCGTGGATGTTGCAGGAGTGAGCGTGGATTTTGTATGAGAGAGCGTGGATGTTGCAGGAGTGAGCGTGGGTGTTGTAGGAGTAAACGTGGATGGTGTAGGGGTGAGTGTGGATGGTGTAGGGGTGAGCGTGGACGTTGTAAAGGTGAGCATGGATGATGTAGGAGTGAGCGTAGATGGTTAGGGGGTGAGCGTGGATGTTGCAGGGGTGAGCGTGGATATTGCAGGAGTGAGCGTGAATGTTGTAGGGGTGAGCGTGGATGGTGTAGGGGTGAGCGTGGCTATTGTAGGGGTGAGCGTGGATGGTGTAGGGGTTAGCTTGGATGGTGTAGGAGTGAGCGTGGATGTTGTAAAGGTGAGCATGGATGATGTAGGAGTGAGCGTAGATGGTGTAGGGGGTGAGCGTGGGGGTTGTAAAGGTGAGCATGGATGGTGTAGGAGTGAGCGTGGATGTTGTATAGGTGAGCATGGATGGTGTAGGAGTGAGCGTGGATGTTGTAGGGGTGAGAGTGAATGGGGTTGGGGTGAGCGTGGATGGTGTTGGGGTGAGTGTGGATGTTGGCGAGGTGAGCGTGGATGTTGCAGGGGTGAGCGTGGATGTTGCAGAAGTGAGCGTGAATGTTGTAAGGGTGAGGGTGGGTGTTGCAGGAGTGAGCGTGGGTGTTTGTAGGCGTAAACGTGGATGGTGTAGGGGTGAGCGTGGATGGTGTAGGGGTAAGAGTGGATGTTGTAAAGGTGAGCGTGGATGGTGTAGGGGTGAGAGTGGATGTTGTATGAGTGAGCATGGACGGTGTAGATGTGAGTGTGGATGGTATAGGGGAAAGCGTGGATGGTCTAGTGGTGAGCGTGGATGGTCTAGTGGTGAGAGTGGATGGTGTAGGGGTGAGCGTGGATGTTGTAGAGGTGAGCGTGGATGGTGTAGGGGTGAGTGTGGATGTTGTATGAGTGAGCATGGACGTTGTAGATGTGAGTGTAGATGGTATAGGGGAAAGCGTGGATGGTGTAGTGGTGAGTGTGGATGGTGTAGGGGTGAGCGTGGATGTTGCAGGAGTGAGCGTGGGTGTTGTAGGAGAAAACGAGGATGGTGTAGGGGTGAGCGTGGATGGTGTAGGGGTGAGCGTGGACGTTGTAAAGGTGAGCATGGATGATGTAGGAGTGAGTGTAGATGGTGTAGGGGGTGAGCGTGGAGGTTGTAAAGGTGAGCATGGATGGTGTATGAGTGAGCGTGGATGTTGTAGGGGTGAGAGTGAATGGGGTTGGGGTGGGCGTGGATGGTGTTGGGGTGAGTATGGATGTTGGCGTGGTGAGCATTGATGTTACAGGGGTGAGCGTGGATGTTGCAGGAGTGAGCGTGAATGTTGTAGGGGTGAGAGTGGATGTTGGAAAGGTGAGCGTGGATGGTGTAGGGGTGAGAGTGGATGTTGTATGAGTGAGCATGGAAGGTGTAGAGGTGAGTGTGGATGGTATAGGGGAAAGCATGGATGGTGTAGTGGTGAGCGTGGATGGTGTAGGGGTGAGAGTGGATTTGGTGGGGGCGAGCGTGGATGTGGTAGGGGTGAGCGTGGAAGGTGTAGGGGTGAGCGTGGATGGTGTAGGAGTGAGCGTGGATGGTGTAGGGGTGAGCGTGGGTGGTGGAGGGGTGAGCGTGGATGGTGTAGGGGTGAGCGTGGATGGTGTAGGAGTGAGCGTGGACATTGTAAAGGTGAGCGTGGACGGTGTAGGGGTGAGCGTGGACGTTGTAGGGGTGAACGTAGATGTTGTAGGGGTGAGCGGGGATGGTGCAGGGGTGAGGGTGGATGTTGCAGGAATGAGCATGGATTTTGTATGAGAGAGCGTGGATGTTGCAGGAATGAGCATGGATTTTGTATGAGAGAGCGTGGATGTTGTAGGGGTGAGTGTGGATGGTGAAGGGGTGAGCGTGGATGTTGCAGGAGTGAGCGTGGGTGTTGTATGCGTAAACGTGGATGGTGTAAGGGTGAGCGTGGACGTTGTAAAGGTGAGCATGGATGATGTAGGAGTGAGCGTAGATGGTGTAGGGGGTGAGCGTGGAGGTTGTAAATGTGAGCGTGGAGGTTGTAAAGGTGAGCGTGGATGGTGTAGGAGTGAGCGTGGATGTTGTAGGGGTGAGAGTGGATGGGGTTGGAGTGGGCGTGGATGTTGTCGGGGTGAGTATGGATGTTGGAGAGGTGAGCGTGGATGGTGAAGGGGTGAGAGTGGATGTTGTATGAGTGAGCATGGACGGTGTAGATGTGAGTGTGGATGGTATAGGGGAAAGCGTGGATGGTGTAGGGGTGAACGTGGCTATTGTAGGGGTGAGCGTGGATGGTGTAGGGGTGAGCGTGGATGGTGTAGGGGTGAGCGTGGATGTTGCAGGAGTGAACATGGGTGTTGTAGGAGTAAACGTGGATGGTGTAGGGGTGAGCGTGGATGGTGTAGGGGTGAGTGTGGACGTTGTAAAGGTGAGCATTGATGATGTAGGAGTGAGCGTAGATGGTGTAGGGGGTGAGCGTGGATGTTGCAGGGGTGAGCGTGGATATTGCAGGAGTGAGCGTGAATGTTGTAGGCGTGAGCGTGGATGGTGTAGGGGTGAGCGTGGCTATTGTAGGGGTGAGCGTGGATGGTGTAGGGGTGAGCTTGGATGGTGTAGGAGTGAGCGTGGATGGTGTAGGGGTGAGCGTGGATGGTGTAGGGGTGAGCGTAGATGGTGTAGGGGGTGAGCGTGGAGGTTGTAAAGGTGAGCTTGGATGTTGTAGGGGTGAGAGTGGATGGGGTTGGGGTGGGCGTGGATGGTGTGGGGGGTGAGAGTGGATGGTGTCGGGGTGAGAGTGGATGGTGTCGGGGTGAGTATGGATGTTGGAGAGGTGAGCGTGGATGGTGTAGGGGTGAGCGTGGATGGTATAGGGGTGAGCGTGGATGGTGTAGGGGTGAGAGTGGATGTTGTAAAGGTGAGCGTGGATGGTGTAGGGGTGAGAGTGGATGTTGTATGAGTGAGCATGGACGGTGTAGATGTGAGTGTGGATGGTATAGGGGAAAGCGTGGATGTTGCAGTGGTGAGCGTGGATGGTGTAGGGGTGAGCGTGGATGTTGTAGAGGCGAGCGTGGATGGTGTAAGGGTGAGCGTGGCTATTGTAGGGGTGAGCGTGGATGGTGTAAGGGTGAGCGTGGATGTTGCAGGAGTGAGCGTGGATTTTGTATGAGAGAGCGTGGATGTTGCAGGAGTGAGCGTGGGTGTTGTAGGAGTAAACGTGGATGGTGTAGGGGTGAGTGTGGATGGTGTAGGGGTGAGCGTGGACGTTGTAAAGGTGAGCATGGATGATGTAGGAGTGAGCGTAGATGGTTAGGGGGTGAGCGTGGATGTTGCAGGGGTGAGCGTGGATATTGCAGGAGTGAGCGTGAATGTTGTAGGGGTGAGCGTGGATGGTGTAGGGGTGAGCGTGGCTATTGTAGGGGTGAGCGTGGATGGTGTAGGGGTGAGCTTGGATGGTGTAGGAGTGAGCGTGGATGTTGTAAAGGTGAGCATGGATGATGTAGGAGTGGGCGTAGATGGTGTAGGGGGTGAGCGTGGGGGTTGTAGGGGTGAGAGTGAATGCGGTTGGGGTGAGCGTGGATGGTGTTGGGGTGAGTGTGGATGTTGGCGAGGTGAGCGTGGATGTTGCAGGAGTGAGCGTGGGTGTTGTAGGAGTAAACGTGGATGGTGTAGGGGTGAGCGTGGATGGTGTAGGGGTGAGCATGGACGTTGTAAAGGTGAGCATGGATGGTGTAGGAGTGAGCGTGGATGTTGTAGGGGTTAGAGTGGATGGGGTTGGGGTGGGCGTGGATGGTGTTGGGGTGAGAGTGGATGGTGTCGGGGTGAGTATGGATGTTGGAGAGGTGAGCGTGGATGGTGTAGGGGTGAGCGTGGATGTTGTAGAAGTGAGCGTGGATGTTGTAGGGGTGGGCGTGGATGGTGTAGGGGTGAGAGTGGATGTTGTAAAGGTGAGGGTGGATGGTGTAGGGGTGAGCGTGGATGTTGTAGAAGTGAGCATAGATGGTGTAGGAGTGAGGGTGGATGTTGTAGCGGTGAGCTTGGATGGTGTTGGGGTGAGGGTGGATGATGTAGGGGTGAGCGTGGATGTTGTCGGGGTGAGGGTGGATGGTGTAGAGGTGAGTGTGGATGTTGTAGAGGTGAGCGTGGATGGTGTAGGGGTGAGCGTGGCTATTGTAGGGGTGAGCGTGGATGGTGTAGGGGTGAGCGTGGATGTTGCAGGAGTGAACGTGGGTGCTGTATGAGTAAACGTGGATGGTGTAGGAGTGAGCGTTGATGGTGTAGGGGTGAGCGTGGATGTTGTTGGGGTGAGAGTGGATGTTGTATGAGTGAGCATGGACGGTGTAGATGTGAGTGTGGATGGTATAGGGGAAAGCGTGGATGGTCTAGTGGCGAGCGTGGATGGTCTAGTGGTGAGCGTGGATGGTGTAGGGGTGAGCGTGGATGTTGTAGAGGTGAGCGTGGATGGTGTAGGGGTGAGCGTGGATGTTGTATGAGTGAGCATGGACGTTGTAGATGTGAGTGTAGATGGTATAGGGGAAAGCGTGGATGGTGTAGTGGTGAGTGTGGATGGTGTAGGGGTGAGCGTGGATGTTGTAGGGGTGAGCGTGGCTATTGTAGGGGTGAGCGTGGATGGTGTAGGGGTGAGCGTGGATGTTGCAGGAGTGAGCGTGGGTGTTGTAGGAGTAAACGTGGATGGTGTAGGGGTGAGCGTGGATGGTGTAGGGGTGAGCGTGGACGTTGTAAAGGTGAGCATGGATGATGTAGGAGTGAGTGTAGATGGTGTAGGGGGTGAGCGTGGAGGTTGTAAAGGTGAGCATGGATGGTGTAGGAGTGAGCGTGGATGTTGTAGGGGTGAGAGTGAATGGGGTTGGGGTGGGCGTGGAAGGTGTTGGGGTGAGTATGGATGTTGGCGAGGTGAGCATTGATGTTGCAGGGGTGAGCGTGGATGTTGCAGGAGTGAGCGTGAATGTTGTAGGGGTGAGAGTGGATGTTGTAAAGGTGAGCGTGGATGGTGTAGGGGTGAGAGTGGATGTTGTATGAGTGAGCATGGAAGGTGTAGAGGTGAGTGTGGATGGTATAGGGGAAAGCATGGATGGTGTAGTGGTGAGCGTGGATGGTGTAGGGGTGAGAGTGGATTTGGTGGGGGTGAGCGTGGATGTGGTAGGGGTGAGCGTGGAAGGTGTAGGGGTGAGCGTGGATGGTGTAGGAGTGAGCGTGGATGGTGTAGGGGTGAGCGTGGGTGGTGTAGGGGTGAGCGTGGATGGTGTAGGGGTGAGCGTGGATGGTGTAGGAGTGAGCGTGGACATTGTAAAGGTGAGCGTGGACGGTGTAGGGGTGAGCGTGGACGTTGTAGGGGTGAACGTAGACGTTGTAGGGGTGAGCGGGGATGTTGTAGGGGTGAGGGTGGATGTTGTAGCGGTGAGCGTGGATGGTGTTGGGGTGAGGGTGGATGTTGTAGGGGTGAGCGTGGATGTTGTAGGGGTGAGCGTGGATGGTGTAAGGGTGAGCGTGGATGTTGCAGGAGTTAGCATGGATTTTGTATGAGAGAGCGTGGATGTTGTAGGGGTGAGTGTGGATGGTGAAGGGGTGAGCGTGGATGTTGCCGGAGTGAGCGTGGGTGTTGTAGGCGTAAACGTGGATGGTGTAGGGCTGAGCGTGAATGGTGTAGGGGTCAGCGTGGACGTTGTAAAGGTGAGCATGGATGATGTAGGAGTGAGCGTAGATGGTGTAGGGGGTGAGCGTGGAGGTTGTAAATGTGAGCGTGGAGGTTGTAAAGGTGAGCGTGGATGGTGTAGGAGTGAGCGTGGATGTTGTAGGGGTGAGAGTGGATGGGGTTGGAGTGGGCGTGGATGTTGTCAGGGTGAGTATGGATGTTGGAGAGGTGAGCGTGGATGGTGTAGGGGTGAGAGTGGATGTTGTATGAGTGAGCATGGACGGTGTAGATGTGAGTGTGGATGGTATAGGGGAAAGCGTGGATGGTGTAGTGGTGAGCGTGGATGGTGTAGGGGTGAGCGTGGATGTTGTAGAGGTGAGCGTGGATGGTGTAGGGGTGAGCGTGGCTATTGTAGGGGTGAGCGTGGATGGCGTAGGTGTGAGCGTGGATGTTGCAGGAGTGAGCGTGGATTTTGTATGAGAGAGCGTGGATGTTTAAGGAGCGAGTATGGTGTAGGGGTGAGAGTGGATGGTGTAGGGGTGAGCGTGGATGTTGCAGGAGTGAACGTGGGTGTTGTAGGAGTAAACGTGGATGGGGTAGGGGTGAGCGTGGATGGTGTAGGGGTGAGCGTGGACGTTGCAAAGGTGAGCATTGATGATGTAGGAGTGAGCGTAGATGGTGTAGGGGGTGAGTGTGGATGTTGCAGGGGTGAGCGTGGATATTGCAGGAGTGAGCGTGAATGTTGTAGGCGTGAGCGTGGATGGTGTAGGGGTGAGCGTGGCTATTTTAGGGGTGAGCGTGGATGGTGTAAGGGTGAGCTTGGATGGTGTAGGAGTGAGCGTGGATGGTGTAGGGGTGAGCGTGGATGGTGTAGGGGTGAGTGTAGATGGTGTAGGGGGTGAGCGTGGAGGTTGTAAAGGTGAGCGTGGAGGTTGTAAAGGTGAGCGTGGATGGTGTAGGAGTGAGCGTGGATGTTGTAGGGGTGAGAGTGGATGGGGATGGGGTGGGCGTGGATGGTGTGGGGGGTGAGAGTGGATGGTGTCGGGGTGAGAGTGGATGGTGTCGGGGTGAGTATGGATGTAGGAGAGGTGAGCGTGGATGGTGTAGGGGTGAGCGTGGATGGTGTAGGGGTGAGCGTGGATGTTGCAGGAGTGAGCGTGGATGTTGTAGGAGTGAGCGTGGATGGTGTAGGGGTGAGCGTGGATGTTGTAGGAGTGAGAGTGGATGTTGTAGGGGTGGGCGTGGATGGTGTAGGGGTGAGAGTGGATGTTGTAAAGGTGAGGGTGGATGGTGTAGGGGTGAGCGTGGATGTTGTAGAAGTGAGCGTAGATGGTGTAGGAGTGAGGGTGGATGTTGTAGCGGTGAGAGTGGATGGCGTTGGGGTGAGGGTGGATGTTGTAGGGGTGAGCGTGGATGTTGACGGGGTGAGGGTGGATGGTGTAGAGGTGAGTGTGGATGTTGTAGAGGTGAGCGTGGATGGTGTAGGGGTGAGCGTGGCTATTGTAGGGGTGAACGTGGATGGTGTAGGGGTGGGCTTGGATGGTGAAGGTGTGAGCGTGGCTGGTGTAGGAGTGAGCGTGGCTGGTGTAGGAATGAGCGTGGATGGTGTAGGGGTGAGCGTGGATGTTGTAGGGGTGAGAGTGGATGTTGTATGAGTGAGCATGGACGGTGTAGATGTGAGTGTGGATGGTATAGGCCGGGAAAGCGTGGATGGTCTAGTGGCGAGCGTGGATGGTCTAGTGGTGAGCGTGGATGGTGTAGGGGTGAGCGTGGATGTTGTAGAGGTGAGCGTGGATGGTGTAGGGGTGAGCGTTGATGGTGTAGGGGTGAGCGTGGATGTTGCAGGAGTGAGCGTGGGTGTTGTAGGAGTAAACGTGGATGGTGTAGGGGTGAGCGTGGATGGTGTAGGGGTGAGCGTGGACGTTGTAAACGTGAGCATGGATGATGTAGGAGTGAGTGTAGATGGTGTAGGGGGTGAGCGTGGAGGTTGTAAAGGTGAGCATGGATGGTGTAGGAGTGAGCGTGGATGTTGTAGGGGTGAGAGTGAATGGGGTTGGGGTGGGCGTGGATGGTGTTGGGGTGAGTATGGATGTTGGCGAGGTGAGCATTGATGTTGCAGGGGTGAGCGTGGATGTTGCAGGAGTGAGCGTGAATGTTGTAGGGGTGAGAGTGGATGTTGTAAAGGTGAGCGTGGATGGTGTAGGGGTGAGAGTGGATGTTGTATGAGTGAGCATGGAAGGTGTAGAGGTGAGTGTGGATGGTATAGGGGAAAGCATGGATGGTGTAGTGGTGAGCGTGGATGGTGTAGGGGTGAGAGTGGATTTGGTGGGGGTGAGCGTGGATGTGGTAGGGGTGAGCGTGGAAGGTGTAGGGGTGAGCGTGGATGGTGTAGGAGTGAGCGTGGATGGTGTAGGGGTGAGCGTGGGTGGTGGAGGGGTGAGCATGGATGGTGTAGGGGTGAGCGTGGATGGTGTAGGAGTGAGCGTGGACATTGTAAAGGTGAGCGTGGACGGTGTAGGGGTGAGCGTGGACGTAGTAGGGGTGAACGTAGATGTTGTAGGGGTGAGCGGGGATGTTGTGGGGGTGAGGGTGGATGTTGTAGCGGTGAGCGTGGATGGTGTTGGGGTGAGGGTGGATGTTGTAGGGGTGAGCGTGGATGTTGTAGGGGTGAGCGTGGATGGTGCAGGGGTGAGCGTGGATGGTGCAGGGGTGAGCGTGGATGTTGCAGGAGTGAGCATGGATTTTGTATGAGAGAGCGTGGATGTTGTAGGGGTGAGTGTGGATGGTGAAGGGGTGAGCGTGGATGTTGCAGGAGTGAGCGTGGGTGTTGTATGCGTAAACGTGGATGGTGTAGGGGTGAGCGTGGACGTTGTAAAGGTGAGCATGGATGATGTAGGAGTGAGCGTAGATGGTGTAGGGGGTGAGCGTGGAGGTTGTAAATGTGAGCGTGGAGGTTGTAAAGGTGAGCGTGGATGGTGTAGGAGTGAGCGTGGATGTTGTAGGGGTGAGAGTGGATGGGGTTGGAGTGGGCGTGGATGTTGTCGGGGTGAGTATGGATGTTGGAGAGGTGAGCGTGGATGGTGTAGGGGTGAGAGTGGATGTTGTATGAGTGAGCATGGACGGTGTAGATGTGAGTGTGGATGGTATAGGGGAAAGCGTGGATGGTGTAGGGGTGAGCGTGGCTATTGTAGGGGTGAGCGTGGATGGCGTAGGTGTGAGCGTGGATGTTGCAGGAGTGAGCGTGGATTTTGTATGAGAGAGCGTGGATGTTTAAGGAGCGAGTGTGGATGGTGTAGGGGTGAGCGTGGATGGTGTAGGGGTGAGCGTGGATGTTGCAGGAGTGAACATGGGTGTTGTAGGAGTAAACATGGATGGTGTAGGGGTGAGCGTGGATGGTGTAGGGGTGAGTGTGGATGGTGTAGGGGTGAGCGTGGATGTTGCAGGAGTGAGCGTGGGTGTTGTAAGAGAAAACGTGGATGGTGTAGGGGTGAGCGTGGATGGTGTAGGGGTGAGCGTGGACGTTGTAAAGGTGAGCATGGATGATGTAGGAGTGAGTGTAGATGGTGTAGGGGGTGAGCGTGGAGGTTGTAAAGGTGAGCATGGATGGTGTATGAGTGAGCGTGGATGTTGTAGGGGTGAGAGTGAATGGGGTTGGGGTGGGCGTGGATGGTGTTGGGGTGAGTATGGATGTTGGCGTGGTGAGCATTGATGTTACAGGGGTGAGCGTGGATGTTGCAGGAGTGAGCGTGAATGTTGTAGGGGTGAGAGTGGATGTTGTAAAGGTGAGCGTGGATGGTGTAGGGGTGAGAGTGGATGTTGTATGAGTGAGCATGGAAGGTGTAGAGGTGAGTGTGGATGGTATAGGGGAAAGCATGGATGGTGTAGTGGTGAGCGTGGATGGTGTAGGGGTGAGAGTGGATTTGGTGGGGGTGAGCGTGGATGTGGTAGGGGTGAGCGTGGAAGGTGTAGGGGTGAGCGTGGATGGTGTAGGAGTGAGCGTGGATGGTGTAGGGGTGAGCGTGGGTGGTGGAGGGGTGAGCGTGGATGGTGTAGAGGTGAGCGTGGATGGTGTAGGAGTGAGCGTGGACGTTGTAGGGGTGAACGTAGATGTTGTAGGGGTGAGCGGGGATGTTGTAGGGGTGAGGGTGGATGTTGTAGCGGTGAGCGTGGATGGTGTTGGGGTGAGGGTGGATGTTGTAGGGGTGAGCGTGGATGTTGTAGGGGTGAGCGTGGATGGTGCAGGGGTGAGCGTGGATGGTGCAGGGGTGAGCGTGGATGTTGCAGGAGTGAGCATGGATTTTGTATGAGAGAGCGTGGATGTTGTAGGGGTGAGTGTGGATGGTGAAGGGGTGAGCGTGGATGTTGCAGGAGTGAGCGTGGGTGTTGTATGCGTAAACGTGGATGGTGTAGGGGTGAGCGTGGACGTTGTAAAGGTGAGCATGGATGATGTAGGAGTGAGCGTAGATGGTGTAGGGGGTGAGCGTGGAGGTTGTAAATGTGAGCGTGGAGGTTGTAAAGGTGAGCGTGGATGGTGTAGGAGTGAGCGTGGATGTTGTAGGGGTGAGAGTGGATGGGGTTGGAGTGGGCGTGGATGTTGTCGGGGTGAGTATGGATGTTGGAGAGGTGAGCGTGGATGGTGTAGGGGTGAGAGTGGATGTTGTATGAGTGAGCATGGACGGTGTAGATGTGAGTGTGGATGGTATAGGGGAAAGCGTGGATGGTGTAGGGGTGAGCGTGGCTATTGTAGGGGTGAGCGTGGATGGCGTAGGTGTGAGCGTGGATGTTGCAGGAGTGAGCGTGGATTTTGTATGAGAGAGCGTGGATGTTTAAGGAGCGAGTGTGGATGGTGTAGGGGTGAGCGTGGATGGTGTAGGGGTGAGCGTGGATGTTGCAGGAGTGAACATGGGTGTTGTAGGAGTAAACATGGACGGTGTAGGGGTGAGCGTGGATGGTGTAGGGGTGAGTGTGGATGGTGTAGGGGTGAGCGTGGATGTTGCAGGAGTGAGCGTGGGTGTTGTAAGAGAAAACGTGGATGGTGTAGGGGTGAGCGTGGATGGTGTAGGGGTGAGCGTGGACGTTGTAAAGGTGAGCATGGATGATGTAGGAGTGAGTGTAGATGGTGTAGGGGGTGAGCGTGGAGGTTGTAAAGGTCAGCATGGATGGTGTATGAGTGAGCGTGGATGTTGTAGGGGTGAGAGTGAATGGGGTTGGGGTGGGCGTGGATGGTGTTGGGGTGAGTATGGATGTTGGCGTGGTGAGCATTGATGTTACAGGGGTGAGCGTGGATGTTGCAGGAGTGAGCGTGAATGTTGTAGGGGTGAGAGTGGATGTTGTAAAGGTGAGCGTGGATGGTGTAGGGGTGAGAGTGGATGTTGTATGAGTGAGCATGGAAGGTGTAGAGGTGAGTGTGGATGGTATAGGGGAAAGCATGGATGGTGTAGTGGTGAGCGTGGATGGTGTAGGGGTGAGAGTGGATTTGGTGGGGGTGAGCGTGGATGTGGTAGGGGTGAGCGTGGAAGGTGTAGGGGTGAGCGTGGATGGTGTAGGAGTGAGCGTGGATGGTGTAGGGGTGAGCGTGGGTGGTGGAGGGGTGAGCGTGGATGGTGTAGGGGTGAGCGTGGATGGTGTAGGAGTGAGCGTGGACGTTGTAGGGGTGAACGTAGATGTTGTAGGGGTGAGCGGGGATGTTGTAGGGGTGAGGGTGGATGTTGTAGCGGTGAGCGTGGATGGTGTTGGGGTGAGGGTGGATGTTGTAGGGGTGAGCGTGGATGTTGTAGGGGTGAGCGTGGATGGTGCAGGGGTGAGCGTGGATGGTGCAGGGGTGAGCGTGGATGTTGCAGGAGTGAGCATGGATTTTGTATGAGAGAGCGTGGATGTTGTAGGGGTGAGTGTGGATGGTGAAGGGGTGAGCGTGGATGTTGCAGGAGTGAGCGTGGGTGTTGTATGCGTAAACGTGGATGGTGTAGGGGTGAGCGTGGACGTTGTAAAGGTGAGCATGGATGATGTAGGAGTGAGCGTAGATGGTGTAGGGGGTGAGCGTGGAGGTTGTAAATGTGAGCGTGGAGGTTGTAAAGGTGAGCGTGGATGGTGTAGGAGTGAGCGTGGATGTTGTAGGGGTGAGAGTGGATGGGGTTGGAGTGGGCGTGGATGTTGTCGGGGTGAGTATGGATGTTGGAGAGGTGAGCGTGGATGGTGTAGGGGTGAGAGTGGATGTTGTATGAGTGAGCATGGACGGTGTAGATGTGAGTGTGGATGGTATAGGGGAAAGCGTGGATGGTGTAGGGGTGAGCGTGGCTATTGTAGGGGTGAGCGTGGATGGCGTAGGTGTGAGCGTGGATGTTGCAGGAGTGAGCGTGGATTTTGTATGAGAGAGCGTGGATGTTTAAGGAGCGAGTGTGGATGGTGTAGGGGTGAGCGTGGATGGTGTAGGGGTGAGCGTGGATGTTGCAGGAGTGAACATGGGTGTTGTAGGAGTAAACGTGGATGGTGTAGGGGTGAGCGTGGATGGTGTAGGGGTGAGTGTGGATGGTGTAGGGGTGAGCGTGGATGTTGCAGGAGTGAGCGTGGGTGTTGTAGGAGAAAACGTGGATGGTGTAGGGGTGAGCGTGGATGGTGTAGGGGTGAGAGTGGACGTTGTAAAGGTGAGCATGGATGATGTAGGAGTGAGTGTAGATGGTGTAGGGGGTGAGCGTGGAAGTTGTAAAGGTCAGCATGGATGGTGTATGAGTGAGCGTGGATGTTGTAGGGGTGAGAGTGAATGGGGTTGGGGTGGGCGTGGATGGTGTTGGGGTGAGTATGGATGTTGGCGTGGTGAGCATTGATGTTACAGGGGTGAGCGTGGATGTTGCAGGAGTGAGCGTGAATGTTGTAGGGGTGAGAGTGGATGTTGTAAAGGTGAGCGTGGATGGTGTAGGGGTGAGAGTGGATGTTGTATGAGTGAGCATGGAAGGTGTAGAGGTGAGTGTGGATGGTATAGGGGAAAGCATGGATGGTGTAGTGGTGAGCGTGGATGGTGTAGGGGTGAGAGTGGATTTGGTGGGGGTGAGCGTGGATGTGGTAGGGGTGAGCGTGGAAGGTGTAGGGGTGAGCGTGGATGGTGTAGGAGTGAGCGTGGATGGTGTAGGGGTGAGCGTGGGTGGTGGAGGGGTGAGCGTGGATGGTGTAGGGGTGAGCGTGGATGGTGTAGGAGTGAGCGTGGACATTGTAAAGGTGAGCGTGGACGGTGTAGGGGTGAGCGTGGACGTTGTAGGGGTGAACGTAGATGTTGTAGGGGTGAGCGGGGATGTTGTAGGGGTGAGGGTGGATGTTGTAGCGGTGAGCGTGGATGGTGTTGGGGTGAGGGTGGATGTTGTAGGGGTGAGCGTGGATGTTGTAGGGGTGAGCGTGGATGGTGCAGGGGTGAGCGTGGATGGTGCAGGGGTGAGCGTGGATGTTGCAGGAGTGAGCATGGATTTTGTATGAGAGAGCGTGGATGTTGTAGGGGTGAGTGTGGATGGTGAAGGGGTGAGCGTGGATGTTGCAGGAGTGAGCGTGGGTGTTGTATGCGTAAACGTGGATGGTGTAGGGGTGAGCGTGGACGTTGTAAAGGTGAGCATGGATGATGTAGGAGTGAGCGTAGATGGTGTAGGGGGTGAGCGTGGAGGTTGTAAATGTGAGCGTGGAGGTTGTAAAGGTGAGCGTGGATGGTGTAGGAGTGAGCAAGGATGTTGTAGGGGTGAGAGTGGATGGGGTTGGAGTGGGCGTGGATGTTGTCGGGGTGAGTATGGATGTTGGAGAGGTGAGCGTGGATGGTGTAGGGGTGAGAGTGGATGTTGTATGAGTGAGCATGGACGGTGTAGATGTGAGTGTGGATGGTATAGGGGAAAGCGTGGATGGTGTAGGGGTGAGCGTGGCTATTGTAGGGGTGAGCGTGGATGGCGTAGGTGTGAGCGTGGATGTTGCAGGAGTGAGCGTGGATTTTGTATGAGAGAGCGTGGATGTTTAAGGAGCGAGTGTGGATGGTGTAGGGGTGAGCGTGGATGGTGTAGGGGTGAGCGTGGATGTTGCAGGAGTGAACATGGGTGTTGTAGGAGTAAACGTGGATGGTGTAGGGGTGAGCGTGGATGGTGTAGGGGTGAGTGTGGACGTTGTAAAGGTGAGCATTGATGATGTAGGAGTGAGCGTAGATGGTGTAGGGGGTGAGCGTGGATGTTGCAGGGGTGAGCGTGGATATTGCAGGAGTGAGCGTGAATGTTGTAGGCGTGAGCGTGGATGGTGTAGGGGTGAGCGTGGCTATTGTAGGGGTGAGCGTGGATGGTGTAGGGGTGAGCTTGGATGGTGTAGGAGTGAGCGTGGATGGTGTAGGGGTGAGCGTGGATGGTGTAGGGGTGAGCGTACATGGTGTAGGGGGTGAGCGTGGAGGTTGTAAAGGTGAGCGTGGATGTTGTAGGGGTGAGAGTGGATGGGGTTGGGGTGGGCGTGGATGGTGTGGGGGGTGAGAGTGGATGGTGTCGGGGTGAGAGTGGATGGTGTCGGGGTGAGTATGGATGTTGGAGAGGTGAGCGTGGATGGTGTAGGGGTGAGCGTGGATGGTATAGGGGTGAGCGTGGATGGTGTAGGGGTGAGAGTGGATGTTGTAAAGGTGAGCGTGGATGGTGTAGGGGTGAGAGTGGATGTTGTATGAGTGAGCATGGACGGTGTAGATGTGAGTGTGGATGGTATAGGGGAAAGCGTGGATGTTGTAGTGGTGAGCGTGGATGGTGTAGGGGTGAGCGTGGATGTTGTAGAGGCGAGCGTGGATGGTGTAAGGGTGAGCGTGGCTATTGTAGGGGTGAGCGTGGATGGTGTAGGGGTGAGCGTGGATGTTGCAGGAGTGAGCGTGGATTTTGTATGAGAGAGCGTGGATGTTGCAGGAGTGAGCGTGGGTGTTGTAGGAGTAAACGTGGATGGTGTAGGGGTGAGTGTGGATGGTGTAGGGGTGAGCGTGGACGTTGTAAAGGTGAGCATGGAAGATGTAAGAGTGAGCGTAGATGGTTAGGGGGTGAGCGTGGATGTTGCAGGGGTGAGCGTGGATATTGCAGGAGTGAGCGTGAATGTTGTAGGGGTGAGCGTGGATGGTGTAGGGGTGAGCGTGGCTATTGTAGGGGTGAGCGTGGATGGTGTAGGGGTGAGCTTGGATGGTGTAGGAGTGAGCGTGGATGTTGTAAAGGTGAGCATGGATGATGTAGGAGTGGGTGTAGATGGTGTAGGGGGTGAGCGTGGGGGTTGTAGGGGTGAGAGTGAATGGGGTTGGGGTGAGCGTGGATGGTGTTGGGGTGAGTGTGGATGTTGGCGAGGTGAGCGTGGATGTTGCAGGAGTGAGCGTGGTTGTTGTAGGAGTAAACGTGGATGGTGTAGGGGTGAGCGTGGATGGTGTAGGGGTGAGCATGGACGTTGTAAAGGTGAGCATGGATGGTGTAGGAGTGAGC
The DNA here is from genome assembly GCF_048934315.1 of Petromyzon marinus. Classification (NCBI taxonomy): domain Eukaryota; kingdom Metazoa; phylum Chordata; class Hyperoartia; order Petromyzontiformes; family Petromyzontidae; genus Petromyzon; species Petromyzon marinus. The sequence continues at coordinate 15,737,255 of NC_133745.1, read as the reverse complement.
GTGGATGTTGTAGGGGTTAGAGTGGATGGGGTTTGGGTGGGCGTGGATGGTGTTGGGGTGAGAGTGGATGGTGTCGGGGTGAGTATGGATGTTGGAGAGGTGAGCGTGGATGGTGTAGGGGTGAGCGTGGATGTTGTAGGAGTGAGCGTGGATGTTGTAGGGGTGGGCGTGGATGGTGTAGGGGTGAGAGTGGATGTTGTAAAGGTGAGGGTGGATGGTGTAGGGGTGAGCGTGGATGTTGTAGAAGTGAGCATAGATGGTGTTGGGGTGAGGGTGGATGTTGTAGGGGTGAGCGTGGATGTTGTCGGGGTGAGGGTGGATGGTGTAGAGGTGAGTGTGGATGTTGTAGAGGTGAGCGTGGATGGTGTAGGGGTGAGCGTGGCTATTGTAGGGGTGAACGTGGATGGTGTAGGGGTGGGCCTGGATGGTGAAGGTGTGAGCGTGGCTGGTGTAGGAGTGAGCGTGGATGGTGTAGGAATGAGCGTGGATGGTGTAGGGGTGAGCGTGGATGTTGTAGGGGTGAGAGTGGATGTTGTATGAGTGAGCATGGACGGTGTAGATGTGAGTGTGGATGGTATAGGGGAAAGCGTGGATGGTCTAGTGGCGAGCGTGGATGGTCTAGTGGTGAGCGTGGATGGTGTAGGGGTGAGCGTGGATGTTGTAGAGGTGAGCGTGGATGGTGTAGGGGTGAGCGTGGATGTTGTATGAGTGAGCATGGACGTTGTAGATGTGAGTGTAGATGGTATAGGGGAAAGCGTGGATGGTGTAGTGGTGAGTGTGGATGGTGTAGGGGTGAGCGTGGATGTTGTAGGGGTGAGCGTGGCTATTGTAGGGGTGAGCGTTGATGGTGTAGGGGTGAGCGTGGATGTTGCAGGAGTGAGCGTGGGTGTTGTAGGAGTAAACGTGGATGGTGTAGGGGTGAGCGTGGATGGTGTAGGGGTGAGCGTGGACGTTGTAAACGTGAGCATGGATGATGTAGGAGTGAGTGTAGATGGTGTAGGGGGTGAGCGTGGAGGTTGTAAAGGTGAGCATGGATGGTGTAGGAGTCAGCGTGGATGTTGTAGGGGTGAGAGTGAATGGGGTTGGGGTGGGCGTGGATGGTGTTGGGGTGAGTATGGATGTTGGCGAGGTGAGCATTGATGTTGCAGGTGTGAGCGTGGATGTTGCAGGAGTGGGCGTGAATGTTGTAGGGGTGAGAGTGGATGTTGTAAAGGTGAGCGTGGATGGTGTAGGGGTGAGAGTGGATGTTGTATGAGTGAGCATGGAAGGTGTAGAGGTGAGTGTGGATGGTATAGGGGAAAGCATGGATGGTGTAGTGGTGAGCGTGGATGGTGTAGGGGTGAGAGTGGATTTGGTGGGGGTGAGCGTGGATGTGGTAGGGGTGAGCGTGGAAGGTGTAGGGGTGAGCGTGGATGGTGTAGGAGTGAGCGTGGATGGTGTAGGGGTGAGCGTGGGTGGTGTAGGGGTGAGCGTGGATGGTGTAGGGGTGAGCGTGGATGGTGTAGGAGTGAGCGTGGACATTGTAAAGGTGAGCGTGGACGGTGTAGGGGTGAGCGTGGACGTTGTAGGGGTGAACGTAGATGTTGTAGGGGTGAGCGGGGATGTTGTAGGGGTGAGGGTGGATGTTGTAGCGGTGAGCGTGGATGGTGTTGGGGTGAGGGTGGATGTTGTAGGGGTGAGCGTGGATGTTGTAGGGGTGAGCGTGGATGGTGTAAGGGTGAGCGTGGATGTTGCAGGAGTTAGCATGGATTTTGTATGAGAGAGCGTGGATGTTGTAGGGGTGAGTGTGGATGGTGAAGGGGTGAGCGTGGATGTTGCCGGAGTGAGCGTGGGTGTTGTAGGCGTAAACGTGGATGGTGTAGGGGTGAGCGTGGATGGTGTAGGGGTCAGCGTGGACGTTGTAAAGGTGAGCATGGATGATGTAGGAGTGAGCGTAGATGGTGTAGGGGGTGAGCGTGGAGGTTGTAAATGTGAGCGTGGAGGTTGTAAAGGTGAGCGTGGATGGTGTAGGAGTGAGCGTGGATGTTGTAGGGGTGAGAGTGGATGGGGTTGGAGTGGGCGTGGATGTTGTCGGGGTGAGTATGGATGTTGGAGAGGTGAGCGTGGATGGTGTAGGGGTGAGAGTGGATGTTGTATGAGTGAGCATGGACGGTGTAGATCTGAGTGTGGATGGTATAGGGGAAAGCGTGGATCGTGTAGTGGTGAGCGTGGATGGTGTAGGGGTGAGCGTGGATGTTGTAGAGGTGAGCGTGGATGGTGTAGGGGTGAGCGTGGCTATTGTAGGGGTGAGCGTGGATGGCGTAGGTGTGAGCGTGGATGTTGCAGGAGTGAGCGTGGATTTTGTATGAGAGAGCGTGGATGTTTAAGGAGCGAGTATGGTGTAGGGGTGAGCGTGGATGGTGTAGGGGTGAGCGTGGATGTTGCAGGAGTGAACGTGGGTGTTGTAGGAGTAAACGTGGATGGGGTAGGGGTGAGCGTGGATGGTGTAGGGGTCAGCGTGAACGTTGTAAAGGTGAGCATGGATGATGTAGGAGTGAGCGTAGATGGTGTAGGGGGTGAGCGTGGATGTTGCAGGGGTGAGCGTGGATATTGCAGGAGTGAGCATGAATGTTGTAGGCGTGAGCGTGGATGGTGTAGGGGTGAGCGTGGCAATTTTAGGGGTGAGCGTGGATGGTGTAGGGGTGAGCTTGGATGGTGTAGGAGTGAGCGTGGATGGTGTACGGGTGAGCGTGGATGGTGTAGGGGTGAGTGTAGATGGTGTAGGGGGTGAGCGTGGAGGTTGTAAAGGTGAGCGTGGAGGTTGTAAAGGTGAGCGTGGATGGTGTAGGAGTGAGCGTGGATGTTGTAGGGGTGAGAGTGGATGGGGATGGGGTGGGCGTGGATGGTGTGGGGGGTGAGAGTGGATGGTGTCGGGGTGAGAGTGGATGGTGTCGGGGTGAGTATGGAAGGTGTAGAGGTGAGTGTGGATGGTGTAGGGGTGAGAGTGGATGTTGTATGAGTGAGCATGGAAGGTGTAGAGGTGAGTGTGGATGGTATAGGGGAAAGCATGGATGGTGTAGTGGTGAGCGTGGATGGTGTAGGGGTGAGAGTGGATTTGGTGGGGGTGAGCGTGGATGTGGTAGGGGTGAGCGTGGAAGGTGTAGGGGTGAGCGTGGATGGTGTAGGAGTGAGCGTGGATGGTGTAGGGGTGAGCGTGGGTGTTGTAGGGGTGAGCGTGGATGGTGTAGGGGTGAGCGTGGATGGTGTAGGAGTGAGCGTGGACATTGTAAAGGTGAGCGTGGACGGTGTAGGGGTGAGCGTGGACGTTGTAGGGGTGAACGTAGATGTTGTAGGGGTGAGCGGCGATGTTGTAGGGGTGAGGGTGGATGTTGTAGCGGTGAGCGTGGATGGTGTTGGGGTGAGGGTGGATGTTGTAGGGGTGAGCGTGGATGTTGTAGGGGTGAGCGTGGATGGTGTAAGGGTGAGCGTGGATGTTGCAGGAGTTAGCATGGATTTTGTATGAGAGAGCGTGGATGTTGTAGAGGTGAGTGTGGATGGTGAAGGGGTGAGCGTGGATGTTGCCGGAGTAAGCGTGGGTGTTGTAGGCGTAAACGTGGATGGTGTAGGGGTGAGCGTGGATGGTGTAGGGGTGAGCATGGACGTTGCAAAGGTGAGCATTGATGATGTAGGAGTGAGTGTAGATGGTGTAGGGGGTGAGCGTGGATGTTGCAGGGGTGAGCGTGGATATTGCAGGAGTGAGCGTGAATGTTGTAGGCGTGAGCGTGGATGGTGTAGGGGTGAGCGTGGCTATTTTAGGGGTGAGCGTGGATGGTGTAAGGGTGAGCTTGGATGGTGTAGGAGTGAGCGTGGATGGTGTAGGGGTGAGCGTGGATGGTGTAGGGGTGAGTGTAGATGGTGTAGGGGGTGAGCGTGGAGGTTGTAAAGGTGAGCGTGGAGGTTGTAAAGGTGAGCGTGGATGGTGTAGGAGTGAGCGTGGATGTTGTAGGGGTGAGAGTGGATGGGGATGGGGTGGGCGTGGATGGTGTGGGGGGTGAGAGTGGATGGTGTCGGGGTGAGAGTGGATGGTGTCGGGGTGAGTATGGATGTAGGAGAGGTGAGCGTGGATGGTGTAGGGGTGAGCGTGGATGGTGTAGGGGTGAGCGTGGATGTTGCAGGAGTGAGCGTGGATGTTGTAGGAGTGAGCGTGGATGGTGTAGGGGTGAGCGTGGATGTTGTAGGAGTGAGAGTGGATGTTGTAGGGGTGGGCGTGGATGGTGTAGGGGTGAGAGTGGATGTTGTAAAGGTGAGGGTGGATGGTGTAGGGGTGAGCGTGGATGTTGTAGAAGTGAGCGTAGATGGTGTAGGAGTGAGGGTGGATGTTGTAGCGGTGAGAGTGGATGGTGTTGGGGTGAGGGTGGATGTTGTAGGGGTGAGCGTGGATGTTGTCGGGGTGAGGGTGGATGGTGTAGAGGTGAGTGTGGATGTTGTAGAGGTGAGCGTGGATGGTGTAGGGGTGAGCGTGGCTATTGTAGGGGTGAACGTGGATGGTGTAGGGGTGGGCTTGGATGGTGAAAGTGTGAGCGTGGCTGGTGTAGGAGTGAGCGTGGATGGTGTAGGAATGAGCGTGGATGGTGTAGGGGTGAGCGTGGATGTTGTAGAGGTGAGCGTGGATGGTGTAGGGGTGAGCGTGGCTATTGTAGGGGTGAGCGTGGATGGCGTAGGTGTGAGCGTGGATGTTGCAGGAGTGAGCGTGGATTTTGTATGAGAGAGCGTGGATGTTTAAGGAGCGAGTATGGTGTAGGGGTGAGCGTGGATGGTGTAGGGGTGAGCGTGGATGTTGCAGGAGTGAACGTGGGTGTTGTAGGAGTAAACGTGGATGGGGTAGGGGTGAGCGTGGATGGTGTAGGGGTCAGCGTGAACGTTGTAAAGGTGAGCATGGATGATGTAGGAGTGAGCGTAGATGGTGTAGGGGGTGAGCGTGGATGTTGCAGGGGTGAGCGTGGATATTGCAGGAGTGAGCGTGAATGTTGTAGGCGTGAGCGTGGATGGTGTAGGGGTGAGCGTGGCAATTTTAGGGGTGAGCGTGGATGGTGTAGGGGTGAGCTTGGATGGTGTAGGAGTGAGCGTGGATGGTGTACGGGTGAGCGTGGATGGTGTAGGGGTGAGTGTAGATGGTGTAGGGGGTGAGCGTGGAGGTTGTAAAGGTGAGCGTGGAGGTTGTAAAGGTGAGCGTGGATGGTGTAGGAGTGAGCGTGGATGTTGTAGGGGTGAGAGTGGATGGGGATGGGGTGGGCGTGGATGGTGTGGGGGGTGAGAGTGGATGGTGTCGGGGTGAGAGTGGATGGTGTCGGGGTGAGTATGGAAGGTGTAGAGGTGAGTGTGGATGGTGTAGGGGTGAGAGTGGATGTTGTATGAGTGAGCATGGAAGGTGTAGTGGTGAGTGTGGATGGTATAGGGGAAAGCATGGATGGTGTAGTGGTGAGCGTGGATGGTGTAGGGGTGAGAGTGGATTTGGTGGGGGTGAGCGTGGATGTGGTAGGGGTGAGCGTGGAAGGTGTAGGGGTGAGCGTGGATGGTGTAGGAGTGAGCGTGGATGGTGTAGGGGTGAGCGTGGGTGGTGTAGGGGTGAGCGTGGATGGTGTAGGGGTGAGCGTGGATGGTGTAGGAGTGAGCGTGGACATTGTAAAGGTGAGCGTGGACGGTGTAGGGGTGAGCGTGGACGTTGTAGGGGTGAACGTAGATGTTGTAGGGGTGAGCGGCGATGTTGTAGGGGTGAGGGTGGATGTTGTAGCGGTGAGCGTGGATGGTGTTGGGGTGAGGGTGGATGTTGTAGGGGTGAGCGTGGATGTTGTAGGGGTGAGCGTGGATGGTGTAAGGGTGAGCGTGGATGTTGCAGGAGTTAGCATGGATTTGGTATGAGAGAGCGTGGATGTTGTAGAGGTGAGTGGGGATGGTGAAGGGGTGAGCGTGGATGTTGCCGGAGTAAGCGTGGGTGTTGTAGGCGTAAACGTGGATGGTGTAGGGGTGAGCGTGGATGGTGTAGGGGTGAGCGTGGACGTTGCAAAGGTGAGCATTGATGATGTAGGAGTGAGTGTAGATGGTGTAGGGGGTGAGCGTGGATGTTGCAGGGGTGAGCGTGGATATTGCAGGAGTGAGCGTGAATGTTGTAGGCGTGAGCGTGGATGGTGTAGGGGTGAGCGTGGCTATTTTAGGGGTGAGCGTGGATGGTGTAAGGGTGAGCTTGGATGGTGTAGGAGTGAGCGTGGATGGTGTAGGGGTGAGCGTGGATGGTGTAGGGGTGAGTGTAGATGGTGTAGGGGGTGAGCGTGGAGGTTGTAAAGGTGAGCGTGGAGGTTGTAAAGGTGAGCGTGGATGGTGTAGGAGTGAGCGTGGATGTTGTAGGGGTGAGAGTGGATGGGGATGGGGTGGGCGTGGATGGTGTGGGGGGTGAGAGTGGATGGTGTCGGGGTGAGAGTGGATGGTGTCGGGGTGAGTATGGATGTAGGAGAGGTGAGCGTGGATGGTGTAGGGGTGAGCGTGGATGGTGTAGGGGTGAGCGTGGATGTTGCAGGAGTGAGCGTGGATGTTGTAGGAGTGAGCGTGGATGGTGTAGGGGTGAGCGTGGATGTTGTAGGAGTGAGAGTGGATGTTGTAGGGGTGGGCGTGGATGGTGTAGGGGTGAGAGTGGATGTTGTAAAGGTGAGGGTGGATGGTGTAGGGGTGAGCGTGGATGTTGTAGAAGTGAGCGTAGATGGTGTAGGAGTGAGGGTGGATGTTGTAGCGGTGAGAGTGGATGGTGTTGGGGTGAGGGTGGATGTTGTAGGGGTGAGCGTGGATGTTGTCGGGGTGAGGGTGGATGGTGTAGAGGTGAGTGTGGATGTTGTAGAGGTGAGCGTGGATGGTGTAGGGGTGAGCGTGGCTATTGTAGGGGTGAACGTGGATGGTGTAGGGGTGGGCTTGGATGGTGAAGGTGTGAGCGTGGCTGGTGTAGGAGTGAGCGTGGATGGTGTAGGAATGAGCGTGGATGGTGTAGGGGTGAGCGTGGATGTTGTAGGGGTGAGAGTGGATGTTGTATGAGTGAGCATGGACGGTGTAGATGTGAGTGTGGATGGTATAGGGGAAAGCGTGGATGGTCTAGTGGCGAGCGTGGATGGTCTAGTGGTGAGCGTGGATGGTGTAGGGGTGAGCGTGGATGTTGTAGAGGTGAGCGTGGATGGTGTAGGGGTGAGCGTGGATGTTGTATGAGTGAGCATGGACGTTGTAGATGTGAGTGTAGATGGTATAGGGGAAAGCGTGGATGGTGTAGTGGTGAGTGTGGATGGTGTAGGGGTGAGCGTGGATGTTGTAGGGGTGAGCGTGGCTATTGTAGGGGTGAGCGTTGATGGTGTAGGGGTGAGCGTGGATGTTGCAGGAGTGAGCGTGGGTGTTGTAGGAGTAAACGTGGATGGTGTAGGGGTGAGCGTGGATGGTGTAGGGGTGAGCGTGGACGTTGTAAACGTGAGCATGGATGATGTAGGAGTGAGTGTAGATGGTGTAGGGGGTGAGCGTGGAGGTTGTAAAGGTGAGCATGGATGGTGTAGGAGTCAGCGTGGATGTTGTAGGGGTGAGAGTGAATGGGGTTGGGGTGGGCGTGGATGGTGTTGGGGTGAGTATGGATGTTGGCGAGGTGAGCATTGATGTTGCAGGTGTGAGCGTGGATGTTGCAGGAGTGAGCGTGAATGTTGTAGGGGTGAGAGTGGATGTTGTAAAGGTGAGCGTGGATGGTGTAGGGGTGAGAGTGGATGTTGTATGAGTGAGCATGGAAGGTGTAGAGGTGAGTGTGGATGGTATAGGGGAAAGCATGGATGGTGTAGTGGTGAGCGTGGATGGTGTAGGGGTGAGAGTGGATTTGGTGGGGGTGAGTGTGGATGTGGTAGGGGTGAGCGTGGAAGGTGTAGGGGTGAGCGTGGATGGTGTAGGAGTGAGCGTGGATGGTGTAGGGGTGAGCGTGGGTGGTGTAGGGGTGAGCGTGGATGGTGTAGGGGTGAGCGTGGATGGTGTAGGAGTGAGCGTGGACATTGTAAAGGTGAGCGTGGACGGTGTAGGGGTGAGCGTGGACGTTGTAGGGGTGAACGTAGATGTTTTAGGGGTGAGCGGGGATGTTGTAGGGGTGAGGGTGGATGTTGTAGCGGTGAGCGTGGATGGTGTTGGGGTGAGGGTGGATGTTGTAGGGGTGAGCGTGGATGTTGTAGGGGTGAGCGTGGATGGTGTAAGGGTGAGCGTGGATGTTGCAGGAGTTAGCATGGATTTTGTATGAGAGAGCGTGGATGTTGTAGGGGTGAGTGTGGATGGTGAAGGGGTGAGCGTGGATGTTGCCGGAGTGAGCGTGGGTGTTGTAGGCGTAAACGTGGATGGTGTAGGGGTGAGCGTGGATGGTGTAGGGGTCAGCGTGGACGTTGTAAAGGTGAGCATGGATGATGTAGGAGTGAGCGTAGATGGTGTAGGGGGTGAGCGTGGAGGTTGTAAATGTGAGCGTGGAGGTTGTAAAGGTGAGCGTGGATGGTGTAGGAGTGAGCGTGGATGTTGTAGGGGTGAGAGTGGATGGGGTTGGAGTGGGCGTGGATGTTGTCGGGGTGAGTATGGATGTTGGAGAGGTGAGCGTGGATGGTGTAGGGGTGAGAGTGGATGTTGTATGAGTGAGCATGGACGGTGTAGATCTGAGTGTGGATGGTATAGGGGAAAGCGTGGATCGTGTAGTGGTGAGCGTGGATGGTGTAGGGGTGAGCGTGGATGTTGTAGAGGTGAGCGTGGATGGTGTAGGGGTGAGCGTGGCTATTGTAGGGGTGAGCGTGGATGGCGTAGGTGTGAGCGTGGATGTTGCAGGAGTGAGCGTGGATTTTGTATGAGAGAGCGTGGATGTTTAAGGAGCGAGTATGGTGTAGGGGTGAGCGTGGATGGTGTAGGGGTGAGCGTGGATGTTGCAGGAGTGAACGTGGGTGTTGTAGGAGTAAACGTGGATGGGGTAGGGGTGAGCGTGGATGGTGTAGGGGTCAGCGTGAACGTTGTAAAGGTGAGCATGGATGATGTAGGAGTGAGCGTAGATGGTGTAGGGGGTGAGCGTGGATGTTGCAGGGGTGAGCGTGGATGTTGCAGGAGTGAGCGTGAATGTTGTAGGCGTGAGCGTGGATGGTGTAGGGGTGAGCGTGGCAATTTTAGGGGTGAGCGTGGATGGTGTAGGGGTGAGCTTGGATGGTGTAGGAGTGAGCGTGGATGGTGTACGGGTGAGCGTGGATGGTGTAGGGGTGAGTGTAGATGGTGTAGGGGGTGAGCGTGGAGGTTGTAAAGGTGAGCGTGGAGGTTGTAAAGGTGAGCGTGGATGGTGTAGGAGTGAGCGTGGATGTTGTAGGGGTGAGAGTGGATGGGGATGGGGTGGGCGTGGATGGTGTGGGGGGTGAGAGTGGATGGTGTCGGGGTGAGAGTGGATGGTGTCGGGGTGAGTATGGAAGGTGTAGAGGTGAGTGTGGATGGTGTAGGGGTGAGAGTGGATGTTGTATGAGTGAGCATGGAAGGTGTAGAGGTGAGTGTGGATGGTATAGGGGAAAGCATGGATGGTGTAGTGGTGAGCGTGGATGGTGTAGGGGTGAGAGTGGATTTGGTGGGGGTGAGCGTGGATGTGGTAGGGGTGAGCGTGGAAGGTGTAGGGGTGAGCGTGGATGGTGTAGGAGTGAGCGTGGATGGTGTAGGGGTGAGCGTGGGTGGTGTAGGGGTGAGCGGCGATGTTGTAGGGGTGAGGGTGGATGTTGTAGCGGTGAGCGTGGATGGTGTTGGGGTGAGGGTGGATGTTGTAGGGGTGAGCGTGGATGTTGTAGGGGTGAGCGTGGATGGTGTAAGGGTGAGCGTGGATGTTGCAGGAGTTAGCATGGATTTTGTATGAGAGAGCGTGGATGTTGTAGAGGTGAGTGTGGATGGTGAAGGGGTGAGCGTGGATGTTGCAGGAGTGAACGTGGGTGTTGTAGGCGTAAACGTGGATGGTGTAGGGGTGAGCGTGGATGGTGTAGGGGTGAGCGTGGACGTTGCAAAGGTGAGCATTGATGATGTAGGAGTGAGTGTAGATGGTGTAGGGGGTGAGCGTGGATGTTGCAGGGGTGAGCGTGGATATTGCAGGAGTGAGCGTGAATGTTGTAGGCATGAGCGTGGATGGTGTAGGGGTGAGCGTGGCTATTTTAGGGGTGAGCGTGGATGGTGTAAGGGTGAGCTTGGATGGTGTAGGAGTGAGCGTGGATGGTGTAGGGGTGAGCGTGGATGGTGTAGGGGTGAGTGTAGATGGTGTAGGGGGTGAGCGTGGAGGTTGTAAAGGTGAGCGTGGAGGTTGTAAAGGTGAGCGTGGATGGTGTAGGAGTGAGCGTGGATGTTGTAGGGGTGAGAGTGGATGGGGATGGGGTGGGCGTGGATGGTGTGGGGGGTGAGAGTGGATGGTGTCGGGGTGAGAGTGGATGGTGTCGGGGTGAGTATGGATGTAGGAGAGGTGAGCGTGGATGGTGTAGGGGTGAGCGTGGATGGTGTAGGGGTGAGCGTGGATGTTGCAGGAGTGAGCGTGGATGTTGTAGGAGTGAGCGTGGATGGTGTAGGGGTGAGCGTGGATGTTGTAGGAGTGAGAGTGGATGTTGTAGGGGTGGGCGTGGATGGTGTAGGGGTGAGAGTGGATGTTGTAAAGGTGAGGGTGGATGGTGTAGGGGTGAGCGTGGATGTTGTAGAAGTGAGCGTAGATGGTGTAGGAGTGAGGGTGGATGTTGTAGCGGTGAGAGTGGATGGTGTTGGGGTGAGGGTGGATGTTGTAGGGGTGAGCGTGGATGTTGTCGGGGTGAGGGTGGATGGTGTAGAGGTGAGTGTGGATGTTGTAGAGGTGAGCGTGGATGGTGTAGGGGTGAGCGTGGCTATTGTAGGGGTGAACGTGGATGGTGTAGGGGTGGGCTTGGATGGTGAAGGTGTGAGCGTGGCTGGTGTAGGAGTGAGCGTGGATGGTGTAGGAATGAGCGTGGATGGTGTAGGGGTGAGCGTGGATGTTGTAGGGGTGAGAGTGGATGTTGTATGAGTGAGCATGGACGGTGTAGATGTGAGTGTGGATGGTATAGGGGAAAGCGTGGATGGTCTAGTGGCGAGCGTGGATGGTCTAGTGGTGAGCGTGGATGGTGTAGGGGTGAGCGTGGATGTTGTAGAGGTGAGCGTGGATGGTGTAGGGGTGAGCGTGGATGTTGTATGAGTGAGCATGGACGTTGTAGATGTGAGTGTAGATGGTATAGGGGAAAGCGTGGATGGTGTAGTGGTGAGTGTGGATGGTGTAGGGGTGAGCGTGGATGTTGTAGGGGTGAGCGTGGCTATTGTAGGGGTGAGCGTTGATGGTGTAGGGGTGAGCGTGGATGTTGCAGGAGTGAGCGTGGGTGTTGTAGGAGTAAACGTGGATGGTGTAGGGGTGAGCGTGGATGGTGTAGGGGTGAGCGTGGACGTTGTAAACGTGAGCATGGATGATGTAGGAGTGAGTGTAGATGGTGTAGGGGGTGAGCGTGGAGGTTGTAAAGGTGAGCATGGATGGTGTAGGAGTCAGCGTGGATGTTGTAGGGGTGAGAGTGAATGGGGTTGGGGTGGGCGTGGATGGTGTTGGGGTGAGTATGGATGTTGGCGAGGTGAGCATTGATGTTGCAGGTGTGAGCGTGGATGTTGCAGGAGTGAGCGTGAATGTTGTAGGGGTGAGAGTGGATGTTGTAAAGGTGAGCGTGGATGGTGTAGGGGTGAGAGTGGATGTTGTATGAGTGAGCATGGAAGGTGTAGAGGTGAGTGTGGATGGTATAGGGGAAAGCATGGATGGTGTAGTGGTGAGCGTGGATGGTGTAGGGGTGAGAGTGGATTTGGTGGGGGTGAGCGTGGATGTGGTAGGGGTGAGCGTGGAAGGTGTAGGGGTGAGCGTGGATGGTGTAGGAGTGAGCGTGGATGGTGTAGGGGTGAGCGTGGGTGGTGTAGGGGTGAGCGTGGATGGTGTAGGGGTGAGCGTGGATGGTGTAGGAGTGAGCGTGGACATTGTAAAGGTGAGCGTGGACGGTGTAGGGGTGAGCGTGGACGTTGTAGGGGTGAACGTAGATGTTGTAGGGGTGAGCGGGGATGTTGTAGGGGTGAGGGTGGATGTTGTAGCGGTGAGCGTGGATGGTGTTGGGGTGAGGGTGGATGTTGTAGGGGTGAGCGTGGATGTTGTAGGGGTGAGCGTGGATGGTGTAAGGGTGAGCGTGGATGTTGCAGGAGTTAGCATGGATTTTGTATGAGAGAGCGTGGATGTTGTAGGGGTGAGTGTGGATGGTGAAGGGGTGAGCGTGGATGTTGCCGGAGTGAGCGTGGGTGTTGTAGGCGTAAACGTGGATGGTGTAGGGGTGAGCGTGGATGGTGTAGGGGTCAGCGTGGACGTTGTAAAGGTGAGCATGGATGATGTAGGAGTGAGCGTAGATGGTGTAGGGGGTGAGCGTGGAGGTTGTAAATGTGAGCGTGGAGGTTGTAAAGGTGAGCGTGGATGGTGTAGGAGTGAGCGTGGATGTTGTAGGGGTGAGAGTGGATGGGGTTGGAGTGGGCGTGGATGTTGTCGGGGTGAGTATGGATGTTGGAGAGGTGAGCGTGGATGGTGTAGGGGTGAGAGTGGATGTTGTATGAGTGAGCATGGACGGTGTAGATCTGAGTGTGGATGGTATAGGGGAAAGCGTGGATCGTGTAGTGGTGAGCGTGGATGGTGTAGGGGTGAGCGTGGATGTTGTAGAGGTGAGCGTGGATGGTGTAGGGGTGAGCGTGGCTATTGTAGGGGTGAGCGTGGATGGCGTAGGTGTGAGCGTGGATGTTGCAGGAGTGAGCGTGGATTTTGTATGAGAGAGCGTGGATGTTTAAGGAGCGAGTATGGTGTAGGGGTGAGCGTGGATGGTGTAGGGGTGAGCGTGGATGTTGCAGGAGTGAACGTGGGTGTTGTAGGAGTAAACGTGGATGGGGTAGGGGTGAGCGTGGATGGTGTAGGGGTCAGCGTGAACGTTGTAAAGGTGAGCATGGATGATGTAGGAGTGAGCGTAGATGGTGTAGGGGGTGAGCGTGGATGTTGCAGGGGTGAGCGTGGATATTGCAGGAGTGCGCGTGAATGTTGTAGGCGTGAGCGTGGATGGTGTAGGGGTGAGCGTGGCAATTTTAGGGGTGAGCGTGGATGGTGTAGGGGTGAGCTTGGATGGTGTAGGAGTGAGCGTGGATGGTGTACGGGTGAGCGTGGATGGTGTAGGGGTGAGTGTAGATGGTGTAGGGGGTGAGCGTGGAGGTTGTAAAGGTGAGCGTGGAGGTTGTAAAGGTGAGCGTGGATGGTGTAGGAGTGAGCGTGGATGTTGTAGGGGTGAGAGTGGATGGGGATGGGGTGGGCGTGGATGGTGTGGGGGGTGAGAGTGGATGGTGTCGGGGTGAGAGTGGATGGTGTCGGGGTGAGTATGGAAGGTGTAGAGGTGAGTGTGGATGGTGTAGGGGTGAGAGTGGATGTTGTATGAGTGAGCATGGAAGGTGTAGAGGTGAGTGTGGATGGTATAGGGGAAAGCATGGATGGTGTAGTGGTGAGCGTGGATGGTGTAGGGGTGAGAGTGGATTTGGTGGGGGTGAGCGTGGATGTGGTAGGGGTGAGCGTGGAAGGTGTAGGGGTGAGCGTGGATGGTGTAGGAGTGAGCGTGGATGGTGTAGGGGTGAGCGTGGGTGGTGTAGGGGTGAGCGGCGATGTTGTAGGGGTGAGGGTGGATGTTGTAGCGGTGAGCGTGGATGGTGTTGGGGTGAGGGTGGATGTTGTAGGGGTGAGCGTGGATGTTGTAGGGGTGAGCGTGGATGGTGTAAGGGTGAGCGTGGATGTTGCAGGAGTTAGCATGGATTTTGTATGAGAGAGCGTGGATGTTGTAGAGGTGAGTGTGGATGGTGAAGGGGTGAGCGTGGATGTTGCCGGAGTAAGCGTGGGTGTTGTAGGCGTAAACGTGGATGGTGTAGGGGTGAGCGTGGATGGTGTAGGGGTGAGCGTGGACGTTGCAAAGGTGAGCATTGATGATGTAGGAGTGAGTGTAGATGGTGTAGGGGGTGAGCGTGGATGTTGCAGGGGTGAGCGTGGATATTGCAGGAGTGAGCGTGAATGTTGTAGGCATGAGCGTGGATGGTGTAGGGGTGAGCGTGGCTATTTTAGGGGTGAGCGTGGATGGTGTAAGGGTGAGCTTGGATGGTGTAGGAGTGAGCGTGGATGGTGTAGGGGTGAGCGTGGATGGTGTAGGGGTGAGTGTAGATGGTGTAGGGGGTGAGCGTGGAGGTTGTAAAGGTGAGCGTGGAGGTTGTAAAGGTGAGCGTGGATGGTGTAGGAGTGAGCGTGGATGTTGTAGGGGTGAGAGTGGATGGGGATGGGGTGGGCATGGATGATGTGGGGGGTGAGAGTGGATGGTGTCGGGGTGAGAGTGGATGGTGTCGGGGTGAGTATGGATGTAGGAGAGGTGAGCGTGGATGGTGTAGGGGTGAGCGTGGATGGTGTAGGGGTGAGCGTGGATGTTGCAGGAGTGAGCGTGGATGTTGTAGGAGTGAGCGTGGATGGTGTAGGGGTGAGCGTGGATGTTGTAGGAGTGAGAGTGGATGTTGTAGGGGTGGGCGTGGATGGTGTAGGGGTGAGAGTGGATGTTGTAAAGGTGAGGGTGGATGGTGTAGGGGTGAGCGTGGATGTTGTAGAAGTGAGCGTAGATGGTGTAGGAGTGAGGGTGGATGTTGTAGCGGTGAGAGTGGATGGTGTTGGGGTGAGGGTGGATGTTGTAGGGGTGAGCGTGGATGTTGTCGGGGTGAGGGTGGATGGTGTAGAGGTGAGTGTGGATGTTGTAGAGGTGAGCGTGGATGGTGTAGGGGTGAGCGTGGCTATTGTAGGGGTGAACGTGGATGGTGTAGGGGTGGGCTTGGATGGTGAAGGTGTGAGCGTGGCTGGTGTAGGAGTGAGCGTGGATGGTGTAGGAATGAGCGTGGATGGTGTAGGGGTGAGCGTGGATGTTGTAGGGGTGAGAGTGGATGTTGTATGAGTGAGCATGGACGGTGTAGATGTGAGTGTGGATGGTATAGGGGAAAGCGTGGATGGTCTAGTGGCGAGCGTGGATGGTCTAGTGGTGAGCGTGGATGGTGTAGGGGTGAGCGTGGATGTTGTAGAGGTGAGCGTGGATGGTGTAGGGGTGAGCGTGGATGTTGTATGAGTGAGCATGGACGTTGTAGATGTGAGTGTAGATGGTATAGGGGAAAGCGTGGATGGTGTAGTGGTGAGTGTGGATGGTGTAGGGGTGAGCGTGGATGTTGTAGGGGTGAGCGTGGCTATTGTAGGGGTGAGCGTTGATGGTGTAGGGGTGAGAGTGGATGTTGCAGGAGTGAGCGTGGGTGTTGTAGGAGTAAACGTGGATGGTGTACGGGTGAGCGTGGATGGTGTAGGGGTGACCGTGGACGTTGTAAACGTGAGCATGGATGATGTAGGAGTGAGTGTAGATGGTGTTGGGGGTGAGCGTGGAGGTTGCAAAGGTGAGCATGGATGGTGTAGGAGTGAGCGTGGATGTTGTAGGGGTGAGAGTGAATGGGGTTGGGGTGGGCGTGGATGGTGTTGGGGTGAGTATGGATGTTGGCGAGGTGAGCATTGATGTTGCAGGTGTGAGCGTGGATGTTGCAGGAGTGAGCGTGAATGTTGTAGGGGTGAGAGTGGATGTTGTAAAGGTGAGCGAGGATGGTGTAGGGGTGAGAGTGGATGTTGTATGAGTGAGCATGGAAGGTGTAGAGGTGAGTGTGGATGGTATAGGGGAAAGCATGGATGGTGTAGTGGTGAGCGTGGATGGTGTAGGGGTGAGAGTGGATTTGGTGGGGGTGAGCGTGGATGTGGTAGGGGTGAGCGTGGAAGGTGTAGGGGTGAGCGTGGATGGTGTAGGAGTGAGCGTGGATGGTGTAGGGGTGAGCGTGGGTGGTGTAGGGGTGAGCGTGGATGGTGTAGGGGTGAGTGTGGATGGTGTAGGAGTGAGCGTGGACATTGTAAAGGTGAGCGTGGACGGTGTAGGGGTGAGAGTGGACGTTGTAGGGGTGAACGTAGATGTTGTAGGGGTGAGCGGGGATGTTGTAGGGGTGAGGGTGGATGTTGTAGCGGTGAGCGTGGATGGTGTTGGGGTGAGGGTGGATGTTGTAGGGGTGAGCGTGGATGTTGTAGGGGTGAGCGTGGATGGTGTAAGGGTGAGCGTGGATGTTGCAGGAGTTAGCATGGATTTTGTATGAGAGAGCGTGGATGTTGCCGGAGTGAGCGTGGGTGTTGTAGGCGTAAACGTGGATGGTGTAGGGGTGAGCGTGGATGGTGTAGGGGTCAGCGTGGACGTTGTAAAGGTGAGCATGGATGATGTAGGAGTGAGCGTAGATGGTGTAGGGGGTGAGCGTGGAGGTTGTAAATGTGAGCGTGGAGGTTGTAAAGGTGAGCGTGGATGGTGTAGGAGTGAGCGTGGATGTTGTAGGGGTGAGAGTGGATGGGGTTGGAGTGGGCGTGGATGTTGTCGGGGTGAGTATGGATGTTGGAGAGGTGAGCGTGGATGGTGTAGGGGTGAGAGTGGATGTTGTATGAGTGAGCATGGACGGTGTAGATCTGAGTGTGGATGGTATAGGGGAAAGCGTGGATCGTGTAGTGGTGAGCGTGGATGGTGTAGGGGTGAGCGTGGATGTTGTAGAGGTGAGCGTGGATGGTGTAGGGGTGAGCGTGGCTATTGTAGGGGTGAGCGTGGATGGCGTAGGTGTGAGCATGGATGTTGCAGGAGTGAGCGTGGATTTTGTATGAGAGAGCGTGGATGTTTAAGGAGCGAGTATGGTGTAGGGGTGAGCGTGGATGGTGTAGGGGTGAGCGTGGATGTTGCAGGAGTGAACGTGGGTGTTGTAGGAGTAAACGTGGATGGGGTAGGGGTGAGCGTGGATGGTGTAGGGGTCAGCGTGAACGTTGTAAAGGTGAGCATGGATGATGTAGGAGTGAGCGTAGATGGTGTAGGGGGTGAGCGTGGATGTTGCAGGGGTGAGCGTGGATATTGCAGGAGTGAGCGTGAATGTTGTAGGCGTGAGCGTGGATGGTGTAGGGGTGAGCGTGGCTATTTTAGGGGTGAGCGTGGATGGTGTAGGGGTGAGCTTGGATGGTGTAGGAGTGAGCGTGGATGGTGTACGGGTGAGCGTGGATGGTGTAGGGGTGAGTGTAGATGGTGTAGGGGGTGAGCGTGGAGGTTGTAAAGGTGAGCGTGGAGGTTGTAAAGGTGAGCGTGGATGGTGTAGGAGTGAGCGTGGATGTTGTAGGGGTGAGAGTGGATGGGGATGGGGTGGGCGTGGATCGTGTGGGGGGTGAGAGTGGATGGTGTCGGGGTGAGAGTGGATGGTGTCGGGGTGAGTATGGATGTAGGAGAGGTGAGCGTGGATGGTGTAGGGGTGAGCGTGGATGGTGTAGGGGTGAGCGTGGATGTTGCAGGAGTGAGTGTGGATGGTGTAGGGGTGAGAGTGGATGTTGTAAAGGTGAGCGTGGATGGTGTAGGGGTGAGAGTGGATGTTGTATGAGTGAGCATGGACGGTGTAGATGTGAGTGTGGATGGTATAGGGGAAAGCGTGGATGGTGTAGTGGTGAGCGTGGATGGTGTAGGGGTGAGCGTGGATGTTGTAGAGGCGAGCGTGGATGGTGTAAGGGTGAGCGTGGCTATTGTAGGGGTGAGCGTGGATGGTGTAGGGGTGAGCGTGGATGTTGCAGGAGTGAGCGTGGATTTTGTATGAGAGAGCGTGGATGTTGCAGGAGTGAGCGTGGCTGTTGTAGGAGTAAACGTGGATGGTGTAGGGGTGAGTGTGGATGGTGTAGGGGTGAGCGTGGATGTTGTAAAGGTGAGAATGGATGATGTAGGAGTGAGCGTAGATGGTTAGGGGGTGAGCGTGGATGTTGCAGGGGTGAGCGTGGATATTGCAGGAGTGAGCGTGAATGTTGTAGGGGTGAGCGTGGATGGTGTAGGGGTGAGCGTGGCTATTGTAGGGGTGAGCGTGGATGGTGTAGCGGTGAGCTTGGATGGTGTAGGAGTGAGCGTGGACGTTGTAAAGGTGAGCATGGATGATGTAGGAGTGAGCGTAGATGGTGTAGGGGGTGAGCGTGGGGGTTGTAAAGGTGAGCATGGATGGTGTAGGAGTGAGCGTGGATGTTGTAGGGGTGAGAGTGAATGGGGTTGGGTTGAGCGTGGATGGTGTTAGGGTGAGTGTGGATGTTGGCGAGGTGAGCGTGGATGTTGCAGGAGTGAGCGTGGGTGTTGTAGGAGTAAACGTGGATGGTGTAGGGGTGAGCGTGGATGGTGTAGGGGTGAGCATGGACTTTGTAAAGGTGAGCATGGATGGTGTAGGAGTGAGCGTGGACGTTCTAGGGGTTAGAGTGGATGGGGTTGGGGTGGGCGTGGATGGTGTTGGGGTGAGAGTGGATGGTGTCGGGGTGAGTATGGATGTTGGAGAGGCGAGCGTGGATGGTGTAGGGGTGAGAGTGGATGTTGTAAAGGTGAGGGTGGATGGTGTAGGGGTGAGCGTGGATGTTGTAGAAGTGAGCGTAGATGGTGTAGAAGTGAGGGTGGATGTTGTAGCGGTGAGCGTGGATGGTGTTGGGGTGAGGGTGGATGTTGTAGGGGTGAGCGTGGATGTTGTCGGGGTGAGGGTGGATGGTGTAGAGGTGAGTGTGGATGTTGTAGAGGTGAGCGTGGATGGTGTAGGGGTGAGCGTGGCTATTGTAGGGGTGAGCGTGGATGGTGTAGGGGTGAGCGTGGATGTTGCAGGAGTGAGCATGGATTTTGTATGAGAGAGCGTGGATGTTGAAGGCGTGAGTGTGGTTGGTGTAGGGGTGAGCGTGGATGTTGCCGGAGTGAGCGTGGGTGTTGTAGGAGAAAACGTGGATGGTGTAGGGGTGAGCGTGGATGGTGTAGGGGTGAGCGTGGACGTTGTAAAGGTGAGCATGGATGATGTAGGAGTGAGCGTAGATGGTGTAGGGGGTGAGTGTGGAGGTTGTAAAGGTGAGCGTGGAGGTTGTAAAGGTGAGCGTGGATGGTGTAGGAGTGAGCGTGGATGTTGTAGGGGTGAGAGTGGATGGGGTTGGAGTGGGCGTGGATGGTGTCGGGGTGAGTATGGATGTGGAGAGGTGAGCGTGGATGGTGTAGGGGTGAGAGTGGATGTTGTATGAGTGAGCATGGACGGTGTAGATGTGAGTGTGGATGGTATAGGGGAAAGCGTGGATGGTGTAGTGGTGAGCGTGGCTATTGTAGGGGTGAGCGTGGATGGTGTAGGTGTGAGCGTGGATGGTGTAGGGGTGAGCGTGGATGTTGCAGGAGTGAGCGTGGATTTTGTATGAGAGAGCGTGGATGTTTAAGGGGTGAGTGTGGATGGTGTAGGGGTGAGCGTGGATGGTGTAGGGGTGAGCGTGGATGTTGCAGGAGTGAGCGTGGATTTTGTATGAGAGAGCGTGGATGTTGCAGGAGTGAGCGTGGGTGTTGTAGGAGTAAACGTGGATGGTGTAGGGGTGAGCGTGGATGGTGTAGGGGTGAGCGTGGACGTTGTAAAGGTGAGCATGGATGATGTAGGAGTGAGTGTAGATGGTTAGGGGGTGAGCGTGGATGTTGCAGGGGTGAGCGTGGATATTGCAGGAGTGAGCGAGAATGTTGTAGGGGTGAGCATGGATGGTGTAGGGGTGAGCGTGGCTATTGTAGGGGTGAGCGTGGATGGTGTAGGGGTGAGCTTGGATGGTGTAGGAGTGAGCGTGGACGTTGTAAAGGTGAGCATGGATGATGTAGGAGTGAGCGTAGATGGTGTAGGGGGTGAGCGTGGGGGTTGTAAAGGTGAGCATGGATGGTGTAGGAGTGAGCGTGGATGTTGTAGGGGTGAGAGTGAATGGGGTTGGGGTGAGCGTGGATGGTGTTAGGGTGAGTGTGGATGTTGGCGAGGTGAGCGTGGATGTTGTAGGAGTGAGCGTGGGTGTTGTAGGAGTAAACGTGGATGGTGTAGGGGTGAGCGTGGATGGTGTAGGGGTGAGCATTGACTTTGTAAAGGTGAGCATGGATGGTGTAGGAGTGAGCGTGGATGTTGTAGGGGTTAGAGTGGATGGGTTTGGGGTGGGCGTGGATGGTGTTGGGGTGAGAGTGGATGGTGTCGGGGTGAGTATGGATGTTGGAGAGGCGAGCGTGGATGGTGTAGGGGTGAGAGTGGATGTTGTAAAGGTGAGGGTGGATGGTGTAGGGGTGAGCGTGGATGTTGTAGAAGTGAGCGTAGATGGTGTAGGAATGAGGGTGGATGTTGTAGCGGTGAGCGTGGATGGTGTTGGGGTGAGGGTGGATGTTGTAGGGGTGAGCGTGGATGTTGTCGGGGTGAGGGTGGATGGTGTAGAGGTGAGTGTGGATGTTGTAGAGGTGAGCGTGGATGGTGTAGGGGTGAGCGTGGCTATTGTAGGGGTGAGCGTGGATGGTGTAGGGGTGAGCGTGGATGTTGCAGGAGTGAGCATGGATTTTGTATGAGAGAGCGTGGATGTTGAAGGGGTGAGTGTGGTTGGTGTAGGGGTGAGCGTGGATGTTGCCGGAGTGAGCGTGGGTGTTGTAGGAGAAAACGTGGATGGTGTAGGGGTGAACGTGGATGGTGTAGGGGTGAGCGTGGACGTTGTAAAGGTGAGCATGGATGATGTAGGAGTGAGCGTAGATGGTGTAGGGGGTGAGCGTGGAGGATGTAAAGGTGAGCGTGGAGGTTGTAAAGGTGAGCGTCGATGGTGTAGGAGTGAGCGTGGATGTTGTAGGGGTGAGAGTGGATGGGGTTGGAGTGGTCGTGGATGGTGTCGGGGTGAGTATGGATGTGGAAGGTGAGCGTGGCTATTGTAGGGGTGAGCGTGGATGGTGTAGGTGTGAGCGTGGATGGTGTAGGGGTGAGCGTGAATGTTGCAGGAGTGAGCGTGGATTTTGTATGAGAGAGCGTGGATGTTTAAGGGGTGAGCGTGGATGGTGTAGGGGTGAGCGTGGATGTTGCAGGAGTGAGCGTGGATTTTGTATGAGAGAGCGTGGATGTTGCAGGAGTGAGCGTGGGTGTTGTAGGAGTAAACGTGGATGGTGTAGGGGTGAGTGTGGATGGTGTAGGGGTGAGCGCTGGACGTTGTAAAGGTGAGCATGGATGATGTAGGAGTGAGCGTAGATGGTTAGGGGGTGAGCGTGGATGTTGCAGGGGTGAGCGTGGATATTGCAGGAGTGAGCGTGAATGTTGTAGGGGTGAGCGTGGATGGTGTAGGGGTGAGCGTGGCTATTGTAGGGGTGAGCTTGGATGGTGTAGGGGTGAGCTTGGATGGTGTAGGAGTGAGCGTGGACGTTGTAAAGGTGAGCATGGATGATGCAGGAGTGAGCGTAGATGGTGTAGGGGGTGAGCGTGGGGGTTGTAAAGGTGAGCATGGATGGTGTAGGAGTGAGCGTGGATGTTGTAGGGGTGAGAGTGAATGGGGTTAGGGTGAGTGTGGATGTTGGCGAGGTGAGCGTGGATGTTGCAGGAGTGAGCGTGGGTGTTGTAGGAGTAAACGTGGATGGTGTAGGGGTGAGCGTGGATGGTGTAGGGGTGAGCATTGACTTTGTAAAGGTGAGCATGGATGGTGTAGGAGTGAGCGTGGATGTTGTAGGGGTTAGAGTGGATGGGGTTGGGGTGGGCGTGGATGGTGTTGGGGTGAGAGTGGATGGTGTCGGGGTGAGTATGGATGTTGGAGAGGCGAGCGTGGATGGTGTAGGGGTGAGAGTGGATGTTGTAAAGGTGAGGGTGGATGGTGTAGGGGTGAGCGTGGATGTTGTAGAAGTGAGCGTAGATGGTGTAGGAGTGAGGGTGGATGTTGTAGCGGTGAGCGTGGATGGTGTTGGGGTGAGGGTGGATGTTGTAGGGGTGAGCGTGGATGTTGTCGGGGTGAGGGTGGATGGTGTAGAGGTGAGTGTGGATGTTGTAGAGGTGAGCGTGGATGGTGTAGGGGTGAGCGTGGCTATTGTAAGGGTGAGCGTGGATGGTGTAGGGGTGAGCGTGGATGTTGCAGGAGTGAGCATGGATTTTGTATGAGAGAGCGTGGATGTTGAAGGGGTGAGTGTGGTTGGTGTAGGGGTGAGCGTGGATGTTGCCGGAGTGAGCGTGGGTGTTGTAGGAGAAAACGTGGATGGTGTAGGGGTGAGCGTGGATGGTGTAGCGGTGAGCGTGGACGTTGTAAAGGTGAGCATGGATGATGTAGGAGTGAGCGTAGATGGTGTAGGGGGTGAGTGTGGAGGTTGTAAAGGTGAGCGTGGATGGTGTAGGAGTGAGCGTGGATGTTGTAGGGGTGAGAGTGGATGGGGTTGGAGTGGGCATGGATGGTGTCGGGGCGAGTATGGATGTTGGCGAGGTGAGCATTGATGTTGCAGGGGTGAGCGTGGATGTTGCAGGAGTGAGCGTGAATGTTGTAGGGGTGAGAGTGGATGTTGTAAAGGTGAGCGTGGATGTTGTAGGGGTGAGAGTGGATGTTGTATGAGTGAGCATGGAAGGTGTAGAGGTGAGTGTGGATGGTATAGGGGAAAGCATGGATGGTGTAGTGGTGAGCGTGGATGGTGTAGGGGTGAGAGTGGATTTGGTGGGGGTGAGCGTGGATGTGGTAGGGGTGAGCGTGGAAGGTGTAGGGGTGAGCGTGGATGGTGTAGGAGTGAGCGTGGATGGTGTAGGGGTGAGCGTGGGTGGTGTAGGGGTGAGCGTGGATGGTGTAGGGGTGAGCGTGGATGGTGTAGGAGTGAGCGTGGACATTGTAAAGGTGAGCGTGGACGGTGTAGGGGTGAGCGTGGACGTTGTAGGGGTGAACGTAGATGTTGTAGGGGTGAGCGGGGATGTTGTAGGGGTGAGGGTGGATGTTGTAGCGGTGAGCGTGGATGGTGTTGGGGTGAGGGTGGATGTTGTAGGGGTGAGCGTGGATGTTGTAGGGGTGAGCGTGGATGGTGTAAGGGTGAGCGTGGATGTTGCAGGAGTTAGCATGGATTTTGTATGAGAGAGCGTGGATGTTGTAGGGGTGAGTGTGGATGGTGAAGGGGTGAGCGTGGATGTTGCCGGAGTGAGCGTGGGTGTTGTAGGCGTAAACGTGGATGGTGTAGGGCTGAGCGTGGATGGTGTAGGGGTCAGCGTGGACGTTGTAAAGGTGAGCATGGATGATGTAGGAGTGAGCGTAGATGGTGTAGGGGGTGAGCGTGGAGGTTGTAAATGTGAGCGTGGAGGTTGTAAAGGTGAGCGTGGATGGTGTAGGAGTGAGCGTGGATGTTGTAGGGGTGAGAGTGGATGGGGTTGGAGTGGGCGTGGATGTTGTCAGGGTGAGTATGGATGTTGGAGAGGTGAGCGTGGATGGTGTAGGGGTGAGAGTGGATGTTGTATGAGTGAGCATGGACGGTGTAGATGTGAGTGTGGATGGTATAGGGGAAAGCGTGGATGGTGTAGTGGTGAGCGTGGATGGTGTAGGGGTGAGCGTGGATGTTGTAGAGGTGAGCGTGGATGGTGTAGGGGTGAGCGTGGCTATTGTAGGGGTGAGCGTGGATGGCGTAGGTGTGAGCGTGGATGTTGCAGGAGTGAGCGTGGATTTTGTATGAGAGAGCGTGGATGTTTAAGGAGCGAGTATGGTGTAGGGGTGAGCGTGGATGGTGTAGGGGTGAGCGTGGATGGTGTAGGAGTGAGCGTGGATGGTGTAGGGGTGAGCGTGGGTGGTGTAGGGGTGAGCGTGGATGGTGTAGGGGTGAGCGTGGATGGTGTAGGAGTGAGCGTGGACATTGTAAAGGTGAGCGTGGACGGTGTAGGGGTGAGCGTGGACGTTGTAGGGGTGAACGTAGATGTTGTAGGGGTGAGCGGGGATGTTGTAGGGGTGAGGGTGGATGTTGTAGCGGTGAGCGTGGATGGTGTTGGGGTGAGGGTGGATGTTGTAGTGGTGAGCGTGGATGGTGTAGGGGTGAGAGTGGATTTGGTGGGGGTGAGCGTGGATGTGGTAGGGGTGAGCGTGGAAGGTGTAGGGGTGAGCGTGGATGGTGTAGGAGTGAGCGTGGATGGTGTAGGGGTGAGCGTGGGTGGTGTAGGGGTGAGCGTGGATGGTGTAGGGGTGAGCGTGGATGGTGTAGGAGTGAGCGTGGACATTGTAAAGGTGAGCGTGGACGGTGTAGGGGTGAGCGTGGACGTTGTAGGGGTGAACGTAGATGTTGTAGGGGTGAGCGAGGATGTTGTAGGGGTGAGGGTGGATGTTGTAGGGGTGAGCGTGGATGTTGTAGGGGTGAGCGTGGATGGTGTAAGGGTGAGCGTGGATGTTGCAGGAGTTAGCATGGATTTTGTATGAGAGAGCGTGGATGTTGTAGGGGTGAGTGTGGATGGTGAAGGGGTGAGCGTGGATGTTGCCGGAGTGAGCGTGGGTGTTGTAGGCGTAAACGTGGATGGTGTAGGGCTGAGCGTGGATGGTGTAGGGGTCAGCGTGGACGTTGTAAAGGTGAGCATGGATGATGTAGGAGTGAGCGTAGATGGTGTAGGGGGTGAGCGTGGAGGTTGTAAATGTGAGCGTGGAGTTTGTAAAGGTGAGCGTGGATGGTGTAGGAGTGAGCGTGGATGTTGTAGGGGTGAGAGTGGATGGGGTTGGAGTGGGCGTGGATGTTGTCAGGGTGAGTATGGATGTTGGAGAGGTGAGCGTGGATGGTGTAGGGGTGAGAGTGGATGTTGTATGAGTGAGCATGGACGGTGTAGATGTGAGTGTGGATGGTATAGGGGAAAGCGTGGATGGTGTAGTGGTGAGCGTGGATGGTGTAGGGGTGAGCGTGGATGTTGTAGAGGTGAGCGTGGATGTTGTAGGGGTGAGCGTGGCTATTGTAGGGGTGAGCGTGGATGGCGTAGGTGTGAGCGTGGATGTTGCAGGAGTGAGCGTGGATTTTGTATGAGAGAGCGTGGATGTTTAAGGAGCGAGTATGGTGTAGGGGTGAGCGTGGATGGTGTAGGGGTGAGCGTGGATGGTGTAGGAGTGAGCGTGGATGGTGTAGGGGTGAGCGTGGGTGGTGTAGGGGTGAGCGTGGATGGTGTAGGGGTGAGCGTGGATGGTGTAGGAGTGAGCGTGGACATTGTAAAGGTGAGCGTGGACGGTGTAGGGGTGAGCGTGGACGTTGTAGGGGTGAACGTAGATGTTGTAGGGGTGAGCGGGGATGTTGTAGGGGTGAGGGTGGATGTTGTAGCGGTGAGCGTGGATGGTGTTGGGGTGAGGGTGGATGTTGTAGGGGTGAGCGTGGATGTTGTAGGGGTGAGCGTGGATGGTGTAAGGGTGAGCGTGGATGTTGCAGGAGTTAGCATGGATTTTGTATGAGAGAGCGTGGATGTTGTAGGGGTGAGTGTGGATGGTGAAGGGGTGAGCGTGGATGTTGCCGGAGTGAGCGTGGGTGTTGTAGGCGTAAACGTGGATGGTGTAGGGCTGAGCGTGGATGGTGTAGGGGTCAGCGTGGACGTTGTAAAGGTGAGCATGGATGATGTAGGAGTGAGCGTAGATGGTGTAGGGGGTGAGCGTGGAGGTTGTAAATGTGAGCGTGGAGGTTGTAAAGGTGAGCGTGGATGGTGTAGGAGTGAGCGTGGATGTTGTAGGGGTGAGAGTGGATGGGGTTGGAGTGGGCGTGGATG
This sequence comes from Petromyzon marinus, assembly GCF_048934315.1. Lineage (NCBI taxonomy): Eukaryota > Metazoa > Chordata > Hyperoartia > Petromyzontiformes > Petromyzontidae > Petromyzon > Petromyzon marinus. Next base: position 15,711,593 of record NC_133745.1, on the reverse strand, counting down.
TTGTCAGGGTGAGTATGGATGTTGGAGAGGTGAGCGTGGATGGTGTAGGGGTGAGAGTGGATGTTGTATGAGTGAGCATGGACGGTGTAGATGTGAGTGTGGATGGTATAGGGGAAAGCGTGGATGGTGTAGTGGTGAGCGTGGATGGTGTAGGGGTGAGCGTGGATGTTGTAGAGGTGAGCGTGGATGGTGTAGGGGTGAGCGTGGCTATTGTAGGGGTGAGCGTGGATGGCGTAGGTGTGAGCGTGGATGTTGCAGGAGTGAGCGTGGATTTTGTATGAGAGAGCGTGGATGTTTAAGGAGCGAGTATGGTGTAGGGGTGAGCGTGGATGGTGTAGGGGTGAGCGTGGATGGTGTAGGAGTGAGCGTGGATGGTGTAGGGGTGAGCGTGGGTGGTGTAGGGGTGAGCGTGGATGGTGTAGGGGTGAGCGTGGATGGTGTAGGAGTGAGCGTGGACATTGTAAAGGTGAGCGTGGACGGTGTAGGGGTGAGCGTGGACGTTGTAGAGGTGAACGTAGATGTTGTAGGGGTGAGCGGGGATGTTGTAGGGGTGAGGGTGGATGTTGTAGCGGTGAGCGTGGATGGTGTTGGGGTGAGGGTGGATGTTGTAGGGGTGAGCGTGGATGTTGTAGGGGTGAGCGTGGATGGTGTAAGGGTGAGCGTGGATGTTGCAGGAGTTAGCATGGATTTTGTATGAAAGAGCGTGGATGTTGTAGGGGTGAGTGTGGATGGTGAAGGGGTGAGCGTGGATGTTGCCGGAGTGAGCGTGGGTGTTGTAGGCGTAAACGTGGATGGTGTAGGGCTGAGCGTGGATGGTGTAGGGGTCAGCGTGGACGTTGTAAAGGTGAGCATGGATGATGTAGGAGTGAGCGTAGATGGTGTAGGGGGTGAGCGTGGAGGTTGTAAATGTGAGCGTGGAGGTTGTAAAGGTGAGCGTGGATGGTGTAGGAGTGAGCGTGGATGTTGTAGGGGTGAGAGTGGATGGGGTTGGAGTGGGCGTGGATGTTGTCAGGGTGAGTATGGATGTTGGAGAGGTGAGCGTGGATGGTGTAGGGGTGAGAGTGGATGTTGTATGAGTGAGCATGGACGGTGTAGATGTGAGTGTGGATGGTATAGGGGAAAGCGTGGATGGTGTAGTGGTGAGCGTGGATGGTGTAGGGGTGAGCGTGGATGTTGTAGAGGTGAGCGTGGATGGTGTAGGGGTGAGCGTGGCTATTGTAGGGGTGAGCGTGGATGGCGTAGGTGTGAGCGTGGATGTTGCAGGAGTGAGCGTGGATTTTGTATGAGAGAGCGTGGATGTTTAAGGAGCGAGTATGGTGTAGGGGTGAGCGTGGATGGTGTAGGGGTGAGCGTGGATGGTGTAGGAGTGAGCGTGGATGGTGTAGGGGTGAGCGTGGGTGGTGTAGGGGTGAGCGTGGATGGTGTAGGGGTGAGCGTGGATGGTGTAGGAGTGAGCGTGGACATTGTAAAGGTGAGCGTGGACGGTGTAGGGGTGAGCGTGGACGTTGTAGGGGTGAACGTAGATGTTGTAGGGGTGAGCGGGGATGTTGTAGGGGTGAGGGTGGATGTTGTAGCGGTGAGCGTGGATGGTGTTGGGGTGAGGGTGGATGTTGTAGGGGTGAGCGTGGATGTTGTAGGGGTGAGCGTGGATGGTGTAAGGGTGAGCGTGGATGTTGCAGGAGTTAGCATGGATTTTGTATGAGAGAGCGTGGATGTTGTAGGGGTGAGTGTGGATGGTGAAGGGGTGAGCGTGGATGTTGCCGGAGTGAGCGTGGGTGTTGTAGGCGTAAACGTGGATGGTGTAGGGGTGAGCGTGGATGGTGTAGGGGTCAGCGTGAACGTTGTAAAGGTGAGCATGGATGATGTAGGAGTGAGCGTAGATGGTGTAGGGGGTGAGCGTGGAGGTTGTAAATGTGAGCGTGGAGGTTGTAAAGGTGAGCGTGGATGGTGTAGGAGTGAGCGTGGATGTTGTAGGGGTGAGAGTGGATGGGGTTGGAGTGGGCGTGGATGTTGTCAGGGTGAGTATGGATGTTGGAGAGGTGAGCGTGGATGGTGTAGGGGTGAGAGTGGATGTTGTATGAGTGAGCATGGACGGTGTAGATTTGAGTGTGGATGGTATAGGGGAAAGCGTGGATGGTGTAGTGGTGAGCGTGGATGGTGTAGGGGTGAGCGTGGATGTTGTAGAGGTGAGCGTGGATGGTGTAGGGGTGAGCGTGGCTATTGTAGGGGTGAGCGTGGATGGCGTAGGTGTGAGCGTGGATGTTGCAGGAGTGAGCGTGGATTTTGTATGAGAGAGCGTGGATGTTTAAGGAGCGAGTATGGTGTAGGGGTGAGCGTGGATGGTGTAGGGGTGAGCGTGGATGTTGCAGGAGTGAGCGTGGATATTGCAGGAGTGAGCGTGAATGTTGTAGGCGTGAGCGTGGATGGTGTAGGGGTGAGCGTGGATGTTGCAGGGGTGAGCGTGGATATTGCAGGAGTGAGCGTGAATGTTGTAGGCGTGAGCGTGGATGGTGTAGGGGTGAGCGTGGCTATATTAGGGGTGAGCGTGGATGGTGTAAGGGTGAGCTTGGATGGTGTAGGAGTGAGCGTGGATGGTGTAGGGGTGAGCGTGGATGGTGTAGGGGTGAGTGTAGATGGTGTAGGGGGTGAGTGTGGAGGTTGTAAAGGTGAGCGTGGAGGTTGTAAAGATGAGCGTGGATGGTGTAGGAGTGAGCGTGGATGTTGTAGGGGTGAGAGTGGATGGGGATGGGGTGGGCGTGGATGGTGTGGGGGGTGAGAGTGGATGGTGTCGGGGTGAGAGTGGATGGTGTCGGGGTGAGTATGGATGTAGGAGAGGTGAGCGTGGATGGTGTAGGGGTGAGCGTGGATGGTGTAGGGGTGAGCGTGGATGTTGCAGGAGTGAGCGTGGATGTTGTAGGAGTGAGCGTGGATGGTGTAGGGGTGAGCGTGGATGTTGTAGGAGTGAGAGTGGATGTTGTAGGGGTGGGCGTGGATGGTGTAGGGGTGAGAGTGGATGTTGTAAAGGTGAGGGTGGATGGTGTAGGGGTGAGCGTGGATGTTGTAGAAGTGAGCATAGATGGTGTAGGAGTGAGGGTGGATGTTGTAGCGGTGAGAGTGGATGGTGTTGGGGTGAGGGTGGATGTTGTAGGGGTGAGCGTGGATGTTGTCGGGGTGAGGGTGGATGGTGTAGAGGTGAGTGTGGATGTTGTAGAGGTGAGCGTGGATGGTGTAGGGGTGAGCGTGGCTATTGTAGGGGTGAACGTGGATGGTGTAGGGGTGGGCTTGGATGGTGAAGGTGTGAGCGTGGCTGGTGTAGGAGTGAGCGTGGCTGGTGTAGGAATGAGCGTGGATGGTGTAGGGGTGAGCGTGGATGTTGTAGGGGTGAGAGTGGATGTTGTATGAGTGAGCATGGACGGTGTAGATGTGAGTGTGGATGGTATAGGGGAAAGCGTGGATGGTCTAGTGGCGAGCGTGGATGGTCTAGTGGTGAGCGTGGATGGTGTAGGGGTGAGCGTGGATGTTGTAGAGGTGAGCGTGGATGGTGTAGGGGTGAGCGTGGATGTTGTATGAGTGAGCATGGACGTTGTAGATGTGAGTGTAGATGGTATAGGGGAAAGCGTGGATGGTGTAGTGGTGAGTGTGGATGGTGTAGGGGTGAGCGTGGATGTTGTAGGGGTGAGCGTGGCTATTGTAGGGGTGAGCGTTGATGGTGTAGGGGTGAGCGTGGATGTTGCAGGAGTGAGCGTGGGTGTTGTAGGAGTAAACGTGGATGGTGTAGGGGTGAGCGTGGATGGTGTAGGGGTGAGCGTGGACGTTGTAAACGTGAGCATGGATGATGTAGGAGTGAGTGTAGATGGTGTAGGGGGTGAGCGTGGAGGTTGTAAAGGTGAGCATGGATGGTGTAGGAGTGAGCGTGGATGTTGTAGGGGTGAGAGTGAATGGGGTTGGGGTGGGCGTGGATGGTGTTGGGGTGAGTATGGATGTTGGCGAGGTGAGCATTGATGTTGCAGGTGTGAGCGTGGATGTTGCAGGAGTGAGCGTGAATGTTGTAGGGGTGAGAGTGGATGTTGTAAAGGTGAGCGTGGATGGTGTAGGGGTGAGAGTGGATGTTGTATGAGTGAGCATGGAAGGTGTAGAGGTGAGTGTGGATGGTATAGGGGAAAGCATGGATGGTGTAGTGGTGAGCGTGGATGGTGTAGGGGTGAGAGTGGATTTGGTGGGGGTGAGCGTGGATGTGGTAGGGGTGAGCGTGGAAGGTGTAGGGGTGAGCGTGGATGGTGTAGGAGTGAGCGTGGATGGTGTAGGGGTGAGCGTGGGTGGTGTAGGGGTGAGCGTGGATGGTGTAGGGGTGAGCGTGGATGGTGTAGGAGTGAGCGTGGACATTGTAAAGGTGAGCGTGGACGGTGTAGGGGTGAGCGTGGACGTTGTAGGGGTGAACGTAGATGTTGTAGGGGTGAGCGGGGATGTTGTAGGGGTGAGGGTGGATGTTGTAGCGGTGAGCGTGGATGGTGATGGGGTGAGGGTGGATGTTGTAGGGGTGAGCGTGGATGTTGTAGGGGTGAGCGTGGATGGTGTAAGGGTGAGCGTGGATGTTGCAGGAGTTAGCATGGATTTTGTATGAGAGAGCGTGGATGTTGTAGGGGTGAGTGTGGATGGTGAAGGGGTGAGCGTGGATGTTGCCGGAGTGAGCGTGGGTGTTGTAGGCGTAAACGTGGATGGTGTAGGGGTGAGCGTGGATGGTGTAGGGGTCAGCGTGGACGTTGTAAAGGTGAGCATGGATGATGTAGGAGTGAGCGTAGATGGTGTAGGGGGTGAGCGTGGAGGTTGTAAATGTGAGCGTGGAGGTTGTAAAGGTGAGCGTGGATGGTGTAGGAGTGAGCGTGGATGTTGTAGGGGTGAGAGTGGATGGGGTTGGAGTGGGCGTGGATGTTGTCGGGGTGAGTATGGATGTTGGAGAGGTGAGCGTGGATGGTGTAGGGGTGAGAGTGGATGTTGTATGAGTGAGCATAAACGGTGTAGATCTGAGTGTGGATGGTATAGGGGAAAGCGTGGATCGTGTAGTGGTGAGCGTGGATGGTGTAGGGGTGAGCGTAGATGTTGTAGAGGTGAGCGTGGATGGTGTAGGGGTGAGCGTGGCTATTGTAGGGGTGAGCGTGGATGGCGTAGGTGTGAGCGTGGATGTTGCAGGAGTGAGCGTGGATTTTGTATGAGAGAGCGTGGATGTTTAAGGAGCGAGTATGGTGTAGGGGTGAGCGTGGATGGTGTAGGGGTGAGCGTGGATGTTGCAGGAGTGAACGTGGGTGTTGTAGGAGTAAACGTGGATGGGGTAGGGGTGAGCGTGGATGGTGTAGGGGTCAGCGTGAACGTTGTAAAGGTGAGCATGGATGATGTAGGAGTGAGCGTAGATGGTGTAGAGGGTGAGCGTGGATGTTGCAGGGGTGAGCGTGGATATTGCAGGAGTGAGCGTGAATGTTGTAGGCGTGAGCGTGGATGGTGTAGGGGTGAGCGTGGCTATTTTAGGGGTGAGCGTGGATGGTGTAGGGGTGAGCTTGGATGGTGTAGGAGTGAGCGTGGATGGTGTACGGGTGAGCGTGGATGGTGTAGGGGTGAGTGTAGATGGTGTAGGGGGTGAGCGTGGAGGTTGTAAAGGTGAGCGTGGAGGTTGTAAAGGTGAGCGTGGATGGTGTAGGAGTGAGCGTGGATGTTGTAGGGGTGAGAGTGGATGGGGATGGGGTGGGCGTGGATGGTGTGGGGGGTGAGAGTGGATGGTGTCGGGGTGAGAGTGGATGGTGTCGGGGTGAGTATGGATGTAGGAGAGGTGAGCGTGGATGGTGTAGGGGTGAGCGTGGATGGTGTAGGGGTGAGCGTGGATGTTGCAGGAGTGAGCGTGGATGTTGTAGGAGTGAGCGTGGATGGTGTAGGGGTGAGAGTGGATGTTGTAAAGGTGAGTGTGGATGGTGTAGGGGTGAGAGTGGATGTTGTATGAGTGAGCATGGACGGTGTAGATGTGAGTGTGGATGGTATAGGGGAAAGCGTGGATGGTGTAGTGGTGAGCGTGGATGGTGTAGGGGTGAGCGTGGATGTTGTAGAGGCGAGCGTGGATGGTGTAAGGGTGAGCGTGGCTATTGTAGGGGTGAGCGTGGATGGTGTAGGGGTGAGCGTGGATGTTGCAGGAGTGAGCGTGGATTTTGTATGAGAGAGCGTGGATGTTGCAGGAGTGAGCGTGGCTGTTGTAGGAGTAAACGTGGATGGTGTAGGGGTGAGTGTGGATGGTGTAGGGGTGAGCGTGGATGTTGTAAAGGTGAGCATGGATGATGTAGGAGTGAGCGTAGATGGTTAGGGGGTGAGCGTGGATGTTGCAGGGGTGAGCGTGGATATTGCAGGAGTGAGCGTGAATGTTGTAGGGGTGAGCGTGGATGGTGTAGGGGTGAGCGTGGCTATTGTAGGGGTGAGCGTGGATGGTGTAGCGGTGAGCTTGGATGGTGTAGGAGTGAGCGTGGACGTTGTAAAGGTGAGCATGGATGATCTAGGAGTGAGCGTAGATGGTGTAGGGGGTGAGCGTGGGGGTTGTAAAGGTGAGCATGGATGGTGTAGGAGTGAGCGTGGATGTTGTAGGGGTGAGAGTGAATGGGGTTGGGGTGAGCGTGGATGGTGTTAGGGTGAGTGTGGATGTTGGCGAGGTGAGCGTGGATGTTGCAGGAGTGAGCGTGGGTGTTGTAGGAGTAAACGTGGATGGTGTAGGGGTGAGCGTGGATGGTGTAGGGGTGAGCATGGACTTTGTAAAGGTGAGCATGGATGGTGTAGGAGTGAGCGTGGATGTTCTAGGGGTGAGAGTGGATGGGGTTGGGGTGGGCGTGGATGGTGTTGGGGTGAGAGTGGATGGTGTCGGGGTGAGTATGGATGTTGGAGAGGCGAGCGTGGATGGTGTAGGGGTGAGAGTGGATGTTGTAAAGGTGAGGGTGGATGGTGTAGGGGTGAGCGTGGATGTTGTAGAAGTGAGCGTAGATGGTGTAGAAGTGAGGGTGGATGTTGTAGCGGTGAGCGTGGATGGTGTTGGGGTGAGGGTGGATGTTGTAGGGGTGAGCGTGGATGTTGTCGGGGTGAGGGTGGATGGTGTAGAGGTGAGTGTGGATGTTGTAGAGGTGAGCGTGGATGGTGTAGGGGTGAGCGTGGCTATTGTAGGGGTGAGCGTGGATGGTGTAGGGGTGAGCGTGGATGTTGCAGGAGTGAGCATGGATTTTGTATGAGAGAGCGTGGATGTTGAAGGCGTGAGTGTGGTTGGTGTAGGGGTGAGCGTGGATGTTGCCGGAGTGAGCGTGGGTGTTGTAGGAGAAAACGTGGATGGTGTAGGGGTGAGCGTGGATGGTGTAGGGGTGAGCGTGGACGTTGTAAAGGTGAGCATGGATGATGTAGGAGTGAGCGTAGATGGTGTAGGGGGTGAGCGTGGAGGTTGTAAAGGTGAGCGTGGAGGTTGTAAAGGTGAGCGTGGATGGTGTAGGAGTGAGCGTGGATGTTGTAGGGGTGAGAGTGGATGGGGTTGGAGTGGGCGTGGATGGTGTCGGGGTGAGTATGGATGTGGAGAGGTGAGCGTGGATGGTGTAGGGGTGAGAGTGGATGTTGTATGAGTGAGCATGGACGGTGTAGATGTGAGTGTGGATGGTATAGGGGAAAGCGTGGATGGTGTAGTGGTGAGCGTGGCTATTGTAGGGGTGAGCGTGGATGGTGTAGGTGTGAGCGTGGATGGTGTAGGGGTGAGCGTGGATGTTGCAGGAGTGAGCGTGGATTTTGTATGAGAGAGCGTGGATGTTTAAGGGGTGAGTGTGGATGGTGTAGGGGTGAGCGTGGATGGTGTAGGGGTGAGCGTGGATGTTGCAGGAGTGAGCGTGGATTTTGTATGAGAGAGCGTGGATGTTGCAGGAGTGAGCGTGGGTGTTGTAGGAGTAAACGTGGATGGTGTAGGGGTGAGCGTGGATGGTGTAGGGGTGAGCGTGGACGTTGTAAAGGTGAGCATGGATGATGTAGGAGTGAGTGTAGATGGTTAGGGGGTGAGCGTGGATGTTGCAGGGGTGAGCGTGGATATTGCAGGAGTGAGCGTGAATGTTGTAGGGGTGAGCATGGATGGTGTAGGGGTGAGCGTGGCTATTGTAGGGGTGAGCGTGGATGGTGTAGGGGTGAGCTTGGATGGTGGAGGAGTGAGCGTGGACGTTGTAAAGGTGAGCATGGATGATGTAGGAGTGAGCGTAGATGGTGTAGGGGGTGAGCGTGGGGGTTGTAAATGTGAGCATGGATGGTGTAGGAGTGAGCGTGGATGTTGTAGGGGTGAGAGTGAATGGGGTTGGGGTGAGCGTGGATGGTGTTAGGGTGAGTGTGGATGTTGGCGAGGTGAGCGTGGATGTTGCAGGAGTGAGCGTGGGTGTTGTAGGAGTAAACGTGGATGGTGTAGGGGTGAGCGTGGATGGTGTAGGGGTGAGCATTGACTTTGTAAAGGTGAGCATGGATGGTGTAGGAGTTTGCGTGGATGTTGTAGGGGTTAGAGTGGATGGGTTTGGGGTGGGCGTGGATGGTGTTGGGGTGAGAGTGGATGGTGTCGGGGTGAGTATGGATGTTGGAGAGGCGAGCGTGGATGGTGTAGGGGTGAGAGTGGATGTTGTAAAGGTGAGGGTGGATGGTGTAGGGGTGAGCGTGGATGTTGTAGAAGTGAGCGTAGATGGTGTAGGAGTGAGGGTGGATGTTGTAGCGGTGAGCGTGGATGGTGTTGGGGTGAGGGTGGATGTTGTAGGGGTGAGCGTGGATGTTGTCGGGGTGAGGGTGGATGGTGTAGAGGTGAGTGTGGATGTTGTAGAGGTGAGCGTGGATGGTGTAGGGGTGAGCGTGGCTATTGTAAGGGTGAGCGTGGATGGTGTAGGAGTGAGCGTGGATGTTGTAGGGGTGAGAGTGGATGGGGTTGGAGTGGGCATGGATGGTGTCGGGGTGAGTATGGATGTTGGCGAGGTGAGCATTGATGTTGCAGGGGTGAGCGTGGATGTTGCAGGAGTGAGCGTGAATGTTGTAGGGGTGAGAGTGGATGTTGTAAAGGTGAGCGTGGATGGTGTAGGGGTGAGAGTGGATGTTGTATGAGTGAGCATGGAAGGTGTAGAGGTGAGTGTGGATGGTATAGGGGAAAGCATGGATGGTGTAGTGGTGAGCGTGGATGGTGTAGGGGTGAGAGTGGATTTGGTGGGGGTGAGCGTGGATGTGGTAGGGGTGAGCGTGGAAGGTGTAGGGGTGAGCGTGGATGGTGTAGGAGTGAGCGTGGATGGTGTAGGGGTGAGCGTGGGTGGTGTAGGGGTGAGCGTGGATGGTGTAGGAGTGAGCGTGGACATTGTAAAGGTGAGCGTGGACGGTGTAGGGGTGAGCGTGGACGTTGTAGGGGTGAACGTAGATGTTGTAGGGGTGAGCGGGGATGTTGTAGGGGTGAGGGTGGATGTTGTAGCGGTGAGCGTGGATGGTGTTGGGGTGAGGGTGGATGTTATAGGGGTGAGCGTGGATGTTGTAGGGGTGAGCGTGGATGGTGTAAGGGTGAGCGTGGATGTTGCAGGAGTGAGCGTGGATTTTGTATGAGAGAGCGTGGATGTTGTAGGGGTTAGTGTGGATGGTGAAGGGGTGAGCGTGGATGTTGCCGGAGTGAGCGTGGGTGTTGTAGGCGTAAACGTGGATGGTGTAGGGGTGAGCGTGGATGGTGTAGGGGTCAGCGTGGACGTTGTAAAGGTGAGCATGGATGATGTAGGAGTGAGCGTAGATGGTGTAGGGGGTGAGCGTGGAGGTTGTAAATGTGAGCGTGGAGGTTGTAAAGGTGAGCGTGGATGGTGGAGGAGTGAGCGTGGATGTTGTAGGGGTGAGAGTGGATGGGGTTGGGGTGGGCGTGGATGGTGTGGGGGGTGAGAGTGGATGGTGTCGGGGTGAGAGTGGATGGTGTCGGGGTGAGTATGGATGTAGGAGAGGTGAGCGTGGATCGTGTAGGGGTGAGCGTGGATGGTGTAGGGGTGAGCGTGGATGTTGCAGGAGTGAGAGTGGATGTTGTAGGAGTGAGCGTGGATGGTGTAGGGGTGAGAGTGGATGTTGTAAGAGTAAACGTGGATGGTGTAGGGGTGAGTGTGGATGGTGTAGGGGTGAGCGTGGACGTTGTAAAGGTGAGCATGGATGATGTAGGAGTGAGCGTAGATGGTTAGGGGGTGAGCGTGGATGTTGCATGGGTGAGCGTGGATATTGCAGGAGTGAGCGTGAATGTTGTAGGGGTGAGCGTGGATGGTGTAGGGGTGAGCGTGGCTATTGTAGGGGTGAGCGTGGATGGTGTAGGGGTGAGCTTGGATGGTGTAGGAGTGAGCGTGGACGTTGTAAAGGTGAGCATGGATGATGTAGGAGTGAGCGTAGATGGTGTAGGGGGTGAGCGTGGGGGTTGTAAAGGTGAGCATGGATGGTGTAGGAGTGAGCGTGGATGTTGTAGGGGTGAGAGTGAATGGGGTTGGGGTGAGCGTGGATGGTGTTAGGGTGAGTGTGGATGTTGGCGAGGTGAGCGTGGATGTTGCAGGAGTGAGCGTGGGTGTTGTAGGAGTAAACGTGGATGGTGTAGGGGTGAGCGTGGATGGTGTAGGGGTGAGCATGGACTTTGTAAAGGTGAGCATGGATGGTGTAGGAGTGAGCGTGGATGTTGTAGGGGTTAGAGTGGATGGGGTTGGGGTGGGCATGGATGGTGTTGGGGTGAGAGTGGATGGTGTCGGGGTGAGTATGGATGTTGGAGAGGCGAGCGTGGATGGTGTAGGGGTGAGAGTGGATGATGTAAAGGTGAGGGTGGATGGTGTAGGGGTGAGCGTGGATGTTGTAGAAGTGAGCGTAGATGGTGTAGGAATGAGGGTGGATGTTGTAGCGGTGAGCGTGGATGGTGTTGGGGTGAGGGTGGATGTTGTAGGGGTGAGCGTGGATGTTGTCGGGGTGAGGGTGGATGGTGTAGAGGTGAATGTGGATGTTGTAGAGGTGAGCGTGGATGGTGTAGGGGTGAGCGTGGCTATTGTAGGGGTGAGCGTGGATGGTGTAGGGGTGAGCGTGGATGTTGCAGGAGTGAGCATGGATTTTGTATGAGAGAGCGTGGATGTTGAAGGGGTGAGTGTGGTTGGTGTAGGGGTGAGCGTGGATGTTGCCGGAGTGAGCGTGGGTGTTGTAGGAGAAAACGTGGATGGTGTAGGGGTGAGCGTGGATGGTGTAGGGGTGAGCGTGGACGTTGTAAAGGTGAGCATGGATGATGTAGGAGTGAGTGTAGATGGTGTAGGGGGTGAGCGTGGAGGATGTAAAGGTGAGCGTGGAGGTTGTAAAGGTGAGCGTCGATGGTGTAGGAGTGAGCGTGGATGTTGTAGGGGTGAGAGTGGATGGGGTTGGAGTGGTCGTGGATGGTGTCGGGGTGAGTATGGATGTGGAGAGGTGAGCGTGGCTATTGTAGGGGTGAGCGTGGATGGTGTAGGTGTGAGCGTGGATGGTGTAGGGGTGAGCGTGAATGTTGCAGGAGTGAGCGTGGATTTTGTATGAGAGAGCGTGGATGTTTAAGGGGTGAGCGTGGATGGTGTAGGGGTGAGCGTGGATGTTGCAGGAGTGAGCGTGGATTTTGTATGAGAGAGCGTGGATGTTGCAGGAGTGAGCGTGGGTGTTGTAGGAGTAAACGTGGATGGTGTAGGGGTGAGTGTGGATGGTGTAGGGGTGAGCGCTGGACGTTGTAAAGGTGAGCATGGATGATGTAGGAGTGAGCGTAGATGGTTAGGGGGTGAGCGTGGATGTTGCAGGGGTGAGCGTGGATATTGCAGGAGTGAGCGTGAATGTTGTAGGGGTGAGGGTGGATGTTGTAGCGGTGAGCGTGGATGGTGTTGGGGTGAGGGTGGATGTTATAGGGGTGAGCGTGGATGTTGTAGGGGTGAGCGTGGATGGTGTAAGGGTGAGCGTGGATGTTGCAGGAGTTAGCATGGATTTTGTATGAGAGAGCGTGGATGTTGTAGGGGTGAGTGTGGATGGTGAAGGGGTGAGCGTGGATGTTGCCGGAGTGAGCGTGGGTGTTGTAGGCGTAAACGTGGATGGTGTAGGGGTGAGCGTGGATGGTGTAGGGGTCAGCGTGGACGTTGTAAAGGTGAGCATGGATGATGTAGGAGTGAGCGTAGATGGTGTAGGGGGTGAGCGTGGAGGTTGTAAATGTGAGCGTGGAGGTTGTAAAGGTGAGCGTGGATGGTGGAGGAGTGAGCGTGGATGTTGTAGGGGTGAGAGTGGATGGGGTTGGGGTGGGCGTGGATGGTGTGGGGGGTGAGAGTGGATGGTGTCGGGGTGAGAGTGGATGGTGTCGGGGTGAGTATGGATGTAGGAGAGGTGATCGTGGATCGTGTAGGGGTGAGCGTGGATGGTGTAGGGGTGAGCGTGGATGTTGCAGGAGTGAGAGTGGATGTTGTAGGAGTGAGCGTGGATGGTGTAGGGGTGAGAGTGGATGTTGTAGGAGTAAACGTGGATGGTGTAGGGGTGAGTGTGGATGGTGTAGGGGTGAGCGTGGACGTTGTAAAGGTGAGCATGGATGATGTAGGAGTGAGCGTAGATGGTTAGGGGGTGAGCGTGGATGTTGCATGGGTGAGCGTGGATATTGCAGGAGTGAGCGTGAATGTTGTAGGGGTGAGCGTGGATGGTGTAGGGGTGAGCGTGGCTATTGTAGGGGTGAGCGTGGATGGTGTAGGGGTGAGCTTGGATGGTGTAGGAGTGAGCGTGGATGGTGTTAGGGTGAGTGTGGATGTTGGCGAGGTGAGCGTGGATGTTGCAGGAGTGAGCGTGGGTGTTGTAGGAGTAAACGTGGATGGTGTAGGGGTGAGCGTGGATGGTGTAGGGGTGAGCATGGACTTTGTAAAGGTGAGCATGGATGGTGTAGGAGTGAGCGTGGATGTTGTAGGGGTTAGAGTGGATGGGGTTGGGGTGGGCATGGATGGTGTTGGGGTGAGAGTGGATGGTGTCGGGGTGAGTATGGATGTTGGAGAGGCGAGCGTGGATGGTGTAGGGGTGAGAGTGGATGATGTAAAGGTGAGGGTGGATGGTGTAGGGGTGAGCGTGGATGTTGTAGAAGTGAGCGTAGATGGTGTAGGAATGAGGGTGGATGTTGTAGCGGTGAGCGTGGATGGTGTTGGGGTGAGGGTGGATGTTGTAGGGGTGAGCGTGGATGTTGTCGGGGTGAGGGTGGATGGTGTAGAGGTGAATGTGGATGTTGTAGAGGTGAGCGTGGATGGTGTAGGGGTGAGCGTGGCTATTGTAGGGGTGAGCGTGGATGGTGTAGGGGTGAGCGTGGATGTTGCAGGAGTGAGCATGGATTTTGTATGAGAGAGCGTGGATGTTGAAGGGGTGAGTGTGGTTGGTGTAGGGGTGAGCGTGGATGTTGCCGGAGTGAGCGTGGGTGTTGTAGGAGAAAACGTGGATGGTGTAGGGGTGAGCGTGGATGGTGTAGGGGTGAGCGTGGACGTTGTAAAGGTGAGCATGGATGATGTAGGAGTGAGCGTAGATGGTGTAGGGGGTGAGCGTGGAGGATGTAAAGGTGAGCGTGGAGGTTGTAAAGGTGAGCGTCGATGGTGTAGGAGTGAGCGTGGATGTTGTAGGGGTGAGAGTGGATGGGGTTGGAGTGGTCGTGGATGGTGTCGGGGTGAGTATGGATGTGGAGAGGTGAGCGTGGCTATTGTAGGGGTGAGCGTGGATGGTGTAAGTGTGAGCGTGGATGGTGTAGGGGTGAGCGTGAATGTTGCAGGAGTGAGCGTGGATTTTGTATGAGAGAGCGTGGATGTTTAAGGGGTGAGCGTGGATGGTGTAGGGGTGAGCGTGGATGTTGCAGGAGTGAGCGTGGATTTTGTATGAGAGAGCGTGGATGTTGCAGGAGTGAGCGTGGGTGTTGTAGGAGTAAACGTGGATGGTGTAGGGGTGAGTGTGGATGGTGTAGGGGTGAGCGCTGGACGTTGTAAAGGTGAGCATGGATGATGTAGGAGTGAGCGTAGATGGTTAGGGGGTGAGCGTGGATGTTGCAGGGGTGAGCGTGGATATTGCAGGAGTGAGCGTGAATGTTGTAGGGGTGAGCGTGGATGGTGTAGGGGTGAGCGTGGCTATTGTAGGGGTGAGCGTGGATGGTGTAGGGGTGAGCTTGGATGGTGTAGGAGTGAGCGTGGATGTTGTAAAGGTGAGCATGGATGATGTAGGAGTGAGCGTAGATGGTGTAGGGGGTGAGCGTGGGGGTTGTAAAGGTGAGCATGGATGGTGTAGGAGTGAGCGTGGATGTTGTAGGGGTGAGAGTGAATGGGGTTGGGGTGAGCGTGGATGGTGTTAGGGTGAGTGTGGATGTTGGCGAGGTGAGCGTGGATGTTGCAGGAGTGAGCGTGGGTGTTGTAGGAGTAAACGTGGATGGTGTAGGGGTGAGCGTGGATGGTGTAGGGGTGAGCATTGACTTTGTAAAGGTGAGCATGGATGGTGTAGGAGTGAGCGTGGATGTTGTAGGGGTTAGAGTGGATGGGGTTGGGGTCGGCGTGGATGGTGTTGGGGTGAGAGTGGATGGTGTCGGGGTGAGTATGGATGTTGGAGAGGCGAGCGTGGATGGTGTAGGGGTGAGAGTGGATGTTGTAAAGGTGAGGGTGGATGGTGTAGGGGTGAGCGTGGATGTTGTAGAAGTGAGCGTAGATGGTGTAGGAGTGAGGGTGGATGTTGTAGCGGTGAGCGTGGATGGTGTTGGGGTGAGGGTGGATGTTGTAGGGGTGAGCGTGGATGTTGTCGGGGTGAGGGTGGATGGTGTAGAGGTGAGTGTGGATGTTGTAGAGGTGAGCGTGGATGGTGTAGGGGTGAGCGTGGCTATTGTAAGGGTGAGCGTGGATGGTGTAGGGGTGAGCGTGGATGTTGCAGGAGTGAGCATGGATTTTGTATGAGAGAGCGTGGATGTTGAAGGGGTGAGTGTGGTTGGTGTAGGGGTGAGCGTGGATGTTGCCGGAGTGAGCGTGGGTGTTGTAGGAGAAAACGTGGATGGTGTAGGGGTGAGCGTGGATGGTGTAGCGGTGAGCGTGGACGTTGTAAAGGTGAGCATGGATGATGTAGGAGTGAGCGTAGATGGTGTAGGGGGTGAGTGTGGAGGTTGTAAAGGTGAGCGTGGAGGTTGTAAAGGTGAGCGTGGATGGTGTAGGAGTGAGCGTGGATGTTGTAGGGATGAGAGTGGATGGGGTTGGAGTGGGCATGGATGGTGTCGGGGCGAGTATGGATGTTGGCGAGGTGAGCATTGATGTTGCAGGGGTGAGCGTGGATGTTGCAGGAGTGAGCGTGAATGTTGTAGGGGTGAGAGTGGATGTTGTAAAGGTGAGCGTGGATGGTGTAGGGGTGAGAGTGGATGTTGTATGAGTGAGCATGGAAGGTGTAGAGGTGAGTGTGGATGGTATAGGGGAAAGCATGGATGGTGTAGTGGTGAGCGTGGATGGTGTAGGGGTGAGAGTGGATTTGGTGGGGGTGAGCGTGGATGTGGTAGGGGTGAGCGTGGAAGGTGTAGGGGTGAGCGTGGATGGTGTAGGAGTGAGCGTGGATGGTGTAGGGGTGAGCGTGGGTGGTGTAGGGGTGAGCGTGGATGGTGTAGGGGTGAGCGTGGATGGTGTAGGAGTGAGCGTGGACATTGTAAAGGTGAGCGTGGACGGTGTAGGGGTGAGCGTGGACGTTGTAGGGGTGAACGTAGATGTTGTAGGGGTGAGCGGGGATGTTGTAGGGGTGAGGGTGGATGTTGTAGCGGTGAGCGTGGATGGTGTTGGGGTGAGGGTGGATGTTGTAGGGGTGAGCGTGGATGTTGTAGGGGTGAGCGTGGATGGTGTAAGGGTGAGCGTGGATGTTGCAGGAGTTAGCATGGATTTTGTATGAGAGAGCGTGGATGTTGTAGGGGTGAGTGTGGATGGTGAAGGGGTGAGCGTGGATGTTGCCGGAGTGAGCGTGGGTGTTGTAGGCGTAAACGTGGATGGTGTAGGGGTGAGCGTGGATGGTGTAGGGGTCAGCGTGGACGTTGTAAAGGTGAGCATGGATGATGTAGGAGTGAGCGTAGATGGTATAGGGGGTGAGCATGGAGGTTGTAAATGTGAGCGTGGAGGTTGTAAAGGTGAGCGTGGATGGTGTAGGAGTGAGCGTGGATGTTGTAGGGGTGAGAGTGGATGGGGTTGGAGTGGGCGTGGATGTTGTCGGGGTGAGTATGGATGTTGGAGAGGTGAGCGTGGATGGTGTAGGGGTGAGAGTGGATGTTGTATGAGTGAGCATGGACGGTGTAGATGTGAGTGTGGATGGTATAGGGGAAAGCGTGGATGGTGTAGTGGTGAGCGTGGATGGTGTAGGAGTGAGCGTGGATGTTGTAGAGGTGAGCGTGGATGGTGTAGGGGTGAGCGTGGCTATTGTAGCGGTGAGCGTGGATGGCGTAGGTGTGAGCGTGGATGTTGCAGGAGTGAGCGTGGATTTTGTATGAGAGAGCGTGGATGTTTAAGGAGCGAGTATGGTGTAGGGGTGAGCGTGGATGGTGTAGGGGTGAGCGTGGATGTTGCAGGAGTGAACGTGGGTGTTGTAGGAGTAAACGTGGATGGGGTAGGGGTGAGCGTGGATGGTGTAGGGGTGAGCGTGGACGTTGTAAAGGTGAGCATTGATGATGTAGGAGTGAGCGTAGATGGTGTAGGGGGTGAGCGTGGATGTTGCAGGGGTGAGCGTGGATATTGCAGGAGTGAGCGTGAATGTTGTAGGCGTGAGCGTGGATGGTGGAGGGGTGAGCGTGGCTATTTTAGGGGTGAGCGTGGATGGTGTAGGGTGAGCTTGGATGGTGTAGGAGTGAGCGTGGATGGTGTTGGGGTGAGCGTGGATGGTGTAGGGGTGAGTGTAGATGGTGTAGGGGGTGAGCGTGGAGGTTGTAAAGGTGAGCGTGGAGGTTGTAAAGGTGAGCGTGGATGGTGTAGGAGTGAGCGTGGATGTTGTAGGGGTGAGAGTGGATGGGGTTGGGGTGGGCGTGGATGGTGTGGGGGGTGAGAGTGGATGGTGTCGGGGTGAGAGTGGATGGTGTCGGGGTGAGTATGGATGTAGGAGAGGTGAGCGTGGATGGTGTAGGGGTGAGCGTGGATGGTGTAGGGGTGAGCGTGGATGTTGCAGGAGTGAGCGTGGATGTTGTAGGAGTGAGCGTGGATGGTGTAGGGGTGAGAGTGGATGTTGTAAAGGTGAGCGTGGATGGTGTAGGGGTGAGAGTGGATGTTGTATGAGTGAGCATGGACGGTGTAGATGTGAGTGTGGATGGTATAGGGGAAAGCGTGGATGGTGTAGTGGTGAGCGTGGATGGTGTAAGGGTGAGCGTGGCTATTGTAGGGGTGAGCGTGGATGGTGTAGGGGTGAGCGTGGATGTTGCAGGAGTGAGCGTGGATTTTGTATGAGAGAGCGTGGATGTTGCAGGAGTGAGCGTGGGTGTTGTAGGAGTAAACGTGGATGGTGTAGGGGTGAGTGTGGATGGTGTAGGGGTGAGCGTGGACGTT
This sequence comes from Petromyzon marinus, assembly GCF_048934315.1. NCBI lineage: Eukaryota > Metazoa > Chordata > Hyperoartia > Petromyzontiformes > Petromyzontidae > Petromyzon > Petromyzon marinus. Next base: position 15,694,053 of record NC_133745.1, on the reverse strand, counting down.
GTAAAGGTGAGCATGGATGATGTAGGAGTGAGCGTAGATGGGGTAGGGGGTGAGCGGGGAGGTTGTGAAGGTGAGCATCCATCCACGCTTTCCCCTATACCATCCACACTCACATCTACACCGTCCATGCTCACTCATACAACATCCACTCTCACCCCTACACCATCCACGCTCACCTCTCCAACATCCATACTCACCCCGACAACATCCACGCTCACCCCTACACCATCCACGCTCACCCCTACACCATCCACGCTCACCCCTACACCATCCACGCTCACTCCTACACCATCCACGCTCACCCCTACCACATCCACGCTCACCCCCACCAAATCCACTCTCACCCCTACACCATCCACGCTCACCACTACACCATCCATGCTATCCCCTATACCATCCACACTCACCTCTACACCGTCCATGCTCACTCATACAATATCCACTCTCACCCCTACACCATCCACGCTCACCTTTACAACATCCACTCTCACCCATACAACATCCACGTTCACCCCTGCAACATCAATGCTCACCTCGCCAACATCCACACTCACCCCAACACCATCCACGAACACCCCAACCCCATTCACTCTCACCCCTACAACATCCACGCTCACTCCTAGACCATCCACGCTCACCCCTACACCATCCACGCTCACCCCTACAATAGCCACGCTCACCCCTACAACATCCACGCTCACCCCTACACCATCCACACTCACCACTACACCATCCACGCTTTCCCCTATACCATCCACACTCACATCTACACCGTCCATGCTCACTCATACAACATCCACTCTCACCCCTACACCATCCACGCTCACCTTTACAACATCCACTCTCACCCCTACACCATCCACGCTCACCCCTACAACATCCACGCTCACTCCTACAACATCCACGCTCACTCCTACAACATCCACGCTCACCCCTACACCATCCACGCTCACCTCTCCAACATCCATACTCACCCCGACACCATCCACTCTCACCCCTACAACCTCCACGCTCACTCCTACATCATCCATGCTCACTCCTACACCATCCACGCTCACTCCTACACCATCCACGCTCACTCCTACATCATCCATGCTCACTTTTACAAAGTCCACGCATAAACGTGGATGGTCTAGGGGTGAGCATGGACGGTGTAGAGGTGAGTGTGGATGGTATAGGGGAAAGCATGGGTGGTGTAGGGATGAGTGTGGACGTTGTAAAGGTGAGCATGGATGATGTAGGAGTGAGCGTAGATGGTGTAGGGGGTGAGCATGGAGGTTGTAAAGGTGAGCGTGGATGTTGCAGGGGTGAGCGTGGATGTTGCAGGGGTGAGCGTGGATGGTGTAGGGGTAAGAGTGGATGGTATAGGGGAAAGTATGGATGGTGTAGTGGTGAGCGTGGATGGTGAAGTGGTGAGCGTGGATGGTGTAGGGGAGAGCGTGGATGATGTAGGGGTGAGCGTGCAGCTCCAAAGCTTTGGAATGCTTTGCCTTTGCTAAAAAGATCATCAGAGTCGTTGGGTATATTTAAGTGTCTTGAAAACTCACCTCTTTAAACTGGCCTTTACCCCTTAGTTCTGGCCGTTTACTCAGCTGGTTCTGTTAATTTCCTGCTTTCCATACACATGACACATTGGGATCTATGGATGAAATGCGCCTTACAAATGTAAATTATGACTGCCTACAGATACAGTATCACCAAATACATTGTATAATAGCCATAATAATCATAACCATAGTAATGAAGATGATGATGACAACAATTTAAGTCAACCACTGTAGGACATCGTATTCTGTAGGGTCCTCCCGACTCTACACACACAGCCCACACACCCAAGCGTGTGCCCCCCACTCTACAAGCAGCCTGCAGGGTGCCCCCCACTCTACACAGCCTGCAGGGTGCCCCCCACTCTCAGTGAGTATAAAAGTGTAGGTGTGAATCAAAATGAAATACCGCTAATCCACGTGAACGAGTTGGTAATCCACTGCGCGAGGTTTTAACTTCACCACGCGTCGCTACCTCGCGACACGAGGCCAGCACCCACAATGTCGAGAACGGCACACGGAGCCTGATCACGGGGCGGAGTGATTCTCGGCAGTGCGCACTCGCGAACGTGCGGGGCGGTTTACTCCGACAAATAGTCCGGTCTACCGCGCGTGGTCCTCGGGAGCGGTGGGGCGGAGTCGGTCAGAGGGGGGGTTGGGGGTTGTTGCGTTGTTGCCGATGTTTGTGTGCACACACACACACGTGTATGTATATATACATACACGTGTGTGTGTGTATTTTACGTGTGAAAGCTTGGGTAATCCATCATCCAACAGTGGATTGAACATGGCAGCTGCGAATGATGATCTGTGGCGGTCGGTGAATAAGGACACCCGCTGAAGTTAGCGGTGGCCGGATATTGAACTCATGTCACTGGATTCATGGTGCAGTGTTGCTATCCGCTGCGCCACCAGTCCACCTCATACAAAGACTTTCGGCTCGCAGTAACGATTATCTGAAACAATTCCGGGCGTCCCCTAGGTCGACTCTGCCTCAAGTGGGTACCTGGTGCGGTGTGTAAACATCGCCAATAGGAAGACAAAGGTGTCCAGGCGTGGTCCTGGCCACAACATACCCTCGTGCGCCGCTCCGGCCTTCAGAGCTGCTCGCTAGTAACACTTCCCCGAACAGTCTGTTAAGGCTATGCAGAGGGACCTTTGTGTTTGTGGTTACAGTGCCATCGATGAGCTCCTCCGACAGGCGAGGCTGCGTTGCCCAAGCAGCTTCTGTTTGGCCGGATAGAAGGGGGCTAAACGAACGCGGCACAGCCTCGAGAAGAGCCGGGCCAATGTGGTACAGGAGGATGTGGAGCTGAGACTTGACGATAACCGCTACCAGCAGGGGTATCAAGATCGTGAAGGAGGCGACTGGGAACTTGGAGGCGTTCGCTCTTCAGCAACAATGGAGGGCAGAGAGGCGACGCTCACAACAACGCACGGAGCGCCGCGTGGATAAAACGCAGACAATTGGCCCAATCACGTGACCTCGAAGTGCACGAAGCCTGGCACAAGCGTGGTGGTAACGTCACCTCTTTTTGCGCATATGAAGTTTGAATGATCACCATCTGTTCTTCAGAGACTGAGTAAGTAAGTACCTGGTGCGGTGTGTAACCACTGGGCCACCGTTCCACTCACACATTCATACAAATCTGGCATCACAGGCACCAGAATGTAAGACGCACCCTAGATGGGTGGTGTGTCACATGGTGGGGAGATGGTTGGGTAGGTGTGTGAGTGAGTGTCGTGCTGCGCTATGAACCCGGCGACCGCGTTCGATTCTCACGGTCAACACCTGTGACGATTATTTAATCGGTGCTAGGCCTCGCATAGGTCGACTCAGCCTCAAATGAGTACGTGGTGTTTTCTGTAAATATCGACACTTTTTACACATCGTTACTGGGAGACAAAGGGGGTCGGGCGTGGTGCTACCCACCTACCCCTACTGTACCGTGCCGGTATTCATAGGTGCTCGCTAACAGTACCTACCCCAACATTCTGTTGAGGCTACACGGGGGATCTTTGTCTTTGTTTGTCAGTGTGGGAAGCAGTGGTGCAACGGTTGGCGCGCAACGATCCCGGCGATCCGAGATCGCTCATTGGTCAGTGGAGTCGTGACGTTGCACTAAGGGAGCGCGCTGATTGGTCGGCAGCGTGCACTGGGCTCGATGGCTGGGGACGTGGATTGTATCATTGCAGAATGCCGCGTCACGGTCATGTGGCGATGAGCTGCTTTGGTGTCCTGAAGCGATGCTGCTTCCTCAAGCAAATTGAGTGAAGCTGCCTGGAATCAATGTATCATTGTAATGAATACGGTACTATATTTGGCACATTCAACATTATGATGAAATTAGGAGGCGCAACAAATAATTAAAAGTGTGAGGTTCCTCAATAATGTGGATTTTGATTAAATAAATATGTATTGTACTTTGTCACTGGAGATTTCCCACGTCAGTCCTTTGTTGAAAATGTTTAAATATGTTTGACTTACAAAATGTGACATGCATTTGTAGGGGATGTCCGAGCCATCCTCACACACTCGCACCACACAGACACACAATCTCCGCATTCAACATCGCACACATCAATCACACGCAAAGGAATACATGAGAAAGGGATCAAGGGTTAAAAGGCGCTGACGTCACACGCACGCGGCGTGCTCGACAGAGACGTGGATTAGGAAGGGGGTGGAGTTGGAGGGTTTAAAGGGGGCGCGGTGAGACGCGTGTTCGGGGTTGGTTTGAGGAACGAGTGTGGCTGTGGTTTGAAGAATAAAGAAGTGCTTTACCAGTCTCCGACTCCTCTTCACATTCAACATCAAAGCAATACACTGTAATTATTCTGTTTGGTTACGAATCATTAATTTAAACGCAGCAGCCTTTGTTTCACTTTTTGCACTAAGTGGGTGGCTCTGAAAAGAGCCTTTGTGGTGGAGTGAATCGCGCGTGGCCCGAGCGGATTCACTTCTTTGACTTCGTAGCATTGGACTTGGCCGGACTCTTCAGCACCTTCTTGGTCTCGACAGCTAACTTCAACTTATTGGGACTCTTGGACGCCTTGGCAGCTTTTTTGCTTCCATGGGAGAGTTCCAGGAAAGCAAAGAAGCAGCGGAAGTGGGGTCGAAAGTGATGGTTGGGGGTGAGGCGGATAGTGATGGTGCAGGTTCAGGCGGATAGTGACGGTGGGTTTGGGTGGATAGTGAAAGTAGGGGGTGGGGTGGAGGGTGGTGTGGTGGAGGGTGGGGTGGCGGGGTGGGGTGGAGGGTGGTGTGGTGGGGTGGCGGAGTGGTGTGGTGGGGTGGAGTGTTGTGGTGGGGTGAAGGGTGGTGTGGTGGCATGGAGGGTGGTGTGGCGTGGTGGAGTGGAGGGTAGTGTGGTGGGGTGGAGGGTGGTGTGGCGGGGTCGAGGGTGGTGTGGCGGATGGGGTGGAGGATGGTGTGGCGTGGTGGAGTGGAGGGTGGTGTGGTGGGGTGGGGTGGAGGGTGGTGTGGTGGGGTGGAGGGTGGTGTGGTGGGGTGGGGTGGAGGGTGGTGTGGCGTGGTGGAGTGGAGGGTGGTGTGGCGTGGTGGAGTGGAGGGTGGTGTGGCGTGGTGGAGTGGAGGGTAGTGTGGAGGGGTGGGGTGGAGGGTGGTGTGGTGGGGTGGGGTGGAGGGTGGTGTGGCGGAATGGAGGGTGGTGTGGCGAGGTGGAGGGTGGTGGGGTGGGGTGGAGGGTGGTGTGGCGAGGTGGGGTGGAGGGTGGTGTGGTGGTGGGGTGGAAGGTGGTGGGGTGGAGGGTGGTGGGGTGGAGGGTGGTGGGGTGGAGGGTGGTGGGGTGGAGGGTGGTGGGGAGTGGGGCACATCGTCATGGTGTGGGGTGAGGAGCATCGTGTTGGTTGAGGATGAGGAGTATAGTGATGGTGGAGAGTTAGGCGGATAGTGATGGTGTTTCAAGTTTCATTTATTTAGGTATAGCCCTGTGAGCCATGCGGCTCTTAAGTCGGGTGCAACCGCAACCAACAAAATATGAATACAGAACATCCCAAAGCGACGACGCGCAACAGAAACATCCTGGAACAGTGGTTCTTAACCTGGGTTCGATCGAACCCCAGGGGTTCGGTGAGTCGATCTCAGGGGTTCGGCAGAGCCCCCGCCACGGAGGTCCGGACACACTTGAATTATTGTGTAAATTTGTGATGACACACACGGCCCGCTTGGCCATCACTGGCTGCAGATGATCATGCTACACTGCTTGGCCAATCAGCGCTGCGGGGAATTTAGTGCGTACTCAGTAGTCAACGTGTGACTGTTGTTGTCGTACGTCGTGTGATTTCTTTAATATTTTATCCATACTAACTATGTCGGGCAAAAGAAGAAAGTGGTCGGACGAATATGTACAACATGGATTCTCATGTATCACGGAACGTGATGGGAGTGAGCGTCCTATCTGCATGATTTGCAACGCCAAGTTGAGCAACTCTAGTCTTGCACCGGCAAAACTAAAGGAACACTTCTTGAAGCTGCATGGAGACGGGGAATACAAGAACACAACACTTGCTGAATTCAGGGTGAAGAGAGCCAGATTCGATGAAAGGGCCACTCTGCCTGCTCTTGGATTTGTACCTGTTAACAAACCGATCCTGACAGCATCGTACGAAGTTGCTTACCTGATCGCAAAGCAGGGCAAGCCACACACCATTGGTGAAACACTTGTGAAACCAGCTGCATTAAAGATGGCGAATCTGATACTCGGAACAGCGGCCGAAGGTAAATTATCCCAAATTCCCCTTTCAAATGACCCCGTCAGTGACAGAATAGAAGACATGAGTAAAGACATCTTGGCTCAAGTAGTCGCGGATCTGATTTCAAGCCCGGCAAAATTCAGCCTTCAACTCGACGAAACCACAGACGTTTCTGATCTAAGCCAGCTTGCTGTTTTTGTACGCTATGTGAAAGACGACATGATAAAAGAAGAGTTTTTATTTTGTAAGCCTCTTACAACAACAACGAAGGCAGCCGATGTGAAGAAGCTTGTGGATGACTTCTTCAGAGACAACAATCTTTCATGGGATATGGTTTCTGCAGTTTGTACGGACGGAGCTCCAGTCATGCTGGGAAGAAAGTCTGGTTTTGGTGCGCTAGTAAAGGCCGATGCACCACACATCATTGTGACGCATTGTATTCTGCACAGGCATGCGTTGGCAACAAAAACCTTACCTCCAAAAATGACAGAAGTATTAAAAACTGTGGTGGAATGTGTGAACTATGTGCGAAAAAGTGCTCTGAGGCACCGCATCTTCAGTGAGCTGTGTAAAGAAATGGGCTCTGAATTTGAGGTACTTCTGCTCCATTCTAATATTCGGTGGTTATCCCGGGGACAGGTGCTGAATCGTGTTTTTGCCATGCGTGTGGAATTAGCCCTGTTTTTGCAAGAGCACCAACACTGCCATGCAGATTGCTTCAAAAATCCTGAGTTCATTCTCATTTTAGCGTACATGGCTGATATATTCGCAGCTCTCAATCATCTCAATCAGCAGATGCAGGGTGGTGGAGTCAATATCATGGAAGCGGAAGAACACCTGAAGGCTTTTCAAAAAAAGCTACCGTTATGGAAACGACGAACAGAGAACAATAACTTCGCAAACTTCCCGCTTCTGGACGACTGTGCAAGTAAGATCGAAGATGTGTCTGGAATCGGAGATATTTCTGTATCCACAGAACTGAAGCAAACAATTGCCACGCACTTAGATGAGCTTGCAAAGTCTCTCGACGGATATTTCCCTACAAGAGAGTCATATCCAGCATGGGTGAGACAGCCGTTCACGTTTGCTGTTGAAACAGCAGATGTCAATGATGAATTCCTCGACGAAATCATTGAAATTCAGCAGAGCCAGGTTCAACAGCAACTCTTCAGAACAACAACGCTCTCAACGTTTTGGTGTCGACAAATGAACAAGTATCCAGTTATTGCTAAGAAAGCCCTGGATTTTTTATACCATTTGTTACAACATATCTTTGTGAGCAATCCTTTTCGAGGATGCTGGACATAAAAACGAAGAAAAGGAACAGACTTTGCTGTGAAAATGACATGAGAGTGGCGCTTGCCAAGGTGAAGCCACGCATATCTGAACTGATCTCTCAAAGGCAACAGCAGAAGTCACATTGATTTCCAGGTATGTAATTTGTTGTGAGTTTATGCATTGTGTTGGTTTTATTCTTTGAACAAGGTAATGTTCATGCACGGCTCATTTTGTGTACCAGTAAAAAACATATCTATGTCTTGAATTTGAAAAAAATCACATTTTATTTTTCACTAAACAGGGGTTCGGTGAATGCGCATATGAAACTGGTGGGGTTCGGTACCTCCAACAAGGTTAAGAACCACTGTCCTGGAATAAACCAGGAAATATTCCACACACACAAAAAACGTATTAAAACGCTGTGTGCAAAAATCACAATGTGGTGCAAGCCAACAACAACAACTATAAGACAAATTTTGATTTTTATTGTTTCATATATTTTTTATTATTTTGTTGTTTCCCTTCAACGCGACTTTACCGAAAGAACTAAGAATATGAACTATAAGACAATTTAGATTAACCATATGTTTTTGAATCACCAAAATAAAGCTATAAAAAACAATGTAACAACAGTAATCTTAGGAACTGTAATTTTAAATTTAACAATAAACGATATACATAACACTGACGACAAAAACCTGCAGCCATAACTGGCAGCACGACACTCCCAGTGTATGATGTGTGAGTCAGCAGCAGCGTGAGTGAGTGTATGATGTGCGAGTCACTGTATGATGGTTGAGTCCGTATTAGGTTGAGTGAGTGTATGATGTGTGAGTCAGCGTACGATGTGTTAGTCAGCACATGATGAGTGAGTCAGTGTATGATGTGCGAGTCAGTGTATGATGTGTGAGTGAGTCAGCAGCAGCGTGAGTGTATGATGTGTGAGTCAGCGCACAATGTGTTAGTCAGCGCATGATGAGTGAGTCAGTGTATGATGTGTGAGTGAGTCAGCGGCAGTGTGAGTGAGTTTATGATGTGCGAGTGAGCCAGCACACGATGAGTGAACCTGTGTATGATGAGTGAATGGGTCAGTGGTTGTGCGAGTGTATGATGTGTGAGTAAGCACATGATGAGCGAGTCAGTGCATGATGTGTGAGGGAGTCAGTGTATGATGTATGAGAAAGTCAGTGTCGGCTCCCTCTGCTCGCGCGTCGCCCCCCCCCCCTCCCCCCCCCCTCCGGCTCCGTCGGCCCTCCCTTGGCTCCGTCGGCCCCCCCCCGGCTCCGTCGCCCCGCCCCCCCCGGCTCCGTCGCCCCCCCCCGGCTCCGTCGCCCCCCCCCCGGCTCCGTCGCCCCCCCCCCGGCTCCGTCGCCCCCCCCCGGCTCCGTCGCCCCCCCCCCGGCTCCGTCGCCCCCCCCCCGGCTCCGTCGCCCCCCCCCCGGCTCCGTCGCCCCCCCCCGGCTCCGTCGTCCCCCCCCGGCTCCGTCGCCCCCCACGGCTCCGTCGCCCCCCCCCGCCCCCGTCGCCCCCCCCCCCGGCCACCTCGGCTCCATCACCTCCTTCTGTCGGCTCCCTCGGCCCCTCACAAACGGCCCCGCCAGCCCCTGCTCGGAGTGCGGCCCGGGAACGCCCCGGGAGCGCACGCGCGCCTCAGGCGGCCATCTTGGATTCGTCTTCTTGGTCTTTGTCGAGGATGGGTTGGATAGTGATGGTAAGGGGTGGGGCGAAAAGCGATTGTTGTGGGTGGGGAAGATAGTGATGGTGGGGGGGATGGGCATATAGTAATATTTGGGCGTGTGGCGGATCGTGATGGTGCAGGTTCAGGTGGATAGTGATGGTGAGGGGTGGGTGGATTGTGATGGGGGAGATTGAGGAGGGTAGTGATGGTGAAGGGTGAGGCGGATAGGAATGGTAAGGGGTGGGGTTAATAGTGATTGTGGTGGGTGGGGCAGATCGTGATGGCGGTGGGATGGGCGTATAGTAATGACGGTGGGTGGGGCAGATTGTGATGTTGGGGGGTTGGGTGGATCGTGATGTTGCGGCGTTTGTTGGATAGTGATTGTGGGGTTTGGGGCGGATAGTGATGGTAGGGGGTCGGGCGGATTGTGATGGTAGTGGCTGGGTTGGATAGTGATGGTGAGGGGTGGTGAATAGTGATGTTAGGGGGGGGGGGGGGCGGATAGTGATGGTGAGGAGTGAGGCGGATCGTGATGGGGAAGGGTGAGGCGGATTGTATTGGTAAGGGGTGGGGCTAATAGTGATTGTAGTTGGTCGGGCAGATCGTGATGGTGGGGGGATGGGTGTATAGTAATGGTGGTGGGGGGGATAGTGGGGATGAGGCGTTCGTTGATGGTGGTGGATGGGGCAGATTGTGATGGTGGGGGATGGGTGGATAGTGATGTTGCGGGGCTGGTTGGATGGTGATTGTGGGGTTTGGGGCGGATAGTGATGGTGGAGGGCACACCGAATAGTGATGATGGGGGTTGGGGCTTACTGTGAAGGTGGGGGGTGAGTGGATGGTGATGGTGGAGGGTGGTTTGGAGAGTGATGGTGGGGGGTGAGATGGTCGGGCAGGATGGAGGGGAGGCGGGGAGAAGATTTTCAGACGAAAATCTTCTCCCCGTGGCAGCGCCTCTTCTTGCTGAGTGAAGGCCTCCCGCAAAAGTCATTATAATATGAGAGGTTGACTCTCAGGTGGCCTCCCACTTCGTAGCCCTGCTCCTCGGCCACGAAGGAGGGGCAAGTCCTCTGGGCCCGCGTCATCACCCCCACCGGAGCTCGGGGACGCTTTGTGGGACGAGCCAAGCAGCTGCTGCTGTTGGGTCCAGCTGCTTTTTTCTGCCGGCGTCGTTGAGGTGACTTCTTGGCTGCTTCCATCTCGAGCCAGATGTCCTTAACAGCCGCCGCCTCCCAGAACCCGACTGTAGGAACTGGCGCAGGGTCGACCTGAGATAACTGAGGCCCGCACAGGCCCAGGCAGCAACAGCAGCTGCACAGCTGTTCATATCCCAGCAGGGGATTCTCGGCTGTCAGGAGGCAGGCGTCGTGGAGGAGGTGGTGGTACTCTGTTGACTCCGCTCCTTCACAGGATTCTGGGGGATGAGTGAGACCTAGGGCACAGTAGGGGGATGTCATCAGCACTGGGCAGTACCTGGACCGTACCCTTAATTATCATCATGGAAGTACTCACATTCGTCATTCAGTCATCCACGTCAACATTCTATGATCATTGTACTTAAACGTCGGCTGCACCCTTAGAATTGCATGGAAAGCTTGTGGGAGGAGCACACGGACCTTGGAATATGTACGACCCAAATACATCATTGCGAGGGTGACCTTGGCTAGGCAACGCATCTAGACGGCCATGTCATCAATGTTTTTATTGTAATTATATACTAATTATATTTTATATCAAAGTAATTGTAGTGTAAATTTTGATTTAAAGTCGTGACTGCAGTAATTCATATTCTTAGCACTTTCGGTAAAGTCACATTGAAGGGAACATAACACAAACGGTCGAAACGTCGTGAGAATTTTTATTGTTTTATATATATTTTATTATTTTATTGTTTCCCTTCAACGTGACTTTACCGAAAGAGCTAAGATTATAATTGTAGTGTTCTACGATGGGGGCGGAGCCTGCAGAAGACGGGGGCGGGGCCACATAGGCCGTGGCAGTGACGTCACCAGAGGGCGGGGCTCGAGGCCTGGACCGTTGGCGACAGTTGGAGCGGGGAGGCCGTTGCCATGGCTACCCGGGTTTGTTGTTGCCTACCGACATCGCTATAATAAAGACTTTACTTGTTTACTTAGCGCTCGTTTATCATTGATTTACTTATTTATCGTTACCGAGACTATCCTTATGACTTAATTACTTGTTAAATAGATAGAAACTCGTCACGTTCTTTAGAAGGAAAACCAAAGAGGCAAATTTACACATAAGTGCTTCTGGCAGATGTGGCCACAGGCCAAAGAGACACGCACATTGATGTACTCATCGTCGGTATTAAATTATTGTTTACTATCGATCAAGGACGGGCACGTCAAAGCTATTTGAGGAAAGTGAGTGGTGGTGCTGATTGGTACTTGCTATGAGCACCTGCCCCTAGTCAGAATCAGAATCTCAATCTATATTCATACTGGAGGAATACGATGAACTATACAGCTCGTTTTCAAAGATGTTCAGTACCTTGGTTCGCCTCGTAGTCTGCGACCACTTCGGCCCAAGCGGCTGTGGAGGGGGACTTCGCAGGCTTCTCAGAATCCGGAGTCGAAAGGGAGGGAACGGGGGGGAGGCGGAGGAAGAAAATCGTGAAGCGTGCCGCTAAGCATGCTCCTCATATACAGCTACAGAGACGAAGATCCCCCTGGCAGCCTTGGACCAGTGCTGTGCTGAAGAGCAGCACGGCACACCACGCCTGGCCACCTTTGTCTCCCCTATGCTGATGTTTTCAACGGGGGCTCTTTACATAGGTGATGTTTTAACACGTTGAATCAGATACTGTAATCGTTTTGAGTCTGAGTAGACAAAGAGGAGGCCCATGACTTTTTCACTAAATACCAACCACCGTGGAATATAAATTCGCGCTACTCCTCTAGCGACACAACAGCCCTGCCTACTCCCCACACAGGAATCTACACACACACACAGCAACACTCGCTCCACTCACCATGTCAATATCTTTTCGTGCAATATTCTCGTATGAGGTCATCATTTGGAAATCTTGAGCAACGCAAGAACGCAGCTCTCTGCTCAACGCCTCTGCTCAATATGGCAGTTAGGACCACGTGACATCGGTTAGGGCCTCGTGACGGCGCGTCGGACAACTCGTTGCGAGGCAACTGGCGATTTGGGTGACGCCACGGCGAGTCACGTGCTCCTTGGTACACGAATCAGAGAGGAACCCAGCACACGAACCACTCACACGCGCCTCGCGCACCCTTCTGAACAGACTGTTGGTAGAAGGTGCACACACACACCCCAACAAATACACTTCGTATAACAACGCGTGAATACGAATGTAAATAGATGTTCCATTGTCCGAATATTTATTTAAGATACCTACGTACAAATTAATTAGAATATGTATTTATACTGGAGAAATCCAATCAATAACTCACAAACCACCCACCCACCCTCTCAAGTTCTCAAGCATACAATAACCCATTCGCCAAGCCGTGCTGGCCTTCACAGGTGCTTGCTCACAGCACCTGCCCTAATAATCTGTTAGGGCTGTTGGGGGGTAGGTGCTGCGGGATCTGTGTCTTTGTGTGAGCTGGTGAATGTGGGGAGCGGTAGTGTTGTGATTAACGCACTTCGCCACGAAGCCGGCCAATCAGTTCGATTCCCGCTCACGGCAAAGACAAGTGACGATTGTCTGAATCGGTTATTGGCCTCGCTAATTCAGCCTGAAATCAACACGTTGTGTAAACATCACGACTAGGGAGACAAATGCGGCCGGGGATGGTGTTGGTCACTTATGCCCTCGTGTACCGTGCCGTTCTTCATAGGTAGTCGCTAACAGTACCTGCCCCAACATTCTGTTAAGGCTACACGGGGGATCTTTGTCTTTGTTTGTGAAAGTGTGGGGAGCGGTGGTGCAACGGTTAGCGCGCTGCGAACCTGGAGATCAGAGATCTCTGGCGCAGAGCGCGCTCTCATTGGTCCGTGGAGTCGTGACGTGATGCTAAGGGAGCGTGTTGATTGGGGTCGTCAGCTTGCAAAGGACTCGATGGGGAAGCCGTTTTCATAACAAACTCGACGCTCGTGGTTTGTATCATTGCAGAATGCCGCATCAAAGTCAAGTGGCTATGAGCTGCTTTGGTGTCCTTAAGCGCTGCTCCTTTCTCAAGAAAATACCCTTCCAAAAAAAGATACTCGATTAAAACCACGAGAGACCGTGCAGTGGTTGTTTTGGCACCATTCAGTATACATCATCTAAATAAGATGTTAATCTTTGAAACTGCACATTTTTTAAGATGTAATAACGAGGTCATAACAAGTGTCAGATGTAAAACCTCTTTCCATTGTTTGGATTTCACTTCCCCATAATTCGGGTGAAAATTATCGCAACATTCAAATATCGTGTATAGAATATGCTCTTTGTTGAGACCACCACGAATGAAATAGATTTTACTGCATGGTTGTTCAAAACCATGACTCTGAAATCGTTTTGGTACACAACTATGCACTGCGAAAACCTACCGACAGAAAACATGTTTTTGTAACCAAACGCTCAATGCTGAGAGCGTTTGGTTATGAAAATATTCGTGCGAGTGTGCTGCACGGGACTTTGCCTTGGCTCGAGATTAACCACCGGTCTTGCCACGTCCAGACATGGTGAGGACGACGAGGACACATTGAAAAGGAGACTCGGGCTGGTGTACTTCAACTTATTTATTTCGTTGTCACCGCTCGTACATTACAGCAACACTCATCATCAAACCAACCCAGTTCCACGTTTTTCAGTCACTTTTAAACCTCTTCTCCACCAATTACCTTTCTCCCACTTCTCGCTCTTTCCCGATCCGCTCTCCGCACCAATCCGATCCGAGTGTCAACCACTCACTCATCGGATTGCGTTTCGTGCACGTCGTGCTCACACCCCGATCTCTCTTCCCCGCCCGAGCGTGCCGCGTGCGTGACGTGGTGATCCCTGACCTCCGACCCTTGATGCGTTAGGCATGCGTGATGTCGAGTGCGGAAGGTATGCGTGCTGTTTGTGTTGTGCGAATGTGTGAGGATGGGTGACACATCCTCTATATCACCGCTTTCTCGGTTGAGACAGAGCCCTCCTCGGCTACTGCAGCTGCTGCAGTAGCAGCAGACAGCGCCTCACGCAACCGCGCGTCGCTCGCGACTCCCGAGCAGAGCGCGTGGCTGCGATTCTACGAGAATAAGAGCCCGGTCCACTCTCACGAGGAACTGGCGCGCAACATCAAAACACGTTTCGGGCAATTACCCTTCCCAAAGCACTCTATAATCAGATCGGCACAGCCGCAGAGAACGCAGGAGGGACGCGATATTGTGAGGGACGTGGGCCCCTGGCTCCCCCTCCGGGGGAGGGTTGATCTCGGGAGAGCTGCAGGTTCCGGACTCCTCGCTCATGTGAGAGCCACCGCTATCCAACTGCTCACTCGTGGGGAGAGGGCTACTGCTCCCCAGCTCCTCTCCTCGCGCCGGAGCCCCTCGGGTCCGCAGGTTCTGTTTGGGGGGCATAGCTCGGGGCTGGCGCATGGCTGCCTGGAATCAATCTGTCGCTTCTCAGCCACTCAAACGCGACGTATCCGTTCACACAACCCCACGCACCACTCTCACGCGCTGAACCGGGGGTCAGAGGGCAATGACGTCCTTCGCACACGCGTTGCCACCGAGGGCGGGCAATGGAGATTGTTTAAAGGGCTGTAGGGATAATCCCACGTGTACCCAGGCGAGTCCACCGTCGCTCACCGCGGGCACAGGCTAAACAAAGGCAGTATGGATAATTTTGCGTGTACGCCGCCTGTCTACCTGACGCACACGTTAAACACAAGGGCGGATGAGTAACCTCACGTGCCCCTGTACGAGTCCGCCGCCGCTCGCCACACACACACGCTAATCACGAGCTACGCGCAGGGGCGAGCGCAAACACGTGGGTAAATACACACTCGCGCACAAACACAGGGTACGACGCAGGAACCCCGGTCGGGCCCGCACACAATGGCCGCCTCAACAGAGTTACCCACGTGCAAATCCCCGTACCACGACGAGCGGACTCACACCACCATGTGCCCGTTCCACACTCGCAGAAACCACACAAGGTTTGTTGATCACTGACGATTTATTCCTGGCGTGTCTGTGGGCTACTATTACCCAAGTCAGTCCGGGTCAGCAGGGCAGGTTTAACCTATCTCTCGATGGTCTAAACCTGATCTACCTCGTCCCCTTGGAGTGAAACTCCCCACTCTCGCTTTCGTACTCACATTTCGCCTCCGATGCGTGGGCCGTCGCGGAGAGACGAGGCTGCACGAGGTTCTTGCGGGGAGCGGGGCCTGGCTTCGCTGATACTCGTCCCACGGACGACCCAGTGGCCGGCAAGCTGACTGCTCCGATCGCTCATTTGAGGAGAACGCGAACCCCCATCGTCGCTCTCCTCTCCCATTTTATCCCTCTCTACATCAAAGGTCTGCCCGGCTAACCCGCGATACCCCACCGCCATTGGTGCGCCCACCTCGGTGCCTTCACAGACGTCCGCTTCCCTCTCTACCCATCAACAGGGGCCGCCGTTGGGCCGTTGCCATTGGCCACGGCGTGCAAGCGTACTTTGCCGGCCAATCGGATGCTTCCCCTGGTGCTCGTGTGGACCTAACCGCGGTGACTGAGTAGCCTTGTCGTGAGCATGCAATTGCACGTCAATTCACGGCTCTGTGGTGTAATTCAACCTGGGGGAAGTCGGACAATTCCCTGGCCCCAGGAAACCGTGAGGGATGTCCCTACGAAGAAGGCCCCTGGGTGAAAACCTGGAGGCCAGGTGACTTCCCCACGAGGTCCTACGTGGGGGGTGTGTGTGTTGTGTGTGCTCATTTTGGGGATGGTGAGGGAGAAGCAGCTTCGGCCTGCACGCTCTCCCGTGGTGGCGTTGCAGGCATGGCTCCGACGGAGTGGCTTCGCTGCTATGGCACCACATAGCCCGCCGAGGTGCCAGTCTCCGTCCCGGGTTGACTGGAGCATCTCGCCTGGGTTGCCCCCACGAGGTAGCGCCGCGGGGTCCGCGGGACTCGCCCGGCCCTCGTGGCTGGCCTCGGGGGTGGTGGCTCCGTCTTTTGGGCTTTTAGCGGCGGTCTCTTCCTCCATTCCAATGGCTCCTCTCGTCCCTCGGCACCTGTGGGCTGGGGAACAAACTCAGAGGCAGCAGGGTTTAGGTGCCATCGTCCCCGCCCCCCCCAGCCTGGGCCGTGACCCCTCGGGGCCGAGCATGGAGGGTGTTGGGACCCCGGGATTTCGGGGTACCCAAACTGCGGGGTTCTCCCTTGCTGGGGCTGCCTTCCATGGTTTTAATTGGCGGACGTTGACCACCATCTCTCGGCCCCTGTCTCCGCCCTGAATCAGCACCGTCCAGGGGGAGATCTGCCGCCCCACGGTCCAGGGTCCGCGCCAGTAGGTGGTCAGTTTCCCCAGCTGTCCAGCCCCGACACGAGGGGTGTATAGCCACACGTTAGAGCCCGCCGAGTAGAAGGGGGGCTCCATAAGGGGCCGGGCGCCCTGCTCTTGGTGCCGATGCGCGGCCTCTCCTTGTGGGTAGGCCCGGCCCCGGGCCCCTCGCAGAGTCTCCATCAGGTGCTCCACGGGGCGGCTCCCCTCATCCCGTTGCAGTGGGGGAACGCCGAACAGCAGATCTGCAGGTAGACGAGACTCACGGCCACACATCATTAGGAACAGGGTCTGTCCCGTAGACGTGTGTACTGTGGTGGCGTAGGAGAACAGGGCATAGGGGAGGTGTTCGTCCCAGTCCTGCTGAGTTGCGGCCACCATGCATTTGAGCTTCCCAGCTAAGGTCTGGTTCATACGCTCCACCATACCGTTCACCTGGGGGTGGTACGCCGTGGTTCGGTCCTTCTGGATTCCGAACTCGCGGCACAGCACCTGAAACAGCTCTGCCTCGAACTCACTACCTTGCTCGGTAATGACCCATTCGGAGATCCCGTGCTTAAGTACGTAGTGCTCCACGAATGCCCAGGCCACCACAAGGGCCGTCTTATCGGGGATGGCCACCGCCACGGGATAGCGTGCGAAATACTCCACCGGTGGGATCGCGGAAATGGCCCCTGTAGGTCGATCCCAACCAGCTGGTTTGTCCGACTGACGCGGAACGGCCTCAGGGGTACCTGATATTGCGCCGCTTTCGGCCCACATTGCTGACACGCGCGGCAGCCCTGTACCCAGGCGGCCACGTCTTGCGCCAATTTGGGCCAGAGATATTGGCGACGCAGGGTCTCCCTAGTGCGCCGTTCCCCATCATGGCCCCCGAGCAGGTGGTCGTGCACCAGCCATAGCAGCTGGGGTCGCACCTGGGCGGGAACACAGATGCACCCTCTTACCACCCCGTTCTGCACACACAACCGGGCATACAAACCACTCCAGGGTCCTGGTAGGGTGCTCTTCTTTTCCCGCAGGGCCGCTTCCACTGCCGCCAGATCCGGGTCCCGTTGCTGGGTCTGTCTCAACTGCTCGTCGTCCAGGCCCGGGAAGGCGCAGCTGACGTCCTCTTGGATCCGCCCGGTCAGGGTGGGGCAGTCCGTCGGCTCCTTCTGTAGGGGTCTCCGCGGCGCATACTGCACTCTCTCTCGTGAGAGGGGGGTCTCAGTGCGCTCCCGGGGGGGCGTTGCCTGTTGGCAGCGTCCCCCATGAAGCATGGGCAGGCCTCCTCCGCCCTCGTCTCGGCGCACACCATGGGCTGCCTCGACAAGGTGTCCACATTTTCGTGCATCCGCCCAGCCCGGTACTCGATCTGCAGGTTGTATTCCTGCAGCTGCGCCAGCCATCGGGTCATCTGCCCCCGCGGTTTCTTGAATGTGAGATGGAGCTGCAGAGCATAATGGTCACTCCGCACCCGACATTTTCTGCCATACAAATACGGCCAGAACTGTTTACATGTGAAGATCACGGCGTACAGTTCCTGACGGGTCACGCAATAGTTCAGCTCGGCCCTGCTCAGGGTCCAGCTGGCGTATGCGATGGCCCGCTCCATCCCATCCTGCACCTGTGACAACACCGCGCCCAGCTCATAGCTGCAGGCGTCGGTGTCCAAAATCAAATCGGTGGAAAAATCCGGGAAAGCCAGGGTGGGGGTATGGGTGAGGTGGTCTTTGAGGGTGGTGAAGGCCGTCAGGCGGCCTCCGTCCACTGATAAGGGTTCTTAGGGGAAGTGAGTTGGGTGAGGGGGCGTGCAATCTCGCTGAATCCCTTTACAAATCGATGATAATAGGTGGCGAGCCCCAAGAATGACCTGATCTCCGTCAGGTTCCTTGGCCATGGCCATTCCACTATGGCGCGTACCTTCTCCGGATCGGTGCGCAACCCTGCCTCGCTGATTCGGTGTCCAAGGTACCCCACCTTGTGCTGCGCAACATAACACTTACGTGGCTTGAGTTTGAGATGGGCGGCTCGCAGTCGCTGGAACACCTCTCATAACCTGGACCAGTCCTCAGACAGAGATATACTGAACACTATCACGTCATCCAGGTAAATTAGGCACTGTTCCCACTGCAAGCCCCGCATCACCAGCTCCATCAACCACTGGAACGTCGCAGGCACATTAGTGAGTCCGAACGGGAGTATCCGAAACTCAAACAGTCCCATCGGTTTGGTAAATGCAGTCATTGGCCGATCCTCCTCCGCCATATCCACCTGCCAGTACCCGGATGCTAGATCGAGGGTGGAAAAATACCGCGCCACCGCGAGGCTGTCAAAGGTGTCATCGATGCGGGGGATGGGGAAGGCATCGCCGAGGGTGACTGCGTTCAACTTTCGGTAATCAACACAAAACCGGGTCGACCCATCCTTTTTCATCACCAGTACCACCGGGGCAGACCAGGGGCTAGCTGAGGGCTGGATTATGTTATCTCGGAGCATTTCCACGATGGCATCTTTAATCTGGGCCCGTTCAGGCGCGCCCACTCGGTATGTGGGGAGTTTAATTGGTTGGGCGGCACCGGTGCCAATTTGGTGCTTAACAAGGTCAGTCCGGCCCACATCCGAATCGTGCTCACTGAACACGTCGGCGTCATCGCTCATGAAAACGTTTATTCTGAGCTCCTGGTTTAGCCCCGAATGAGTAGCATCAAACAGTATTTTACAATAAAATATTGATCCCAATGCAGTACACCATATCGACGTGAAATTGGCAGGTGCACTCACTGGATGAGTCGAAGTGTAAAAAGCGACCCATCCAGATACAACAATGCAAAAGCCTACAACACCTGGTATTCCCAGGCAGTCTCCCATCCAAGTACTAACCAGGCTCGACTCTGCTTAGCTTCCGAGATTAGACGAGATCGGGCGCATTCAGGGTGATATGGTCGTAGGCCATGCTTGGAAAGACCTGTCGCACATTCAGATGTATAAAACAATCAACATTCAACTATACTTCTGGAGGTCATCGCTCATAAAACCTTTATTCTGAGCTCCTGGTTGAGCCCCGAAAGAGTGGCATCAAACATTATTTTACGATAAAATATTGATCCCAATGCAGTACACCATATCGACGTGAAATTGGCACGTGCACTCACTGGATGAGTCGAAGTGTAAAAAGCGACCCATCCAGATCCAAAAATACAAAATCCTACAACACCTGGTGTTCCTAGGCAGTCTGCCATCCAAGTACTCACCATGCTCGACCCTGCTTAGCTTCCGAGATCAGACAAGATTGGGCGCATTCAGGGTGATATGGTCGTAGGCCATGCTTGCACACACCTGTCGCACATTCAGATGTATGAAACAATTAAAGTTCAACTATATTTCTGGAAATCATCGTTCATGAATACTTATATTCTGAGCTCCTGGTTGAGCCCCGAAAGAGTGGCATCAAACAGTCTGGATGAGTCGAAGTGTAAAAAGCGACCCATCCAGATATAACAATGCAAAAGCCTACAACACCAGGTATTCCCAGGCAGTCTCGCATCCAAGTACTAACCAGGCTCGACCCTGCTTAGCTTCCGAGATCAGACGAGTTCGGGCGCATTCAGGGTGATATGGACGTAGGCCGTGCTTGCAGAGACCTGTCGAACACTCATATGTATAAAACAATCAACATTCAACTATACTACTGGAGGTTATCGCTCATGAAAACGTTTATTCTGAGCTCCTGGTTTAGCCTCGAAAGAGTGGTATCAAACAGTATTTTACGAGAAAATATTGATCCCAATGCAGTACACCATATCGATGTGAAATTGGCAGGTGCACTCACTGGATGAGTGGAAGTGTAAAAAGCGACCCATCCAGATCCAAATATACAAAAGCCTACAACACCTGGTATTCCCAGGCAGTCTCCCATCCAAGTACTAACCAGACTCGACCGTGCTTAGCTTCCGAGATCAGACGAGATCGGGCGCATTCAGGGTGATATGGTCGTAGGCCATGCTTGGAAAGACCTGTCGCACATTCAGATGTATAAAACAATCAACATTCAACTTTACTTCTGGAGGTCATCGCTCAAAAAACATTTATACTGGTAGGAACGAAGTTGTAAACTGAGTGTACCAGCCTGCAATAGATTAATGTGTCCGTACGTCCGTCCGTCCCCTTTCAATACTTTAACGAAGTGAAATCTCGTGCTGTTGGGTGTATAAAATCAGTAATAGACAGCGCAGAGACTTGTCCTACCAGCCCACCCTGCAGGGACCTGTTTCTGAGCTCCTGGTTGAGCCCCAAAAGAGTGGCATCAAACATTATTTTACAAGAAAATATTGATCCCAATGCAGTACACCATATCGACGTGAAATTGGCAGGTGCACTCACTGGATGAGTCGAAGTGTAAAAAGCGACCCATCCAGATCCAAGTAAACAAAAGCATACAACACCTGCTATTCCCAGGCAGTCTCCCATCCAAGTACTAACCAGACTCGACCCTGCTTAGTTTCCGAGATCAGACGAGATCGGGCGCATTCAGGGTGATATGGTCGTAGGCCATGCTTGGAAAGACCTGTCGCACATTCAGATGTATAAAACAATCAACATTCAACTATACTTTTGGAGGTCATCGCTCATAAAACCTTTATTCTGTGCTCCTGGTTGATCCCCAAAAGAGTGGCATCAAACAGTCTGGATGACTTGATTCGAAGCTTTCGTGACTGCAAGAATTACTCTTTGTTTTTTTCGGTAAAGTCACATATAAATAAAAAATAATAAAATAACAATAGCGTACGACGTTTCGGTTGCAACACAAGCAGTCATCATCAGGTACAGAAGAGCTAAATTTACGAGAGAGAGGAAACACATAACCCCAGATGTATATACAGACACCCAAGAAGGGGGCGTGGATGGAGTGGGGTGTGAGAGTGGATGGTGTCGCGGTGAGAGTGGATGGTGTCGGGGTGAGTATGGATGTTGGAGAGGTGAGAGTGGCTGGTGTAGGAGTGAGCGTGGATGGTGTAGGGGTGAGCGTGGCTGGTGTAGGGGTGAGCGTGGATATTGTAGGGGCGAGAGTGGATGTTGCAGGAGTGAGCGAAGATGGTGTAGGGGGTGAGCGTGGAGGTTGTAAAGGCGAGCGTGGAGGTTGTAAAGGTGAGCGTGGATGGTGTAGGAGTGAGCGTGGATGGTGTCGCGGTGAGAGTGGATGGTGTCGGGGTGAGTATGGATGTTGGAGAGGTGAGCATGGATGGTGTAGGAGTGAGCGTGGATGTTGCAGGAGTGAGCGTGGATGTTGTAGGGGTGAGCGTGGATGGTGTAGGGTTGAGAGTGGATGTTGTAAAGGTGAGCGTGGATGGTGTAGGGGTGAGAGTGGATGTTGTATGAGTGAGCATGGACAGTGTAGATGTGAGTGTGGATGGTATAGGGGAAAGCGTGGATGGCGTAGTGGTGAGCGTGGATGGTGTAGGGGTGAGCGTGGATGTTGTAGAGGTGAGCGTGGATGGTGTAAGGGTGAGCGTGGCTATTGTAGGGGTGAGCGTGGATGTTGTAGGGGTGAGTGTGGATGGTGTAGGGGTGAGCGTGGATGTTGCCGGAGTGAGCGTGGGTGTTGTAGGAGTAAACGTGGATGGTGTAGGAGTGAGCGTGGATGGTGTAGGGATGAGCGTGGATGGTGTAGGGATGAGCGTGGATGGTGTAGGGGTGAGCATGGATGTTGTAGGGATGAGAATGGATGGGGTTGGGTGTGGCGTGGATGGTGTTGGGGTGAGAGTGGATGGTGTCGGGGTGAGAGTGGATGATGTCGGGGTGAGAGTGGATGGTGTCGGGGTGAGTATGGATGTTGGAGAAGTGATCGTGGATGGTGTAGGGGTGAGCGTGGATGTTGCAGGAGTGAGCTTGGATGTTGTAGGGGTGAGCGTGGATGGTGTAGGGGTGAGAGTGGAAGTTGTCAAGGTGAGCGTGGATGGTGTAGGGGTGAGAGTGGATGTTGTGGGGTGAGGGTGGATGGTGTAGGGGTGAGCGTGGATGTTGTAGAAGTGAGAGTAGATGGTGTAGGAGTGAGGTTGGATGTTGTAGCGGTGAGCGTGGATGGTGTTGGGGTGATGGTGGATGTGGTAGGGGTGAGCGTGGATGTTGTAGGGGTGAGAGTTGATGGGGTTGGGGTGGGCGTGGATGGTGTTGGGGTGAGAATGGATGGTGTTGGGGTGAGAATGGATGTTGGAGAGGTGAGCGTGGATGTTGCAGGAGTGAGCGTGGATGTTGTAGGGGTGAGAGTGGATGGTGTAGGGGTGAGAGTGGATGTTGTAAAGGTGAGCGTGGATGGTGTAGGGGTGAGAGTGGATGTTGTATGAGTGAGCATGGACGGTGTAGATGTGTGGATGGTATAGAGGAAAGCGTGGATGGTGTAGAGGTGAGCGTGAATGGTGTAGGGGTGAGCGTGGCTATTGTAGGGGTGAGCGTGGATGGTGTTGGGGTGAGCGTGGAAGTTGCAGGAGTGAGCGTGGATTTTGTATGAGAGAGCGTGGATGTTCAAGGGGTGAGGGTGGATGGTGTAGGGGTGAGCGTGGATGTTGCAGGAGTGAGCGTGGGTGTTGTAGGAGAAAACGTGGATGGTGTAGGGGTGAGCGTGGATGGTGTAGGGGTGAGCATGGACGTTGTAAAAGTGAGCATGGATGATGTAGGAGTGAGTGTAGATGGTGTAGGGGGTGAGCGTGGAGGTTGTAAAGGTGAGCATGGATGGTGTAGGAGTGAGCGTGGATGTTGTAGGGGTGAGAGTGAATGGGGTTGGGGTGGGCGTGGATGGTGTTAGGGTGAGTGTGGATGTTGGCGAGGTGAGCGTTGATGTTGCAGGGGTGAGCGTGAATGTTGCAGGAGTGAGCGTGAATGTTGTAGGGGTGAGCGTGGATGGTGTAGGGGTGAGAGTGGATGTTGTAAAGGTGAGCGTGGATGGTGTAGTGGTGAGAGTGGATGTTGTATGAGTGAGCATGCACGGTGTAGAGGTGAGTGTGCATGGTATAGGGGAAAGCATGGATGGTGTAGTGGTGAGCGTGGATGGTGTAGGGGTGAGAGTGGATGTGGTGGGGGTGAGCGTGGATGTGGTAGGGGTGAGCGTGGATGGTGTAGGGGTGAGCGTGGATGGTGTAGGAGTGAGCGTGGATGGTGTAGGGGTGAGCGTGGATGGTGTAGGCGTGAGCGTGGATGGTATAGGAGTGAGCGTGGACATTGTAAAGGTGAGCGTGGATGGTGTTGGGGTGAGCGTGGATGTTGCAGGAGTGAGCGTGGATGTTGTAGGGGTGAGCGTGGATGGTGTAGGGGTGAGAGTGGATGTTATAAAGGTGAGCGTGGATGGTGTAGGGGTGAGAGTGGATGTTGTGGGGTGAGGGTGGATGGTGTAGGAGTGAGCGTGGATGTTGTAGAAGTGAGAGTAGATGGTGTAGGAGTGAGGTTGGATGTTGTAGCGGTGAGCGTGGATGGTGTTGGGGTGATGGTGGATGTGGTAGGGGTGAGCGTGGATGTTGTAGGGGTGAGAGTTGATGGGGTTGGGGTGGGCGTGGATGGTGTTGGGGTGAGAATGGATGGTGTCGGGGTGAGAATGGATGTTGGAGAGGTGAGCGTGGATGTTGCAGGAGTGAGCGTGGATGTTGTAGGGGTGAGAGTGGATGGTGTAGGGGTGAGAGTGGATGTTGTAAAGGTGAGCGTGGATGGTGTAGGGGTGAGAGTGGATGTTGTATGAGTGAGCATGGACGGTGTAGATGTGTGGATGGTATAGGGGAAAGCGTGGATGGTGTAGAGGTGAGCGTGAATGGTGTAGGGGTGAGCGTGGCTATTGTAGGGGTGAGCGTGGATGGTGTTGGGGTGAGCGTGGAAGTTGCAGGAGTGAGCGTGGATTTTGTATGAGAGAGCGTGGATGTTGAAGGGGTGAGGGTGGATGGTGTAGGGGTGAGCGTGGATGTTGCAGGAGTGAGCGTGGGTGTTGTAGGAGAAAACGTGGATGGTGTAGGGGTGAGCGTGGATGGTGTAGGGGTGAGCATGGACGTTGTAAAAGTGAGCATGGATGATGTAGGAGTGAGTGTAGATGGTGTAGGGGGTGAGCGTGGAGGTTGTAAAGGTGAGCATGGATGGTGTAGGAGTGAGCGTGGATGTTGTAGGGGTGAGAGTGAATGGGGTTGGGGTGGGCGTGGATGGTGTTAGGGTGAGTGTGGATGTTGGCGAGGTGAGCGTTGATGTTGCAGGGGTGAGCGTGAATGTTGCAGGAGTGAGCGTGAATGTTGTAGGGGTGAGCGTGGATGGTGTAGGGGTGAGAGTGGATGTTGTAAAGGTGAGCGTGGATGGTGTAGTGGTGAGAGTGGATGTTGTATGAGTGAGCATGCACGGTGTAGAGGTGAGTGTGCATGGTATAGGGGAAAGCATGGATGGTGTAGTGGTGAGCGTGGATGGTGTAGGGGTGAGAGTGGATGTGGTGGGGGTGAGCGTGGATGTGGTAGGGGTGAGCGTGAATGGTGTAGGGGTGAGCGTGGATGGTGTAGGAGTGAGCGTGGATGGTGTAGGGGTGAGCGTGGATGGTGTAGGCGTGAGCGTGGATGGTATAGGAGTGAGAGTGGACATTGTAAAGGTGAGCGTGGATGGTGTTGGGGTGAGCGTGGATGTTGCAGGAGTGAGCGTGGATGTTGTAGGGGTGAGCGTGGATGGTGTAGGGGTGAGAGTGGATGTTATAAAGGTGAGCGTGGATGGTGTAGGGGTGAGAGTGGATGTTGTGGGGTGAGGGTGGATGGTGTAGGGGTGAGCGTGGATGTTGTAGAAGTGAGAGTAGATGGTGTAGGAGTGAGGTTGGATGTTGTAGCTGTGAGCGTGGATGGTGTTGGGGTGATGGTGGATGTGGTAGGGGTGAGCGTGTATGTTGTAGGGGTGAGAGTGGATGGGGTTGGGGTGGGCGTGGATGGTGTTGGGTTGAAAGTGGATGGTGTCGGGGTGAGAATGGATGTTGGAGAGGTGAGCGTGGATGTTGCAGGAGTGAGCGTGGATGTTGTAGGGGTGAGCGTGGATGGTGTAGGGGTGAGAGTGGCTATTGTAGGGGTGAGCGTGGATGGTGTAGGGGTGAGTGTGGATGTTGCAGGAGTGAGCGTGTATTTTGTATGAGAGAGCGTGGATGTTGCAGGAGTGAGCGTGGGTGTTGTAGGAGTAAACGTGGATGGTGTAGGGGTGAGTGTGGATGGTGTAGGGGTGAGCGTGGACATTGTAAAGGTGAGCATGGATGATGTAGGAGTGAGCGTAGATGGTTAGGGGGTGAGCGTGGATGTTGCAGGGGTGAGCGTGGATATTGCAGGAGTGAGCGTGAATGTTGTAGGGGTGAGCGTGGATGGTGTAGGGGTGAGCGTGGCTATTGTAGGGGTGAGCGTGGATGGTGTAGGGGTGAGCTTGGATGGTGTAGGAGTGAGCGTGGACGTTGTAAAGGTGAGCATGGATGATGTAGGAGTGAGCATAGATGGTGTAGGGCGTGAGAGTGGGGGTTGTAAAGGTGAGCATGGATGGTGGAGTGAGCGTGGATGTTGTAGGGGTGAGAGTGAATGGGGTTGGGGTGAGCGTGGATGGTGTTGGGGTGAGTGTGGATGTTGGCGAGGTGAGCGTGGATGTTGCAGGAGTGAGCGTGGGTGTTGTAGGAGTAAACGTGGATGGTGTAGGGGTGAGCGTGGATGGTGTAGGGGTGAGCGTGGATGGTGTAGGCGTGAGCGTGGATGGTATAGGAGTGAGCGTGGACATTGTAAAGGTGAGCGTGGATGGTGTTGGGGTGAGCGTGGATGTTGCAGGAGTGAGCGTGGATGTTGTACGGGTGAGCGTGGATGGTGTAGGGGTGAGAGTGGATGTTATAAAGGTGAGCGTGGAAGGTGTAGGGGTGAGAGTGGATGTTGTGGGGTGAGGGTGGATGGTGTAGGGGTGAGCGTGGATGTTGTAGAAGTGAGAGTAGATGGTGTAGGAGTGAGGTTGGATGTTGTAGCGGTGAGCGTGGATGGTGTTGGGGTGATGGTGGATGTGGTAGGGGTGAGCGTGGATGTTGTAGGGGTGAGAGTGGATGGGGTTGGGGTGGGCGTGGATGGTGTTGGGTTGAGAGTGGATGGTGTCGGGGTGAGAATGGATGTTGGAGAGGTGAGCGTGGATGTTGCAGGAGTGAGCGTGGATGTTGTAGGGGTGAGAGTGGATGGTGTAGGGGTGAGAGTGGATGTTGTAAAGGTGAGCGTGGATGGTGTAGGGGTGAGAGTGGATGTTGTATGAGTGAGCATGGACGGTGTAGATGTGTGGATGGTATAGGGGAAAGCGTGGATGGTGTAGTGGTGAGCGTGGATTGTGTAGGGGTGAGCGTGGATGTTGTAGAGGTGAGCGTGAATGGTGTAGGGGTGAGCGTGGCTATTGTAGGGGTGAGCGTGGATGGTGTAGGGGTGAGCGTGGCTATTGTAGGGGTGAGCGTGGATGGTGTAGGGGTGAGCTTGGATGGTGTAGGAGTGAGCGTGGATGGTGTAGGGGTGAGCGTGGATGGTGTAGAGGTGAGCGTAGATGGTGTAGGGGGTGAGCGTGGAGGTTGTAAAGGTGAGCGTGGATGTTGTAGGGGTGAGAGTGGATGGGGTTGGGGTGGTCGTGGATGGTGTGGGGGGTGAGAGTGGATGGTGTCGGGGTGAGAGTGGATGGTGTCGGGGTGAGTATGGATGTTGGAGAGGTGAGCGTGGATGGTGTAGGGGTGAGCGTGGATGTTGTAGGGGTGAGCGTGGATGGTGTAGGGGTGAGAGTGGCTATTGTAGGGGTGAGCGTGGATGGTGTAGGGGTGAGTGTGGATGTTGCAGGAGTGAGCGTGTATTTTGTATGAGAGAGCGTGGATGTTGCAGGAGTGAGCGTGGGTGTTGTAGGAGTAAACGTGGATGGTGTAGGGGTGAGTGTGGATGGTGTAGGGGTGAGCGTGGACATTGTAAAGGTGAGCATGGATGATGTAGGAGTGAGCGTAGATGGTTAGGGGGTGAGCGTGGATGTTGCAGGGGTGAGCGTGGATATTGCAGGAGTGAGCGTGAATGTTGTAGGGGTGAGCGTGGATGGTGTAGGGGTGAGCGTGGCTATTGTAGGGGTGAGCGTGGATGGTGTAGGGGTGAGCTTGGATGGTGTAGGAGTGAGCATGGACGTTGTAAAGGTGAGCATGGATGATGTAGGAGTGAGCATAGATGGTGTAGGGCGTGAGAGTGGGGGTTGTAAAGGTGAGCATGGATGGTGGAGTGAGCGTGGATGTTGTAGGGGTGAGAGTGAATGGGGTTGGGGTGAGCGTGGATGGTGTTGGGGTGAGTGTGGATGTTGGCGAGGTGAGCGTGGATGTTGCAGGAGTGAGCGTGGGTGTTGTAGGAGTAAACGTGGATGGTGTAGGGGTGAGCGTGGATGGTGTAGGGGTGAGCGTGGATGGTGTAGGCGTGAGCGTGGATGGTATAGGAGTGAGCGTGGACATTGTAAAGGTGAGCGTGGATGGTGTTGAGGTGAGCGTGGATGTTGCAGGAGTGAGCGTGGATGTTGTAGGGGTGAGCGTGGATGGTGTAGGGGTGAGAGTGGATGTTATAAAGGTGAGCGTGGAAGGTGTAGGGGTGAGAGTGGATGTTGTGGGGTGAGGGTGGATGGTGTAGGGGTGAGCGTGGATGTTGTAGAAGTGAGAGTAGATGGTGTAGGAGTGAGGTTGGATGTTGTAGCGGTGAGCGTGGATGGTGTTGGGGTGATGGTGGATGTGGTAGGGGTGAGCGTGGATGTTGTAGGGGTGAGAGTGGATGGGGTTGGGGTGGGCGTGGATGGTGTTGGGTTGAGAGTGGATGGTGTCGGGGTGAGAATGGATGTTGGAGAGGTGAGCGTGGATGTTGCAGGAGTGAGCGTGGATGTTGTAGGGGTGAGAGTGGATGGTGTAGGGGTGAGAGTGGATGTTGTAAAGGTGAGCGTGGATGGTGTAGGGGTGAGAGTGGATGTTGTATGAGTGAGCATGGACGGTGTAGATGTGTGGATGGTATAGGGGAAAGCGTGGATGGTGTAGTGGTGAGCGTGGATTGTGTAGGGGTGAGCGTGGATGTTGTAGAGGTGAGCGTGAATGGTGTAGGGGTGAGCGTGGCTATTGTAGGGGTGAGCGTGGATGGTGTAGGGGTGAGCGTGGCTATTGTAGGGGTGAGCGTGGATGGTGTAGGGGTGAGCTTGGATGGTGTAGGAGTGAGCGTGGATGGTGTAGGGGTGAGCGTGGATGGTGTAGAGGTGAGCGTAGATGGTGTAGGGGGTGAGCGTGGAGGTTGTAAAGGTGAGCGTGGATGTTGTAGGGGTGAGAGTGGATGGGGTTGGGGTGGTCGTGGATGGTGTGGGGGGTGAGAGTGGATGGTGTCGGGGTGAGAGTGGATGGTGTCGGGGTGAGTATGGATGTTGGAGAGGTGAGCGTGGATGGTGTAGGGGTGAGCGTGGATGGTGTAGGGGTGAGCGTGGATGTTGCAGGAGTGAGCGTGGATGTTGTAGGGGTGAGCGTGGATGGTGTAGGGGTGAGAGTGGATGTTGTAAAGGTGAGAGTGGAAGGTGTAGGGGTGAGAGTGGATGTTGTATGAGTGAGCATGGACGGTGTAGATGTGAGTGTGCATGGTATAGGGGAAAGCGTGGATGGTGTAGTGGTGAGCGTGGATGGTGTAGGGGTGAGCGTGGATGTTGTAGAGGCGAGCGTGGATGGTGTAAAGGTGAGCGTGGCTATTGTAGGGGTGAGCGTGGATGGTGTAGGGGTGAGTGTGGATGTTGCAGGAGTGAGCGTGTATTTTGTATGAGAGAGCGTGGATGTTGAAGGAGTGAGCGTGGGTGTTGTAGGAGTAAACGTGGATGGTGTAGGGGTGAGTGTGGATGGTGTAGGGGTGAGCGTGGACATTGTAAAGGTGAGCATGGATGATGTAGGAGTGAGCGTAGATGGTTAGGGGGTGAGCGTGGATGTTGCAGGGGTGAGCGTGGATATTGCAGGAGTGAGCGTGAATGTTGTAGGGGTGAGCGTGGATGGTGTAGGGGTGAGCGCGGCTATTGTAGGGGTGAGCGTGGATGGTGTAGGGGTGAGCTTGGATGGTGTAGGAGTGAGCGTGGACGTTGTAAAGGTGAGCATGGATGATGTAGGAGTGAGCATAGATGGTGTAGGGCGTGAGAGTGGGGGTTGTAAAGGTGAGCATGGATGGTGGAGTGAGCGTGGATGTTGTAGGGGTGAGAGTGAATGGGGTTGGGGTGAGCGTGGATGGTGTTGGGGTGAGTGTGGATGTTGGCGAGGTGAGCATGGATGTTGCAGGAGTGAGCGTGGGTGTTGTAGGAGTAAACGTGGATGGTGTAGGGGTGAGCGTGGATGGTGTAGGGGTGAGCATGGACTTTGTAAAGGTGAGCATGGATGGTGTAGGAGTGAGCGTGGATGTTGTAGGGGTTAGAGTGGATGGGGTTGGGGTGGGCGTGGATGGTGTTGGGGTGAGAGTGGATGGTGTCGGGGTGAGTATGGATGTTGGAGAGGTGAGCGTGGATTGTGTAGGGGTGAGCGTGGATGTTGTAGGAGTGAGCGTGGATGTTGTAGGGGTGAGAGTGGATGTTGTAAAGGTGAGGGTGGATGGTGTAGGGGTGAGGGTGGATGGTGTAGGGGTGAGCATGGATGTTGTAGAAGTGAGCGTAGATGGTGTAGGAGTGAGGGTGGATGTTGTAGCGGTGAGCGTGGATGGTGTTGGGGTGAGGGTGGATGTTGTAGGGGTGAGCGTGGATGTTGTCGGGGTGAGGGTGGATGGTGTAGAGGTGAGTGTGGATGTTGTAGAGGTGAGCGTGGATGGTGTAGGGGTGAGCGTGGCTATTGTAGGGGTGAGCATGGATGGTGTAGGGGTGAGCGTGGATGTTGCAGGAGTGAACGTGGGTGTTGTAGGAGTAAACGTGGATGGTGTAGGGGTGAGCGTGGATGGTGTAGGGGTGAGCGTGGACGTTGTAAAGGTGAGCATTGATGATGTAGGAGTGAGCGTAGATGGTGTAGGGGGTGAGCGTGGATGTTGCAGGGGTGAGTGTGGATATTGCAGGAGTGAGCGTGAATGTTGTAGGCGTGAGCGTGGATGGTGTAGGGGTGAGCGTGGCTATTGTAGGGGGTGAGCGTTGATGGTGTAGGGGTGAGCTTGGATGGTGTAGGATTGAGCGTGGATGGTGTAGGGGTGAGCGTGGATGGTGTAGGGGTGAGCGTAGATGGTGTAGGGGGTGAGCGTGGAGGTTGTAAAGGTGAGCGTGGAGGTTGTAAAGGTGAGCGTGGATGGTGTAGGAGTGAGCGTGGATGTTGTAGGGGTGAGAGTGGATGGGGTTGGGGTGGGCGTGGATGGTGTGGGGGGTGAGAGTGGATGGTGTCGGGGTGAGAGTGGATGGTGTCGGGGTGAGTATGGATGTTGGAGAGGTGAGCGTGGATGGTGTAGGGGTGAGCGTGGATGGTGTAGGGGTGAGCGTGGATGTTGCAGGAGTGAGCGTGGATGTTGTAGGGGTGAGCGTGGATGGTGTAGGGGTGAGAGTGGATGTTGTAAAGGTGAGCGTGGATGGTGTAGGGGTGAGAGTGGATGTTGTATGAGTGAGCATGGACGGTGTAGATGTGAGTGTGGATGGTATAGGGGAAAGCGTGGATGGTGTAGTGGTGAGCGTGGATGTTGTAGAAGTGAGAGTAGATGGTGTAGGAGTGAGGTTGGATGTTGTAGCGGTGAGCGTGGATGGTGTTGGGGTGATGGTGGATGTGGTAGGGGTGAGCGTGGATGTTGTAGAGGTGAGAGTGGATGGGGTTGGGGTGGGCGTGGATGGTGTTGGGGTGAGAGTGGATGGTGTCGGGGTGAGAATGGATGTTGGAGAGGTGAGCGTGGATGTTGCAGGAGTGAGTGTGAATGTTGTATGGGTGAGCGTGGATGGTATAGGGGTGAGAGTGGATGTTGTAAAGGTGAGCGTGGATGGTGTAGCGGTGAGAGTGGATGTTGTATGAGTGAGCATGCACGGTGTAGAGGTGAGTGTGGATGGTATAGGGGAAAGCGTGGATGGTGTAGTGGTGAGCGTGGATGGTGTAGGGGTGAGCGTGGATGTTGTAGAGGCGAGCGTGGATGGTGTAAGGGTGAGCGTGGCTATTGTAGGGGTGAGCGTGGATGGTGTAGGGGTGAGCGTGGATGTTGCAGGAGTGAGCGTGGATTTTGTATGAGAGAGCATGGACGTTGCAGGAGTGAGCGTGGGTGTTGTAGGAGTAAACGTGGATGGTGTAGGGGTGAGTGTGGATGGTGTAGGGGTGAGCGTGGACGTTGTAAAGGTGAGCATGGATGATGTAGGAGTGAGCGTAGATGGTTAGGGGGTGAGCTTGGATGTTGCAGGGGTGAGCGTGGATATTGCAGGAGTGAGCGTGAATGTTGTAGGGGTGAGCGTGGATGGTGTAGGGGTGAGCGTGGCTATTGTAGGGGTGAGCGTGGATGGTGTAGGGGTGAGCTTGGATGGTGTAGGAGTGAGCGTGGACGTTGTAAAGGTGAGCATGAATGATGTAGGAGTGAGCGTAGATGGTGTAGGGGGTGAGCGTGGGGGTTGTAAAGGTGAGCATGGATGGTGTAGGAGTGAGCGTGGATGTTGTAGGGGTGAGAGTGAATGGGGTTGGGGTGAGCGTGGATGGTGTTGGGGTGAGTGTGGATGTTGGCGAGGTGAGCGTGGATGTTGCAGGAGTGAGCGTGGGTGTTGTAGGAGTAAACGTGGATGGTGTAGGGGTGAGCGTGGATGGTGTAGGGGTGAGCATGGACTTTGTAAAGGTGAGCATGGATGGTGTAGGAGTGAGCGTGGATGTTGTAGGGGTTAGAGTGGATGGGGTTGGGGTGGGCGTGGATGGTGTTGGGGTCAGAGTGGATGGTGTCGGGGTGAGTATGGATGTTGAAGAGGTGAGCATGGATGGTGTAGGGGTGAGCGTGGATGTTGTAGGAGTGAGCGTGGATGTTGTAGGGGTGGGCGTGGATGGTGTAGGGGTGAGAGTGGATGTTGTAAAGGTGAGGGTGGATGGTGTAGGGGTGAGCGTCGATGTTGTAGAAGTGAGCGTAGATGGTGTAGGAGTGAGGGTGGATGTTGTAGCGGTGAGCGTGGATGGTGTTGGGGTGTGGGTGGATGTTGTAGGGGTGAGCGTGGATGTTGTCGGGGTGAGGGTGGATGGTGTAGAGGTGAGTGTGGATGTTGTAGAGGTGAGCGTGGATGGTGTAGGGGTGAGCGTGGCTATTGTAGGGGTGAGCGTGGATGGTGTAGGGGTGAGCGTGGATGTTGCAGGAGTGAACGTGGGTGTTGTAGGAGTAAACGTGGATCGTGTAGGGGTGAGCGTGGATGGTGTAGGGGTGAGCGTGGACGTTATAAAGGTGAGCATTGATGATGTAGGAGTGAGCGTAGATGGTGTAGGGGGTGAGCGTGGATGTTGCAGGGGTGAGTGTGGATATTGCAGGAGTGAGCGTGAATGTTGTAGGCGTGAGCGTGGATGGTGTAGGGGTGAGCGTGGCTATTGTAGGGGGTGAGCGTGGATGGTGTAGGGGTGAGCTTGGATGGTGTAGGATTGAGCGTGGATGGTGTAGGGGTGAGCGTGGATGGTGTAGGGGTGAGCGTAGATGGTGTAGGGGGTGAGCGTGGAGGTTGTAAAGGTGAGCGTGGAGGTTGTAAAGGTGAGCGTGGATGGTGTACGAGTGAGCGTGGATGTTGTAGGGGTGAGAGTGGATGGGGTTGGGGTGGGCGTGGATGGTGTGGGGGGTGAGAGTGGATGGTGTCGGGGTGAGAGTGGATGGTGTAGGGGTGAGCGTGGATGGTGTAGGGGTGAGCGTGGATGTTGCAGGAGTGAGCGTGGATGTTGTAGGGGTGAGCGTGGATGGTGTAGGGGTGAGAGTGGATGTTGTAAAGGTGAGCGTGGATGGTGTAGGGGTGAGAGTGGATGTTGTATGAGTGAGCATGGACGGTGTAGATGTGAGTGTGGATGGTATAGGGGAAAGCGTGGACGGTGTAGGGGAAAGCGTGGATGGTGTAGGGGTGAGCGTGGATGTTGTAGAAGTGAGAGCAGATGGTGTAGGAGTGAGGTTGGATGTTGTAGCGGTGAGCGTGGATGGTGTTGGGGTGATGGTGGATGTGGTTGGGTGAGCGTGGATGTTGTAGAGGTGAGAGTGGATGGGGTTGGGGTGGGCATGGATGGTGTTGGGGTGAGAGTGGATGGTGTCGGGGTGAGAATGGATGTTGGAGAGGTGAGCGTGGATGTTGCAGGAGTGAGTGTGAATGTTGTATGGGTGAGCGTGGATGGTATAGGGGTGAGAGTGGATGTTGTAAAGGTGAGCGTGGATGGTGTAGCGGTGAGAGTGGATGTTGTATGAGTGAGCATGCACGGTGTAGAGGTGAGTGTGGATGGTATAGGGGAAAGCGTGGATGGTGTAGTGGTGAGCGTGGATGGTGTAGGGGTGAGCGTGGATGTTGTAGAGGCGAGCATGGATGGTGTAAGGGTGAGCGTGGCTATTGTAGGGGTGAGCGTGGATGGTGTAGGGGTGAGCGTGGATGTTGCAGGAGTGAGCGTGGATTTTGTATGAGAGAGCGTGGACGTTGCAGGAGTGAGCGTGGGTGTTGTAGGAGTAAACGTGGATGGTGTAGGGGTGAGTGTGGATGGTGTAGGGGTGAGCGTGGACGTTGTAAAGGTGAGCATGGATGATGTAGGAGTGAGCGTAGATGGTTAGGGGGTGAGCGTGGATGTTGCAGGGGTGAGCGTGGATATTGCAGGAGTGAGCGTGAATGTTGTAGGGGTGAGCGTGGATGGTGTAGGGGTGAGCGTGGCTATTGTAGGGGTGAGCGTGGATGGTGTAGGGGTGAGCTTGGATGGTGTAGGAGTGAGCGTGGACGTTGTAAAGGTGAGCATGAATGATGTAGGAGTGAGCGTAGATGGTGTAGGGGGTGAGCGTGGGGGTTGTAAAGGTGAGCATGGATGGTGTAGGAGTGAGCGTGGATGTTGTAGGGGTGAGAGTGAATGGGGTTGGGGTGAGCGTGGATGGTGTTGGGGTGAGTGTGGATGTTGGCGAGGTGAGCGTGGATGTTGCAGGAGTGAACGTGGGTGTTGTAGGAGTAAACGTGGATGGTGTAGGGGTGAGCGTGGATGGTGTAGGGGTGAGCATGGACTTTGTAAAGGTGAGCATGGATGGTGTAGGAGTGAGCGTGGATGTTGTAGGGGTTAGAGTGGATGGGGTTGGGGTGGGCGTGGATGGTGTTGGGGTGAGAGTGGATGGTGTCGGGGTGAGTATGGATGTTGGAGAGGTGAGCATGGATGGTGTAGGGGTGAGCGTGGATGTTGTAGGAGTGAGCGTGGATGTTGTAGGGGTGGGCGTGGATGGTGTAGGGGTGAGAGTGGATGTTGTAAAGGTGAGGGTGGATGGTGTAGGGGTGAGCGTGGATGTTGTAGAAGTGAGCGTAGATGGTATAGGAGTGAGGGTGGATGTTGTAGCGGTGAGCGTGGATGGTGTTGGGGTGTGGGTGGATGTTGTAGGGGTGAGCGTGGATGTTGTCGGGGTGAGGGTGGATGGTGTAGAGGTGAGTGTGGATGTTGTAGAGGTGAGCGTGGATGGTGTAGGGGTGAGCGTGGCTATTGTAGGGGTGAGCGTGGATGGTGTAGGGGTGAGCGTGGATGTTGCAGGAGTGAACGTGGGTGTTGTAGGAGTAAACGTGGATGGTGTAGGGGTGAGCGTGGACGTTGTAAAGGTGAGCATTGATGATGTAGGAGTGAGCGTAGATGGTGTAGGGGGTGAGCGTGGATGTTGCAGGGGTGAGTGTGGATATTGCAGGAGTGAGCGTGAATGTTGTAGGCGTGAGCGTGGATGGTGTAAGGGTGAGCGTGGCTATTGTAGGGGGTGAGCGTGGATGGTGTAGGGGTGAGCTTGGATGGTGTAGGATTGAGCGTGGATGGTGTAGGGGTGAGCGTGGATGGTGTAGGGGTGAGAGTAGATGGTGTAGGGGGTGAGCGTGGAGGTTGTAAAGGTGAGCGTGGAGGTTGTAAAGGTGAGTGTGGATGGTGTACGAGTGAGCGTGGATGTTGTAGGGGTGAGAGTGGATGGGGTTGGGGTGGGCGTGGATGGTGTGGGGGGTGAGAGTGGATGGTGTCGGGGTGAGAGTGGATGGTGTCGGGGTGAGTATGGAAGTTGGAGAGGTGAGCGTGGATGGTGTAGGGGTGAGAGTGGATGTTGTATGAGTGAGCATGGACGGTGTAGATGTGAGTGTGGATGGTATACGGGAAAGCGTGGATGGTGTAGTGGTGAGCGTGGATGTTGTAGAAATGAGAGTAGATGGTGTAGGAGTGAGGTTGGATGTTGTAGCGGTGAGCGTGGATGGTGTTGGGGTGATGGTGGATGTGGTAGGGGTGAGCGTGGATGTTGTAGAGGTGAGAGTGGATGGGGTTGGGGTGGGCGTGGATGGTGTTGGGGTGAGAGTGGATGGTGTCGGGGTGAGTATGGATGTTGGAGAGGTGAGCATGGATGGTGTAGGGGTGAGCGTGGATGTTGTAGGAGTGAGCGTGGATGTTGTAGGGGTGGGCGTGGATGGTGTAGGGGTGAGAGTGGATGTTGTAAAGGTGAGGGTGGATGGTGTAGGGGTGAGCGTGGATGTTGTAGAAGTGAGCGTAGATGGTGTAGGAGTGAGGGTGGATGTTGTAGCGGTGAGCGTGGATGGTGTTGGGGTGTGGGTGGATGTTGTAGGGGTGAGCGTGGATGTTGTCGGGGTGAGGGTGGATGGTGTAGAGGTGAGTGTGGATGTTGTAGAGGTGAGCGTGGATGGTGTAGGGGTGAGCGTGGCTATTGTAGGGGTGAGCGTGGATGGTGTAGGGGTGAGCGTGGATGTTGCAGGAGTGAACGTGGGTGTTGTAGGAGTAAACGTGGATGGTGTAGGGGTGAGCGTGGATGGTGTAGGGGTGAGCGTGGACGTTGTAAAGGTGAGCATTGATGATGTAGGAGTGAGCGTAGATGGTGTAGGGGGTGAGCGTGGATGTTGTAGGGGTGAGAGTGGATGGGGTTGGGGTGGGCGTGGATGGTGTGGGGGGTGAGAGTGGATGGTGTAGGGGTGAGCGTGGATTTTGTATGAGAGAGCGTGGATGTTGCAGGAGTGAGCGTGGATTTTGTATGAGAGAGCGTGGATGTTGCAGGAGTGAGCGTGGGTGTTGTAGGAGTAAACGTGGATGGTGTAGGGGTGAGTGTGGATGGTGTAGGGGGTGATCGTGGAGGTTGTGAAGGTGAGCATGGATGGTGTAGGAGTGAGCGTGGATGTTGTAGGGGTGAGAGTGAATGGGGTTGGTGTGGGCGTGGATGGTGTTGGGGTGAGTGTGGATGTTGGCGAGGTGAGCGTGGATGTTGCAGGGGTGAGCGTGGATGTTGCAGGAGTGAGCGTGAATGTTGTAAGGGTGAGGGTGGGTGTTGCAGGAGTGAGCGTGGGTGTTTGTAGGCGTAAACGTGGATGGTGTAGGGGTGAGCGTGGATGGTGTAGGGGTGAAAGTGGATGTTGTAAAGGTGAGCGTGGATGGTGTAGGGGTGAGAGTGGATATTGTATGAGTGAGCATGGACGGTGTAGATGTGAGTGTGGATGGTATAGGGGAAAGCGTGGATGGTCTAGTGGTGAGCGTAGATGGTCTAGTGGTGAGCGTGGATGGTGTAGGGGTGAGCGTGGATGTTGTAGAGGTGAGCGTGGATGGTGTAGGGGTGAGTGTGGATGTTGTATGAGTGAGCATGGACGTTGTAGATGTGAGTGTAGATGGTATAGGGGAAAGCGTGGATGGTGTAGTGGTGAGTGTGGATGGTGTAGGGGTGAGCGTGGATGTTGTAGGGGTGAGCGTGGCTATTGTAGGGGTGAGCGTGGATGGTGTAGGGGTGAGCGTGGATGTTGCAGGAGTGAGCGTGGGTGTTGTAGGAGTAAACGTGGATGGTGTAGGGGTGAGCGTGGATGGTGTAGGGGTGAGCGTGGACGTTGTAAAGGTGAGCATGGATGATGTAGGAGTGAGTGTAGATGGTGTAGGGCGTGAGCGTGGAGGTTGTAAAGGTGAGCATGGATGGTGTATGAGTGTGCGTGGATGTTGTAGGGGTGAGAGTGAATGGGGTTGGGGTGGGCGTGGATGGTGTTGGGGTGAGTATGGATGTTGGCGAGGTGAGCATTGATGTTACAGGGGTGAGCGTGGATGTTGCAGGAGTGATCGTGAATGTTGTAGGGATGAGAGTGGATGTTGTAAAGGTGAGCGTGGATGGTGTAGGGGTGAGAGTGGATGTTGTATGAGTGAGCATGGAAGGTGTAGAGGTGAGTGTGGATGGTATAGGGGAAAGCATGGATGGTGTAGTGGTGAGCGTGGATGGTGTAGGGGTGAGAGTGGATTTGGTGGGTGTGAGCGTGGATGTGGTAGGGGTGAGCGTTGAAGGTGTAGGGGTGAGCGTGGATGGTGTAGGAGTGAGCGTGGATGGTGTAGGGGTGAGCGTGGGTGGTGTAGGGGTGAGCGTGGATGGTGTAGGGGTGAGCGTGGATGGTGTAGGAGTGAGCGTGGACATTGTAAAGGTGAGCGTGGACGGTGTAGGGGTGAGCGTGGACGTTGTAGGGGTGAACGTAGATGTTGTAGGGGTGAGCGGGGATGTTGTAGGGGTGAGGGTGGATGTTGTAGCGGTGAGCGTGGATGGTGTTGGGGTGAGGGTGGATGTTGTAGGGGTGAGCGTGGATGTTGTAGGGGTGAGCGTGGATGGTGCAGGGGTGAGCGTGGATGTTGCAGGAGTGAGCATGGATTTTGTATGAGAGAGCGTGGATGTTGTAGGGGTGAGTGTGGATGGTGAAGGGGTGAGCGTGGATGTTGCAGGAGTGAGCGTGGGTGTTGTAGGCGTAAACGTGGATGGTGTAGGGGTGAGCGTGGAAGTTGTAAAGGTGAGCATGGATGATGTAGGAGTGAGCGTAGATGGTGTAGGGGGTGAGCGTGGAGGTTGTAAATGTGAGCGTGGAGGTTGTAAAGGTGAGCGTGGATGGTGTAGGAGTGAGCGTGGATGTTGTAGGGGTGAGAGTGGATGGGGTTGCAGTGGGAGTGGATGTTGTCGGGGTGAGTATGGATGTTGGAGAGGTGAGCGTGGATGGTGTAGGGGTGAGAGTGGATGTTGTATGAGTGAGCATGGACGGTGTAGATGTGAGTGTGGATGGTATAGGGGAAAGCGTGGATGGTGTAGGGGTGAGCGTGGCTATTGTAGGGGTGAGCGTGGATGGCGTAGCTGTGAGCGTGGATGTTGCAGGAGTGAGCGTGGATTTTGTATGAGAGAGCGTGGATGTTTAAGGAGCGAGTGTGGATGGTGTAGGGGTGAGCGTGGATGGTGTAGGGGTGAGCGTGGATGTTGCAGGAGTGAACGTGGGTGTTGTAGGAGTAAACGTGGATGGTGTAGGGGTGAGCGTGGATGGTGTAGGGGTGAGTGTGGACGTTGTAAAGGTGAGCATTGATGATGTAGGAGTGAGCGTAGATGGTGTAGGGGGTGAGCGTGGATGTTGCAGGGGTGAGCGTGGAAATTGCAGGAGTGAGCGTGAATGTTGTAGGCGTGAGCGTGGATGGTGTAGGGGTGAGCGTGGCTATTGTAGGGGTGAGCGTGGAAGGTGTAGGGGTGAGCTTGGATGGTGTAGGAGTGAGCGTGGATGGTGTAGGGGTGAGCGTGGATGGTGTAGGGGGTGAGCGTGGAGGTTGTAAAGGTGAGCGTGGATGTTGTAGGGGTGAGAGTGGATGGGGTTGGGGTGGGCGTGGATGGTGTGGGGGGTGAGAGTGGATGGTGTCGGGGTGAGAGTGGATGGTGTCGGGGTGAGTATGGATGTTGGAGAGGTGAGCGTGGATGGTGTAGGAGTGAGCGTGGATGGTATAGGGGTGAGCGTGGATGTTGCAGGAGTGAGCGTGGATGTTGTAGGGGTGAGCGTGGATGGTGTAGGGGTGAGAGTGGATGTTGTAAAGGTGAGCGTGGATGGTGTAGGGGTGAGAGTGGATGTTGTATGAGTGAGCATGGACGGTGTAGATGTGAGTGTGGATGGTATAGGGGAAAGCGTGGATGGTGTAGTGGTGAGCGTGGATGGTGTAGGGGTGAGCGTGGATGTTGTAGAGGCGAGCGTGGATGGTGTAAGGGTGAGCGTGGCTATTGTAGGGGTGAGCGTGGATGGTGTAGGGGTGAGCGTGGATGGTGTAGGGGTGAGAGTGGATGTTGTAAAGGTGAGCGTGGATGGTGTAGGGGTGAGAGTGGATGTTGTATGAGTGAGCATGGACGGTGTAGATGTGAGTGTGGATGGTATAGGGGAAAGCGTGGATGGTGTAGTGGTGAGCGTGGATGGTGTAGGGGTGAGCGTGGATGTTGTAGAGGCGAGCGTGGATGGTGTAAGGGTGAGCGTGGCTATTGTAGGGGTGAGCGTGGATAGTGTAGGGGTGAGCGTGGATGGTGTAGGGGTGAGAGTGGATGTTGTAAAGGTGAGCGTGGATGGTGTAGGGGTGAGAGTGGATGTTGTATGAGTGAGCATGGACGGTGTAGATGTGAGTGTGGATGGTATAGGGGAAAGCGTGGATGGTGTAGTGGTGAGCGTGGATGGTGTAGGGGTGAGCGTGGGTGTTGTAGAGGCGAGCGTGGATGGTGTAAGGGTGAGCGTGGCTATTGTAGGGGTGAGCGTGGATGGTGTAGGGGTGAGCGTGGATGTTGCAGGAGTGAGCGTGGATTTTGTATGAGAGAGCGTGGATGTTGCAGGAGTGAGCGTGGGTGTTGTAGGAGTAAACGTGGATGGTGTAGGGGTGAGTGTGGATGGTGTAGGGGTGAGCGTGGACGTTGTAAAGGTGAGCATGGATGATGTAGGAGTGAGCGTAGATGGTTAGGGGGTGAGCATGGATGTTGCAGGGGTGAGCGTGGATATTGCAGGAGTGAGCGTGAATGTTGTAGGGGTGAGCGTGGATGGTGTAGGGGTGAGCGTGGCTATTGTAGGGGTGAGCGTGGATGGTGTAGGGGTGAGCGTGGATGTTGTATAGGTGAGCATGGATGGTGTAGGAGTGAGCGTGGATGTTGTAGGGGTGAGAGTGAATGGGGTTGGGGTGAGCGTGGATGGTGTTGGGGTGAGTGTGGATGTTGGCGAGGTGAGCGTGGATGTTGCAGGGGTGAGCGTGGATGTTGCAGGAGTGAGCGTGAATGTTGTAAGGGTGAGGGTGGGTGTTTTTAGGCGTAAACGTGGATGGTGTAGGGGTGAGCGTGGATGGTGTAGGGGTGAGAGTGGATGTTGTAAAGGTGAGCATGGATGGTGTAGGGGTGAGAGTGGATGTTGTATGAGTGAGCATGGACGGTGTAGATATGAGTGTGGATGGCATAGGGGAAAGCGTGGATGGTCTAGTGGTGAGCGTGGATGGTCTAGTGGTGAGAGTGGATGGTGTAGGGGTGAGCGTGGATGTTGTAGAGGTGAGCGTGGATGGTGTAGGGGTGAGTGTGGATGTTGTATGAGTGAGCATGGACGTTGTAGATGTGAGTGTAGATGGTATAGGGGAAAGCGTGGATGGTGTAGTGGTGAGTGTGGATGGTGTAGGGGTGAGCGTGGATGTTGCAGGAGTGAGCGTGGGTGTTGTAGGAGAAAACGTGGATGGTGTAGGGGTGAGCGTGGATGGTGTAGGGGTGAGCGTGGATGTTGCAGGAGTGAACGTGGGTGTTGTAGGAGTAAACGTGGATGGTGTAGGGGTGAGCGTGGATGGTGTAGGGGTGAGTGTGGACGTTGTAAAGGTGAGCATTGATGATGTAGGAGTGAGCGTAGATGGTGTAGGGGGTGAGCGTGGATGTTGCAGGGATGAGCGTGGATATTGCAGGAGTGAGCATGAATGTTGTAGGCGTGAGCGTGGATGGTGTAGGGGTGAGCGTGGCTATTGTAGGGGTGAGCGTGGATGGTGTAGGGGTGAGCTTGGATGGTGTAGGAGTGAGCGTGGATGGTGTAGGGGTGAGCGTGGATGGTGTAGGGGTGAGCGTAGATGGTGTAGGGGGTGAGCGTGGAGGTTGTAAAGGTGATCGTGGATGTTGTAGGGGTGAGAGTGGATGGGGTTGGGGTGGGCGTGGATGGTGTGGGGGGTGAGAGTGGATGGTGTCGGGGTGAGAGTGGATGGTGTCGGGGAGAGTATGGATGTTGGAGAGGTGAGCGTGGATGGTGTAGGGGTGAGCGTGGATGGTATAGGGGTGAGCGTGGATGTTGCAGGAGTGAGCGTGGATGTTGTAGGGGTGAGCGTGGATGGTGTAGGGGTGAGCGTGGCTATTGTAGGGGTGAGCGTGGATGGCGTAGGTGTGAGCGTGGATGTTGCAGGAGTGAGCGTGGATTTTGTATGAGAGAGCGTGGATGTTTAAGGAGCGAGTGTGGATGGTGTAGGGGTGAGCGTGGATGGTGTAGGGGTGAGCGTGGATGGTATAGGGGAAAGCGTGGATGGTGTAGTGGTGAGCGTGGATGGTGTAGGGGTGAGCGTGGGTGTTGTAGAGGCGAGCGTGGATGGTGTAAGGGTGAGCGTGGCTATTGTAGGGGTGAGCGTGGATGGTGTAGGGGTGAGCGTGGATGTTGCAGGAGTGAGCGTGGATTTTGTATGAGAGAGCGTGGATGTTGCAGGAGTGAGCGTGGGTGTTGTAGGAGTAAACGTGGATGGTGTAGGGGTGAGTGTGGATGGTGTAGGGGTGAGCGTGGACGTTGTAAAGGTGAGCATGGATGATGTAGGAGTGAGCGTAGATGGTTAGGGGGTGAGCATGGATGTTGCAGGGGTGAGCGTGGATATTGCAGGAGTGAGCGTGAATGTTGTAGGGGTGAGCGTGGATGGTGTAGGGGTGAGCGTGGCTATTGTAGGGGTGAGCGTGGATGGTGTAGGGGTGAGCGTGGATGTTGTATAGGTGAGCATGGATGGTGTAGGAGTGAGCGTGGATGTTGTAGGGGTGAGAGTGAATGGGGTTGGGGTGAGCGTGGATGGTGTTGGGGTGAGTGTGGATGTTGGCGAGGTGAGCGTGGATGTTGCAGGGGTGAGCGTGGATGTTGCAGGAGTGAGCGTGAATGTTGTAAGGGTGAGGGTGGGTGTTTTTAGGCGTAAACGTGGATGGTGTAGGGGTGAGCGTGGATGGTGTAGGGGTGAGAGTGGATGTTGTAAAGGTGAGCATGGATGGTGTAGGGGTGAGAGTGGATGTTGTATGAGTGAGCATGGACGGTGTAGATATGAGTGTGGATGGCATAGGGGAAAGCGTGGATGGTCTAGTGGTGAGCGTGGATGGTCTAGTGGTGAGAGTGGATGGTGTAGGGGTGAGCGTGGATGTTGTAGAGGTGAGCGTGGATGGTGTAGGGGTGAGTGTGGATGTTGTATGAGTGAGCATGGACGTTGTAGATGTGAGTGTAGATGGTATAGGGGAAAGCGTGGATGGTGTAGTGGTGAGTGTGGATGGTGTAGGGGTGAGCGTGGATGTTGCAGGAGTGAGCGTGGGTGTTGTAGGAGAAAACGTGGATGGTGTAGGGGTGAGCGTGGATGGTGTAGGGGTGAGCGTGGATGTTGCAGGAGTGAACGTGGGTGTT
The DNA here is from genome assembly GCF_048934315.1 of Petromyzon marinus. Lineage (NCBI taxonomy): Eukaryota > Metazoa > Chordata > Hyperoartia > Petromyzontiformes > Petromyzontidae > Petromyzon > Petromyzon marinus. Next base: position 15,650,856 of record NC_133745.1, on the reverse strand, counting down.
GTAGGAGTAAACGTGGATGGTGTAGGGGTGAGCGTGGATGGTGTAGGGGTGAGTGTGGACGTTGTAAAGGTGAGCATTGATGATGTAGGAGTGAGCGTAGATGGTGTAGGGGGTGAGCGTGGATGTTGCAGGGATGAGCGTGGATATTGCAGGAGTGAGCATGAATGTTGTAGGCGTGAGCGTGGATGGTGTAGGGGTGAGCGTGGCTATTGTAGGGGTGAGCGTGGATGGTGTAGGGGTGAGCTTGGATGGTGTAGGAGTGAGCGTGGATGGTGTAGGGGTGAGCGTGGATGGTGTAGGGGTGAGCGTAGATGGTGTAGGGGGTGAGCGTGGAGGTTGTAAAGGTGATCGTGGATGTTGTAGGGGTGAGAGTGGATGGGGTTGGGGTGGGCGTGGATGGTGTGGGGGGTGAGAGTGGATGGTGTCGGGGTGAGAGTGGATGGTGTCGGGGAGAGTATGGATGTTGGAGAGGTGAGCGTGGATGGTGTAGGGGTGAGCGTGGATGGTATAGGGGTGAGCGTGGATGTTGCAGGAGTGAGCGTGGATGTTGTAGGGGTGAGCGTGGATGGTGTAGGGGTGAGCGTGGCTATTGTAGGGGTGAGCGTGGATGGCGTAGGTGTGAGCGTGGATGTTGCAGGAGTGAGCGTGGATTTTGTATGAGAGAGCGTGGATGTTTAAGGAGCGAGTGTGGATGGTGTAGGGGTGAGCGTGGATGGTGTAGGGGTGAGCGTGGATGTTGCAGGAGTGAACGTGGGTGTTGTAGGAGTAAACGTGGATGGTGTAGGGGTGAGCGTGGATGGTGTAGGGGTGAGTGTGGACGTTGTAAAGGTGAGCATTGATGATGTAGGAGTGAGCGTAGATGGTGTAGGGGGTGAGCGTGGATGTTGCAGGGGTGAGCGTGGATATTGCAGGAGTGAGCGTGAATGTTGTAGGCGTGAGCGTGGATGGTGTAGGGGTGAGCGTGGCTATTGTAGGGGTGAGCGTGGAAGGTGTAGGGGTGAGCTTGGATGGTGTAGGAGTGAGCGTGGATGGTGTAGGGGTGAGCGTGGATGGTGTAGGGGTGAGCGTAGATGGTGTAGGGGGTGAGCGTGGAGGTTGTAAAGGTGAGCGTGGATGTTGTAGGGGTGAGCGTGGATGGTGTAGGGGTGAGAGTGGATGTTGTAAAGGTGAGCGTGGATGGTGTAGGGGTGAGAGTGGATGTTGTATGAGTGAGCATGGACGGTGTAGATGTGAGTGTGGATGGTATAGGGGAAAGCGTGGATGGTGTAGTGGTGAGCGTGGATGGTGTAGGGGTGAGCGTGGATGTTGTAGAGGCGAGCGTGGATGGTGTAAGGGTGAGCGTGGCTATTGTAGGGGTGAGCGTGGATGGTGTAGGGGTGAGCGTGGATGGTGTAGGGGTGAGAGTGGATGTTGTAAAGGTGAGCGTGGATGGTGTAGGGGTGAGAGTGGATGTTGTATGAGTGAGCATGGACGGTGTAGATGTGAGTGTGGATGGTATAGGGGAAAGCGTGGATGGTGTAGTGGTGAGCGTGGATGGTGTAGGGGTGAGCGTGGGTGTTGTAGAGGCGAGCGTGGATGGTGTAAGGGTGAGCGTGGCTATTGTAGGGGTGAGCGTGGATGGTGTAGGGGTGAGCGTGGATGTTGCAGGAGTGAGCGTGGATTTTGTATGAGAGAGCGTGGATGTTGCAGGAGTGAGCGTGGGTGTTGTAGGAGTAAACGTGGATGGTGTAGGGGTGAGTGTGGATGGTGTAGGGGTGAGCGTGGACGTTGTAAAGGTGAGCATGGATGATGTAGGAGTGAGCGTAGATGGTTAGGGGGTGAGCATGGATGTTGCAGGGGTGAGCGTGGATATTGCAGGAGTGAGCGTGAATGTTGTAGGGGTGAGCGTGGATGGTGTAGGGGTGAGCGTGGCTATTGTAGGGGTGAGCGTGGATGGTGTAGGGGTGAGCTTGGATGGTGTAGGAGTGAGCGTGGATGTTGTAAAGGTGAGCATGGATGATGTAGGAGTGAGCGTAGATGGTGTAGGGGGTGAGCGTGGGGGTTGTAAAGGTGAGCATGGATGGTGTAGGAGTGAGCGTGGATGTTGTATAGGTGAGCATGGATGGTGTAGGAGTGAGCGTGGATGTTGTAGGGGTGAGAGTGAATGGGGTTGGGGTGAGCGTGGATGGTGTTGGGGTGAGTGTGGATGTTGGCGAGGTGAGCGTGGATGTTGCAGGGGTGAGCGTGGATGTTGCAGGAGTGAGCGTGAATGTTGTAAGGGTGAGGGTGGGTGTTTTTAGGCGTAAACGTGGATGGTGTAGGGGTGAGCGTGGATGGTGTAGGGGTGAGAGTGGATGTTGTAAAGGTGAGCATGGATGGTGTAGGGGTGAGAGTGGATGTTGTATGAGTGAGCATGGACGGTGTAGATATGAGTGTGGATGGCATAGGGGAAAGCGTGGATGGTCTAGTGGTGAGCGTGGATGGTCTAGTGGTGAGAGTGGATGGTGTAGGGGTGAGCGTGGATGTTGTAGAGGTGAGCGTGGATGGTGTAGGGGTGAGTGTGGATGTTGTATGAGTGAGCATGGACGTTGTAGATGTGAGTGTAGATGGTATAGGGGAAAGCGTGGATGGTGTAGTGGTGAGTGTGGATGGTGTAGGGGTGAGCGTGGATGTTGCAGGAGTGAGCGTGGGTGTTGTAGGAGAAAACGTGGATGGTGTAGGGGTGAGCGTGGATGGTGTAGGGGTGAGCGTGGATGTTGCAGGAGTGAAGGTGGGTGTTGTAGGAGTAAACGTGGATGGTGTAGGGGTGAGCGTGGATGGTGTAGGGGTGAGTGTGGACGTTGTAAAGGTGAGCATTGATGATGTAGGAGTGAGCGTAGATGGTGTAGGGGGTGAGCGTGGATGTTGCAGGGATGAGCGTGGATATTGCAGGAGTGAGCATGAATGTTGTAGGCGTGAGCGTGGATGGTGTAGGGGTGAGCGTGGCTATTGTAGGGGTGAGCGTGGATGGTGTAGGGGTGAGCTTGGATGGTGTAGGAGTGAGCGTGGATGGTGTAGGGGTGAGCGTGGATGGTGTAGGGGTGAGCGTAGATGGTGTAGGGGGTGAGCGTGGAGGTTGTAAAGGTGATCGTGGATGTTGTAGGGGTGAGAGTGGATGGGGTTGGGGTGGGCGTGGATGGTGTGGGGGGTGAGAGTGGATGGTGTCGGGGTGAGAGTGGATGGTGTCGGGGAGAGTATGGATGTTGGAGAGGTGAGCGTGGATGGTGTAGGGGTGAGCGTGGATGGTATAGGGGTGAGCGTGGATGTTGCAGGAGTGAGCGTGGATGTTGTAGGGGTGAGCGTGGATGGTGTAGGGGTGAGCGTGGCTATTGTAGGGGTGAGCGTGGATGGCGTAGGTGTGAGCGTGGATGTTGCAGGAGTGAGCGTGGATTTTGTATGAGAGAGCGTGGATGTTTAAGGAGCGAGTGTGGATGGTGTAGGGGTGAGCGTGGATGGTGTAGGGGTGAGCGTGGATGTTGCAGGAGTGAACGTGGGTGTTGTAGGAGTAAACGTGGATGGTGTAGGGGTGAGCGTGGATGGTGTAGGGGTGAGTGTGGACGTTGTAAAGGTGAGCATTGATGATGTAGGAGTGAGCGTAGATGGTGTAGGGGGTGAGCGTGGATGTTGCAGGGGTGAGCGTGGATATTGCAGGAGTGAGCGTGAATGTTGTAGGCGTGAGCGTGGATGGTGTAGGGGTGAGCGTGGCTATTGTAGGGGTGAGCGTGGAAGGTGTAGGGGTGAGCTTGGATGGTGTAGGAGTGAGCGTGGATGGTGTAGGGGTGAGCGTGGATGGTGTAGGGGTGAGCGTAGATGGTGTAGGGGGTGAGCGTGGAGGTTGTAAAGGTGAGCGTGGATGTTGTAGGGGTGAGAGTGGATGGGGTTGGGGTGGGCGTGGATGGTGTGGGGGGTGAGAGTGGATGGTGTCGGGGTGAGAGTGGATGGTGTCGGGGTGAGTATGGATGTTGGAGAGGTGAGCGTGGATGGTGTAGGGGTGAGCGTGGATGGTATAGGGGTGAGCATGGATGTTGCAGGAGTGAGCGTGGATGTTGTAGGGGTGAGCGTGGATGGTGTAGGGGTGAGAGTGGATGTTGTAAAGGTGAGCGTGGATGGTGTAGGGGTGAGAGTGGATGTTGTATGAGTGAGCATGGACGGTGTAGATGTGAGTGTGGATGGTATAGGGGAAAGCGTGGATGGTGTAGTGGTGAGCGTGGATGGTGTAGGGGTGAGCGTGGATGTTGTAGAGGCGAGCGTGGATGGTGTAAGGGTGAGCGTGGCTATTGTAGGGGTGAGCGTGGATGGTGTAGGGGTGAGCGTGGATGGTGTAGGGGTGAGAGTGGATGTTGTAAAGGTGAGCGTGGATGGTGTAGGGGTGAGAGTGGATGTTGTATGAGTGAGCATGGACGGTGTAGATGTGAGTGTGGATGGTATAGGGGAAAGCGTGGATGGTGTAGTGGTGAGCGTGGATGGTGTAGGGGTGAGCGTGGATGTTGTAGAGGCGAGCGTGGATGGTGTAAGGGTGAGCGTGGCTATTGTAGGGGTGAGCGTGGATGGTGTAGGGGTGAGCGTGGATGGTGTAGGGGTGAGAGTGTAGGGGTGAGAGTGGATGTTGTAAAGGTGAGCGTGGATGGTGTAGGGGTGAGAGTGGATGTTGTATGAGTGAGCATGGACGGTGTAGATGTGAGTGTGGATGGTATAGGGGAAAGCGTGGATGGTGTAGTGGTGAGCGTGGATGGTGTAGGGGTGAGCGTGGATGTTGTAGAGGCGAGCGTGGATGGTGTAAGGGTGAGCGTGGCTATTGTAAGGGTGAGCGTGGATGGTGTAGGGGTGAGCGTGGATGTTGCAGGAGTGAGCGTGGATTTTGTATGAGAGAGCGTGGATGTTGCAGGAGTGAGCGTGGGTGTTGTAGGAGTAAACGTGGATGGTGTAGGGGTGAGTGTGGATGGTGTAGGGGTGAGCGTGGACGTTGTAAAGGTGAGCATGGATGATGTAGGAGTGAGCGTAGATGGTTAGGGGGTGAGCGTGGATGTTGCAGGGGTGAGCGTGGATATTGCAGGAGTGAGCGTGAATGTTGTAGGGGTGAGCGTGGATGGTGTAGGGGTGAGCGTGGCTATTGTAGGGGTGAGCGTGGATGGTGTAGGGGTGAGCTTGGATGGTGTAGGAGTGAGCGTGGATGTTGTAAAGGTGAGCATGGATGATGTAGGAGTGAGCGTAGATGGTGTAGGGGGTGAGCGTGGGGGTTGTAAAGGTGAGCATGGATGGTGTAGGAGTGAGCGTGGATGTTGTATAGGTGAGCATGGATGGTGTAGGAGTGAGCGTGGATGTTGTAGGGGTGAGAGTGAATGGGGTTGGGGTGAGCGTGGATGGTGTTGGGGTGAGTGTGGATGTTGGCGAGGTGAGCGTGGATGTTGCAGGGGTGAGCGTGGATGTTGCAGGAGTGAGCGTGAATGTTGTAAGGGTGAGGGTGGGTGTTGCAGGAGTGAGCGTGGGTGTTTGTAGGCGTAAACGTGGATGGTGTAGGGGTGAGCGTGGATGGTGTAGGGGTGAGAGTGGATGTTGTAAAGGTGAGCGTGGATGGTGTAGGGGTGAGAGTGGATGTTGTATGAGTGAGCATGGACGGTGTAGATGTGAGTGTGGATGGTATAGGGGAAAGCGTGGATGGTCTAGTGGTGAGCGTGGATGGTCTAGTGGTGAGAGTGGATGGTGTAGGGGTGAGCGTGGATGTTGTAGAGGTGAGCGTGGATGGTGTAGGGGTGAGTGTGGATGTTGTATGAGTGAGCATGGACGTTGTAGATGTGAGTGTAGATGGTATAGGGGAAAGCGTGGATGGTGTAGTGGTGAGTGTGGATGGTGTAGGGGTGAGCGTGGATGTTGCAGGAGTGAGCGTGGGTGTTGTAGGAGAAAACGTGGATGGTGTAGGGGTGAGCGTGGATGGTGTAGGGGTGAGCGTGGACGTTGTAAAGGTGAGCATGGATGATGTAGGAGTGAGTGTAGATGGTGTAGGGGGTGAGCGTGGAGGTTGTAAAGGTGAGCATGGATGGTGTATGAGTGAGCGTGGATGTTGTAGGGGTGAGAGTGAATGGGGTTGGGGTGGGCGTGGATGGTGTTGGGGTGAGTATGGATGTTGGCGTGGTGAGCATTGATGTTACAGGGGTGAGCGTGGATGTTGCAGGAGTGAGCGTGAATGTTGTAGGGGTGAGAGTGGATGTTGGAAAGGTGAGCGTGGATGGTGGAGGGGTGAGAGTGGATGTTGTATGAGTGAGCATGGAAGGTGTAGAGGTGAGTGTCGATGGTATAGGGGAAAGCATGGATGGTGTAGTGGTGAGCGTGGATGGTGTAGGGGTGAGAGTGGATTTGGTGGGGGTGAGCGTGGATGTGGTAGGGGTGAGCGTGGAAGGTGTAGGGGTGAGCGTGGATGGTGTAGGAGTGAGCATGGATGGTGTAGGGGTGAGCGTGGGTGGTGGAGTGGTGAGCGTGGATGGTGTAGGGGTGAGCGTGGATGGTGTAGGAGTGAGCGTGGACATTGTAAAGGTGAGCGTGGACGGTGTAGGGGTGAGCGTGGACGTTGTAGGGGTGAACGTAGATGTTGTAGGGGTGAGCGGGGATGTTGTAGGGGTGAGGGTGGATGTTGTAGCGATGAGCGTGGATGGTGTTGGGGTGAGGGTGGATGTTGTAGGGGTGAGCGTGGATGTTGTAGGGGTGAGCGTGGATGGTGCAGGGGTGAGCGTGGATGGTGCAGGGGTGAGCGTGGATGTTGCAGGAGTGAGCATGGATTTTGTATGAGAGAGCGTGGATGTTGTAGGGGTGAGTGTGGGTGTTGTATGCGTAAACGTGGATGGTGTAGGGGTGAGCGTGGACGTTGTAAAGGTGAGCATGGATGATGTAGGAGTGAGCGTAGATGGTGTAGGGGGTGAGCGTGGAGGTTGTAAATGTGAGCGTGGAGGTTGTAAAGGTGAGCGTGGATGGTGTAGGAGTGAGCGTGGATGTTGTAGGGGTGAGAGTGGATGGTGTCGGGGTGAGAGTGGATGGTGTCGGGGTGAGTATGGATGTTGGAGAGGTGAGCGTGGATGGTGTAGGGGTGAGCGTGGATGGTATAGGGGTGAGCGTGGATGTTGCAGGAGTGAGCGTGGATGTTGTAGGGGTGAGCGTGGATGGTGTAGGGGTGAAAGTGGATGTTGTAAAGGTGAGCGTGGATGGTGTAGGGGTGAGCGTGGCTATTGTAGGGGTGAGCGTGGATGGCGTAGGTGTGAGCGTGGATGTTGCAGGAGTGAGCGTGGATTTTGTATGAGAGAGCGTGGATGTTTAAGGAGCGAGTGTGGATGGTGTAGGGGTGAGCGTGGATGGTGTAGGGGTGAGCGTGGATGTTGCAGGAGTGAACGTGGGTGTTGTAGGAGTAAACGTGGATGGTGTAGGGGTGAGCGTGGATGGTGTAGGGGTGAGTGTGGACGTTGTAAAGGTGAGCATTGATGATGTAGGAGTGAGCGTAGATGGTGTAGGGGGTGAGCGTGGATGTTGCAGGGGTGAGCGTGGATATTGCAGGAGTGAGCGTGAATGTTGTAGGCGTGAGCGTGAATGTTGTAGGCGTGAGCGTGGATGGTGTAGGGGTGAGCGTGGCTATTGTAGGGGTGAGCGTGGAAGGTGTAGGGGTGAGCTTGGATGGTGTAGGAGTGAGCGTGGATGGTGTAGGGGTGAGCGTGGATGGTGTAGGGGTGAGCGTAGATGGTGTAGGGGGTGAGCGTGGAGGTTGTAAAGGTGAGCGTGGATGTTGTAGGGGTGAGAGTGGATGGGGTTGGGGTGGGCGTGGATGGTGTGGGGGGTGAGAGTGGATGGTGTCGGGGTGAGAGTGGATGGTGTCGGGGTGAGTATGGATGTTGGAGAGGTGAGCGTGGATGGTGTAGGGGTGAGCGTGGATGGTATAGGGGTGAGCGTGGATGTTGCAGGAGTGAGCGTGGATGTTGTAGGGGTGAGCGTGGATGGTGTAGGGGTGAGAGTGGATGTTGTAAAGGTGAGCGTGGATGGTGTAGGGGTGAGAGTGGATCTTGTATGAGTGAGCATGGACGGTGTAGATGTGAGTGTGGATGGTATAGGGGAAAGCGTGGATGGTGTAGTGGTGAGCGTGGATGGTGTAGGGGTGAGCGTGGATGTTGTAGAGGCGAGCGTGGATGGTGTAAGGGTGAGCGTGGCTATTGTAGGGGTGAGCGTGGATGGTGTAGGGGTGAGCGTGGATGGTGTAGGGGTGAGAGTGGATGTTGTAAAGGTGAGCGTGGATGGTGTAGGGGTGAGAGTGGATGTTGTATGAGTGAGCATGGACGGTGTAGATGTGAGTGTGGATGGTATAGGGGAAAGCGTGGATGGTGTAGTGGTGAGCGTGGATGGTGTAGGGGTGAGCGTGGATGTTGTAGAGGCGAGCGTGGATGGTGTAAGGGTGAGCGTGGCTATTGTAGGGGTGAGCGTGGATGTTGTAGGGGTGAGCGTGGATGGTGTAGGGGTGAGAGTGGATGTTGTAAAGGTGAGCGTGGATGGTGTAGGGGTGAGAGTGGATGTTGTATGAGTGAGCATGGACGGTGTAGATGTGAGTGTGGATGGTATAGGGGAAAGCGTGGATGGTGTAGTGGTGAGCGTGGATGGTGTAGGGGTGAGCGTGGATGTTGTAGAGGCGAGCGTGGATGGTGTAAGGGTGAGCGTGGCTATTGTAGGGGTGAGCGTGGATGGTGTAGGGGTGAGCGTGGATGTTGCAGGAGTGAGCGTGGATTTTGTATGAGAGAGCGTGGATGTTGCAGGAGTGAGCGTGGGTGTTGTAGAAGTAAACGTGGATGGTGTAGGGGTGAGTGTGGATGGTGTAGGGGTGAGCGTGGACGTTGTAAAGGTGAGCATGGATGATGTAGGAGTGAGCGTAGATGGTTAGGGGGTGAGCGTGGATGTTGCAGGGGTGAGCGTGGATATTGCAGGAGTGAGCGTGAATGTTGTAGGGGTGAGCGTGGATGGTGTAGGGGTGAGCGTGGCTATTGTAGGGGTGAGCGTGGATGGTGTAGGGGTGAGCTTGGATGGTGTAGGAGTGAGCGTGGATGTTGTAAAGGTGAGCATGGATGATGTAGGAGTGAGCGTAGATGGTGTAGGGGGTGAGCGTGGGGGTTGTAAAGGTGAGCATGGATGGTGTAGGAGTGAGCGTGGATGTTGTATAGGTGAGCATGGATGGTGTAGGAGTGAGCGTGGATGTTGTAGGGGTGAGAGTGAATGGGGTTGGGGTGAGCGTGGATGGTGTTGGGGTGAGTGTGGATGTTGGCGAGGTGAGCGTGGATGTTGCAGGGGTGAGCGTGGATGTTGCAGGAGTGAGCGTGAATGTTGTAAGGGTGAGGGTGGGTGTTGCAGGAGTGAGCGTGGGTGTTTGTAGGCGTAAACGTGGATGGTGTAGGGGTGAGCGTGGATGGTGTAGGGGTGAGAGTGGATGTTGTAAAGGTGAGCGTGGATGGTGTAGGGGTGAGAGTGGATGTTGTATGAGTGAGCATGGACGGTGTAGATGTGAGTGTGGATGGTATAGGGGAAAGCGTGGATGGTCTAGTGGTGAGCGTGGATGGTCTAGTGGTGAGAGTGGATGGTGTAGGGGTGAGCGTGGATGTTGTAGAGGTGAGCGTGGATGGTGTAGGGGTGAGTGTGGATGTTGTATGAGTGAGCATGGACGTTGTAGATGTGAGTGTAGATGGTATAGGGGAAAGCGTGGATGGTCTAGTGGTGAGCGTGGATGGTCTAGTGGTGAGAGTGGATGGTGTAGGGGTGAGCGTGGATGTTGTAGAGGTGAGCGTGGATGGTGTAGTGGTGAGTGTGGATGGTGTAGGGGTGAGCGTGGATGTTGCAGGAGTGAGCGTGGGTGTTGTAGGAGAAAACGAGGATGGTGTAGGGGTGAGCGTGGATGGTGTAGGGGTGAGCGTGGACGTTGTAAAGGTGAGCATGGATGATGTAGGAGTGAGTGTAGATGGTGTAGGGGGTGAGCGTGGAGGTTGTAAAGGTGAGCATGGATGGTGTATGAGTGAGCGTGGATGTTGTAGGGGTGAGAGTGAATGGGGTTGGGGTGGGCGTGGATGGTGTTGGGGTGAGTATGGATGTTGGCGTGGTGAGCATTGATGTTACAGGGGTGAGCGTGGATGTTGCAGGAGTGAGCGTGAATGTTGTAGGGGTGAGAGTGGATGTTGGAAAGGTGAGCGTGGATGGTGTAGGGGTGAGAGTGGATGTTGTATGAGTGAGCATGGAAGGTGTAGAGGTGAGTGTGGATGGTATAGGGGAAAGCATGGATGGTGTAGTGGTGAGCGTGGATGGTGTAGGGGTGAGAGTGGATTTGGTGGGGGTGAGCGTGGATGTGGTAGGGGTGAGCGTGGAAGGTGTAGGGGTGAGCGTGGATGGTGTAGGAGTGAGCGTGGATGGTGTAGGGGTGAGCGTGGGTGGTGGAGGGGTGAGCGTGGATGGTGTAGGGGTGAGCGTGGATGGTGTAGGAGTGAGCGTGGACATTGTAAAGGTGAGCGTGGACGGTGTAGGGGTGAGCGTGGACGTTGTATGGGTGAACGTAGATGTTGTAGGGGTGAGCGGGGATGTTGTAGGGGTGAGGGTGGATGTTGTAGCGGTGAGCGTGGATGGTGTTGGGGTGAGGGTGGATGTTGTAGGGGTGAGCGTGGATGTTGTAGGGGTGAGCGTGGATGGTGCAGGGGTGAGCGTGGATGGTGCAGGGGTGAGCGTGGATGTTGCAGGAATGAGCATGGATTTTGTATGAGAGAGCGTGGATGTTGTAGGGGTGAGTGTGGATGGTGAAGGGGTGAGCGTGGATGTTGCAGGAGTGAGCGTGGGTGTTGTATGCGTAAACGTGGATGGTGTAAGGGTGAGCGTGGACGTTGTAAAGGTGAGCATGGATGATGTAGGAGTGAGCGTAGATGGTGTAGGGGGTGAGCGTGGAGGTTGTAAATGTGAGCGTGGAGGTTGTAAAGGTGAGCGTGGATGGTGTAGGAGTGAGCGTGGATGTTGTAGGGGTGAGAGTGGATGGGGTTGGAGTGGGCGTGGATGTTGTCGGGGTGAGTATGGATGTTGGAGAGGTGAGCGTGGATGGTGAAGGGGTGAGAGTGGATGTTGTATGAGTGAGCATGGACGGTGTAGATGTGAGTGTGGATGGTATAGGGGAAAGCGTGGATGGTGTAGGGGTGAACGTAGGCTATTGTAGGGGTGAGCGTGGATGGTGTAGGGGTGAGCGTGGATGGTGTAGGGGTGAGCGTGGATGTTGCAGGAGTGAACATGGGTGTTGTAGGAGTAAACGTGGATGGTGTAGGGGTGAGCGTGGATGGTGTAGGGGTGAGTGTGGACGTTGTAAAGGTGAGCATTGATGATGTAGGAGTGAGCGTAGATGGTGTAGGGGGTGAGCGTGGATGTTGCAGGGGTGAGCGTGGATATTGCAGGAGTGAGCGTGAATGTTGTAGGCGTGAGCGTGGATGGTGTAGGGGTGAGCGTGGCTATTGTAGGGGTGAGCGTGGATGGTGTAGGGGTGAGCATGGATGGTGTAGGAGTGAGCGTGGATGGTGTAGGGGTGAGCGTGGATGGTGTAGGGGTGAGCGTAGATGGTGTAGGGGGTGAGCGTGGAGGTTGTAAAGGTGAGCGTGGATGTTGTAGGGGTGAGAGTGGATGGGGTTGGGGTGGGCGTGGATGGTGTGGGGGGTGAGAGTGGATGGTGTCGGGGTGAGAGTGGATGGTGTCGGGGTGAGTATGGATGTTGGAGAGGTGAGCGTGGATGGTGTAGGGGTGAGCGTGGATGGTATAGGGGTGAGCGTGGATGGTGTAGGGGTGAGAGTGGATGTTGTAAAGGTGAGCGTGGATGGTGTAGGGGTGAGAGTGGATGTTGTATGAGTGAGCATGGACGGTGTAGATGTGAGTGTGGATGGTATAGGGGAAAGCGTGGATGTTGCAGTGGTGAGCGTGGATGGTGTAGGGGTGAGCGTGGATGTTGTAGAGGCGAGCGTGGATGGTGTAAGGGTGAGCGTGGCTATTGTAGGGGTGAGCGTGGATGGTGTAAGGGTGAGCGTGGATGTTGCAGGAGTGAGCGTGGATTTTGTATGAGAGAGCGTGGATGTTGCAGGAGTGAGCGTGGGTGTTGTAGGAGTAAACGTGGATGGTGTAGGGGTGAGTGTGGATGGTGTAGGGGTGAGCGTGGACGTTGTAAAGGTGAGTATGGATGATGTAGGAGTGAGCGTAGATGGTTAGGGGGTGAGCGTGGATGTTGCAGGGGTGAGCGTGGATATTGCAGGAGTGAGCGTGAATGTTGTAGGGGTGAGCGTGGATGGTGTAGGGGTGAGCGTGGCTATTGTAGGGGTGAGCGTGGATGGTGTAGGGGTGAGCTTGGATGGTGTAGGAGTGAGCGTGGATGTTGTAAAGGTGAGCATGGATGATGTAGGAGTGGGCGTAGATGGTGTAGGGGGTGAGTGTGGGGGTTGTAGGGGTGAGAGTGAATGGGGTTGGGGTGAGCGTGGATGGTGTTGGGGTGAGTGTGGATGTTGGCGAGGTGAGCGTGGATGTTGCAGGAGTGAGCGTGGGTGTTGTAGGAGTAAACGTGGATGGTGTAGGGGTGAGCGTGGATGGTGTAGGGGTGAGCATGGACGTTGTAAAGGTGAGCATGGATGGTGTAGGAGTGAGCGTGGATGTTGTAGGGGTTAGAGTGGATGGGGTTGGGGTGGGCGTGGATGGTGTTGGGGTGAGAGTGGATGGTGTCGGGGTGAGTATGGATGTTGGAGAGGTGAGCGTGGATGGTGTAGGGGTGAGCGTGGATGTTGTAGAAGTGAGCGTGGATGTTGTAGGGGTGGGCGTTGATGGTGTAGGGGTGAGAGTGGATGTTGTAAAGGTGAGGGTGGATGGTGTAGGGGTGAGCGTGGATGTTGTAGAAGTGAGCATAGATGGTGTAGGAGTGAGGGTGGATGTTGTAGCGGTGAGCGTGGATGGTGTTGGGGTGAGGGTGGATGATGTAGGGGTGAGCGTGGATGTTGTCGGGGTGAGGGTGGATGGTGTAGAGGTGAGTGTGGATGTTGTAGAGGTGAGCGTGGATGGTGTAGGGGTGAGCGTGGCTATTGTAGGGGTGAGCGTGGATGGTGTAGGGGTGAGCGTGGATGTTGCAGGAGTGAACGTGGGTGTTGTAGGAGTAAACGTGGATGGTGTAGGAGTGAGCGTTGATGGTGTAGGGGTGAGCGTGGATGTTGTTGGGGTGAGAGTGGATGTTGTATGAGTGAGCATGGACGGTGTAGATGTGAGTGTGGATGGTATAGGGGAAAGCGTGGATGGTCTAGTGGCGAGCGTGGATGGTCTAGTGGTGAGCGTGGATGGTGTAGGGGTGAGCGTGGATGTTGTAGAGGTGAGCGTGGATGGTGTAGGGGTGAGCGTGGATGTTGTATGAGTGAGCATGGACGTTGTAGATGTGAGTGTAGATGGTATAGGGGAAAGCGTGGATGGTGTAGTGGTGAGTGTGGATGGTGTAGGGGTGAGCGTGGATGTTGTAGGGGTGAGCGTGGCTATTGTAGGGGTGAGCGTGGATGGTGTAGGGGTGAGCGTGGATGTTGCAGGAGTGAGCGTGGGTGTTGTAGGAGTAAACGTGGATGGTGTAGGGGTGAGCGTGGATGGTGTAGGGGTGAGCGTGGACGTTGTAAAGGTGAGCATGGATGATGTAGGAGTGAGTGTAGATGGTGTAGGGGGTGAGCGTGGAGGTTGTAAAGGTGAGCATGGATGGTGTAGGAGTGAGCGTGGATGTTGTAGGGGTGAGAGTGAATGGGGTTGGGGTGGGCGTGGAAGGTGTTGGGGTGAGTATGGATGTTGGCGAGGTGAGCATTGATGTTGCAGGGGTGAGCGTGGATGTTGCAGGAGTGAGCGTGAATGTTGTAGGGGTGAGAGTGGATGTTGTAAAGGTGAGCGTGGATGGTGTAGGGGTGAGAGTGGATGTTGTATGAGTGAGCATGGAAGGTGTAGAGGTGAGTGTGGATGGTATAGGGGAAAGCATGGATGGTGTAGTGGTGAGCGTGGATGGTGTAGGGGTGAGAGTGGATTTGGTGGGGGTGAGCGTGGATGTGGTAGGGGTGAGCGTGGAAGGTGTAGGGGTGAGCGTGGATGGTGTAGGAGTGATAGTGGATGGTGTAGGGGTGAGCGTGGGTGGTGTAGGGGTGAGCGTGGATGGTGTAGGGGTGAGCGTGGATGGTGTAGGAGTGAGCGTGGACATTGTAAAGGTGAGCGTTGACGGTGTAGGGGTGAGCGTGGACGTTGTAGGGGTGAACGTAGACGTTGTAGGGGTGAGCGGGGATGTTGTAGGGGTGAGGGTGGATGTTGTAGCGGTGAGCGTGGATGGTGTTGGGGTGAGGGTGGATGTTGTAGGGGTGAGCGTGGATGTTGTAGGGGTGAGCGTGGATGGTGTAAGGGTGAGCGTGGATGTTGCAGGAGTTAGCATGGATTTTGTATGAGAGAGCGTGGATGTTGTAGGGGTGAGTGTGGATGGTGAAGGGGTGAGCGTGGATGTTGCCGGAGTGAGCGTGGGTGTTGTAGGCGTAAACGTGGATGGTGTAGGGCTGAGCGTGAATGGTGTAGGGGTCACCGTGGACGTTGTAAAGGTGAGCATGGATGATGTAGGAGTGAGCATAGATGGTGTAGGGGGTGAGCGTGGAGGTTGTAAATGTGAGCGTGGAGGTTGTAAAGGTGAGCGTGGATGGTGTAGGAGTGAGCGTGGATGTTGTAGGGGTGAGAGTGGATGGGGTTGGAGTGGGCGTGGATGTTGTCAGGGTGAGTATGGATGTTGGAGAGGTGAGCGTGGATGGTGTAGGGGTGAGAGTGGATGTTGTATGAGTGAGCATGGACGGTGTAGATGTGAGTGTGGATGGTATAGGGGAAAGCGTGGATGGTGTAGTGGTGAGCGTGGATGGTGTAGGGGTGAGCGTGGATGTTGTAGAGGTGAGCGTGGATGGTGTAGGGGTGAGCGTGGCTATTGTAGGGGTGAGCGTGGATGGCGTAGGTGTGAGCGTGGATGTTGCAGGAGTGAGCGTGGATTTTGTATGAGAGAGCGTGGATGTTTAAGGAGCGAGTATGGTGTAGGGGTGAGCGTGGATGGTGTAGGGGTGAGCGTGGATGTTGCAGGAGTGAACGTGGGTGTTGTAGGAGTAAAACGTGGATGAGGTAGGGGTGAGCGTGGATGGTGTAGGGGTGAGCGTGGACGTTGCAAAGGTGAGCATTGATGATGTAGGAGTGAGCGTAGATGGTGTAGGGGGTGAGTGTGGATGTTGCAGGGGTGAGCGTGGATATTGCAGGAGTGAGCGTGAATGTTGTAGGCGTGAGCGTGGATGGTGTAGGGGTGAGCGTGGCTATTTTAGGGGTGAGCGTGGATGGTGTAAGGGTGAGCTTGGATGGTGTAGGAGTGAGCGTGGATGGTGTAGGGGTGAGCGTGGATGGTGTAGGGGTGAGTGTAGATGGTGTAGGGGGTGAGCGTGGAGGTTGCAAAGGTGAGCGTGGAGGTTGTAAAGGTGAGCGTGGATGGTGTAGGAGTGAGCGTGGATGTTGTAGGGGTGAGAGTGGATGGGGATGGGGTGGGCGTGGATGGTGTGGGGGGTGAGAGTGGATGGTGTTGGGGTGAGAGTGTATGGTGTCGGGGTGAGTATGGATGTAGGAGAGGTGAGCGTGGATGGTGTAGGGGTGAGCGTGGATGGTGTAGGGGTGAGCGTGGATGTTGCAGGAGTGAGCGTGGATGTTGTAGGAGTGAGCGTGGATGGTGTAGGGGTGAGCGTGGATGTTGTAGGAGTGAGAGTGGATGTTGTAGGGGTGGGCGTGGATGGTGTAGGGGTGAGAGTGGATGTTGTAAAGGTGAGGGTGGATGGTGTAGGGGTGAGCGTGGATGTTGTAGAAGTGAGCGTAGATGGTGTAGGAGTGAGGGTGGATGTTGTAGCGGTGAGAGTGGATGGCGTTGGGGTGAGGGTGGATGTTGTAGGGGTGAGCGTGGATGTTGTCGGGGTGAGGGTGGATGGTGTAGAGGTGAGTGTGGATGTTGTAGAGGTGAGCGTGGATGGTGTAGGGGTGAGCGTGGCTATTGTAGGGGTGAACGTGGATGGTGTAGGGGTGGGCTTGGATGGTGAAGGTGTGAGCGTGGCTGGTGTAGGAGTGAGCGTGGCTGGTGTAGGAATGAGCGTGGATGGTGTAGGGGTGAGCGTGGATGTTGTAGGGGTGAGAGTGGATGTTGTATGAGTGAGCATGGACGGTGTAGATGTGAGTGTGGATGGTATAGGCCGGGAAAGCGTGGATGGTCTAGTGGCGAGCGTGGATGGTCTAGTGGTGAGCGTGGATGGTGTAGGGGTGAGCGTGGATGTTGTAGAGGTGAGCGTGGATGGTGTAGGGGTGAGCGTTGATGGTGTAGGGGTGAGCGTGGATGTTGCAGGAGTGAGCGTGGGTGTTGTAGGAGTAAACGTGGATGGTGTAGGGGTGAGCGTGGATGGTGTAGGGGTGAGCGTGGACGTTGTAAACGTGAGCATGGATGATGTAGGAGTGAGTGTAGATGGTGTAGGGGGTGAGCGTGGAGGTTGTAAAGGTGAGCATGGATGGTGTAGGAGTGAGCGTGGATGTTGTAGGGGTGAGAGTGAATGGGGTTGGGGTGGGCGTGGATGGTGTTGGGGTGAGTATGGATGTTGGCGAGGTGAGCATTGATGTTGCAGGGGTGAGCGTGGATGTTGCAGGAGTGAGCGTGAATGTTGTAGGGGTGAGAGTGGATGTTGTAAAGGTGAGCGTGGATGGTGTAGGGGTGAGAGTGGATGTTGTATGAGTGAGCATGGAAGGTGTAGAGGTGAGTGTGGATGGTATAGGGGAAAGCATGGATGGTGTAGTGGTGAGCGTGGATGGTGTAGGGGTGAGAGTGGATTTGGTGGGGGTGAGCGTGGATGTGGTAGGGGTGAGCGTGGAAGGTGTAGGGGTGAGCGTGGATGGTGTAGGAGTGAGCGTGGATGGTGTAGGGGTGAGCGTGGGTGGTGGAGGGGTGAGCATGGATGGTGTAGGGGTGAGCGTGGATGGTGTAGGAGTGAGCGTGGACATTGTAAAGGTGAGCGTGGACGGTGTAGGGGTGAGCGTGGACGTTGTAGGGGTGAACGTAGATGTTGTAGGGGTGAGCGGGGATGTTGTGGGGGTGAGGGTGGATGTTGTAGCGGTGAGCGTGGATGGTGTTGGGGTGAGGGTGGATGTTGTAGGGGTGAGCGTGGATGTTGTAGGGGTGAGCGTGGATGGTGCAGGGGTGAGGGTGGATGTTGTAGCGGTGAGCGTGGATGTTGCAGGGGTGAGCGTGGATATTGCAGGAGTGAGCGTGAATGTTGTAGGCGTGAGCGTGGATGGTGTAGGGGTGAGCGTGGCTATTTTAGGGGTGAGCGTGGATGGTGTAAGGGTGAGCTTGGATGGTGTAGGAGTGAGCGTGGATGGTGTAGGGGTGAGCGTGGATGGTGTAGGGGTGAGTGTAGATGGTGTAGGGGGTGAGCGTGGAGGTTGCAAAGGTGAGCGTGGAGGTTGTAAAGGTGAGCGTGGATGGTGTAGGAGTGAGCGTGGATGTTGTAGGGGTGAGAGTGGATGGGGATGGGGTGGGCGTGGATGGTGTGGGGGGTGAGAGTGGATGGTGTTGGGGTGAGAGTGGATGGTGTCGGGGTGAGTATGGATGTAGGAGAGGTGAGCGTGGATGGTGTAGGGGTGAGCGTGGATGGTGTAGGGGTGAGCGTGGATGTTGCAGGAGTGAGCGTGGATGTTGTAGGAGTGAGTGTGGATGGTGTAGGGGTGAGCGTGGATGTTGTAGGAGTGAGAGTGGATGTTGTAGGGGTGGGCGTGGATGGTGTAGGGGTGAGAGTGGATGTTGTAAAGGTGAGGGTGGATGGTGTAGGGGTGAGCGTGGATGTTGTAGAAGTGAGCGTAGATGGTGTAGGAGTGAGGGTGGATGTTGTAGCGGTGAGAGTGGATGGCGTTGGGGTGAGGGTGGATGTTGTAGGGGTGAGCGTGGATGTTGTCGGGGTGAGGGTGGATGGTGTAGAGGTGAGTGTGGATGTTGTAGAGGTGAGCGTGGATGGTGTAGGGGTGAGCGTGGCTATTGTAGGGGTGAACGTGGATGGTGTAGGGGTGGGCTTGGATGGTGAAGGTGTGAGCGTGGCTGGTGTAGGAGTGAGCGTGGCTGGTGTAGGAATGAGCGTGGATGGTGTAGGGGTGAGCGTGGATGTTGTAGGGGTGAGAGTGGATGTTGTATGAGTGAGCATGGACGGTGTAGATGTGAGTGTGGATGGTATAGGCCGGGAAAGCGTGGATGGTCTAGTGGCGAGCGTGGATGGTCTAGTGGTGAGCGTGGATGGTGTAGGGGTGAGCGTGGATGTTGTAGAGGTGAGCGTAGATGGTGTAGGGGTGAGCGTTGATGGTGTAGGGGTGAGCGTGGATGTTGCAGGAGTGAGCGTGGGTGTTGTAGGAGTAAACGTGGATGGTGTAGGGGTGAGCGTGGATGGTGTAGGGGTGAGCGTGGACGTTGTAAACGTGAGCATGGATGATGTAGGAGTGAGTGTAGATGGTGTAGGGGGTGAGCGTGGAGGTTGTAAAGGTGAGCATGGATGGTGTAGGAGTGAGCGTGGATGTTGTAGGGGTGAGAGTGAATGGGGTTGGGGTGGGCGTGGATGGTGTTGGGGTGAGTATGGATGTTGGCGAGGTGAGCATTGATGTTGCAGGGGTGAGCGTGGATGTTGCAGGAGTGAGCGTGAATGTTGTAGGGGTGAGAATGGATGTTGTAAAGGTGAGCGTGGATGGTGTAGGGGTGAGAGTGGATGTTGTATGAGTGAGCATGGAAGGTGTAGAGGTGAGTGTGGATGGTATAGGGGAAAGCATGGATGGTGTAGTGGTGAGCGTGGATGGTGTAGGGGTGAGAGTGGATTTGGTGGGGGTGAGCGTGGATGTGGTAGGGGTGAGCGTGGAAGGTGTAGGGGTGAGCGTGGATGGTGTAGGAGTGAGCGTGGATGGTGTAGGGGTGAGCGTGGGTGGTGGAGGGGTGAGCATGGATGGTGTAGGGGTGAGCGTGGATGGTGTAGGAGTGAGCGTGGACATTGTAAAGGTGAGCGTGGACGGTGTAGGGGTGAGCGTGGACGTTGTAGGGGTGAACGTAGATGTTGTAGGGGTGAGCGGGGATGTTGTGGGGGTGAGGGTGGATGTTGTAGCGGTGAGCGTGGATGGTGTTGGGGTGAGGGTGGATGTTGTAGGGGTGAGCGTGGATGTTGTAGGGGTGAGCGTGGATGGTGCAGGGGTGAGCGTGGATGGTGCAGGGGTGAGCGTGGATGTTGCAGGAGTGAGCATGGATTTTGTATGAGAGAGCGTGGATGTTGTAGGGGTGAGTGTGGATGGTGAAGGGGTGAGCGTGGATGTTGCAGGAGTGAGCGTGGGTGTTGTATGCGTAAACGTGGATGGTGTAGGGGTGAGCGTGGACGTTGTAAAGGTGAGCATGGATGATGTAGGAGTGAGCGTAGATGGTGTAGGGGGTGAGCGTGGAGGTTGTAAATGTGAGCGTGGAGGTTGTAAAGGTGAGCGTGGATGGTGTAGGAGTGAGCGTGGATGTTGTAGGGGTGAGAGTGGATGGGGTTGGAGTGGGCGTGGATGTTGTCGGGGTGAGTATGGATGTTGGAGAGGTGAGCGTGGATGGTGTAGGGGTGAGAGTGGATGTTGTATGAGTGAGCATGGACGGTGTAGATGTGAGTGTGGATGGTATAGGGGAAAGCGTGGATGGTGTAGGGGTGAGCGTGGCTATTGTAGGGGTGAGCGTGGATGGCGTAGGTGTGAGCGTGGATGTTGCAGGAGTGAGCGTGGATTTTGTATGAGAGAGCGTGGATGTTTAAGGAGCGAGTGTGGATGGTGTAGGGGTGAGCGTGGATGGTGTAGGGGTGAGCGTGGATGTTGCAGGAGTGAACATGGGTGTTGTAGGAGTAAACGTGGATGGTGTAGGGGTGAGCGTGGATGGTGTAGGGGTGAGTGTGGATGGTGTAGGGGTGAGCGTGGATGTTGCAGGAGTGAGCGTGGGTGTTGTAAGAGAAAACGTGGATGGTGTAGGGGTGAGCGTGGATGGTGTAGGGGTGAGCGTGGACGTTGTAAAGGTGAGCATGGATGATGTAGGAGTGAGTGTAGATGGTGTAGGGGGTGAGCGTGGAGGTTGTAAAGGTGAGCATGGATGGTGTATGAGTGAGCGTGGATGTTGTAGGGGTGAGAGTGAATGGGGTTGGGGTGGGCGTGGATGGTGTTGGGGTGAGTATGGATGTTGGCGTGGTGAGCATTGATGTTACAGGGGTGAGCGTGGATGTTGCAGGAGTGAGCGTGAATGTTGTAGGGGTGAGAGTGGATGTTGTAAAGGTGAGCGTGGATGGTGTAGGGGTGAGAGTGGATGTTGTATGAGTGAGCATGGAAGGTGTAGAGGTGAGTGTGGATGGTATAGGGGAAAGCATGGATGGTGTAGTGGTGAGCGTGGATGGTGTAGGGGTGAGAGTGGATTTGGTGGGGGTGAGCGTGGATGTGGTAGGGGTGAGCGTGGAAGGTGTAGGGGTGAGCGTGGATGGTGTAGGAGTGAGCGTGGATGGTGTAGGGGTGAGCGTGGGTGGTGGAGGGGTGAGCGTGGATGGTGTAGGGGTGAGCGTGGATGGTGTAGGAGTGAGCGTGGACGTTGTAGGGGTGAACGTAGATGTTGTAGGGGTGAGCGGGGATGTTGTAGGGGTGAGGGTGGATGTTGTAGCGGTGAGCGTGGATGGTGTTGGGGTGAGGGTGGATGTTGTAGGGGTGAGCGTGGATGTTGTAGGGGTGAGCGTGGATGGTGCAGGGGTGAGCGTGGATGGTGCAGGGGTGAGCGTGGATGTTGCAGGAGTGAGCATGGATTTTGTATGAGAGAGCGTGGATGTTGTAGGGGTGAGTGTGGATGGTGAAGGGGTGAGCGTGGATGTTGCAGGAGTGAGCGTGGGTGTTGTATGCGTAAACGTGGATGGTGTAGGGGTGAGCGTGGACGTTGTAAAGGTGAGCATGGATGATGTAGGAGTGAGCGTAGATGGTGTAGGGGGTGAGCGTGGAGGTTGTAAATGTGAGCGTGGAGGTTGTAAAGGTGAGCGTGGATGGTGTAGGAGTGAGCTGGATGTTGTAGGGGTGAGAGTGGATGGGGTTGGAGTGGGCGTGGATGTTGTCGGGGTGAGTATGGATGTTGGAGAGGTGAGCGTGGATGGTGTAGGGGTGAGAGTGGATGTTGTATGAGTGAGCATGGACGGTGTAGATGTGAGTGTGGATGGTATAGGGGAAAGCGTGGATGGTGTAGGGGTGAGCGTGGCTATTGTAGGGGTGAGCGTGGATGGCGTAGGTGTGAGCGTGGATGTTGCAGGAGTGAGCGTGGATTTTGTATGAGAGAGCGTGGATGTTTAAGGAGCGAGTGTGGATGGTGTAGGGGTGAGCGTGGATGGTGTAGGGGTGAGCGTGGATGTTGCAGGAGTGAACATGGGTGTTGTAGGAGTAAACGTGGATGGTGTAGGGGTGAGCGTGGATGGTGTAGGGGTGAGTGTGGATGGTGTAGGGGTGAGCGTGGATGTTGCAGGAGTGAGCGTGGGTGTTGTAGGAGAAAACGTGGATGGTGTAGGGGTGAGCGTGGATGGTGTAGGGGTGAGCGTGGACGTTGTAAAGGTGAGCATGGATGATGTAGGAGTGAGTGTAGATGGTGTAGGGGGTGAGCGTGGAGGTTGTAAAGGTGAGCATGGATGGTGTATGAGTGAGCGTGGATGTTGTAGGGGTGAGAGTGAATGGGGTTGGGGTGGGCGTGGATGGTGTTGGGGTGAGTATGGATGTTGGCGTGGTGAGCATTGATGTTACAGGGGTGAGCGTGGATGTTGCAGGAGTGAGCGTGAATGTTGTAGGGGTGAGAGTGGATGTTGTAAAGGTGAGCGTGGATGGTGTAGGGGTGAGAGTGGATGTTGTATGAGTGAGCATGGAAGGTGTAGAGGTGAGTGTGGATGGTATAGGGGAAAGCATGGATGGTGTAGTGGTGAGCGTGGATGGTGTAGGGGTGAGAGTGGATTTGGTGGGGGTGAGCGTGGATGTGGTAGGGGTGAGCGTGGAAGGTGTAGGGGTGAGCGTGGATGGTGTAGGAGTGAGCGTGGATGGTGTAGGGGTGAGCGTGGGTGGTGGAGGGGTGAGCGTGGATGGTGTAGGGGTGAGCGTGGATGGTGTAGGAGTGAGCGTGGACATTGTAAAGGTGAGCGTGGACGGTGTAGGGGTGAGCGTGGACGTTGTAGGGGTGAACGTAGATGTTGTAGGGGTGAGCGGGGATGTTGTAGGGGTGAGGGTGGATGTTGTAGCGGTGAGCGTGGATGGTGTTGGGGTGAGGGTGGATGTTGTAGGGGTGAGCGTGGATGTTGTAGGGGTGAGCGTGGATGGTGCAGGGGTGAGCGTGGATGGTGCAGGGGTGAGCGTGGATGTTGCAGGAGTGAGCATGGATTTTGTATGAGAGAGCGTGGATGTTGTAGGGGTGAGTGTGGATGGTGAAGGGGTGAGCGTGGATGTTGCAGGAGTGAGCGTGGGTGTTGTATGCGTAAACGTGGATGGTGTAGGGGTGAACGTGGACGTTGTAAAGGTGAGCATGGATGATGTAGGAGTGAGCGTAGATGGTGTAGGGGGTGAGCGTGGAGGTTGTAAATGTGAGCGTGGAGGTTGTAAAGGTGAGCGTGGATGGTGTAGGAGTGAGCGTGGATGTTGTAGGGGTGAGAGTGGATGGGGTTGGAGTGGGCGTGGATGTTGTCGGGGTGAGTATGGATGTTGGAGAGGTGAGCGTGGATGGTGTAGGGGTGAGAGTGGATGTTGTATGAGTGAGCATGGACGGTGTAGATGTGAGTGTGGATGGTATAGGGGAAAGCGTGGATGGTGTAGGGGTGAGCGTGGCTATTGTAGGGGTGAGCGTGGATGGCGTAGGTGTGAGCGTGGATGTTGCAGGAGTGAGCGTGGATTTTGTATGAGAGAGCGTGGATGTTTAAGGAGCGAGTGTGGATGGTGTAGGGGTGAGCGTGGATGGTGTAGGGGTGAGCGTGGATGTTGCAGGAGTGAACATGGGTGTTGTAGGAGTAAACGTGGATGGTGTAGGGGTGAGCGTGGATGGTGTAGGGGTGAGTGTGGATGGTGTAGGGGTGAGCGTGGATGTTGCAGGAGTGAGCGTGGGTGTTGTAAGAGAAAACGTGGATGGTGTAGGGGTGAGCGTGGATGGTGTAGGGGTGAGCGTGGACGTTGTAAAGGTGAGCATGGATGATGTAGGAGTGAGTGTAGATGGTGTAGGGGGTGAGCTTGGAGGTTGTAAAGGTGAGCATGGATGGTGTATGAGTGAGCGTGGATGTTGTAGGGGTGAGAGTGAATGGGGTTGGGGTGGGCGTGGATGGTGTTGGGGTGAGTATGGATGTTGGCGTGGTGAGCATTGATGTTACAGGGGTGAGCGTGGATGTTGCAGGAGTGAGCGTGAATGTTGTAGGGGTGAGAGTGGATGTTGTATGAGTGAGCATGGACGGTGTAGATGTGAGTGTGGATGGTATAGGGGAAAGCGTGGATGGTGTAGGGGTGAGCGTGGCTATTGTAGGGGTGAGCGTGGATGGCGTAGGTGTGAGCGTGGATGTTGCAGGAGTGAGCGTGGATTTTGTATGAGAGAGCGTGGATGTTTAAGGAGCGAGTGTGGATGGTGTAGGGGTGAGCGTGGATGGTGTAGGGGTGAGCGTGGATGTTGCAGGAGTGAACATGGGTGTTGTAGGAGTAAACGTGGATGGTGTAGGGGTGAGCGTGGATGGTGTAGGGGTGAGTGTGGATGGTGTAGGGGTGAGCCTGGATGTTGCAGGAGTGAGCGTGGGTGTTGTAAGAGAAAACGTGGATGGTGTAGGGGTGAGCGTGGATGGTGTAGGGGTGAGCGTGGACGTTGTAAAGGTGAGCATGGATGATGTAGGAGTGAGTGTAGATGGTGTAGGGGGTGAGCGTGGAGGTTGTAAAGGTGAGCATGGATGGTGTATGAGTGAGCGTGGATGTTGTAGGGGTGAGAGTGAATGGGGTTGGGGTGGGCGTGGATGGTGTTGGGGTGAGTATGGATGTTGGCGTGGTGAGCATTGATGTTACAGGGGTGAGCGTGGATGTTGCAGGAGTGAGCGTGAATGTTGTAGGGGTGAGAGTGGATGTTGTAAAGGTGAGCGTGGATGGTGTAGGGGTGAGAGTGGATGTTGTATGAGTGAGCATGGAAGGTGTAGAGGTGAGTGTGGATGGTATAGGGGAAAGCATGGATGGTGTAGTGGTGAGCGTGGATGGTGTAGGGGTGAGAGTGGATTTGGTGGGGGTGAGCGTGGATGTGGTAGGGGTGAGCGTGGAAGGTGTAGGGGTGAGCGTGGATGGTGTAGGAGTGAGCGTGGATGGTGTAGGGGTGAGCGTGGGTGGTGGAGGGGTGAGCGTGGATGGTGTAGGGGTGAGCGTGGATGGTGTAGGAGTGAGCGTGGACGTTGTAGGGGTGAACGTAGATGTTGTAGGGGTGAGCGGGGATGTTGTAGGGGTGAGGGTGGATGTTGTAGCGGTGAGCGTGGATGGTGTTGGGGTGAGGGTGGATGTTGTAGGGGTGAGCGTGGATGTTGTAGGGGTGAGCGTGGATGGTGCAGGGGTGAGCGTGGATGGTGCAGGGGTGAGCGTGGATGTTGCAGGAGTGAGCATGGATTTTGTATGAGAGAGCGTGGATGTTGTAGGGGTGAGTGTGGATGGTGAAGGGGTGAGCGTGGATGTTGCAGGAGTGAGCGTGGGTGTTGTATGCGTAAACGTGGATGGTGTAGGGGTGAGCGTGGACGTTGTAAAGGTGAGCATGGATGATGTAGGAGTGAGCGTAGATGGTGTAGGGGGTGAGCGTGGAGGTTGTAAATGTGAGCGTGGAGGTTGTAAAGGTGAGCGTGGATGGTGTAGGAGTGAGCGTGGATGTTGTAGGGGTGAGAGTGGATGGGGTTAGAGTGGGCGTGGATGTTGTCGGGGTGAGTATGGATGTTGGAGAGGTGAGCGTGGATGGTGTAGGGGTGAGAGTGGATGTTGTATGAGTGAGCATGGACGGTGTAGATGTGAGTGTGGATGGTATAGGGGAAAGCGTGGATGGTGTAGGGGTGAGCGTGGCTATTGTAGGGGTGAGCGTGGATGGCGTAGGTGTGAGCGTGGATGTTGCAGGAGTGAGCGTGGATTTTGTATGAGAGAGCGTGGATGTTTAAGGAGCGAGTGTGGATGGTGTAGGGGTGAGCGTGGATGGTGTAGGGGTGAGCGTGGATGTTGCAGGAGTGAACATGGGTGTTGTAGGAGTAAACGTGGATGGTGTAGGGGTGAGCGTGGATGGTGTAGGGGTGAGTGTGGACGTTGTAAAGGTGAGCATTGATGATGTAGGAGTGAGCGTAGATGGTGTAGGGGGTGAGCGTGGATGTTGCAGGGGTGAGCGTGGATATTGCAGGAGTGAGCGTGAATGTTGTAGGCGTGAGCGTGGATGGTGTAGGGGTGAGCGTGGCTATTGTAGGGGTGAGCGTGGATGGTGTAGGGGTGAGCTTGGATGGTGTAGGAGTGAGCGTGGATGGTGTAGGGGTGAGCGTGGATGGTGTAGGGGTGAGCGTAGATGGTGTAGGGGGTGAGCGTGGAGGTTGTAAAGGTGAGCGTGGATGTTGTAGGGGTGAGAGTGGATGGGGTTGGGGTGGGCGTGGATGGTGTGGGGGGTGAGAGTGGATGGTGTCGGGGTGAGAGTGGATGGTGTCGGGGTGAGTATGGATGTTGGAGAGGTGAGCGTGGATGGTGTAGGGGTGAGCGTGGATGGTATAGGGGTGAGCGTGGATGGTGTAGGGGTGAGAGTGGATGTTGTAAAGGTGAGCGTGGATGGTGTAGGGGTGAGAGTGGATGTTGTATGAGTGAGCATGGACGGTGTAGATGTGAGTGTGGATGGTATAGGGGAAAGCGTGGATGTTGTAGTGGTGAGCGTGGATGGTGTAGGGGTGAGCGTGGATGTTGTAGAGGCGAGCGTGGATGGTGTAAGGGTGAGCGTGGCTATTGTAGGGGTGAGCGTGGATGGTGTAGGGGTGAGCGTGGATGTTGCAGGAGTGAGCGTGGATTTTGTATGAGAGAGCGTGGATGTTGCAGGAGTGAGCGTGGGTGTTGTAGGAGTAAACGTGGATGGTGTAGGGGTGAGTGTGGATGGTGTAGGGGTGAGCGTGGACGTTGTAAAGGTGAGCATGGAAGATGTAAGAGTGAGCGTAGATGGTTAGGGGGTGAGCGTGGATGTTGCAGGGGTGAGCGTGGATATTGCAGGAGTGAGCGTGAATGTTGTAGGGGTGAGCGTGGATGGTGTAGGGGTGAGCGTGGCTATTGTAAGGGTGAGCGTGGATGGTGTAGGGGTGAGCTTGGATGGTGTAGGAGTGAGCGTGGATGTTGTAAAGGTGAGCATGGATGATGTAGGAGTGGGCGTAGATGGTGTAGGGGGTGAGCGTGGGGGTTGTAGGGGTGAGAGTGAATGGGGTTGGGGTGAGCGTGGATGGTGTTGGGGTGAGTGTGGATGTTGGCGAGGTGAGCGTGGATGTTGCAGGAGTGAGCGTGGGTGTTGTAGGAGTAAACGTGGATGGTGTAGGGGTGAGCGTGGATGGTGTAGGGGTGAGCATGGACGTTGTAAAGGTGAGCATGGATGGTGTAGGAGTGAGCGTGGATGTTGTAGGGGTTAGAGTGGATGGGGTTTGGGTGGGCATGGATGGTGTTGGGGTGAGAGTGGATGGTGTCGGGGTGAGTATGGATGTTGGAGAGGTGAGCGTGGATGGTGTAGGGGTGAGCGTGGATGTTGTAGGAGTGAGCGTGGATGTTGTAGGGGTGGGCGTGGATGGTGTAGGGGTGAGAGTGGATGTTGTAAAGGTGAGGGTGGATGGTGTAGGGGTGAGCGTGGATGTTGTAGAAGTGAGCATAGATGGTGTAGGAGTGAGGGTGGATGTTGTAGCGGTGAGCGTGGATGGTGTTGGGGTGAGGGTGGATGATGTAGGGGTGAGCGTGGATGTTGTCGGGGTGAGGGTGGATGGTGTAGAGGTGAGTGTGGATGTTGTAGAGGTGAGCGTGGATGGTGTAGCGGTGAGCGTGGCTATTGTAGGGGTGAGCGTGGATGGTGTAGGGGTGAGCGTGGATGTTGCAGGAGTGAACGTGGGTGTTGTAGGAGTAAACGTGGATGGTGTAGGAGTGAGCGTTGATGGTGTAGGGGTGAGCGTGGATGTTGTTGGGGTGAGAGTGGATGTTGTATGAGTGAGCATGGACGGTGTAGATGTGAGTGTGGATGGTATAGGGGAAAGCGTGGATGGTCTAGTGGCGAGCGTGGATGGTCTAGTGGTGAGCGTGGATGGTGTAGGGGTGAGCGTGGATGTTGTAGAGGTGAGCGTGGATGGTGTAGGGGTGAGCGTGGATGTTGTATGAGTGAGCATGGACGTTGTAGATGTGAGTGTAGGTGGTATAGGGGAAAGCGTGGATGGTGTAGTGGTGAGTGTGGATGGTGTAGGGGTGAGCGTGGATGTTGTAGGGGTGAGCGTGGCTATTGTAGGGGTGAGCGTGGATGGTGTATGGGTGAGCGTGGATGTTGCAGGAGTGAGTGTGGGTGTTGTAGGAGTAAACGTGGATGGTGTAGGGGTGAGCGTGGATGGTGTAGGGGTGAGCGTGGACGTTGTAAAGGTGAACATGGATGATGTAGGAGTGAGTGTAGATGGTGTAGGGGGTGAGCGTGGAGGTTGTAAAGGTGAGCATGGATGGTGTAGGAGTGAGCGTGGATGTTGTAGGGGTGAGAGTGAATGGGGTTGGGGTGGGCGTGGATGGTGTTGGGGTGAGTATGGATGTTGGCGAGGTGAGCATTGATGTTGCAGGGGTGAGCGTGGATGTTGCAGGAGTGAGCGTGAATGTTGTAGGGGTGAGAGTGGATGTTGTAAAGGTGAGCGTGGATGGTGTGGGGGTGAGAGTGGATGTTGTATGAGTGAGCATGGAAGGTGTAGAGGTGAGTGTGGATGGTATAGGGGAAAGCATGGATGGTGTAGTGGTGAGCGTGGATGGTGTAGGGGTGAGAGTGGATTTGGTGGGGGTGAGCGTGGATGTGGTAGGGGTGAGCGTGGAAGGTGTAGGGGTGAGCGTGGATGGTGTAGGAGTGAGCGTGGATGGTGTAGGGGTGAGCGTGGGTGGTGTAGGGGTGAGCGTGGATGGTGTAGGGGTGAGCGTGGATGGTGTAGGAGTGAGCGTGGACATTGTAAAGGTGAGCGTGGACGGTGTAGGGGTGAGCGTGGACGTTGTAGGGCTGAACGTAGATGTTGTAGGGGTGAGCGGGGATGTTGTAGGGGTGAGGGTGGATGTTGTAGCGGTGAGCGTGGATGGTGTTGGGGTGAGGGTGGATGTTGTAGGGGTGAGCGTGGATGTTGTAGGGGTGAGCGTGGATGGTGTAAGGGTGAGCGTGGATGTTGCAGGAGTTAGAATGGATTTTGTATGAGAGAGCGTGGATGTTGTAGGGGTGAGTGTGGATGGTGAAGGGGTGAGCGTGGATGTTGCCGGAGTGAGCGTGGGTGTTGTAGGCGTAAACGTGGATGGTGTAGGGCTGAGCGTGGATGGTGTAGGGGTCAGCGTGGACGTTGTAAAGGTGAGCATGGATGATGTAGGAGTGAGCGTAGATGGTGTAGGGGGTGAGCGTGCAGGTTGTAAATGTGAGCGTGGAGGTTGTAAAGGTGAGCGTGGATGGTGTAGGAGTGAGCGTGGATGTTGTAGGGGTGAGAGTGGATGGGGTTGGAGTGGGCGTGGATGTTGTCAGGGTGAGTATGGATGTTGGAGAGGTGAGCGTGGATGGTGTAGGGGTGAGAGTGGATGTTGTATGAGTGAGCATGGACGGTGTAGATGTGAGTGTGGATGGTATAGGGGAAAGCGTGGATGGTGTAGTGGTGAGCGTGGATGGTGTAGGGGTGAGCGTGGATGTTGTAGAGGTGAGCGTGGATGGTGTAGGGGTGAGCGTGGCTATTGTAGGGGTGAGCGTGGATGGCGTAGGTGTGAGCGTGGATGTTGCAGGAGTGAGCGTGGATTTTGTATGAGAGAGCGTGGATGTTTAAGGAGCGAGTATGGTGTAGGGGTGAGCGTGGATGGTGTAGGGGTGAGCGTGGATGGTGTAGGAGTGAGCGTGGATGGTGTAGGGGTGAGCGTGGGTGGTGTAGGGGTGAGCGTGGATGGTGTAGGGGTGAGCGTGGATGGTGTAGGAGTGAGCGTGGACATTGTAAAGGTGAGCGTGGACGGTGTAGGGGTGAGGGTGGACGTTGTAGGGGTGAACGTAGATGTTGTAGGGGTGAGCGGGGATGTTGTAGGGGTGAGGGTGGATGTTGTAGCGGTGAGCGTGGATGGTGTTGGGGTGAGGGTGGATGTTGTAGGGGTGAGCGTGGATGTTGTAGGGGTGAGCGTGGATGGTGTAAGGGTGAGCGTGGATGTTGCAGGAGTTAGCATGGATTTTGTATGAGAGAGCGTGGATGTTGTAGGGGTGAGTGTGGATGGTGAAGGGGTGAGCGTGGATGTTGCCGGAGTGAGCGTGGGTGTTGTAGGCGTAAACGTGGATGGTGTAGGGCTGAGCGTGGATGGTGTAGGGGTCAGCGTGGACGTTGTAAAGGTGAGCATGGATGATGTAGGAGTGAGCGTAGATGGTGTAGGGGGTGAGCGTGGAGGTTGTAAATGTGAGCGTGGAGGTTGTAAAGGTGAGCGTGGATGGTGTAGGAGTGAGCGTGGATGTTGTAGGGGTGAGAGTGGATGGGGTTGGAGTGGGCGTGGATGTTGTGAGGGTGAGTATGGATGTTGGAGAGGTGAGCGTGGATGGTGTAGGGGTGAGAGTGGATGTTGTATGAGTGAGCATGGACGGTGTAGATGTGAGTGTGGATGGTATAGGGGAAAGCGTGGATGGTGTAGTGGTGAGCGTAGATGGTGTAGGGGTGAGCGTGGATGTTGTAGAGGTGAGCGTGGATGGTGTAGGGGTGAGCGTGGCTATTGTAGGGGTGAGCGTGGATGGCGTAGGTGTGAGCGTGGATGTTGCAGGAGTGAGCGTGGATTTTGTATGAGAGAGCGTGGATGTTTAAGGAGCGAGTATGGTGTAGGGGTGAGCGTGGATGGTGTAGGGGTGAGCGTGGATGGTGTAGGAGTGAGCGTGGATGGTGTAGGGGTGAGCGTGGGTGGTGTAGAGGTGAGCGTGGATGGTGTAGGGGTGAGCGTGGATGGTGTAGGAGTGAGCGTGGACATTGTAAAGGTGAGCGTGGACGGTGTAGCGGTGAGCGTGGACGTTGTAGGGGTGAACGTAGATGTTGTAGGGGTGAGCGGGGATGTTGTAGGGGTGAGGGTGGATGTTGTAGCGGTGAGCGTGGATGGTGTTGGGGTGAGGGTGGATGTTGTAGGGGTGAGCGTGGATGTTGTAGGGGTGAGCGTGGATGGTGTAAGGGTGAGCGTGGATGTTGCAGGAGTTAGCATGGATTTTGTATGAGAGAGCGTGGATGTTGTAGGGGTGAGTGTGGATGGTGAAGGGGTGAGCGTGGATGTTGCCGGAGTGAGCGTGGGTGTTGTAGGCGTAAACGTGGATGGTGTAGGGGTGAGCGTGGATGGTGTAGGGGTCAGCGTGAACGTTGTAAAGGTGAGCATGGATGATGTAGGAGTGAGCGTAGATGGTGTAGGGGGTGAGCGTGGAGGTTGTAAATGTGAGCGTGGAGGTTGTAAAGGTGAGCGTGGATGGTGTAGGAGTGAGCGTGGATGTTGTAGGGGTGAGAGTGGATGGGGTTGGAGTGGGCGTGGATGTTGTCAGGGTGAGTATGGATGTTGGAGAGGTGAGCGTGGATGGTGTAGGGGTGAGAGTGGATGTTGTATGAGTGAGCATGGACGGTGTAGATTTGAGTGTGGATGGTATAGGGGAAAGCGTGGATGGTGTAGTGGTGAGCGTGGATGGTGTAGGGGTGAGCGTGGATGTTGTAGAGGTGAGCGTGGATGGTGTAGGGGTGAGCGTGGCTATTGTAGGGGTGAGCGTGGATGGCGTAGGTGTGAGCGTGGATGTTGCAGGAGTGAGCGTGGATTTTGTATGAGAGAGCGTGGATGTTTAAGGAGCGAGTATGGTGTAGGGGTGAGCGTGGATGGTGTAGGGGTGAGCGTGGATGTTGCAGGAGTGAACGTGGGTCTTGTAGGAGTAAACGTGGATGGGGTAGGGGTGAGCGTGGATGTTGCAGGGGTGAGCGTGGATATTGCAGGAGTGAGCGTGAATGTTGTAGGCGTGAGCGTGGATGGTGTAGGGGTGAGCGTGCTATTTTAGGGGTGAGCGTGGATGGTGTAAGGGTGAGCTTGGATGGTGTAGGAGTGAGCGTGGATGGTGTAGGGGTGAGCGTGGATGGTGTAGGGGTGAGTGTAGATGGTGTAGGGGGTGAGCGTGGAGGTTGTAAAGGTGAGCGTGGAGGTTGTAAAGGTGAGCGTGGATGGTGTAGGAGTGAGCGTGGATGTTGTAGGGGTGAGAGTGGATGGGGATGGGGTGGGCGTGGATGGTGTGGGGGGTGAGAGTGGATGGTGTCGGGGTGAGAGTGGATGGTGTCAGGGTGAGTATGGGTGTAGGAGAGGTGAGCGTGGATGGTGTAGGGGTGAGCGTGGATGGTGTAGGGGTGAGCGTGGATGTTGCAGGAGTGAGCGTGGATGTTGTAGGAGTGAGCGTGGATGGTGTAGGGGTGAGCGTGGATGTTGTAGGAGTGAGAGTGGATGTTGTAGGGGTGGGCGTGGATGGTGTAGGGGTGAGAGTGGATGTTGTAAAGGTGAGGGTGGAGGGTGTAGGGGTGAGCGTGGATGTTGTAGAAGTGAGCGTAGATGGTGTAGGAGTGAGGGTGGATGTTGTAGCGGTGAGAGTGGATGGTGTTGGGGTGAGGGTGGATGTTGTAGGGGTGAGCGTGGATGTTGTCGGGGTGAGGGTGGATGGTGTAGAGGTGAGTGTGGATGTTGTAGAGGTGAGCGTGGATGGTGTAGGGGTGAGCGTGGCTATTGTAGGGGTGAACGTGGATGGTGTAGGGGTGGGCTTGGATGGTGAAGGTGTGAGCGTGGCTGGTGTAGGAGTGAGCGTGGATGGTGTAGGAATGAGCGTGGATGGTGTAGGGGTGAGAGTGGATGTTGTATGAGTGAGCATGGACGGTGTAGATGTGAGTGTGGATGGTATAGGGGAAAGCGTGGATGGTGTAGTGGTGAGCGTAGATGGTGTAGGGGTGAGCGTGGATGTTGTAGAGGTGAGCGTGGATGGTGTAGGGGTGAGCGTGGCTATTGTAGGGGTGAGCGTGGATGGCGTAGGTGTGAGCGTGGATGTTGCAGGAGTGAGCGTGGATTTTGTATGAGAGAGCGTGGATGTTTAAGGAGCGAGTATGGTGTAGGGGTGAGCGTGGATGGTGTAGGGGTGATCGTGGATGGTGTAGGAGTGAGCGTGGATGGTGTAGGTGTGAGCGTGGGTGGTGTAGGGGTGAGCGTGGATGGTGTAGGGGTGAGCGTGGATGGTGTAGGAGTGAGCGTGGACATTGTAAAGGTGAGCGTGGACGGTGTAGCGGTGAGCGTGGACGTTGTAGGGGTGAACGTAGATGTTGTAGGGGTGAGCGGGGATGTTGTAGGGGTGAGGGTGGATGTTGTAGCGGTGAGCGTGGATGGTGTTGGGGTGAGGGTGGATGTTGTAGGGGTGAGCGTGGATGTTGTAGGGGTGAGCGTGGATGGTGTAAGGGTGAGCGTGGATGTTGCAGGAGTTAGCATGGATTTTGTATGAGAGAGCGTGGATGTTGTAGGGGTGAGTGTGGATGGTGAAGGGGTGAGCGTGGATGTTGCCGGAGTGAGCGTGGGTGTTGTAGGCGTAAACGTGGATGGTGTAGGGGTGAGCGTGGATGGTGTAGGGGTCAGCGTGAACGTTGTAAAGGTGAGCATGGATGATGTAGGAGTGAGCGTAGATGGTGTAGGGGGTGAGCGTGGAGGTTGTAAATGTGAGCGTGGAGGTTGTAAAGGTGAGCGTGGATGGTGTAGGAGTGAGCGTGGATGTTGTAGGGGTGAGAGTGGATGGGGTTGGAGTGGGCGTGGATGTTGTCAGGGTGAGTATGGATGTTGGAGAGGTGAGCGTGGATGGTGTAGGGGTGAGAGTGGATGTTGTATGAGTGAGCATGGACGGTGTAGATTTGAGTGTGGATGGTATAGGGGAAAGCGTGGATGGTGTAGTGGTGAGCGTGGATGGTGTAGGGGTGAGCGTGGATGTTGTAGAGGTGAGCGTGGATGGTGTAGGGGTGAGCGTGGCTATTGTAGGGGTGAGCGTGGATGGCGTAGGTGTGAGCGTGGATGTTGCAGGAGTGAGCGTGGATTTTGTATGAGAGAGCGTGGATGTTTAAGGAGCGAGTATGGTGTAGGGGTGAGCGTGGATGGTGTAGGGGTGAGCGTGGATGTTGCAGGAGTGAACGTGGGTCTTGTAGGAGTAAACGTGGATGGGGTAGGGGTGAGCGTGGATGTTGCAGGGGTGAGCGTGGATATTGCAGGAGTGAGCGTGAATGTTATAGGCGTGAGCGTGGATGGTGTAGGGGTGAGCGTGCTATTTTAGGGGTGAGCGTGGATGGTGTAAGGGTGAGCTTGGATGGTGTAGGAGTGAGCGTGGATGGTGTAGGGGTGAGCGTGGATGGTGTAGGGGTGAGTGTAGATGGTGTAGGGGGTGAGCGTGGAGGTTGTAAAGGTGAGCGTGGAGGTTGTAAAGGTGAGCGTGGATGGTGTAGGAGTGAGCGTGGATGTTGTAGGGGTGAGAGTGGATGGGGATGGGGTGGGCGTGGATGGTGTGGGGGGTGAGAGTGGATGGTGTCGGGGTGAGAGTGGATGGTGTCGGGGTGAGTATGGGTGTAGGAGAGGTGAGCGTGGATGGTGTAGGGGTGAGCGTGGATGGTGTAGGGGTGAGCGTGGATGTTGCAGGAGTGAGCGTGGATGTTGTAGGAGTGAGCGTGGATGGTGTAGGGGTGAGCGTGGATGTTGTAGGAGTGAGAGTGGATGTTGTAGGGGTGGGCGTGGATGGTGTAGGGGTGAGAGTGGATGTTGTAAAGGTGAGGGTGGATGGTGTAGGGGTGAGCGTGGATGTTGTAGAAGTGAGCGTAGATGGTGTAGGAGTGAGGGTGGATGTTGTAGCGGTGAGAGTGGATGGTGTTGGGGTGAGGGTGGATGTTGTAGGGGTGAGCGTGGATGTTGTCGGGGTGAGGGTGGATGGTGTAGAGGTGAGTGTGGATGTTGTAGAGGTGAGCGTGGATGGTGTAGGGGTGAGCGTGGCTATTGTAGGGGTGAACGTGGATGGTGTAGGGGTGGGCTTGGATGGTGAAGGTGTGAGCGTGGCTGGTGTAGGAGTGAGCGTGGATGGTGTAGGAATGAGCGTGGATGGTGTAGGGGTGAGCGTGGATGTTGTAGGGGTGAGAGTGGATGTTGTATGAGTGAGCATGGACGGTGTAGATGTGAGTGTGGATGGTATAGGGGAAAGCGTGGATGGTGTAGTGGTGAGCGTAGATGGTGTAGGGGTGAGCGTGGATGTTGTAGAGGTGAGCGTGGATGGTGTAGGGGTGAGCGTGGCTATTGTAGGGGTGAGCGTGGATGGCGTAGGTGTGAGCGTGGATGTTGCAGGAGTGAGCGTGGATTTTGTATGAGAGAGCGTGGATGTTTAAGGAGCGAGTATGGTGTAGGGGTGAGCGTGGATGGTGTAGGGGTGAGCGTGGATGGTGTAGGAGTGAGCGTGGATGGTGTAGGGGTGAGCGTGGGTGGTGTAGGGGTGAGCGTGGATGGTGTAGGGGTGAGCGTGGATGGTGTAGGAGTGAGCGTGGACATTGTAAAGGTGAGCGTGGACGGTGTAGCGGTGAGCGTGGACGTTGTAGGGGTGAACGTAGATGTTGTAGGGGTGAGCGGGGATGTTGTAGGGGTGAGGGTGGATGTTGTAGCGGTGAGCGTGGATGGTGTTGGGGTGAGGGTGGATGTTGTAGGGGTGAGCGTGGATGTTGTAGGGGTGAGCGTGGATGGTGTAAGGGTGAGCGTGGATGTTGCAGGAGTTAGCATGGATTTTGTATGAGAGAGCGTGGATGTTGTAGGGGTGAGTGTGGATGGTGAAGGGGTGAGCGTGGATGTTGCCGGAGTGAGCGTGGGTGTTGTAGGCGTAAACGTGGATGGTGTAGGGGTGAGCGTGGATGGTGTAGGGGTCAGCGTGAACGTTGTAAAGGTGAGCATGGATGATGTAGGAGTGAGCGTAGATGGTGTAGGGGGTGAGCGTGGAGGTTGTAAATGTGAGCGTGGAGGTTGTAAAGTTGAGCGTGGATGGTGTAGGAGTGAGCGTGGATGTTGTAGGGGTGAGAGTGGATGGGGTTGGAGTGGGCGTGGATGTTGTCAGGGTGAGTATGGATGTTGGAGAGGTGAGCGTGGATGGTGTAGGGGTGAGAGTGGATGTTGTATGAGTGAGCATGGACGGTGTAGATTTGAGTGTGGATGGTATAGGGGAAAGCGTGGATGGTGTAGTGGTGAGCGTGGATGGTGTAGGGGTGAGCGTGGATGTTGTAGAGGTGAGCGTGGATGGTGTAGGGGTGAGCGTGGCTATTGTAGGGGTGAGCGTGGATGGCGCAGGTGTGAGCGTGGATGTTGCAGGAGTGAGCGTGGATTTTGTATGAGAGAGCGTGGATGTTTAAGGAGCGAGTATGGTGTAGGGGTGAGCGTGGATGGTGTAGGGGTGAGCGTGGATGTTGCAGGAGTGAACGTGGGTCTTGTAGGAGTAAACGTGGATGGGGTAGGGGTGAGCGTGGATGTTGCAGGGGTGAGCGTGGATATTGCAGGAGTGAGCGTGAATGTTGTAGGCGTGAGCGTGGATGGTGTAGGGGTGAGCGTGCTATTTTAGGGGTGAGCGTGGATGGTGTAAGGGTGAGCTTGGATGGTGTAGGAGTGAGCGTGGATGGTGTAGGGGTGAGCGTGGATGGTGTAGGGGTGAGTGTAGATGGTGTAGGGGGTGAGCGTGGAGGTTGTAAAGGTGAGCGTGGAGGTTGTAAAGGTGAGCGTGGATGGTGTAGGAGTGAGCGTGGATGTTGTAGGGGTGAGAGTGGATGGGGATGGGGTGGGCGTGGATGGTGTGGGGGGTGAGAGTGGATGGTGTCGGGGTGAGAGTGGATGGTGTCGGGGTGAGTATGGATGTAGGAGAGGTGAGCGTGGATGGTGTAGGGGTGAGCGTGGATGGTGTAGGGGTGAGCGTGGATGTTGCAGGAGTGAGCGTGGATGTTGTAGGAGTGAGCGTGGATGGTGTAGGGGTGAGCGTGGATGTTGTAGGAGTGAGAGTGGATGTTGTAGGGGTGGGCGTGGATGGTGTAGGGGTGAGAGTGGATGTTGTAAAGGTGAGGGTGGATGGTGTAGGGGTGAGCGTGGATGTTGTAGAAGTGAGCGTAGATGGTGTAGGAGTGAGGGTGGATGTTGTAGCGGTGAGAGTGGATGGTGTTGGGGTGAGGGTGGATGTTGTAGGGGTGAGCGTGGATGTTGTCGGGGTGAGGGTGGATGGTGTAGAGGTGAGTGTGGATGTTGTAGAGGTGAGCGTGGATGGTGTAGGGGTGAGCGTGGCTATTGTAGGGGTGAACGTGGATGGTGTAGGGGTGGGCTTGGATGGTGAAGGTGTGAGCGTGGCTGGTGTAGGAGTGAGCGTGGATGGTGTAGGAATGAGCGTGGATGGTGTAGGGGTGAGCGTGGATGTTGTAGGGGTGAGAGTGGATGTTGTATGAGTGAGCATGGACGGTGTAGATGTGAGTGTGGATGGTATAGGGGAAAGCGTGGATGGTCTAGTGGCGAGCGTGGATGGTCTAGTGGTGAGCGTGGATGGTGTAGGGGTGAGCGTGGATGTTGTAGAGGTGAGCGTGGATGGTGTAGGGGTGAGCGTGGATGTTGTATGAGTGAGCATGGACGTTGTAGATGTGAGTGTAGATGGTATAGGGGAAAGCGTGGATGGTGTAGTGGTGAGTGTGGATGGTGTAGAGGTGAGCGTGGATGTTGTAGGGGTGAGCGTGGCTATTGTAGGGGTGAGCGTTGATGGTGTAGGGGTGAGCGTGGATGTTGCAGGAGTGAGCGTGGGTGTTGTAGGAGTAAACGTGGATGGTGTAGGGGTGAGCGTGGATGGTGTAGGGGTGAGCGTGGACGTTGTAAACGTGAGCATGGATGATGTAGGAGTGAGTGTAGATGGTGTAGGGGGTGAGCGTGGAGGTTGTAAAGGTGAGCATGGATGGTGTAGGAGTCAGCGTGGATGTTGTAGGGGTGAGAGTGAATGGGGTTGGGGTGGGCGTGGATGGTGTTGGGGTGAGTATGGATGTTGGCGAGGTGAGCATTGATGTTGCAGGTGTGAGCGTGGATGTTGCATGAGTGAGCGTGAATGTTGTAGGGGTGAGAGTGGATGTTGTAAAGGTGAGCGTGGATAGTGTAGGGGTGAGAGTGGATGTTGTATGAGTGAGCATGGAAGGTGTAGAGGTGAGTGTGGATGGTATAGGGGAAAGCATGGATGGTGTAGTGGTGAGCGTGGATGGTGTAGGGGTGAGAGTGGATTTGGTGGGGGTGAGCGTGGATGTGGTAGGGGTGAGCGTGGAAGGTGTAGGGGTGAGCGTGGATGGTGTAGGAGTGAGCGTGGATGGTGTAGGGGTGAGCGTGGGTGGTGTAGGGGTGAGCGTGGATGGTGTAGGGGTGAGCGTGGATGGTGTAGGAGTGAGCGTGGACATTGTAAAGGTGAGCGTGGACGGTGTAGGGGTGAGCGTGGACGTTGTAGGGGTGAACGTAGATGTTGTAGGGGTGAGCGGGGATGTTGTAGGGGTGAGGGTGGATGTTGTAGCGGTGAGCGTGGATGGTGTTGGGGTGAGGGTGGATGTTGTAGGGGTGAGCGTGGATGGTGTTGGGGTGAGGGTGGATGTTGTAGGGGTGAGCGTGGATGTTGCAGGAGTTAGCATGGATTTTGTATGAGAGAGCGTGGATGTTGCAGGAGTTAGCATGGATTTTGTATGAGAGAGCGTGGATGTTGCCGGAGTGAGCGTGGGTGTTGTAGGCGTAAACGTGGATGGTGTAGGGGTGAGCGTGGATGGTGTAGGGGTCAGCGTGGACGTTGTAAAGGTGAGCATGGATGATGTAGGAGTGAGCGTAGATGGTGTAGGGGGTGAGCGTGGAGGTTGTAAATGTGAGCGTGGAGGTTGTAAAGGTGAGCGTGGATGGTGTAGGAGTGAGCGTGGATGTTGTAGGGGTGAGAGTGGATGGGGTTGGAGTGGGCGTGGATGTTGTCGGGGTGAGTATGGATGTTGGAGAGGTGAGCGTGGATGGTGTAGGGGTGAGAGCAGATGTTGTATGAGTGAGCATGGACGGTGTAGATCTGAGTGTGGATGGTATAGGGGAAAGCGTGGATCGTGTAGTGGTGAGCGTGGATGGTGTAGGGGTGAGCGTGGATGTTGTAGAGGTGAGCGTGGATGGTGTAGGGGTGAGCGTGGCTATTGTAGGGGTGAGCGTGGATGGCGTAGGTGTGAGCGTGGATGTTGCAGGAGTGAGCGTGGATTTTGTATGAGAGAGCGTGGATGTTTAAGGAGCGAGTATGGTGTAGGGGTGAGCGTGGATGGTGTAGGGGTGAGCGTGGATGTTGCAGGAGTGAACGTGGGTGTTGTAGGAGTAAACGTGGATGGGGTAGGGGTGAGCGTGGATGGTGTAGGGGTCAGCGTGAACGTTGTAAAGGTGAGCATGGATGATGTAGGAGTGAGCGTAGATGGTGTAGGGGGTGAGCGTGGATGTTGCAGGGGTGAGCGTGGATATTGCAGGAGTGAGCGTGAATGTTGTAGGCGTGAGCGTGGATGGTGTAGGGGTAAGCGTGGCTATTTTAGGGGTGAGCGTGGATGGTGTAGGGGTGAGCTTGGATGGTGTAGGAGTGAGCGTGGATGGTGTACGGGTGAGCGTGGATGGTGTAGGGGTGAGTGTAGATGGTGTAGGGGGTGAGCGTGGAGGTTGTAAAGGTGAGCGTGGAGGTTGTAAAGGTGAGCGTGGATGGTGTAGGAGTGAGCGTGGATGTTGTAGGGGTGAGAGTGGATGGGGATGGGGTGGGCGTGGATGGTGTGGGGGGTGAGAGTGGATGGTGTCGGGGTGAGAGTGGATGGTGTCGGGGTGAGTATGGATGTAGGAGAGGTGAGCGTGGATGGTGTAGGGGTGAGCGTGGATGGTGTAGGGGTGAGCGTGGATGTTGCAGGAGTGAGTGTGGATGGTGTAGGGGTGAGAGTGGATGTTGTAAAGGTGAGCGTGGATGGTGTAGGGGTGAGAGTGGATGTTGTATGAGTGAGCATGGACGGTGTAGATGTGAGTGTGGATGGTATAGGGGAAAGCGTGGATGGTGTAGTGGTGAGCGTGGATGGTGTAGGGGTGAGCGTGGATGTTGTAGAGGCGAGCGTGGATGGTGTCGGGGTGAGTATGGATGTGGAGAGGTGAGCGTGGCTATTGTAGGGGTGAGCGTGGATGGTGTAGGTGTGAGCGTGGATGGTGTAGGGGTGAGCGTGAATGTTGCAGGAGTGAGCGTGGATTTTGTATGAGAGAGCGTGGATGTTTAAGGGGTGAGCGTGGATGGTGTAGGGGTGAGCGTGGATGTTGCAGGAGTGAGCGTGGATTTTGTATGAGAGAGCGTGGATGTTGCAGGAGTGAGCGTGGGTGTTGTAGGAGTAAACGTGGATGGTGTAGGGGTGAGCGTGGATGGTGTAGGGGTGAGCGTGGACGTTGTAAAGGTGAGCATGGATGATGTAGGAGTGAGTGTAGATGGTTAGGGGGTGAGCGTGGATGTTGCAGGGGTGAGCGTGGATATTGCAGGAGTGAGCGTGAATGTTGTAGGGGTGAGCATGGATGGTGTAGGGGTGAGCGTGGCTATTGTAGGGGTGAGCGTGGATGGTGTAGGGGTGAGCTTGGATGGTGTAGGAGTGAGCGTGGACGTTGTAAAGGTGAGCATGGATGATGTAGGAGTGAGCGTAGATGGTGTAGGGGGTGAGCGTGGGGGTTGTAAAGGTGAGCATGGATGGTGTAGGAGTGAGCGTGGATGTTGTAGGGGTGAGAGTGAATGGGGTTGGGGTGAGCGTGGATGGTGTTAGGGTGAGTGTGGATGTTGGCGAGGTGAGCGTGGATGTTGCAGGAGTGAGCGTGGGTGTTGTAGGAGTAAACGTGGATGGTGTAGGGGTGAGCGTGGATGGTGTAGGGGTGAGCATTGACTTTGTAAAGGTGAGCATGGATGGTGTAGGAGTGAGCGTGGATGTTGTAGGGGTTAGAGTGGATGGGTTTGGGGTGGGCGTGGATGGTGTTGGGGTGAGAGTGGATGGTGTCGGGGTGAGTATGGATGTTGGAGAGGCGAGCGTGGATGGTGTAGGGGTGAGAGTGGATGTTGTAAAGGTGAGGGTGGATGGTGTAGGGGTGAGCGTGGATGTTGTAGAAGTGAGCGTAGATGGTGTAGGAATGAGGGTGGATGTTGTAGCGGTGAGCGTGGATGGTGTTGGGGTGAGGGTGGATGGTGTAGAGGTGAGTGTGGATGTTGTAGAGGTGAGCGTGGATGGTGTAGGGGTGAGCGTGGCTATTGTAGGGGTGAGCATGGATGGTGTAGGGGTGAGCGTGGATGTTGCAGGAGTGAGCATGGATTTTGTATGAGAGAGCGTGGATGTTGAAGGGGTGAGTGTGGTTGGTGTAGGGGTGAGCGTGGATGTTGCCGGAGTGAGCGTGGGTGTTGTAGGAGAAAACGTGGATGGTGTAGGGGTGAGCGTGGATGGTGTAGGGGTGAGCGTGGACGTTGTAAAGGTGAGCATGGATGATGTAGGAGTGAGCGTAGATGGTGTAGCGGGTGAGCGTGGAGGATGTAAAGGTGAGCGTGGAGGTTGTAAAGGTGAGCGTCGATGGTGTAGGAGTGAGCGTGGATGTTGTAGGGGTGAGAGTGGATGGGGTTGGAGTGGTCGTGGATGGTGTCGGGGTGAGTATGGATGTGGAGAGGTGAGCGTGGCTATTGTAGGGGTGAGCGTGGATGGTGTAGGTGTGAGCGTGGATGGTGTAGGGGTGAGCGTGAATGTTGCAGGAGTGAGCGTGGATTTTGTATGAGAGAGCGTGGATGTTTAAGGGGTGAGCGTGGATGGTGTAGGGGTGAGCGTGGATGTTGCAGGAGTGAGCGTGGATTTTGTATGAGAGAGCGTGGATGTTGCAGGAGTGAGCGTGGGTGTTGTAGGAGTAAACGTGGATGGTGTAGGGGTGAGTGTGGATGGTGTAGGGGTGAGCGCTGGACGTTGTAAAGGTGAGCATGGATGATGTAGGAGTGAGCGTAGATGGTTAGGGGGTGAGCGTGGATGTTGCAGGGGTGAGCGTGGATATTGCAGGAGTGAGCGTGAATGTTGTAGGGGTGAGCGTGGATGGTGTAGGGGTGAGCGTGGCTATTGTAGGGGTGAGCGTGGATGGTGTAGGGGTGAGCTTGGATGGTGTAGGAGTGAGCGTGGACGTTGTAAAGGTGAGCATGGATGATGCAGGAGTGAGCGTAGATGGTGTAGGGGGTGAGCGTGGGGGTTGTAAAGGTGAGCATGGATGGTGTAGGAGTGAGCGTGGATGTTGTAGGGGTGAGAGTGAATGGGGTTGGGATGAGCGTGGATGGTGTTAGGGTGAGTGTGGATGTTGGCGAGGTGAGCGTGGATGTTGCAGGAGTGAGCGTGGGTGTTGTAGGAGTAAACGTGGATGGTGTAGGGGTGAGCGTGGATGGTGTAGGGGTGAGCATTGACTTTGTAAAGGTGAGCATGGATGGTGTAGGAGTGAGCGTGGATGTTGTAGGGGTTAGAGTGGATGGGGTTGGGGTGGGCGTGGATGGTGTTGGGGTGAGAGGGGATGGTGTCGGGGTGAGTATGGATGTTGGAGAGGCGAGCGTGGATGGTGTAGGGGTGAGAGTGGATGTTGTAAAGGTGAGGGTGGATGGTGTAGGGGTGAGCGTGGATGTTGTAGAAGTGAGCGTAGATGGTGTAGGAGTGAGGGTGGATGTTGTAGCGGTGAGCGTGGATGGTGTTGGGGTGAGGGTGGATGTTGTAGGGGTGAGCGTGGATGTTGTCGGGGTGAGTGTGGATGGTGTAGAGGTGAGTGTGGATGTTGTAGAGGTGAGCGTGGATGGTGTAGGGGTGAGCGTGGCTATTGTAAGGGTGAGCGTGGATGGTGTAGGGGTGAGCGTGGATGTTGCAGGAGTGAGCATGGATTTTGTATGAGAGAGCGTGGATGTTGAAGGGGTGAGTGTGGTTGGTGTAGGGGTGAGCGTGAATGTTGCCGGAGTGAGCGTGGGTGTTGTAGGAGAAAACGTGGATGGTGTAGGGGTGAGCGTGGATGGTGTAGCGGTGAGCGTGGACGTTGTAAAGGTGAGCATGGATGATGTAGGAGTGAGCGTAGATGGTGTAGGGGGTGAGTGTGGAGGTTGTAAAGGTGAGCGTGGAGGTTGTAAAGGTGAGCGTGGATGGTGTAGGAGTGAGCGTGGATGGTGTAGGGGTGAGCTTGGATGGTGTAGGAGTGAGCGTGGACGTTGTAAAGGAGAGCATGGATGATGTAGGAGTGAGCGTAGATGGTGTAGGGGGTGAGCGTGGGGGTTGTAAAGGTGAGCATGGATGGTGTAGGAGTGAGCGTGGATGTTGTAGGGGTGAGAGTGAATGGGGTTGGGGTGAGCGTGGATGGTGTTAGGGTGAGTGTGGATGTTGGCGAGGTGAGCGTGGATGTTGCAGGAGTGAGCGTG
This sequence comes from Petromyzon marinus, assembly GCF_048934315.1. NCBI lineage: Eukaryota > Metazoa > Chordata > Hyperoartia > Petromyzontiformes > Petromyzontidae > Petromyzon > Petromyzon marinus. The sequence goes on along the minus strand of NC_133745.1, from coordinate 15,608,054 downwards.
GGTGTTGTAGGAGTAAACGTGGATGGTGTAGGGGTGAGCGTGGATGGTGTAGGGGTGAGCATTGACTTTGTAAAGGTGAGCATGGATGGTGTAGGAGTGAGCGTGGATGTTGTAGGGGTTAGAGTGGATGGGTTTGGGGTGGGCGTGGATGGTGTTGGGGTGAGAGTGGATGGTGTCGGGGTGAGTATGGATGTTGGAGAGGCGAGCGTGGATGGTGTAGGGGTGAGAGTGGATGTTGTAAAGGTGAGGGTGGATGGTGTAGGGGTGAGCGTGGATGTTGTAGAAGTGAGCGTAGATGGTGTAGGAATGAGGGTGGATGTTGTAGCGGTGAGCGTGGATGGTGTTGGGGTGAGGGTGGATGGTGTAGGGGTGAGCGTGAATGTTGCAGGAGTGAGCGTGGATTTTGTATGAGAGAGCGTGGATGTTTAAGGGGTGAGCGTGGATGGTGTAGGGGTGAGCGTGGATGTTGCAGGAGTGAGCGTGGATTTTGTATGAGAGAGCGTGGATGTTGCAGGAGTGAGCGTGGGTGTTGTAGGAGTAAACGTGGATGGTGTAGGGGTGAGTGTGGATGGTGTAGGGGTGAGCGCTGGACGTTGTAAAGGTGAGCATGGATGATGTAGGAGTGAGCGTAGATGGTTAGGGGGTGAGCGTGGATGTTGCAGGGGTGAGCGTGGATATTGCAGGAGTGAGCGTGAATGTTGTAGGGGTGAGCGTGGATGGTGTAGGGGTGAGCGTGGCTATTGTAGGGGTGAGCGTGGATGGTGTAGGGGTGAGCTTGGATGGTGTAGGAGTGAGCGTGGACGTTGTAAAGGTGAGCATGGATGATGCAGGAGTGAGCGTAGATGGTGTAGGGGGTGAGCGTGGGGGTTGTAAAGGTGAGCATGGATGGTGTAGGAGTGAGCGTGGATGTTGTAGGGGTGAGAGTGAATGGGGTTGGGATGAGCGTGGATGGTGTTAGGGTGAGTGTGGATGTTGGCGAGGTGAGCGTGGATGTTGCAGGAGTGAGCGTGGGTGTTGTAGGAGTAAACGTGGATGGTGTAGGGGTGAGCGTGGATGGTGTAGGGGTGAGCATTGACTTTGTAAAGGTGAGCATGGATGGTGTAGGAGTGAGCGTGGATGTTGTAGGGGTTAGAGTGGATGGGGTTGGGGTGGGCGTGGATGGTGTTGGGGTGAGAGTGGATGGTGTCGGGGTGAGTATGGATGTTGGAGAGGCGAGCGTGGATGGTGTAGGGGTGAGAGTGGATGTTGTAAAGGTGAGGGTGGATGGTGTAGGGGTGAGCGTGGATGTTGTAGAAGTGAGCGTAGATGGTGTAGGAGTGAGGGTGGATGTTGTAGCGGTGAGCGTGGATGGTGTTGGGGTGAGGGTGGATGTTGTAGGGGTGAGCGTGGATGTTGTCGGGGTGAGGGTGGATGGTGTAGAGGTGAGTGTGGATGTTGTAGAGGTGAGCGTGGATGGTGTAGGGGTGAGCGTGGCTATTGTAAGGGTGAGCGTGGATGGTGTAGGGGTGAGCGTGGATGTTGCAGGAGTGAGCATGGATTTTGTATGAGAGAGCGTGGATGTTGAAGGGGTGAGTGTGGTTGGTGTAGGGGTGAGCGTGAATGTTGCCGGAGTGAGCGTGGGTGTTGTAGGAGAAAACGTGGATGGTGTAGGGGTGAGCGTGGATGGTGTAGCGGTGAGCGTGGACGTTGTAAAGGTGAGCATGGATGATGTAGGAGTGAGCGTAGATGGTGTAGGGGGTGAGTGTGGAGGTTGTAAAGGTGAGCGTGGAGGTTGTAAAGGTGAGCGTGGATGGTGTAGGAGTGAGCGTGGATGTTGTAGGGGTGAGAGTGGATGGGGTTGGAGTGGGCATGGATGGTGTCGGGGCGAGTATGGATGTTGGCGAGGTGAGCATTGATGTTGCAGGGGTGAGCGTGGATGTTGCAGGAGTGAGCGTGAATGTTGTAGGGGTGAGAGTGGATGTTGTAAAGGTGAGCGTGGATGGTGTAGGGGTGAGAGTGGATGTTGTATGAGTGAGCATGGAAGGTGTAGAGGTGAGTGTGGATGGTATAGGGGAAAGCATGGATGGTGTAGTGGTGAGCGTGGATGGTGTAGGGGTGAGAGTGGATTTGGTGGGGGTGAGCGTGGATGTGGTAGGGGTGAGCGTGGAAGGTGTAGGGGTGAGCGTGGATGGTGTAGGAGTGAGCGTGGATGGTGTAGGGGTGAGCGTGGGTGGTGTAGGGGTGAGCGTGGATGGTGTAGGGGTGAGCGTGGATGGTGTAGGAGTGAGCGTGGACATTGTAAAGGTGAGCGTGGACGGTGTAGGGGTGAGCGTGGACGTTGTAGGGGTGAACGTAGATGTTGTAGGGGTGACCGGGGATGTTGTAGGGGTGAGGGTGGATGTTGTAGCGGTGAGCGTGGATGGTGTTGGGGTGAGGGTGGATGTTGTAGGGGTGAGCGTGGATGTTGTAGGGGTGAGCGTGGATGGTGTAAGGGTGAGCATGGATGTTGCAGGAGTTAGCATGGATTTTGTATGAGAGAGCGTGGATGTTGTAGGGGTGAGTGTGGATGGTGAAGGGGTGAGCGTGGATGTTGCCGGAGTGAGCGTGGGTGTTGTAGGCGTAAACGTGGATGGTGTAGGGCTGAGCGTGGATGGTGTAGGGGTCAGCGTGGACGTTGTAAAGGTGAGCATGGATGATGTAGGAGTGAGCGTAGATGGTGTAGGGGGTGAGCGTGGAGGTTGTAAATGTGAGCGTGGAGGTTGTAAAGGTGAGCGTGGATGTTGTAGGAGTGAGCGTGGATGTTGTAGGGGTGAGAGTGGATGGGGTTGGAGTGGGCGTGGATGTTGTCAGGGTGAGTATGGATGTTGGAGAGGTGAGCGTCGATGGTGTAGGGGTGAGAGTGGATGTTGTATGAGTGAGCATGGACGGTGTAGATGTGAGTGTGGATGGTATAGGGGAAAGCGTGGATGGTGTAGTGGTGAGCGTGGATGGTGTAGGGGTGAGCGTGGATGTTGTAGAGGTGAGCGTGGATGGTGTAGGGGTGAGCGTGGCTATTGTAGGGGTGAGCGTGGATGGCGTAGGTGTGAGCGTGGATGTTGCAGGAGTGAGCGTGGATTTTGTATGAGAGAGCGTGGATGTTTAAGGAGCGAGTATGGTGTAGGGGTGAGCATGGATGGTGTAGGGGTGAGCGTGGATGGTGTAGGAGTGAGCGTGGATGGTGTAGGGGTGAGCGTGGGTGGTGTAGGGGTGAGCGTGGATGGTGTAGGGATGAGCGTGGATGGTGTAGGAGTGAGCGTGGACATTGTAAAGGTGAGCGTGGACGGTGTAGGGGTGAGCGTGGACGTTGTAGGGGTGAACGTAGATGTTGTAGGGGTGAGCGGGGATGTTGTAGGGGTGAGGGTGGATGTTGTAGCGGTGAGCGTGGATGGTGTTGGGGTGAGGGTGGATGTTGTAGGGGTGAGCGTGGATGTTGTAGGGGTGAGCGTGGATGGTGTAAGGGTGAGCGTGGATGTTGCAGGAGTTAGCATGGATTTTGTATGAGAGAGCGTGGATGTTGTAGGGGTGAGTGTGGATGGTGAAGGGGTGAGCGTGGATGTTGCCGGAGTGAGCGTGGGTGTTGTAGGCGTAAACGTGGATGGTGTAGGGGTGAGCGTGGATGGTGTAGGGGTCAGCGTGAACGTTGTAAAGGTGAGCATGGATGATGTAGGAGTGAGCGTAGATGGTGTAGGGAGTGAGCGTGGAGGTTGTAAATGTGAGCGTGGATGGTGTAGGAGTGAGCGTGGATGTTGTAGGGGTGAGAGTGGATGGGGTTGGAGTGGGCGTGGATGTTGTCAGGGTGAGTATGGATGTTGGAGAGGTGAGCGTCGATGGTGTAGGGGTGAGAGTGGATGTTGTATGAGTGAGCATGGACGGTGTAGATGTGAGTGTGGATGGTATAGGGGAAAGCGTGGATGGTGTAGTGGTGAGCGTGGATGGTGTAGGGGTGAGCGTGGATGTTGTAGAGGTGAGCGTGGATGGTGTAGGGGTGAGCGTGGCTATTGTAGGGGTGAGCGTGGATGGCGTAGGTGTGAGCGTGGATGTTGCAGGAGTGAGCGTGGATTTTGTATGAGAGAGCGTGGATGTTTAAGGAGCGAGTATGGTGTAGGGGTGAGCGTGGATGGTGTAGGGGTGAGCGTGGATGGTGTAGGAGTGAGCGTGGATGGTGTAGGGGTGAGCGTGGGTGGTGTAGGGGTGAGCGTGGATGGTGTAGGGGTGAGCGTGGATGGTGTAGGAGTGAGCGTGGACATTGTAAAGGTGAGCGTGGACGGTGTAGGGGTGAGCGTGGACGTTGTAGGGGTGAACGTAGATGTTGTAGGGGTGAGCGGGGATGTTGTAGGGGTGAGGGTGGATGTTGTAGCGGTGAGCGTGGATGGTGTTGGGGTGAGGGTGGATGTTGTAGGGGTGAGCGTGGATGTTGTAGGGGTGAGCGTGGATGGTGTAAGGGTGAGCGTGGATGTTGCAGGAGTTAGCATGGATTTTGTATGAGAGAGCGTGGATGTTGTAGGGGTGAGTGTGGATGGTGAAGGGGTGAGCGTGGATGTTGCCGGAGTGAGCGTGGGTGTTGTAGGCGTAAACGTGGATGGTGTAGGGGTGAGCGTGGATGGTGTAGGGGTCAGCGTGAACGTTGTAAAGGTGAGCATGGATGATGTAGGAGTGAGCGTAGATGGTGTAGGGGGTGAGCGTGGAGGTTGTAAATGTGAGCGTGGAGGTTGTAAAGGTGAGCGTGGATGGTGTAGGAGTGAGCGTGGATGTTGTAGGGGTGAGAGTGGATGGGGTTGGAGTGGGCGTGGATGTTGTCAGGGTGAGTATGGATGTTGGAGAGGTGAGCGTGGATGGTGTAGGGGTGAGAGTGGATGTTGTATGAGTGAGCATGGACGGTGTAGATTTGAGTGTGGATGGTATAGGGGAAAGCGTGGATGGTGTAGTGGTGAGCGTGCATGGTGTAGGGGTGAGCGTGGATGTTGTAGAGGTGAGCGTGGATGGTGTAGGGGTGAGCGTGGCTATTGTAGGGGTGAGCGTGGATGGCGTAGGTGTGAGCGTGGATGTTGCAGGAGTGAGCGTGGATTTTGTATGAGAGAGCGTGGATGTTTAAGGAGCGAGTATGGTGTAGGGGTGAGCGTGGATGGTGTAGGGGTGAGCGTGGATGTTGCAGGAGTGAGCGTGGATGTTGCAGGAGTGAGCGTGGATATTGCAGGAGTGAGCGTGAATGTTGTAGGCGTGAGCGTGGATGGTGTAGGGGTGAGCGTGGATGTTGCAGGGGTGAGCGTGGATATTACAGGAGTGAGCGTGAATGTTGTAGGCGTGAGCGTGGATGGTGTAGGGGTGAGCGTGGCTATATTAGGGGTGAGCGTGGATGGTGTAAGGGTGAGCTTGGATGGTGTAGGAGTAAGCGTGGATGGTGTAGGGGTGAGCGTGGATGGTGTAGGCGTGAGTGTAGATGGTGTAGGGGGTGAGCGTGGAGGTTGTAAAGGTGAGCGTGGAGGTTGTAAAGGTGAGCGTGGATGGTGTAGGAGTGAGCGTGGATGTTGTAGGGGTGAGAGTGGATGGGGATGGGGTGGGCGTGGATGGTGTGGGGGGTGAGAGTGGATGGTGTCGGGGTGAGAGTGGATGGTGTCGGGGTGAGTATGGATGTAGGAGAGGTGAGCGTGGATGGTGTAGGGGTGAGCGTGGATGGTGTAGGGGTGAGCGTGGATGTTGCAGGAGTGAGCGTGGATGTTGTAGGAGTGAGCGTGGATGGTGTAGGGGTGAGCGTGGATGTTGTAGGAGTGAGAGTGGATGTTGTAGGGGTGGGCGTGGATGGTGTAGGGGTGAGAGTGGATGTTGTAAAGGTGAGGGTGGATGGTGTAGGGGTGAGCGTGGATGTTGTAGAAGTGAGCATAGATGGTGTAGGAGTGAGGGTGGATGTTGTAGCGGTGAGAGTGGATGGTGTTGGGGTGAGGGTGGATGTTGTAGGGGTGAGCGTGGATGTTGTCGGGGTGAGGGTGGATGGTGTAGAGGTGAGTGTGGATGTTGTAGAGGTGAGCGTGGATGGTGTAGGGGTGAGCGTGGCTATTGTAAGGGTGAGCGTGGATGGTGTAGGGGTGAGCGTGGATGTTGCAGGAGTGAGCATGGATTTTGTATGAGAGAGCGTGGATGTTGAAGGGGTGAGTGTGGTTGGTGTAGGGGTGAGCGTGGATGTTGCCGGAGTGAGCGTGGGTGTTGTAGGAGAAAACGTGGATGGTGTAGGGGTGAGCGTGGATGGTGTAGCGGTGAGCGTGGACGTTGTAAAGGTGAGCATGGATGATGTAGGAGTGAGCGTAGATGGTGTAGGGGGTGAGTGTGGAGGTTGTAAAGGTGAGCGTGGAGGTTGTAAAGGTGAGCGTGGATGGTGTAGGAGTGAGCGTGGATGTTGTAGGGGTGAGAGTGGATGGGGTTGGAGTGGGCATGGATGGTGTCGGGGCGAGTATGGATGTTGGCGAGGTGAGCATTGATGTTGCAGGGGTGAGCGTGGATGTTGCAGGAGTGAGCGTGAATGTTGTAGGGGTGAGAGTGGATGTTGTAAAGGTGAGCGTGGATGGTGTAGGGGTGAGAGTGGATGTTGTATGAGTGACCATGGAAGGTGTAGAGGTGAGTGTGGATGGTATAGGGGAAAGCATGGATGGTGTAGTGGTGAGCGTGGATGGTGTAGGGGTGAGAGTGGATTTGGTGGGGGTGAGCGTGGATGTGGTAGGGGTGAGCGTGGAAGGTGTAGGGGTGAGCGTGGATGGTGTAGGAGTGAGCGTGGATGGTGTAGGGGTGAGCGTGGGTGGTGTAGGGGTGAGCGTGGATGGTGTAGGGGTGAGCGTGGATGGTGTAGGAGTGAGCGTGGACATTGTAAAGGTGAGCGTGGACGGTGTAGGGGTGAGCGTGGACGTTGTAGGGGTGAACGTAGATGTTGTAGGGGTGAGCGGGGATGTTGTAGGGGTGAGGGTGGATGTTGTAGCGGTGAGCGTGGATGGTGTTGGGGTGAGGGTGGATGTTGTAGGGGTGAGCGTGGATGTTGTAGGGGTGAGCGTGGATGGTGTAAGGGTGAGCGTGGATGTTGCAGGAGTTAGCATGGATTTTGTATGAGAGAGCGTGGATGTTGTAGGGGTGAGTGTGGATGGTGAAGGGGTGAGCGTGGATGTTGCCGGAGTGAGCGTGGGTGTTGTAGGCGTAAACGTGGATGGTGTAGGGCTGAGCGTGGATGGTGTAGGGGGCAGCGTGGACGTTGTAAAGGTGAGCATGGATGATGTAGGAGTGAGCGTAGATGGTGTAGGGGGTGAGCGTGGAGGTTGTAAATGTGAGCGTGGAGGTTGTAAAGGTGAGCGTGGATGTTGTAGGAGTGAGCGTGGATGTTGTAGGGGTGAGAGTGGATGGGGTTGGAGTGGGCGTGGATGTTGTCAGGGTGAGTATGGATGTTGGAGAGGTGAGCGTGGATGGTGTAGGGGTGAGAGTGGATGTTGTATGAGTGAGCATGGACGGTGTAGATGTGAGTGTGGATGGTATAGGGGAAAGCGTGGATGGTGTAGTGGTGAGCGTGGATGGTGTAGGGGTGAGCGTGGATGTTGTAGAGGTGAGCGTGGATGGTGTAGGGGTGAGCGTGGCTATTGTAGGGGTGAGCGTGGATGGCGTAGGTGTGAGCGTGGATGTTGTAGAAGTGAGCGTAGATGGTGTAGGAGTGAGGGTGGATGTTGTAGCGGTGAGCGTGGATGGTGTTGGGGTGAGGGTGGATGTTGTAGGGGTGAGCGTGGATGTTGTAGGGGTGAGCGTGGATGGTGTAAGGGTGAGCGTGGATGTTGCAGGAGTTAGCATGGATTTTGTATGAGAGAGCGTGGATGTTGTAGAGGTGAGTGTGGATGGTGAAGGGGTGAGCGTGGATGTTGCCGGAGTGAGCGTGGGTGTTGTAGGCGTAAACGTGGATGGTGTAGGGGTGAGCGTGGATGGTGTAGGGGTGAGCGTGGACGTTGCAAAGGTGAGCATTGATGATGTAGGAGTGAGCGTAGATGGTGTAGGGGGTGAGCGTGGATGTTGCAGGGGTGAGCGTGGATATTGCAGGAGTGAGCGTGAATGTTGTAGGCGTGAGCGTGGATGGTGTAGGGGTGAGCGTGGCTATTTTAGGGGTGAGCGTGGATGGTGTAAGGGTGAGCTTGGATGGTGTAGGAGTGAGCGTGGATGGTGTAGGGGTGAGCGTGGATGGTGTAGTGGTGAGTGTAGATGGTGTAGGGGGTGAGCGTGGAGGTTGTAAAGGTGAGCGTGGAGGTTGTAAAGGTGAGCGTGGATGGTGTAGGAGTGAGCGTGGATGTTGTAGGGGTGAGAGTGGATGGGGATGGGGTGGGCGTGGATGGTGTGGGGGGTGAGAGTGGATGGTGTCGGGGTGAGAGTGGATGGTGTCGGGGTGAGTATGGATGTAGGAGAGGTGAGCGTGGATGGTGTAGGGGTGAGCGTGGATGGTGTAGGGGTGAGCGTGGATGTTGCAGGAGTGAGCGTGGATGTTGTAGGAGTGAGCGTGGATGGTGTAGGGGTGAGCGTGGATGTTGTAGGAGTGAGAGTGGATGTTGTAGGGGTGGGCGTGGATGGTGTAGGGGTGAGAGTGGATGTTGTAAAGGTGAGGGTGGATGGTGTAGGGGTGAGCGTGGATGTTGTAGAAGTGAGCGTAGATGGTGTAGGAGTGAGGGTGGATGTTGTAGCGGTGAGAGTGGATGGTGTTGGGGTGAGGGTGGATGTTGTAGGGGTGAGCGTGGATGTTGTCGGGGTGAGGGTGGATGGTGTAGAGGTGAGTGTGGATGTTGTAGAGGTGAGCGTGGATGGTGTAGGGGTGAGCGTGGCTATTGTAGGGGTGAACGTGGATGGTGTAGGGGTGGGCTTGGATGGTGAAGGTGTGAGCGTGGCTGGTGTAGGAGTGAGCGTGGATGGTGTAGGAATGAGCGTGGATGGTGTAGGGGTGAGCGTGGATGTTGTAGGGGTGAGAGTGGATGTTGTATGAGTGAGCATGGACGGTGTAGATGTGAGTGTGGATGGTATAGGGGAAAGCGTGGATGGTCTAGTGGCGAGCGTGGATGGTCTAGTGGTGAGCGTGGATGGTGTAGGGGTGAGCGTGGATGTTGTAGAGGTGAGCGTGGATGGTGTAGGGGTGAGCGTGGATGTTGTATGAGTGAGCATGGACGTTGTAGATGTGAGTGTAGATGGTATAGGGGAAAGCGTGGATGGTGTAGTGGTGAGTGTGGATGGTGTAGGGGTGAGCGTGGATGTTGCAGGAGTGAGCGTGGATATTGCAGGAGTGAGCGTGAATGTTGTAGGCGTGAGCGTGGATGGTGTAGGGGTGAGCGTGGATGTTGCAGGGGTGAGCGTGGATATTACAGGAGTGAGCGTGAATGTTGTAGGCGTGAGCGTGGATGGTGTAGGGGTGAGCGTGGCTATATTAGGGGTGAGCGTGGATGGTGTAAGGGTGAGCTTGGATGGTGTAGGAGTGAGCGTGGATGGTGTAGGGGTGAGCGTGGATGGTGTAGGCGTGAGTGTAGATGGTGTAGGGGGTGAGCGTGGAGGTTGTAAAGGTGAGCGTGGAGGTTGTAAAGGTGAGCGTGGATGGTGTAGGAGTGAGCGTGGATGTTGTAGGGGTGAGAGTGGATGGGGATGGGGTGGGCGTGGATGGTGTGGGGGGTGAGAGTGGATGGTGTCGGGGTGAGAGTGGATGGTGTCGGGGTGAGTATGGATGTAGGAGAGGTGAGCGTGGATGGTGTAGGGGTGAGCGTGGATGGTGTAGGGGTGAGCGTGGATGTTGCAGGAGTGAGCGTGGATGTTGTAGGAGTGAGCGTGGATGGTGTAGGGGTGAGCGTGGATGTTGTAGGAGTGAGAGTGGATGTTGTAGGGGTGGGCGTGGATGGTGTAGGGGTGAGAGTGGATGTTGTAAAGGTGAGGGTGGATGGTGTAGGGGTGAGCGTGGATGTTGTAGAAGTGAGCATAGATGGTGTAGGAGTGAGGGTGGATGTTGTAGCGGTGAGAGTGGATGGTGTTGGGGTGAGGGTGGATGTTGTAGGGGTGAGCGTGGATGTTGTCGGGGTGAGGGTGGATGGTGTAGAGGTGAGTGTGGATGTTGTAGAGGTGAGCGTGGATGGTGTAGGGGTGAGCGTGGCTATTGTAAGGGTGAGCGTGGATGGTGTAGGGGTGAGCGTGGATGTTGCAGGAGTGAGCATGGATTTTGTATGAGAGAGCGTGGATGTTGAAGGGGTGAGTGTGGTTGGTGTAGGGGTGAGCGTGGATGTTGCCGGAGTGAGCGTGGGTGTTGTAGGAGAAAACGTGGATGGTGTAGGGGTGAGCGTGGATGGTGTAGCGGTGAGCGTGGACGTTGTAAAGGTGAGCATGGATGATGTAGGAGTGAGCGTAGATGGTGTAGGGGGTGAGTGTGGAGGTTGTAAAGGTGAGCGTGGAGGTTGTAAAGGTGAGCGTGGATGGTGTAGGAGTGAGCGTGGATGTTGTAGGGGTGAGAGTGGATGGGGTTGGAGTGGGCATGGATGGTGTCGGGGCGAGTATGGATGTTGGCGAGGTGAGCATTGATGTTGCAGGGGTGAGCGTGGATGTTGCAGGAGTGAGCGTGAATGTTGTAGGGGTGAGAGTGGATGTTGTAAAGGTGAGCGTGGATGGTGTAGGGGTGAGAGTGGATGTTGTATGAGTGAGCATGGAAGGTGTAGAGGTGAGTGTGGATGGTATAGGGGAAAGCATGGATGGTGTAGTGGTGAGCGTGGATGGTGTAGGGGTGAGAGTGGATTTGGTGGGGGTGAGCGTGGATGTGGTAGGGGTGAGCGTGGAAGGTGTAGGGGTGAGCGTGGATGGTGTAGGAGTGAGCGTGGATGGTGTAGGGGTGAGAGTGGATGGGGTTGGAGTGGGCGTGGATGTTGTCAGGGTGAGTATGGATGTTGGAGAGGTGAGCGTCGATGGTGTAGGGGTGAGAGTGGATGTTGTATGAGTGAGCATGGACGGTGTAGATGTGAGTGTGGATGGTATAGGGGAAAGCGTGGATGGTGTAGTGGTGAGCGTGGATGGTGTAGGGGTGAGCGTGGATGTTGTAGAGGTGAGCGTGGATGGTGTAGGGGTGAGCGTGGCTATTGTAGGGGTGAGCGTGGATGGCGTAGGTGTGAGCGTGGATGTTGCAGGAGTGAGCGTGGATTTTGTATGAGAGAGCGTGGATGTTTAAGGAGCGAGTATGGTGTAGGGGTGAGCGTGGATGGTGTAGGGGTGAGCATGGATGGTGTAGCAGTGAGCGTGGATGGTGTAGGGGTGAGCGTGGGTGGTGTAGGGGTGAGCGTGGATGGTGTAGGGGTGAGCGTGGATGGTGTAGGAGTGAGCGTGGACATTGTAAAGGTGAGCGTGGACGGTGTAGGGGTGAGCGTGGACGTTGTAGGGGTGAACGTAGATGTTGTAGGGGTGAGCGGGGATGTTGTAGGGGTGAGGGTGGATGTTGTAGCGGTGAGCGTGGATGGTGTTGGGGTGAGGGTGGATGTTGTAGGGGTGAGCGTGGATGTTGTAGGGGTGAGCGTGGATGGTGTAAGGGTGAGCGTGGATGTTGCAGGAGTTAGCATGGATTTTGTATGAGAGAGCGTGGATGTTGTAGGGGTGAGTGTGGATGGTGAAGGGGTGAGCGTGGATGTTGCCGGAGTGAGCGTGGGTGTTGTAGGCGTAAACGTGGATGGTGTAGGGGTGAGCGTGGATGGTGTAGGGGTCAGCGTGAACGTTGTAAAGGTGAGCATGGATGATGTAGGAGTGAGCGTAGATGGTGTAGGGGGTGAGCGTGGAGGTTGTAAATGTGAGCGTGGAGGTTGTAAAGGTGAGCGTGGATGGTGTAGGAGTGAGCGTGGATGTTGTAGGGGTGAGAGTGGATGGGGTTGGAGTGGGCGTGGATGTTGTCAGGGTGAGTATGGATGTTGGAGAGGTGAGCGTGGATGGTGTAGGGGTGAGAGTGGATGTTGTATGAGTGAGCATGGACGGTGTAGATTTGAGTGTGGATGGTATAGGGGAAAGCGTGGATGGTGTAGTGGTGAGCGTGGATGGTGTAGGGGTGAGCGTGGATGTTGTAGAGGTGAGCGTGGATGGTGTAGGGGTGAGCGTGGCTATTGTAGGGGTGAGCGTGGATGGCGTAGGTGTGAGCGTGGATGTTGCAGGAGTGAGCGTGGATTTTGTATGAGAGAGCGTGGATGTTTAAGGAGCGAGTATGGTGTAGGGGTGAGCGTGGATGGTGTAGGGGTGAGCGTGGATGTTGCAGGAGTGAGCGTGGATGTTGCAGGAGTGAGCGTGGATATTGCAGGAGTGAGCGTGAATGTTGTAGGCGTGAGCGTGGATGGTGTAGGGGTGAGCGTGGATGTTGCAGGGGTGAGCGTGGATATTACAGGAGTGAGCGTGAATGTTGTAGGCGTGAGCGTGGATGGTGTAGGGGTGAGCGTGGCTATATTAGGGGTGAGCGTGGATGGTGTAAGGGTGAGCTTGGATGGTGTAGGAGTGAGCGTGGATGGTGTAGGGGTGAGCGTGGATGGTGTAGGCGTGAGTGTAGATGGTGTAGGGGGTGAGCGTGGAGGTTGTAAAGGTGAGCGTGGAGGTTGTAAAGGTGAGCGTGGATGGTGTAGGAGTGAGCGTGGATGTTGTAGGGGTGAGAGTGGATGGGGATGGGGTGGGCGTGGATGGTGTGGGGGGTGAGAGTGGATGGTGTCGGGGTGAGAGTGGATGGTGTCGGGGTGAGTATGGATGTAGGAGAGGTGAGCGTGGATGGTGTAGGGGTGAGCGTGGATGGTGTAGGGGTGAGCGTGGATGTTGCAGGAGTGAGCGTGGATGTTGTAGGAGTGAGCGTGGATGGTGTAGGGGTGAGCGTGGATGTTGTAGGAGTGAGAGTGGATGTTGTAGGGGTGGGCGTGGATGGTGTAGGGGTGAGAGTGGATGTTGTAAAGGTGAGGGTGGATGGTGTAGGGGTGAGCGTGGATGTTGTAGAAGTGAGCATAGATGGTGTAGGAGTGAGGGTGGATGTTGTAGCGGTGAGAGTGGATGGTGTTGGGGTGAGGGTGGATGTTGTAGGGGTGAGCGTGGATGTTGTCGGGGTGAGGGTGGATGGTGTAGAGGTGAGTGTGGATGTTGTAGAGGTGAGCGTGGATGGTGTAGGGGTGAGCGTGGCTATTGTAAGGGTGAGCGTGGATGGTGTAGGGGTGAGCGTGGATGTTGCAGGAGTGAGCATGGATTTTGTATGAGAGAGCGTGGATGTTGAAGGGGTGAGTGTGGTTGGTGTAGGGGTGAGCGTGGATGTTGCCGGAGTGAGCGTGGGTGTTGTAGGAGAAAACGTGGATGGTGTAGGGGTGAGCGTGGATGGTGTAGCGGTGAGCGTGGACGTTGTAAAGGTGAGCATGGATGATGTAGGAGTGAGCGTAGATGGTGTAGGGGGTGAGTGTGGAGGTTGTAAAGGTGAGCGTGGAGGTTGTAAAGGTGAGCGTGGATGGTGTAGGAGTGAGCGTGGATGTTGTAGGGGTGAGAGTGGATGGGGTTGGAGTGGGCATGGATGGTGTCGGGGCGAGTATGGATGTTGGCGAGGTGAGCATTGATGTTGCAGGGGTGAGCGTGGATGTTGCAGGAGTGAGCGTGAATGTTGTAGGGGTGAGAGTGGATGTTGTAAAGGTGAGCGTGGATGGTGTAGGGGTGAGAGTGGATGTTGTATGAGTGAGCATGGAAGGTGTAGAGGTGAGTGTGGATGGTATAGGGGAAAGCATGGATGGTGTAGTGGTGAGCGTGGATGGTGTAGGGGTGAGAGTGGATTTGGTGGGGGTGAGCGTGGATGTGGTAGGGGTGAGCGTGGAAGGTGTAGGGGTGAGCGTGGATGGTGTAGGAGTGAGCGTGGATGGTGTAGGGGTGAGCGTGGGTGGTGTAGGGGTGAGCGTGGATGGTGTAGGGGTGAGCGTGGATGGTGTAGGAGTGAGCGTGGACATTGTAAAGGTGAGCGTGGACGGTGTAGGGGTGAGCGTGGACGTTGTAGGGGTGAACGTAGATGTTGTAGGGGTGAGCGGGGATGTTGTAGGGGTGAGGGTGGATGTTGTAGCGGTGAGCGTGGATGGTGTTGGGGTGAGGGTGGATGTTGTAGGGGTGAGCGTGGATGTTGTAGGGGTGAGCGTGGATGGTGTAAGGGTGAGCGTGGATGTTGCAGGAGTTAGCATGGATTTTGTATGAGAGAGCGTGGATGTTGTAGGGGTGAGTGTGGATGGTGAAGGGGTGAGCGTGGATGTTGCCGGAGTGAGCGTGGGTGTTGTAGGCGTAAACGTGGATGGTGTAGGGCTGAGCGTGGATGGTGTAGGGGGCAGCGTGGACGTTGTAAAGGTGAGCATGGATGATGTAGGAGTGAGCGTAGATGGTGTAGGGGGTGAGCGTGGAGGTTGTAAATGTGAGCGTGGAGGTTGTAAAGGTGAGCGTGGATGTTGTAGGAGTGAGCGTGGATGTTGTAGGGGTGAGAGTGGATGGGGTTGGAGTGGGCGTGGATGTTGTCAGGGTGAGTATGGATGTTGGAGAGGTGAGCGTGGATGGTGTAGGGGTGAGAGTGGATGTTGTATGAGTGAGCATGGACGGTGTAGATGTGAGTGTGGATGGTATAGGGGAAAGCGTGGATGGTGTAGTGGTGAGCGTGGATGGTGTAGGGGTGAGCGTGGATGTTGTAGAGGTGAGCGTGGATGGTGTAGGGGTGAGCGTGGCTATTGTAGGGGTGAGCGTGGATGGCGTAGGTGTGAGCGTGGATGTTGTAGAAGTGAGCGTAGATGGTGTAGGAGTGAGGGTGGATGTTGTAGCGGTGAGCGTGGATGGTGTTGGGGTGAGGGTGGATGTTGTAGGGGTGAGCGTGGATGTTGTAGGGGTGAGCGTGGATGGTGTAAGGGTGAGCGTGGATGTTGCAGGAGTTAGCATGGATTTTGTATGAGAGAGCGTGGATGTTGTAGAGGTGAGTGTGGATGGTGAAGGGGTGAGCGTGGATGTTGCCGGAGTGAGCGTGGGTGTTGTAGACGTAAACGTGGATGGTGTAGGGGTGAGCGTGGATGGTGTAGGGGTGAGCGTGGACGTTGCAAAGGTGAGCATTGATGATGTAGGAGTGAGCGTAGATGGTGTAGGGGATGAGCGGGGATGTTGCAGGGGTGAGCGTGGATATTGCAGGAGTGAGCGTGAATGTTGTAGGCGTGAGCGTGGATGGTGTAGGGGTGAGCGTGGCTATTTTAGGGGTGAGCGTGGATGGTGTAAGGGTGAGCTTGGATGGTGTAGGAGTGAGCGTGGATGGTGTAGGGGTGAGCGTGGATGGTGTAGTGGTGAGTGTAGATGGTGTAGGGGGTGAGCGTGGAGGTTGTAAAGGTGAGCGTGGAGGTTGTAAAGGTGAGCGTGGATGGTGTAGGAGTGAGCGTGGATGTTGTAGGGGTGAGAGTGGATGGGGATGGGGTGGGCGTGGATGGTGTGGGGGGTGAGAGTGGATGGTGTCGGGGTGAGAGTGGATGGTGTCGGGGTGAGTATGGATGTAGGAGAGGTGAGCGTGGATGGTGTAGGGGTGAGCGTGGATGGTGTAGGGGTGAGCGTGGATGTTGCAGGAGTGAGCGTGGATGTTGTAGGAGTGAGCGTGGATGGTGTAGGGGTGAGCGTGGATGTTGTAGGAGTGAGAGTGGATGTTGTAGGGGTGGGCGTGGATGGTGTAGGGGTGAGAGTGGATGTTGTAAAGGTGAGGGTGGATGGTGTAGGGGTGAGCGTGGATGTTGTAGAAGTGAGCGTAGATGGTGTAGGAGTGAGGGTGGATGTTGTAGCGGTGAGAGTGGATGGTGTTGGGGTGAGGGTGGATGTTGTAGGGGTGAGCGTGGATGTTGTCGGGGTGAGGGTGGATGGTGTAGAGGTGAGTGTGGATGTTGTAGAGGTGAGCGTGGATGGTGTAGGGGTGAGCGTGGCTATTGTAGGGGTGAACGTGGATGGTGTAGGGGTGGGCTTGGATGGTGAAGGTGTGAGCGTGGCTGGTGTAGGAGTGAGCGTGGATGGTGTAGGAATGAGCGTGGATGGTGTAGGGGTGAGCGTGGATGTTGTAGGGGTGAGAGTGGATGTTGTATGAGTGAGCATGGACGGTGTAGATGTGAGTGTGGATGGTATAGGGGAAAGCGTGGATGGTCTAGTGGCGAGCGTGGATGGTCTAGTGGTGAGCGTGGATGGTGTAGGGGTGAGCGTGGATGTTGTAGAGGTGAGCGTGGATGGTGTAGGGGTGAGCGTGGATGTTGTATGAGTGAGCATGGACGTTGTAGATGTGAGTGTAGATGGTATAGGGGAAAGCGTGGATGATGTAGTGGTGAGTGTGGATGGTGTAGGGGTGAGCGTGGATGTTGCAGGAGTGAGCGTGGATATTGCAGGAGTGAGCGTGAATGTTGTAGGCGTGAGCGTGGATGGTGTAGGGGTGAGCGTGGATGTTGCAGGGGTGAGCGTGGATATTACAGGAGTGAGCGTGAATGTTGTAGGCGTGAGCGTGGATGGTGTAGGGGTGAGCGTGGCTATATTAGGGGTGAGCGTGGATGGTGTAAGGGTGAGCTTGGATGGTGTAGGAGTGAGCGTGGATGGTGTAGGGGTGAGCGTGGATGGTGTAGGCGTGAGTGTAGATGGTGTAGGGGGTGAGCGTGGAGGTTGTAAAGGTGAGCGTGGAGGTTGTAAAGGTGAGCGTGGATGGTGTAGGAGTGAGCGTGGATGTTGTAGGGGTGAGAGTGGATGGGGATGGGGTGGGCGTGGATGGTGTGGGGGGTGAGAGTGGATGGTGTCGGGGTGAGAGTGGATGGTGTCGGGGTGAGTATGGATGTAGGAGAGGTGAGCGTGGATGGTGTAGGGGTGAGCGTGGATGGTGTAGGGGTGAGCGTGGATGTTGCAGGAGTAAGCGTGGATGTTGTAGGAGTGAGCGTGGATGGTGTAGGGGTGAGCGTGGATGTTGTAGGAGTGAGAGTGGATGTTGTAGGGGTGGGCGTGGATGGTGTAGGGGTGAGAGTGGATGTTGTAAAGGTGAGGGTGGATGGTGTAGGGGTGAGCGTGGATGTTGTAGAAGTGAGCATAGATGGTGTAGGAGTGAGGGTGGATGTTGTAGCGGTGAGAGTGGATGGTGTTGGGGTGAGGGTGGATGTTGTAGGGGTGAGCGTGGATGTTGTCGGGGTGAGGGTGGATGGTGTAGAGGTGAGTGTGGATGTTGTAGAGGTGAGCGTGGATGGTGTAGGGGTGAGCGTGGCTATTGTAAGGGTGAGCGTGGATGGTGTAGGGGTGAGCGTGGATGTTGCAGGAGTGAGCATGGATTTTGTATGAGAGAGCGTGGATGTTGAAGGGGTGAGTGTGGTTGGTGTAGGGGTGAGCGTGGATGTTGCCGGAGTGAGCGTGGGTGTTGTAGGAGAAAACGTGGATGGTGTAGGGGTGAGCGTGGATGGTGTAGCGGTGAGCGTGGACGTTGTAAAGGTGAGCATGGATGATGTAGGAGTGAGCGTAGATGGTGTAGGGGGTGAGTGTGGAGGTTGTAAAGGTGAGCGTGGAGGTTGTAAAGGTGAGCGTGGATGGTGTAGGAGTGAGCGTGGATGTTGTAGGGGTGAGAGTGGATGGGGTTGGAGTGGGCATGGATGGTGTCGGGGCGAGTATGGATGTTGGCGAGGTGAGCATTGATGTTGCAGGGGTGAGCGTGGATGTTGCAGGAGTGAGCGTGAATGTTGTAGGGGTGAGAGTGGATGTTGTAAAGGTGAGCGTGGATGGTGTAGGGGTGAGAGTGGATGTTGTATGAGTGAGCATGGAAGGTGTAGAGGTGAGTGTGGATGGTATAGGGGAAAGCATGGATGGTGTAGTGGTGAGCGTGGATGGTGTAGGGGTGAGAGTGGATTTGGTGGGGGTGAGCGTGGATGTGGTAGGGGTGAGCGTGGAAGGTGTAGGGGTGAGCGTGGATGGTGTAGGAGTGAGCGTGGATGGTGTAGGGGTGAGCGTGGGTGGTGTAGGGGTGAGCGTGGATGGTGTAGGGGTGAGCGTGGATGGTGTAGGAGTGAGCGTGGACATTGTAAAGGTGAGCGTGGACGGTGTAGGGGTGAGCGTGGACGTTGTAGGGGTGAACGTAGATGTTGTAGGGGTGAGCGGGGATGTTGTAGGGGTGAGGGTGGATGTTGTAGCGGTGAGCGTGGATGGTGTTGGGGTGAGGGTGGATGTTGTAGGGGTGAGCGTGGATGTTGTAGGGGTGAGCGTGGATGGTGTAAGGGTGAGCGTGGATGTTGCAGGAGTTAGCATGGATTTTGTATGAGAGAGCGTGGATGTTGTAGGGGTGAGTGTGGATGGTGAAGGGGTGAGCGTGGATGTTGCCGGAGTGAGCGTGGGTGTTGTAGGCGTAAACGTGGATGGTGTAGGGCTGAGCGTGGATGGTGTAGGGGGCAGCGTGGACGTTGTAAAGGTGAGCATGGATGATGTAGGAGTGAGCGTAGATGGTGTAGGGGGTGAGCGTGGAGGTTGTAAATGTGAGCGTGGAGGTTGTAAAGGTGAGCGTGGATGTTGTAGGAGTGAGCGTGGATGTTGTAGGGGTGAGAGTGGATGGGGTTGGAGTGGGCGTGGATGTTGTCAGGGTGAGTATGGATGTTGGAGAGGTGAGCGTGGATGGTGTAGGGGTGAGAGTGGATGTTGTATGAGTGAGCATGGACGGTGTAGATGTGAGTGTGGATGGTATAGGGGAAAGCGTGGATGGTGTAGTGGTGAGCGTGGATGGTGTAGGGGTGAGCGTGGATGTTGTAGAGGTGAGCGTGGATGGTGTAGGGGTGAGCGTGGCTATTGTAGGGGTGAGCGTGGATGGCGTAGGTGTGAGCGTGGATGTTGTAGAAGTGAGCGTAGATGGTGTAGGAGTGAGGGTGGATGTTGTAGCGGTGAGCGTGGATGGTGTTGGGGTGAGGGTGGATGTTGTAGGGGTGAGCGTGGATGTTGTAGGGGTGAGCGTGGATGGTGTAAGGGTGAGCGTGGATGTTGCAGGAGTTAGCATGGATTTTGTATGAGAGAGCGTGGATGTTGTAGAGGTGAGTGTGGATGGTGAAGGGGTGAGCGTGGATGTTGCCGGAGTGAGCGTGGGTGTTGTAGGCGTAAACGTGGATGGTGTAGGGGTGAGCGTGGATGGTGTAGGGGTGAGCGTGGACGTTGCAAAGGTGAGCATTGATGATGTAGGAGTGAGCGTAGATGGTGTAGGGGGTGAGCGTGGATGTTGCAGGGGTGAGCGTGGATATTGCAGGAGTGAGCGTGAATGTTGTAGGCGTGAGCGTGGATGGTGTAGGGGTGAGCGTGGCTATTTTAGGGGTGAGCGTGGATGGTGTAAGGGTGAGCTTGGATGGTGTAGGAGTGAGCGTGGATGGTGTAGGGGTGAGCGTGGATGGTGTAGTGGTGAGTGTAGATGGTGTAGGGGGTGAGCGTGGAGGTTGTAAAGGTGAGCGTGGAGGTTGTAAAGGTGAGCGTGGATGGTGTAGGAGTGAGCGTGGATGTTGTAGGGGTGAGAGTGGATGGGGATGGGGTGGGCGTGGATGGTGTGGGGGGTGAGAGTGGATGGTGTCGGGGTGAGAGTGGATGGTGTCGGGGTGAGTATGGATGTAGGAGAGGTGAGCGTGGATGGTGTAGGGGTGAGCGTGGATGGTGTAGGGGTGAGCGTGGATGTTGCAGGAGTGAGCGTGGATGTTGTAGGAGTGAGCGTGGATGGTGTAGGGGTGAGCGTGGATGTTGTAGGAGTGAGAGTGGATGTTGTAGGGGTGGGCGTGGATGGTGTAGGGGTGAGAGTGGATGTTGTAAAGGGGAGGGTGGATGGTGTAGGGGTGAGCGTGGATGTTGTAGAAGTGAGCGTAGATGGTGTAGGAGTGAGGGTGGATGTTGTAGCGGTGAGAGTGGATGGTGTTGGGGTGAGGGTGGATGTTGTAGGGGTGAGCGTGGATGTTGTCGGGGTGAGGGTGGATGGTGTAGAGGTGAGTGTGGATGTTGTAGAGGTGAGCGTGGATGGTGTAGGGGTGAGCGTGGCTATTGTAGGGGTGAACGTGGATGGTGTAGGGGTGGGCTTGGATGGTGAAGGTGTGAGCGTGGCTGGTGTAGGAGTGAGCGTGGATGGTGTAGGAATGAGCGTGGATGGTGTAGGGATGAGCGTGGATGTTGTAGGGGTGAGAGTGGATGTTGTATGAGTGAGCATGGACGGTGTAGATGTGAGTGTGGATGGTATAGGGGAAAGCGTGGATGGTCTAGTGGCGAGCGTGGATGGTCTAGTGGTGAGCGTGGATGGTGTAGGGGTGAGCGTGGATGTTGTAGAGGTGAGCGTGGATGGTGTAGGGGTGAGCGTGGATGTTGTATGAGTGAGCATGGACGTTGTAGATGTGAGTGTAGATGGTATAGGGGAAAGCGTGGATGGTGTAGTGGTGAGTGTGGATGGTGTAGGGGTGAGCGTGGATGTTGTAGGGGTGAGCGTGGCTATTGTAGGGGTGAGCGTTGATGGTGTAGGGGTGAGCGTGGATGTTGCAGGAGTGAGCGTGGGTGTTGTAGGAGTAAACGTGGATGGTGTAGGGGTGAGCGTGGATGGTGTAGGGGTGAGCGTGGACGTTGTAAACGTGAGCATGGATGATGTAGGAGTGAGTGTAGATGGTGTAGGGGGTGAGCATGGAGGTTGTAAAGGTGAGCATGGATGGTGTAGGAGTGAGCGTGGATGTTGTAGGGGTGAGAGTGAATGGGGTTGGGGTGGGCGTGGATGGTGTTGGGGTGAGTATGGATGTTGGCGAGGTGAGCATTGATGTTGCAGGTGTGAGCGTGGATGTTGCAGGAGTGAGCGTGAATGTTGTAGGGGTGAGAGTGGATGTTGTAAAGGTGAGCGTGGATGGTGTAGGGGTTAGAGTGGATGTTGTATGAGTGAGCATGGAAGGTGTAGAGGTGAGTGTGGATGGTATAGGGGAAAGCATGGATGGTGTAGTGGTGAGCGTGGATGGTGTAGGGGTGAGAGTGGATTTGGTGGGGGTGAGCGTGGATGTGGTAGGGGTGAGCGTGGAAGGTGTAGGGGTGAGCGTGGATGGTGTAGGAGTGAGCGTGGATGGTGTAGGGGTGAGCGTGGGTGGTGTAGGGGTGAGCGTGGATGGTGTAGGGGTGAGCGTGGATGGTGTAGGAGTGAGCGTGGACATTGTAAAGGTGAGCGTGGACGGTGTAGGGGTGAGCGTGGACGTTGTAGGGGTGAACGTAGATGTTGTAGGGGTGAGCGGGGATGTTGTAGGGGTGAGGGTGGATGTTGTAGCGGTGAGCGTGGATGGTGATGGGGTGAGGGTGGATGTTGTAGGGGTGAGCGTGGATGTTGTAGGGGTGAGCGTGGATGGTGTAAGGGTGAGCGTGGATGTTGCAGGAGTTAGCATGGATTTTGTATGAGAGAGCGTGGATGTTGTAGGGGTGAGTGTGGATGGTGAAGGGGTGAGCGTGGATGTTGCCGGAGTGAGCGTGGGTGTTGTAGGCGTAAACGTGGATGGTGTAGGGGTGAGCGTGGATGGTGTAGGGGTCAGCGTGGACGTTGTAAAGGTGAGCATGGATGATGTAGGAGTGAGCGTAGATGGTGTAGGGGGTGAGCGTGGAGGTTGTAAATGTGAGCGTGGAGGTTGTAAAGGTGAGCGTGGATGGTGTAGGAGTGAGCGTGGATGTTGTAGGGGTGAGAGTGGATGGGGTTGGAGTGGGCGTGGATGTTGTCGGGGTGAGTATGGATGTTGGAGAGGTGAGCGTGGATGGTGTAGGGGTGAGAGTGGATGTTGTATGAGTGAGCATGGACGGTGTAGATCTGAGTGTGGATGGTATAGGGGAAAGCGTGGATCGTGTAGTGGTGAGCGTGGATGGTGTAGGGGTGAGCGTGGATGTTGTAGAGGTGAGCGTGGATGGTGTAGGGGTGAGCGTGGCTATTGTAGGGGTGAGCGTGGATGGCGTAGGTGTGAGCGTGGATGTTGCAGGAGTGAGCGTGGATTTTGTATGAGAGAGCGTGGATGTTTAAGGAGCGAGTATGGTGTAGGGGTGAGCGTGGATGGTGTAGGGGTGAGCGTGGATGTTGCAGGAGTGAACGTGGGTGTTGTAGGAGTAAACGTGGATGGGGTAGGGGTGAGCGTGGATGGTGTAGGGGTCAGCGTGAACGTTGTAAAGGTGAGCATGGATGATGTAGGAGTGAGCGTAGATGGTGTAGGGGGTGAGCGTGGATGTTGCAGGGGTGAGCGTGGATATTGCAGGAGTGAGCGTGAATGTTGTAGGCGTGAGCGTGGATGGTGTAGGGGTGAGCGTGGCTATTTTAGGGGTGAGCGTGGATGGTGTAGGGGTGAGCTTGGATGGTGTAGGAGTGAGCGTGGATGGTGTACGGGTGAGCGTGGATGGTGTAGGGGTGAGTGTAGATGGTGTAGGGGGTGAGCGTGGAGGTTGTAAAGGTGAGCGTGGAGGTTGTAAAGGTGAGCGTGGATGGTGTAGGAGTGAGCGTGGATGTTGTAGGGGTGAGAGTGGATGGGGATGGGGTGGGCGTGGATGGTGTGGGGGGTGAGAGTGGATGGTGTCGGGGTGAGAGTGGATGGTGTCGGGGTGAGTATGGATGTAGGAGAGGTGAGCGTGGATGGTGTAGGGGTGAGCGTGGATGGTGTAGGGGTGAGCGTGGATGTTGCAGGAGTGAGCGTGGATGTTGTAGGAGTGAGCGTGGATGGTGTAGGGGTGAGAGTGGATGTTGTAAAGGTGAGTGTGGATGGTGTAGGGGTGAGAGTGGATGTTGTATGAGTGAGCATGGACGGTGTAGATGTGAGTGTGGATGGTATAGGGGAAAGCGTGGATGGTGTAGTGGTGAGCGTGGATGGTGTAGGGGTGAGCGTGGATGTTGTAGAGGCGAGCGTGGATGGTGTAAGGGTGAGCGTGGCTATTGTAGGGGTGAGCGTGGATGGTGTAGGGGTGAGCGTGGATGTTGCAGGAGTGAGCGTGGATTTTGTATGAGAGAGCGTGGATGTTGCAGGAGTGAGCGTGGCTGTTGTAGGAGTAACCGTGGATGGTGTAGGGGTGAGTGTGGATGGTGTAGGGGTGAGCGTGGATGTTGTATGAGTGAGCATGGAAGGTGTAGAGGTGAGTGTGGATGGTATAGGGGAAAGCATGGATGGTGTAGTGGTGAGCGTGGATGGTGTAGGGGTGAGAGTGGATTTGGTGGGGGTGAGCGTGGATGTGGTAGGGGTGAGCGTGGAAGGTGTAGGGGTGAGCGTGGATGGTGTAGGAGTGAGCGTGGATGGTGTAGGGGTGAGCGTGGGTGGTGTACGGGTGAGCGTGGATGGTGTAGGAGTGAGCGTGGACGTTGTAGGGGTGAACGTAGATGTTGTAGGGGTGAGCGGGGATGTTGTAGGGGTGAGGGTGGATGTTGTAGCGGTGAGCGTGGATGGTGTTGGGGTGAGGGTGGATGTTATAGGGGTGAGCGTGGATGTTGTAGGGGTGAGCGTGGATGGTGTAAGGGTGAGCGTGGATGTTGCAGGAGTTAGCATGGATTTTGTATGAGAGAGCGTGGATGTTGTAGGGGTGAGTGTGGATGGTGAAGGGGTGAGCGTGGATGTTGCCGGAGTGAGCGTGGGTGTTGTAGGCGTAAACGTGGATGGTGTAGGGGTGAGCGTGGATGGTGTAGGGGTCAGCGTGGACGTTGTAAAGGTGAGCATGGATGATGTAGGAGTGAGCGTAGATGGTGTAGGGGGTGAGCGTGGAGGTTGTAAATGTGAGCGTGGAGGTTGTAAAGGTGAGCGTGGATGGTGGAGGAGTGAGCGTGGATGTTGTAGGGGTGAGAGTGGATGGGGTTGGGGTGGGCGTGGATGGTGTGGGGGGTGAGAGTGGATGGTGTCGGGGTGAGAGTGGATGGTGTCGGGGTGAGTATGGATGTAGGAGAGGTGAGCGTGGTTCGTGTAGGGGTGAGCGTGGATGGTGTAGGGGTGAGCGTGGATGTTGCAGGAGTGAGCGTGGATGTTGTAGGAGTGAGCGTGGATGGTGTAGGGGTGAGAGTGGATGTTGTAGGAGTAAACGTGGATGGTGTAGGGGTGAGTGTGGATGGTGTAGGGGTGAGCGTGGACGTTGTAAAGGTGAGCATGGATGATGTAGGAGTGAGCGTAGATGGTTAGGGGGTGAGCGTGGATGTTGCATGGGTGAGCGTGGATATTGCAGGAGTGAGCGTGAATGTTGTAGGGGTGAGCGTGGATGGTGTAGGGGTGAGCGTGGCTATTGTAGGGGTGAGCGTGGATGGTGTAGGGGTGAGCTTGGATGGTGTAGGAGTGAGCGTGGACGTTGTAAAGGTGAGCATGGATGATGTAGGAGTGAGCGTAGATGGTGTAGGGGGTGAGCGTGGGGGTTGTAAAGGTGAGCATGGATGGTGTAGGAGTGAGCGTGGATGTTGTAGGGGTGAGAGTGAATGGGGTTGGGGTGAGCGTGGATGGTGTTAGGGTGAGTGTGGATGTTGGCGAGGTGAGCGTGGATGTTGCAGGAGTGAGCGTGGGTGTTGTAGGAGTAAACGTGGATGGTGTAGGGGTGAGCGTGGATGGTGTAGGGGTGAGCATGGACTTTGTAAAGGTGAGCATGGATGGTGTAGGAGTGAGCGTGGATGTTGTAGGGGTTAGAGTGGATGGGGTTGGGGTGGGCATGGATGGTGTTGGGGTGAGAGTGGATGGTGTCGGGGTGAGTATGGATGTTGGAGAGGCGAGCGTGGATGGTGTAGGGGTGAGAGTGGATGATGTAAAGGTGAGGGTGGATGGTGTAGGGGTGAGCGTGGATGTTGTAGAAGTGAGCGTAGATGGTGTAGGAATGAGGGTGGATGTTGTAGCGGTGAGCGTGGATGGTGTTGGGGTGAGGGTGGATGTTGTAGGGGTGAGCGTGGATGTTGTCGGGGTGAGGGTGGATGGTGTAGAGGTGAATGTGGATGTTGTAGAGGTGAGCGTGGATGGTGTAGGGGTGAGCGTGGCTATTGTAGGGGTGAGCGTGGATGGTGTAGGGGTGAGCGTGGATGTTGCAGGAGTGAGCATGGATTTTGTATGAGAGAGCGTGGATGTTGAAGGGGTGAGTGTGGTTGGTGTAGGGGTGAGCGTGGATGTTGCCGGAGTGAGCGTGGGTGTTGTAGGAGAAAACGTGGATGGTGTAGGGGTGAGCGTGGATGGTGTAGGGGTGAGCGTGGACGTTGTAAAGGTGAGCATGGATGATGTAGGAGTGAGCGTAGATGGTGTAGGGGGTGAGCGTGGAGGATGTAAAGGTGAGCGTGGAGGTTGTAAAGGTGAGCGTCGATGGTGTAGGAGTGAGCGTGGATGTTGTAGGGGTGAGAGTGGATGGGGTTGGAGTGGTCGTGGATGGTGTCGGGGTGAGTATGGATGTGGAGAGGTGAGCGTGGCTATTGTAGGGGTGAGCGTGGATGGTGTAGGTGTGAGCGTGGATGGTGTAGGGGTGAGCGTGAATGTTGCAGGAGTGAGCGTGGATTTTGTATGAGAGAGCGTGGATGTTTAAGGGGTGAGCGTGGATGGTGTAGGGGTGAGCGTGGATGTTGCAGGAGTGAGCGTGGATTTTGTATGAGAGAGCGTGGATGTTGCAGGAGTGAGCGTGGGTGTTGTAGGAGTAAACGTGGATGGTGTAGGGGTGAGTGTGGATGGTGTAGGGGTGAGCGCTGGACGTTGTAAAGGTGAGCATGGATGATGTAGGAGTGAGCGTAGATGGTTAGGGGGTGAGCGTGGATGTTGCAGGGGTAAGCGTGGATATTGCAGGAGTGAGCGTGAATGTTGTAGGGGTGAGCGTGGATGGTGTAGGGGTGAGCGTGGCTATTGTAGGGGTGAGCGTGGATGGTGTAGGGGTGAGCTTGGATGGTGTAGGAGTGAGCGTGGATGTTGTAAAGGTGAGCATGGATGATGTAGGAGTGAGCGTAGATGGTGTAGGGGGTGAGCGTGGGGGTTGTAAAGGTGAGCATGGATGGTGTAGGAGTGAGCGTGGATGTTGTAGGGGTGAGAGTGAATGGGGTTGGGGTGAGCGTGGATGGTGTTAGGGTGAGTGTGGATGTTGGCGAGGTGAGCGTGGATGTTGCAGGAGTGAGCGTGGGTGTTGTAGGAGTAAACGTGGATGGTGTAGGGGTGAGCGTGGATGGTGTAGGGGTGAGCATTGACTTTGTAAAGGTGAGCATGGATGGTGTAGGAGTGAGCGTGGATGTTGTAGGGGTTAGAGTGGATGGGGTTGGGGTGGGCGTGGATGGTGTTGGGGTGAGAGTGGATGGTGTCGGGGTGAGTATGGATGTTGGAGAGGCGAGCGTGGATGGTGTAGGGGTGAGAGTGGATGTTGTAAAGGTGAGGGTGGATGGTGTAGGGGTGAGCGTGGATGTTGTAGAAGTGAGCGTAGATGGTGTAGGAGTGAGGGTGGATGTTGTAGCGGTGAGCGTGGATGGTGTTGGGGTGAGGGTGGATGTTGTAGGGGTGAGCGTGGATGTTGTCGGGGTGAGGGTGGATGGTGTAGAGGTGAGTGTGGATGTTGTAGATGTGAGCGTGGATGGTGTAGGGGTGAGCGTGGCTATTGTAAGGGTGAGCGTGGATGGTGTAGGGGTGAGCGTGGATGTTGCAGGAGTGAGCATGGATTTTGTATGAGAGAGCGTGGATGTTGAAGGGGTGAGTGTGGTTGGTGTAGGGGTGAGCGTGGATGTTGCCGGAGTGAGCGTGGGTGTTGTAGGAGAAAACGTGGATGGTGTAGGGGTGAGCGTGGATGGTGTAGCGGTGAGCGTGGACGTTGTAAAGGTGAGCATGGATGATGTAGGAGTGAGCGTAGATGGTGTAGGGGGTGAGTGTGGAGGTTGTAAAGGTGAGCGTGGAGGTTGTAAAGGTGAGCGTGGATGGTGTAGGAGTGAGCGTGGATGTTGTAGGGATGAGAGTGGATGGGGTTGGAGTGGGCATGGATGGTGTCGGGGCGAGTATGGATGTTGGCGAGGTGAGCATTGATGTTGCAGGGGTGAGCGTGGATGTTGCAGGAGTGAGCGTGAATGTTGTAGGGGTGAGAGTGGATGTTGTAAAGGTGAGCGTGGATGGTGTAGGGGTGAGAGTGGATGTTGTATGAGTGAGCATGGAAGGTGTAGAGGTGAGTGTGGATGGTATAGGGGAAAGCATGGATGGTGTAGTGGTGAGCGTGGATGGTGTAGGGGTGAGAGTGGATTTGGTGGGGGTGAGCGTGGATGTGGTAGGGGTGAGCGTGGAAGGTGTAGGGGTGAGCGTGGATGGTGTAGGAGTGAGCGTGGATGGTGTAGGGGTGAGCGTGGGTGGTGTAGGGGTGAGCGTGGATGGTGTAGGGGTGAGCGTGGATGGTGTAGGAGTGAGCGTGGACATTGTAAAGGTGAGCGTGGACGGTGTAGGGGTGAGCGTGGACGTTGTAGGGGTGAACGTAGATGTTGTAGGGGTGAGCGGGGATGTTGTAGGGGTGAGGGTGGATGTTGTAGCGGTGAGCGTGGATGGTGTTGGGGTGAGGGTGGATGTTGTAGGGGTGAGCGTGGATGTTGTAGGGGTGAGCGTGGATGGTGTAAGGGTGAGCGTGGATGTTGCAGGAGTTAGCATGGATTTTGTATGAGAG
Source organism: Petromyzon marinus (assembly GCF_048934315.1). Taxonomy (NCBI): domain Eukaryota; kingdom Metazoa; phylum Chordata; class Hyperoartia; order Petromyzontiformes; family Petromyzontidae; genus Petromyzon; species Petromyzon marinus. The sequence continues at coordinate 15,580,469 of NC_133745.1, read as the reverse complement.
AGCGTGGATGTTGTAGGGGTGAGTGTGGATGGTGAAGGGGTGAGCGTGGATGTTGCCGGAGTGAGCGTGGGTGTTGTAGGCGTAAACGTGGATGGTGTAGGGGTGAGCGTGGATGGTGTAGGGGTCAGCGTGGACGTTGTAAAGGTGAGCATGGATGATGTAGGAGTGAGCGTAGATGGTGTAGGGGGTGAGCATGGAGGTTGTAAATCTGAGCGTGGAGGTTGTAAAGGTGAGCGTGGATGGTGTAGGAGTGAGCGTGGATGTTGTAGGGGTGAGAGTGGATGGGGTTGGAGTGGGCGTGGATGTTGTCGGGGTGAGTATGGATGTTGGAGAGGTGAGCGTGGATGGTGTAGGGGTGAGAGTGGATGTTGTATGAGTGAGCATGGACGATGTAGATGTGAGTGTGGATGGTATAGGGGAAAGCGTGGATGGTGTAGTGGTGAGCGTGGATGGTGTAGGGGTGAGCGTGGATGTTGTAGAGGTGAGCGTGGATGGTGTAGGTGTGAGCGTGGCTATTGTAGCGGTGAGCGTGGATGGCGTAGGTGTGAGCGTGGATGTTGCAGGAGTGAGCGTGGATTTTGTATGAGAGAGCGTGGATGTTTAAGGAGCGAGTATGGTGTAGGGGTGAGCGTGGATGGTGTAGGGGTGAGCGTGGATGTTGCAGGAGTGAACGTGGGTGTTGTAGGAGTAAACGTGGATGGGGTAGGGGTGAGCGTGGATGGTGTAGTGGTGAGCGTGGACGTTGTAAAGGTGAGCATTGATGATGTAGGAGTGAGCGTAGATGGTGTAGGGGGTGAGCGTGGATGTTGCAGGGGTGAGCGTGGATATTGCAGGAGTGAGCGTGAATGTTGTAGGCGTGAGCGTGGATGGTGGAGGGGTGAGCGTGGCTATTTTAGGGGTGAGCGTGGATGGTGTAGGGTGAGCTTGGATGGTGTAGGAGTGAGCGTGGATGGTGTTGGGGTGAGCGTGGATGGTGTAGGGGTGAGTGTAGATGGTGTAGGGGGTGAGCGTGGAGGTTGTAAAGGTGAGCGTGGAGGTTGTAAAGGTGAGCGTGGATGGTGTAGGAGTGAGCGTGGATGTTGTAGGGGTGAGAGTGGATGGGGTTGGGGTGGGCGTGGATGGTGTGGGGGGTGAGAGTGGATGGTGTCGGGGTGAGAGTGGATGGTGTCGGGGTGAGTATGGATGTAGGAGAGGTGAGCGTGGATGGTGTAGGGGTGAGCGTGGATGGTGTAGGGGTGAGCGTGGATGTTGCAGGAGTGAGCGTGGATGTTGTAGGAGTGAGCGTGGATGGTGTAGGGGTGAGAGTGGATGTTGTAAAGGTGAGCGTGGATGGTGTAGGGGTGAGAGTGGATGTTGTATGAGTGAGCATGGACGGTGTAGATGTGAGTGTGGATGGTATAGGGGAAAGCGTGGATGGTGTAGTGGTGAGCGTGGATGGTGTAGGGGTGAGCGTGGATGTTTTAGAGGCGAGCGTGGATGGTGTAAGGGTGAGCGTGGCTATTGTAGGGGTGAGCGTGGATGGTGTAGGGGTGAGCGTGGATGTTGCAGGAGTGAGCGTGGATTTTGTATGAGAGAGCGTGGATGTTGCAGGAGTGAGCGTGGGTGTTGTAGGAGTAAACGTGGATGGTGTAGGGGTGAGTGTGGATGGTGTAGGGGTGAGCGTGGACGTTGTAAAGGTGAGCATGGATGATGTAGGAGTGAGCGTAGATGGTGTAGGGGGTGAGCGGGGAGGTTGTGAAGGTGAGCATCCATCCACGCTTTCCCCTATACCATCCACACTCACATCTACACCGTCCATGCTCACTCATACAACATCCACTCTCACCCCTACACCATCCACGCTCACCTCTCCAACATCCATACTCACCCCGACAACATCCACGCTCACCCCTACACCATCCACGCTCACCCCTACACCATCCACGCTCACCCCTACACCATCCACGCTCACTCCTACACCATCCACGCTCACCCCTACCACATCCACGCTCACCCCCACCAAATCCACTCTCACCCCTACACCATCCACGCTCACCACTACACCATCCATGCTTTCCCCTATACCATCCACACTCACCTCTACACCGTCCATGCTCACTCATACAATATCCACTCTCACCCCTACACCATCCACGCTCACCTTTACAACATCCACTCTCACCCATACAACATCCACGCTCACCCCTGCAACATCAATGCTCACCTCGCCAACATCCACACTCACCCCAACACCATCCACGAACACCCCAACCCCATTCACTCTCACCCCTACAACATCCACGCTCACTCCTACACCATCCACGCTCACCCCTACACCATCCACGCTCACCCCTACAATAGCCACGCTCACCCCTACAACATCCACGCTCACCCCTACACCATCCACGCTTTCCCCTATACCATCCACACTCACATCTACACCGTCCATGCTCACTCATACAACATCCACTCTCACCCCTACACCATCCACGCTCACCTTTACAACATCCACTCTCACCCCTACACCATCCACGCTCACCCCTACAACATCCACGCTCACTCCTACAACATCCACGCTCACCCCTACACCATCCACGCTCACCTCTCCAACATCCATACTCACCCCGACACCATCCACTCTCACCCCTACAACCTCCACGCTCACTCCTACATCATCCATGCTCACTCCTACACCATCCACGCTCACTCCTACACCATCCACGCTCACTCCTACATCATCCATGCTCACTTTTACAAAGTCCACGCATAAACGTGGATGGTCTAGGGGTGAGCATGGACGGTGTAGAGGTGAGTGTGGATGGTATAGGGGAAAGCATGGGTGGTGTAGGGATGAGTGTGGACGTTGTAAAGGTGAGCATGGATGATGTAGGAGTGAGCGTAGATGGTGTAGGGGGTGAGCATGGAGGTTGTAAAGGTGAGCGTGGATGTTGCAGGGGTGAGCGTGGATGTTGCAGGGGTGAGCGTGGATGGTGTAGGGGTAAGAGTGGATGGTATAGGGGAAAGTATGGATGGTGTAGTGGTGAGCGTGGATGGTGAAGTGGTGAGCGTGGATGGTGTAGGGGAGAGCGTGGATGATGTAGGGGTGAGCGTGCAGCTCCAAAGCTTTGGAATGCTTTGCCTTTGCTAAAAAGATCATCAGAGTCGTTGGGTATATTTAAGTGTCTTGAAAACTCACCTCTTTAAACTGGCCTTTACCCCTTAGTTCTGGCCGTTTACTCAGCTGGTTCTGTTAATTTCCTGCTTTCCATACACATGACACATTGGGATCTATGGATGAAATGCGCCTTACAAATGTAAATTATGACTGCCTACAGATACAGTATCACCAAATACATTGTATAATAGCCATAATAATCATAACCATAGTAATGAAGATGATGATGACAACAATTTAAGTCAACCACTGTAGGACATCGTATTCTGTAGGGTCCTCCCGACTCTACACACACAGCCCACACACCCAAGCGTGTGCCCCCCACTCTACAAGCAGCCTGCAGGGTGCCCCCCACTCTACACAGCCTGCAGGGTGCCCCCCACTCTCAGTGAGTATAAAAGTGTAGGTGTGAATCAAAATGAAATACCGCTAATCCACGTGAACGAGTTGGTAATCCACTGCGCGAGGTTTTAACTTCACCACGCGTCGCTACCTCGCGACACGAGGCCAGCACCCACAATGTCGAGAACGGCACACGGAGCCTGATCACGGGGCGGAGTGATTCTCGGCAGTGCGCACTCGCGAACGTGCGGGGCGGTTTACTCCGACAAATAGTCCGGTCTACCGCGCGTGGTCCTCGGGAGCGGTGGGGCGGAGTCGGTCAGAGGGGGGGTTGGGGGTTGTTGCGTTGTTGCCGATGTTTGTGTGCACACACACACACGTGTATGTATATATACATACACGTGTGTGTGTGTATTTTACGTGTGAAAGCTTGGGTAATCCATCATCCAACAGTGGATTGAACATGGCAGCTGCGAATGATGATCTGTGGCGGTCGGTGAATAAGGACACCCGCTGAAGTTAGCGGTGGCCGGATATTGAACTCATGTCACTGGATTCATGGTGCAGTGTTGCTATCCGCTGCGCCACCAGTCCACCTCATACAAAGACTTTCGGCTCGCAGTAACGATTATCTGAAACAATTCCGGGCGTCCCCTAGGTCGACTCTGCCTCAAGTGGGTACCTGGTGCGGTGTGTAAACATCGCCAATAGGAAGACAAAGGTGTCCAGGCGTGGTCCTGGCCACAACATACCCTCGTGCGCCGCTCCGGCCTTCAGAGCTGCTCGCTAGTAACACTTCCCCGAACAGTCTGTTAAGGCTATGCAGAGGGACCTTTGTGTTTGTGGTTACAGTGCCATCGATGAGCTCCTCCGACAGGCGAGGCTGCGTTGCCCAAGCAGCTTCTGTTTGGCCGGATAGAAGGGGGCTAAACGAACGCGGCACAGCCTCGAGAAGAGCCGGGCCAATGTGGTACAGGAGGATGTGGAGCTGAGACTTGACGATAACCGCTACCAGCAGGGGTGTCAAGATCGTGAAGGAGGCGACTGGGAACTTGGAGGCGTTCGCTCTTCAGCAACAATGGAGGGCAGAGAGGCGACGCTCACAACAACGCACGGAGCGCCGCGTGGATAAAACGCAGACAATTGGCCCAATCACGTGACCTCGAAGTGCACGAAGCCTGGCACAAGCGTGGTGGTAACGTCACCTCTTTTTGCGCATATGAAGTTTGAATGATCACCATCTGTTCTTCAGAGACTGAGTAAGTAAGTACCTGGTGCGGTGTGTAACCACTGGGCCACCGTTCCACTCACACATTCATACAAATCTGGCATCACAGGCACCAGAATGTAAGACGCACCCTAGATGGGTGGTGTGTCACATGGTGGGGAGATGGTTGGGTAGGTGTGTGAGTGAGTGTCGTGCTGCGCTATGAACCCGGCGACCGCGTTCGATTCTCACGGTCAACACCTGTGACGATTATTTAATCGGTGCTAGGCCTCGCATAGGTCGACTCAGCCTCAAATGAGTACGTGGTGTTTTCTGTAAATATCGACACTTTTTACACATCGTTACTGGGAGACAAAGGGGGTCGGGCGTGGTGCTACCCACCTACCCCTACTGTACCGTGCCGGTATTCATAGGTGCTCGCTAACAGTACCTACCCCAACATTCTGTTGAGGCTACACGGGGGATCTTTGTCTTTGTTTGTCAGTGTGGGAAGCAGTGGTGCAACGGTTGGCGCGCAACGATCCCGGCGATCCGAGATCGCTCATTGGTCAGTGGAGTCGTGACGTTGCACTAAGGGAGCGCGCTGATTGGTCGGCAGCGTGCACTGGGCTCGATGGCTGGGGACGTGGATTGTATCATTGCAGAATGCCGCGTCACGGTCATGTGGCGATGAGCTGCTTTGGTGTCCTGAAGCGATGCTGCTTCCTCAAGCAAATTGAGTGAAGCTGCCTGGAATCAATGTATCATTGTAATGAATACGGTACTATATTTGGCACATTCAACATTATGATGAAATTAGGAGGCGCAACAAATAATTAAAAGTGTGAGGTTCCTCAATAATGTGGATTTTGATTAAATAAATATGTATTGTACTTTGTCACTGGAGATTTCCCACGTCAGTCCTTTGTTGAAAATGTTTAAATATGTTTGACTTACAAAATGTGACATGCATTTGTAGGGGATGTCCGAGCCATCCTCACACACTCGCACCACACAGACACACAATCTCCGCATTCAACATCGCACACATCAATCACACGCAAAGGAATACATGAGAAAGGGATCAAGGGTTAAAAGGCGCTGACGTCACACGCACGCGGCGTGCTCGACAGAGACGTGGATTAGGAAGGGGGTGGAGTTGGAGGGTTTAAAGGGGGCGCGGTGAGACGCGTGTTCGGGGTTGGTTTGAGGAACGAGTGTGGCTGTGGTTTGAAGAATAAAGAAGTGCTTTACCAGTCTCCGACTCCTCTTCACATTCAACATCAAAGCAATACACTGTAATTATTCTGTTTGGTTACGAATCATTAATTTAAACGCAGCAGCCTTTGTTTCACTTTTTGCACTAAGTGGGTGGCTCTGAAAAGAGCCTTTGTGGTGGAGTGAATCGCGCGTGGCCCGAGCGGATTCACTTCTTTGACTTCGTAGCATTGGACTTGGCCGGACTCTTCAGCACCTTCTTGGTCTCGACAGCTAACTTCAACTTATTGGGACTCTTGGACGCCTTGGCAGCTTTTTTGCTTCCATGGGAGAGTTCCAGGAAAGCAAAGAAGCAGCGGAAGTGGGGTCGAAAGTGATGGTTGGGGGTGAGGCGGATAGTGATGGTGCAGGTTCAGGCGGATAGTGACGGTGGGTTTGGGTGGATAGTGAAAGTAGGGGGTGGGGTGGAGGGTGGTGTGGTGGAGGGTGGGGTGGCGGGGTGGGGTGGAGGGTGGTGTGGTGGGGTGGCGGAGTGGTGTGGTGGGGTGGAGTGTTGTGGTGGGGTGAAGGGTGGTGTGGTGGCATGGAGGGTGGTGTGGCGTGGTGGAGTGGAGGGTAGTGTGGTGGGGTGGAGGCTGGTGTGGTGGGGTGGAGGGTGGTGTGGCGGGGTGGAGGGTGGTGTGGCGGATGGGGTGGAGGATGGTGTGGCGTGGTGGAGTGGAGGGTGGTGTGGTGGGGTGGGGTGGAGGGTGGTGTGGTGGGGTGGGGTGGAGGGGTGGGGTGGAGGGTGGTGTGGTGGGGTGGGGTGGAGGGTGGTGTGGCGGAATGGAGGGTGGTGTGGCGAGGTGGAGGGTGGAGGGGTGGGGTGGAGGGTGGTGTGGCGTGGTGGAGTGGAGGGTGGTGTGGCGTGGTGGAGTGGAGGGTAGTGTGGAGGGGTGGGGTGGAGGGTGGTGTGGTGGGGTGGGGTGGAGGGTGGTGTGGCGGAATGGAGGGTGGTGTGGCGAGGTGGAGGGTGGAGGGGTGGGGTGGAGGGTGGTGTGGCGAGGTGGGGTGGAGGGTGGTGTGGCGGGGTGGGGCGGAGGGTGGTGTGGCGAGGTGGGGTGGAGGGTGGTGTGGTGGTGGGGTGGAGGGTGGTGGGGTGGAGGGTGGTGGGGTGGAGGGTGGTGGGGTGGAGGGTGGTGGGGTGGAGGGTGGTGGGGTGGAGGGTGGTGGGGTGGAGGGTGGTGGGGTGGAGGGTGGTGGGGTGGAGGGTGGTGGGGCGGAGGGTGGTGGGGTGGAGGGTGGTGGGGTGGAGGGTGGTGGGGAGTGGGGCACATCGTCATGGTGTGGGGTGAGGAGCATCGTGTTGGTTGAGGATGAGGAGTATAGTGATGGTGGAGAGTTAGGCGGATAGTGATGGTGTTTCAAGTTTCATTTATTTAGGTATAGCCCTGTGAGCCATGCGGCTCTTAAGTCGGGTGCAACCGCAACCAACAAAATATGAATACAGAACATCCCAAAGCGACGACGCGCAACAGAAACATCCTGGAACAGTGGTTCTTAACCTGGGTTCGATCGAACCCCAGGGGTTCGGTGAGTCGATCTCAGGGGTTCGGCAGAGCCCCCGCCACGGAGGTCCGGACACACTTGAATTATTGTGTAAATTTGTGATGACACACACGGCCCGCTTGGCCATCACTGGCTGCAGATGATCATGCTACACTGCTTGGCCAATCAGCGCTGCGGGGAATTTAGTGCGTACTCAGTAGTCAACGTGTGACTGTTGTTGTCGTACGTCGTGTGATTTCTTTAATATTTTATCCATACTAACTATGTCGGGCAAAAGAAGAAAGTGGTCGGACGAATATGTACAACATGGATTCTCATGTATCACGGAACGTGATGGGAGTGAGCGTCCTATCTGCATGATTTGCAACGCCAAATTGAGCAACTCTAGTCTTGCACCGGCAAAACTAAAGGAACACTTCTTGAAGCTGCATGGAGACGGGGAATACAAGAACACAACACTTGCTGAATTCAGGGTGAAGAGAGCCAGATTCGATGAAAGGGCCACTCTGCCTGCTCTTGGATTTGTACCTGTTAACAAACCGATCCTGACAGCATCGTACGAAGTTGCTTACCTGATCGCAAAGCAGGGCAAGCCACACACCATTGGTGAAACACTTGTGAAACCAGCTGCATTAAAGATGGCGAATCTGATACTCGGAACAGCGGCCGAAGGTAAATTATCCCAAATTCCCCTTTCAAATGACCCCGTCAGTGACAGAATAGAAGACATGAGTAAAGACATCTTGGCTCAAGTAGTCGCGGATCTGATTTCAAGCCCGGCAAAATTCAGCCTTCAACTCGACGAAACCACAGACGTTTCTGATCTAAGCCAGCTTGCTGTTTTTGTACGCTATGTGAAAGACGACATGATAAAAGAAGAGTTTTTATTTTGTAAGCCTCTTACAACAACAACGAAGGCAGCCGATGTGAAGAAGCTTGTGGATGACTTCTTCAGAGACAACAATCTTTCATGGGATATGGTTTCTGCAGTTTGTACGGACGGAGCTCCAGTCATGCTGGGAAGAAAGTCTGGTTTTGGTGCGCTAGTAAAGGCCGATGCACCACACATCATTGTGACGCATTGTATTCTGCACAGGCATGCGTTGGCAACAAAAACCTTACCTCCAAAAATGACAGAAGTATTAAAAACTGTGGTGGAATGTGTGAACTATGTGCGAAAAAGTGCTCTGAGGCACCGCATCTTCAGTGAGCTGTGTAAAGAAATGGGCTCTGAATTTGAGGTACTTCTGCTCCATTCTAATATTCGGTGGTTATCCCGGGGACAGGTGCTGAATCGTGTTTTTGCCATGCGTGTGGAATTAGCCCTGTTTTTGCAAGAGCACCAACACTGCCATGCAGATTGCTTCAAAAATCCTGAGTTCATTCTCATTTTAGCGTACATGGCTGATATATTCGCAGCTCTCAATCATCTCAATCAGCAGATGCAGGGTGGTGGAGTCAATATCATGGAAGCGGAAGAACACCTGAAGGCTTTTCAAAAAAAGCTACCGTTATGGAAACGACGAACAGAGAACAATAACTTCGCAAACTTCCCGCTTCTGGACGACTGTGCAAGTAAGATCGAAGATGTGTCTGGAATCGGAGATATTTCTGTATCCACAGAACTGAAGCAAACAATTGCCACGCACTTAGATGAGCTTGCAAAGTCTCTCGACGGATATTTCCCTACAAGAGAGTCATATCCAGCATGGGTGAGACAGCCGTTCACGTTTGCTGTTGAAACAGCAGATGTCAATGATGAATTCCTCGACGAAATCATTGAAATTCAGCAGAGCCAGGTTCAACAGCAACTCTTCAGAACAACAACGCTCTCAACGTTTTGGTGTCGACAAATGAACAAGTATCCAGTTATTGCTAAGAAAGCCCTGGATTTTTTATACCATTTGTTACAACATATCTTTGTGAGCAATCCTTTTCGAGGATGCTGGACATAAAAACGAAGAAAAGGAACAGACTTTGCTGTGAAAATGACATGAGAGTGGCACTTGCCAAGGTGAAGCCACGCATATCTGAACTGATCTCTCAAAGGCAACAGCAGAAGTCACATTGATTTCCAGGTATGTAATTTGTTGTGAGTTTATGCATTGTGTTGGTTTTATTCTTTGAACAAGGTAATGTTCATGCACGGCTCATTTTGTGTACCAGTAAAAAACATATCTATGTCTTGAATTTGAAAAAAATCACATTTTATTTTTCACTAAACAGGGGTTCGGTGAATGCGCATATGAAACTGGTGGGGTTCGGTACCTCCAACAAGGTTAAGAACCACTGTCCTGGAATAAACCAGAAAATATTCCACACACACAAACAACGTATTAAAACGCTGTGTGCAAAAATCACAATGTGGTGCAAGCCAACAACAACAACTATAAGACAAATTTTGATTTTTATTGTTTCATATATTTTTTATTATTTTGTTGTTTCCCTTCAACGCGACTTTACCGAAAGAACTAAGAATATGAACTATAAGACAATTTAGATTAACCATATGTTTTTGAATCACCAAAATAAAGCTATAAAAAACAATGTAACAACAGTAATCTTAGGAACTGTAATTTTAAATTTAACAATAAACGATATACATAACACTGACGACAAAAACCTGCAGCCATAACTGGCAGCACGACACTCCCAGTGTATGATGTGTGAGTGAGTCAGCAGCAGCGTGAGTGAGTGTATGATGTGCGAGTCACTGTATGATGGTTGAGTCCGTATTAGGTTGAGTGAGTGTATGATGTGTGAGTCAGCGTACGATGTGTTAGTCAGCACATGATGAGTGAGTCAGTGTATGATGTGCGAGTCAGTGTATGATGTGTGAGTGAGTCAGCAGCAGCGTGAGTGTATGATGTGTGAGTCAGCGCACAATGTGTTAGTCAGCGCATGATGAGTGAGTCAGTGTATGATGTGTGAGTGAGTCAGTGGCAGTGTGAGTGAGTTTATGATGTGCGAGTGAGCCAGCACACGATGAGTGAACCTGTGTATGATGAGTGAATGGGTCAGTGGTTGTGCGAGTGTATGATGTGTGAGTGAGTAAGCACATGATGAGCGAGTCAGTGCATGATGTGTGAGGGAGTCAGTGTATGATGTATGAGAAAGTCAGTGTCGGCTCCCTCTGCTCGCGCGTTGCCCCCCCCCCTCCGGCTCCGTCGCCCCCCTCCCCCAGCTCCATCGGCCCTCCCTTGGCTCCGTCGCCCCCCCCTGGCTCCGTCGCCCCCCCCCGGCTCCGTCGCCCCCCCCGGCTCCGTCGCCCCCCCCCCCGGCTCCTTCGCCCCCCCCCCGGCTCCGTCGCCCCCCCCCGGCTCCGTCGCCCCCCCCGGCTCCGTCGCCCCCCCCCCCGGCTCCGTCGCCCCCCCCCGGCTCCGTCGCCCCCCCCCCGGCTCCGTCGCCCCCCCCCCCGGCTCCGTCGCCCCCCCCCGGCTCCGTCGCCCCCTCCGCCCCCGTCGGCCCCCCCCCGGCCACCTCGGCTCCATCACCTCCTTCTGTCGGCTCCCTCGGCCCCCTCACAAACGGCCCCGCCAGCCCCTGCTCGGAGTGCGGCCCGGGAACGCCCCGGGAGCGCACGCGCGCCTCAGGCGGCCATCTTGGATTCGTCTTCTTGGTCTTTGTCGAGGATGGGTTGGATAGTGATGGTAAGGGGTGGGGCGAAAAGCGATTGTTGTGGGTGGGGAAGATAGTGATGGTGGGGGGGATGGGCATATAGTAATATTTGGGCGTGTGGCGGATCGTGATGGTGCAGGTTCAGGTGGATAGTGATGGTGAGGGGTGGGTGGATTGTGATGGGGGAGATTGAGGAGGGTAGTGATGGTGAAGGGTGAGGCGGATAGGAATGGTAAGGGGTGGGGTTAATAGTGATTGTGGTGGGTGGGGCAGATCGTGATGGCGGTGGGATGGGCGTATAGTAATGACGGTGGGTGGGGCAGATTGTGATGTTGGGGGGTTGGGTGGATCGTGATGTTGCGGCGTTTGTTGGATAGTGATTGTGGGGTTTGGGGCGGATAGTGATGGTAGGGGGTCGGGCGGATTGTGATGGTAGTGGCTGGGTTGGATAGTGATGGTGAGGGGTGGTGAATAGTGATGTTAGGGGGGGGGGGGCGGATAGTGATGGTGAGGAGTGAGGCGGATCGTGATGGGGAAGGGTGAGGCGGATTGTATTGGTAAGGGGTGGGGCTAATAGTGATTGTAGTTGGTCGGGCAGATCGTGATGGTGGGGGGATGGGTGTATAGTAATGGTGGTGGGGGGGATAGTGGGGATGAGGCGTTCGTTGATGGTGGTGGATGGGGCAGATTGTGATGGTGGGGGATGGGTGGATAGTGATGTTGCGGGGCTGGTTGGATGGTGATTGTGGGGTTTGGGGCGGATAGTGATGGTGGAGGGCACACCGAATAGTGATGATGGGGGTTGGGGCTTACTGTGAAGGTGGGGGGTGAGTGGATGGTGATGGTGGAGGGTGGTTTGGAGAGTGATGGTGGGGGGTGAGATGGTCGGGCAGGATGGAGGGGAGGCGGGGAGAAGATTTTCAGACGAAAATCTTCTCCCCGTGGCAGCGCCTCTTCTTGCTGAGTGAAGGCCTCCCGCAAAAGTCATTATAATATGAGAGGTTGACTCTCAGGTGGCCTCCCACTTCGTAGCCCTGCTCCTCGGCCACGAAGGAGGGGCAAGTCCTCTGGGCCCGCGTCATCACCCCCACCGGAGCTCGGGGACGCTTTGTGGGACGAGCCAAGCAGCTGCTGCTGTTGGGTCCAGCTGCTTTTTTCTGCCGGCGTCGTTGAGGTGACTTCTTGGCTGCTTCCATCTCGAGCCAGATGTCCTTAACAGCCGCCGCCTCCCAGAACCCGACTGTAGGAACTGGCGCAGGGTCGACCTGAGATAACTGAGGCCCGCACAGGCCCAGGCAGCAACAGCAGCTGCACAGCTGTTCATATCCCAGCAGGGGCTTCTCGGCTGTCAGGAGGCAGGCGTCGTGGAGGAGGTGGTGGTACTCTGTTGACTCCGCTCCTTCACAGGATTCTGGGGGATGAGTGAGACCTAGGGCACAGTAGGGGGATGTCATCAGCACTGGGCAGTACCTGGACCGTACCCTTAATTATCATCATGCAAGTACTCACATTCGTCATTCAGTCATCCACGTCAACATTCTATGATCATTGTACTTAAACGTCGGCTGCACCCTTAGAATTGCATGGAAAGCTTGTGGGAGGAGCACACGGACCTTGGAATATGTACGACCCAAATACATCATTGCGAGGGTGACCTTGGCTAGGCAACGCATCTAGACGGCCATGTCATCAATGTTTTTATTGTAATTATATACTAATTATATTTTATATCAAAGTAATTGTAGTGTAAATTTTGATTTAAAGCTTTCGTGACTGCAGTAATTCATATTCTTAGCACTTTCGGTAAAGTCACATTGAAGGGAACATAACACAAACGGTCGAAACGTCGTGAGAATTTTTATTGTTTTATATATATTTTATTATTTTATTGTTTCCCTTCAACGTTACTTTACCGAAAGAGCTAAGATTATAATTGTAGTGTTCTACGATGGGGGCGGAGCCTGCAGAAGACGGGGGCGGGGCCACATAGGCCGTGGCAGTGACGTCACCAGAGGGCGGGGCTCGAGGCCTGGACCGTTGGCGACAGTTGGAGCGGGGAGGCCGTTGCCATGGCTACCCGGGTTTGTTGTTGCCCACCGACATCGCTATAATAAAGACTTTACTTGTTTACTTAGCGCTCGTTTATCATTGATTTACTTATTTATCGTTACCGAGACTATCCTTATGACTTAATTACTTGTTAAATAGATAGCAACTCGTCACGTTCTTTAGAAGGAAAACCAAAGAGGCAAATTTACACATAAGTGCTTCTGGCAGATGTGGCCACAGGCCAGAGACACGCACATTGATGTACTCATCGTCGGTATTAAATTATTGTTTACTATCGATCAAGGACGGGCACGTCAAAGCTATTTGAGGAAAGTGAGTGGTGGTGCTGATTGGTACTTGCTATGAGCACCTGCCCCTAGTCAGAATCAGAATCTCAATCTATATTCATACTGGAGGAATACGATGAACTATACAGCTCGTTTTCAAAGATGTTCAGTACCTTGGTTCGCCTCGTAGTCTGCGACCACTTCGGCCCAAGCGGCTGTGGAGGGGGACTTCGCAGGCTTCTCAGAATCCGGAGTCGAAAGGGAGGGAACGGGGGGGAGGCGGAGGAAGAAAATCGTGAAGCGTGCCGCTAAGCATGCTCCTCATATACAGATCCCCCTGGCAGCCTTGGACCAGTGCTGTGCTGAAGAGCAGCACGGCACACCACGCCTGGCCACCTTTGTCTCCCCTATGCTGATGTTTTCAACGGGGGCTCTTTACATAGGTGATGTTTTAACACGTTGAATCAGATACTGTAATCGTTTTGAGTCTGAGTAGACAAAGAGGAGGCCCATGACTTTTTCACTAAATACCAACCACCGTGGAATATAAATTCGCGCTACTCCTCTAGCGACACAACAGCCCTGCCTACTCCCCACACAGGAATCTACACACACACACAGCAACACTCGCTCCACTCACCATGTCAATATCTTTTCGTGCAATATTCTCGTATGAGGTCATCATTTGGAAATCTTGAGCATCGCAAGAACGCAGCTCTCTGCTCAACGCCTCTGCTCAAAATGGCAGTTAGGACCACGTGACATCGGTTAGGGCCTCGTGACGGCGCGTCGGACAACTCGTTGCGAGGCAACTGGCGATTTGGGTGACGTCACGGCGAGTCACGTGCTCCTTGGTACACGAATCAGAGAGGAACCCAGCACACGAACCACTCACACGCGCCTCGCGCACCCTTCTGAACAGACTCTTGGTAGAAGGTGCACACACACACCCCAACAAATACACTTCGTATAACACGCGTGAATACGAATGTAAATAGATGTTCCATTGTCCGAATATTTATTTCAGATACCGACGTACAAATTAATTAGAATATGTATTTATACTGGAGAAATCCAATCAATAACTCACAAACCACCCACCCACCCTCTCAAGTTCTCAAGCATACAATAACCCATTCGCCAAGCCGTGCTGGCCTTCACAGATGCTTGCTCACAGCACCTGCCCTAATAATCTGTTAGGGCTGTTGGGGGGTAGGTGCTGCGGGATCTGTGTCTTTGTGTGGGCTGGTGAATGTGGGGAGCGGTAGTGTCGTGATTAACGCACTTCGCCACGAAGCCGGCCAATCAGTTCGATTCCCGCTCACGGCAAATACAAGTGACGATTGTCTGAATCGGTTATTGGCCTCGCTAATTCAGCCTGAAATCAACACGTTGTGTAAACATCACGACTAGGGAAACAAATGCGGCCGGGGATGGTGTTGGTCACTTATGCCCTCGTGTACCGTGCCGTTCTTCATAGGTAGTCGCTAACAGTACCTGCCCCAACATTCTGTTAAGGCTACACGGGGGATCTTTGTCTTTGTTTGTGAAAGTGTGGGGAGCGGTGGTGCAACGGTTAGCGCGCTGCGAACCTGGAGATCAGAGATCTCTGGCGCAGAGCGCGCTCTCATTGGTCAGTGGAGTCGTGACGTGATGCTAAGAGAGCGTGTTGATTGGGGTCGTCAGCTTGCAAAGGGCTCGATGCTGGAGCCGTGTTCATAACAAACTCGACGCTCGTGGTTTGTATCATTGCAGAATGCCGCATCAAAGTCAAGTGGCTATGAGCTGCTTTGGTGTCCTTAAGTGCTGCTCCTTTCTCAAGAAAATACCCTTCCAAAAAAAGATACTCGATTAAAACCACGAGAGACCGTGCAGTGGTTGTTTTGGCACCATTCAGTATACATCATCTAAATAAGATGTTAATCTTTGAAACTGCACATTTTTAAAGATGTAATAACGAGGTCATAACAAGTGTCAGATGTAAAACCTCTTTCCATTGTTTGGATTTCACTTCCCCATAATTCGGGTGCAAATTATCGCAACATTCAAATATCGTGTACAGAATATGCTCTTTGTTGAGACCACGAATGAAATAGATTTTACTGCATGGTTGTTCGAAACCATGACTCTGAAATCGTTTTGGTACACAACTATGCACTGCGAAAACCTACCGACAGAAAACATGTTTTTGTAACCAAACGCTCAATGCTGAGAGCGTTTGGTTATGAAAATATTTGTGCGAGTGTGCTGCACGGGACTTTGCCTTGGCTCGAGATTAACCACCGGTCTTGCCACGTCCAGACATGGTGAGGACGACGAGGACACATTGAAAAGGAGACTCGGGCTGGTGTACTTCAACTTATTTATTTCGTTGTCACCGCTCGTACATTACAGCAACACTCATCATCAAACCAACCCAGTTCCACGTTTTTCAGCCACTTTTAAACCTCTTCTCCACCAATTACCTTTCTCCCACTTCTCGCTCTTTCCCGATCCGCTCTCCGCACCAATCCGATCCGAGTGTCAACCACTCACTCATCAGATTGCGTTTCGTGCACGTCGTGCTCACACCCCGATCTCTCTTCCCCGCCCGAGCGTGCCGCGTGCGTGACGTGGTGATCCCTGACCTCCGACCCTTGATGCGTTAGGCATGCGTGATGTCGAGTGCGGAAGGTATGCGTGCTGTTTGTGTTGTGCGAGTGTGTGAGGATGGGTGACACATCCTCTATATCACCGCTTTCTCGGTTGAGACAGAGCCCTCCTCGGCTACTGCAGCTGCTGCAGTAGCAGCAGACGGCGCCTCACGCAACCGCGCATCGCTCGCGACTCCCGAGCAGAGCGCGCGGCTGCGATTCTACGAGAAGAAGAGCCCGGTCCACTCTCACGAGGAACTGGCGCGCAACATCAAAACACGTTTCGGGCAATTACCCTTCCCAAAGCACTCTATAATCAGATCGGCACAGCCGCAGAGAACGCAGGAGGGACGCGATATTGTGAGGGACGTGGGCCCCTGGCTCCCCCTCCGGGGGAGGGTTGATCTCGGGAGAGCTTCAGGTTCCGGACTCCTCGCTCATGTGAGAGTCGCCGCTATCCAACTGCTCACTCGTGGGGAGAGGGCTGCCGCTCCCCAGCTCCTCTCCTCGCGCTGGAGCCCCTCGGGTCCGCAGGTTCTGTTTGGGGGGCATAGCTCGGGGCTGGCGCATGGCTGCCTGGAATCAATATGTCGCTTCTCAGCCACTCAAACGCGACGTATCCGTTCACACAACCCCACGCACCACTCGCACGCGCTGAAGAGGGGGTCAGAGGGCAATGACGTCCTTCGCACACGCGTTGCCACCGAGGGCGGGCAATGGAGATTGTTTAAAGGGCTGTAGGGATAATCCCACGTGTACCCAGGCGAGTCCACCGTCGCTCACCGCGGGCACACGCTAAACAAAGGCAGTATGGATAATTGTGCGTGTACGCCGCCTGTCTACCTAACGCACACATTAAACACAAGGGCGGATGAGTAACCTCCCGTGCCCCTGTACGAGTCCGCCGCCGCTCGCCACACACACACGCTAATCACGAGCTATGCGCAGGGGCGAGCGCAAACACGTGGGTAAATACACACTCGCGCACAAACACAGGGTACGACGCAGGAACCCCGGTCGGGCCCGCACACAATGGCCGCCTCAACAGAGTTACCCACGTGCAAATCCCCGTACCACGACGAGCGGACTCACACCACCATGTGCCCGTTCCACACTCGCAGAAACCACATAACAAGGTTTGTTGATCACTGACGATTTATTCCTGGCGTGTCTGTGGGCTACTATTACCCGAGTCAGTCCGAGTCAGCAGGGCAGGTTTAACCTATCTCCCGATGGTCTAAAGCTGATCTACCTCGTCCCCTTGGAGTGAAACTCCCCACTCTCGCTTTCGTACTCACGTTCCGCCTGCGATGCGTGGGCCGTCGCGGAGAGACGAGGCTGCACGAGGTTCTTGCGGGGAGCGGGGCCTGGCTTCGCTGAGACTCGTCCCACGGACGACCCAGTGGCCGGCAAGCTGACTGCTCCGATCGCTCATTTGAGGAGAACGCGAACCCCCATCGTCGCTCTCCTCTCCCATTTTATCCCTCTCTACATCAAAGGTCTGCCCGGCTAACCCGCAATACCCCACCGCCATTGGTGCGCCCACCTCGGTGCCTTCACAGACGTCTGCTTCCCTCTCTACCCATCAACAGGGGCCGCCGTTGGGCCATTGCCATTGGCCACGGCGTGCAAGCGTACTTTTCCGGCCAATCGGATGCTTCCCCTGGTGCTCGTGTGGACCTAACCGCGGTGACTGAGTAGCCTTATCGTGAGCATGCAATTGCACGTCAATTCACGGCTCTGTGGTGTAATTCAACCTGGGGGAAGTCGGCCAATTCCCTGGCCCCAGGAAACCGTGAGGGATGTCCCTACGAAGAAGGCCCCTGGGTGAAAACCTGGAGGCCAGGTGACTTCCCCACGAGGTCCTACGTGGGGGGTGTGTGTGTTGTGTGTGCTCATTTTGGGGATGGTGAGGGAGAAGTAGCTTCGGACTGCACGCTCTCCCGTGGTGGCGTTGCAGGCATGGCCCCGACGGAGCGGCTTCGCTGCTATGGCACCACATAGCCCGCCGAGGTGCCAGTCTCCGTCCTGGGTTGACTGGAGCATCTCGCCTGGGTTGCCCCCACGAGGTAGCGCCGCGGGGTCGGCGGGACTCGCCCGGCCCTCGTGGCTGGCCTCGGGGGTGGTGGCTCCATCTTTTGGGCTTTTAGCGGCGGTCTCTTCCTCCATTCCAATGGCTCCTCTCGTCCCTCGGCACCTGTGGGCTGGGGAACAAACTCAGAGGCAGCAGGGTTTAGGTGCCATCGTCCCCGCCCCCCCTGGCCTGGGCCGTGACCCCTCGGGGCCGAGCATGGAGGGTGTTGGGACCCCGGGATTTCGGGGTACCCAAACTGCGGGGTTCTCCCTCGCTGGGGCTGCCTTCCATGGTTTTAATTGGCGGACGTTGACCACCATCTCTCGGCCCCTGTCTCCGCCGTGAATCAGCACTGTCCAGGGGGAGATCTGCCGCCCCACGGTCCAGGGTCCGCGCCAGTAGGTGGTCAGTTTCCCCAGCTGTCCAGCCCCGACACGAGGGGTGTATAGCCACACCTTAGAGCCCGCCGAGTAGAAGGGGGGCTCCATAAGGGGTCGGGCGCCCTGCTCTTGGTGCCGATGCGCGGCCTCTCCTTGTGGGTAGGCCCCGCCCCGGGCCCCTCGCAGAGTCTCCATCAGGTGCTCCACGGGGCGGCTCCCCTCATCCCGTTGCAGTGGGGGAACGCCGAACAGCAGATCTGCAGGTAGACGAGACTCACGGCCACACATCATTAGGAACAGGGTCTGTCCCGTAGACGTGTGTACTGTGGTGGCGTAGGAGAACAGGGCATAGGGGAGGTGTTCGTCCCAGTCCTGCTGAGTTGCGGCCACCATGCATTTGAGCTTCCCAGCTAAGGTCTGGTTCATACGCTCCACCATACCGTTCACCTGGGGGTGCTACGCCGTGGTTCGGTCCTTCTGGATTCCGAACTCGCGGCACAGCGCCTGAAACAGCTCTGCCTCGAACTCACTATCTTGCTCGGTAATGACCCATTCGGAGATCCCGTGCTTAAGTACGTAGTGCTCCACGAATGCCCAGACCACCACAAGAGCCGTCTTATCGGGGATGGCCACCGCCACGGGATAGCGTGCGAAATACTCCACCGGTGGGATCGCGGAAATGGCCCCTGTAGGTCGATCCCAACCAGCTGGTTTGTCCGACTGACGCGGAACGGCCTCAGGGGTACCTGATATTGTGCCGGTTTCGGCCCGCATTGCTGACACGCGCGGTAGTCCTGTACCCAGGCGGCCACGTCTTGCACCAATTTGGGCCAGAGATATTGGCGACGCAGGGTCTCCCGAGTGCGCCGTTCCCCATCATGGCCCCCGAGCAGGTGGTCGTGCACCAGCCATAGCAGCTGGGGTCGCACCTGGGAGGGAACACAGATGCACCCTCTTACCACCCCGTTCTGCACACACAACCGGGCATACAAACCACTCCAGGGTCCTGGTAGGGTGCTCTTCTTCTCCCGCAGGGCCACTTCCACTGCCGCCAGATCCGGGTCCCGTTGCTGGGTCTGTCTCAACTGCTCGTCGTCCAGGCCCGGGAAGGCGCAGCCGACGTCCTCTTGGATCCGCCCGGTCAGGGTGGGGCAGTCCGTCGGCTCCTTCTGTAGGGGTCTCCGCGGCGCATACTGCACTCTCTCTCGCGAGAGGGGGGTTAGTCTCAGTGCGCTCCCGGGGGGGCGTTGCCTGTTGGCAGCGTCCCCCATGAAGCATGGGCAGGCCTCCTCTGCCCTCGTCTCGGCGCACACCATGGGCTGCCTCGACAAGGTGTCCACATTTTCGTGCATCCGCCCAGCCCGGTACTCGATCTGCAGGTTGTATT